>NC_069385.1:17635000-18275833 GCF_027475565.1 Acinonyx jubatus | reverse complement strand
TCTCTGCTCCTCCCTCGTTCATGCTCTGTCTCTCTCTGTCTCAAAAATAAATAAACGTTAAAAGGGAGCATTCTTGGGGCTCAGTCCGCGAAGCATCTGACTCTTGATTTTGGCTCAGGTCGCGATTTCACGGTTGGTGACATCAAGTCCCGCGCTGGGCTCTGCGCTGACAGCGTGGAGCCTGCTTGGGCTTCTCTCTCCCCCTGCCCCTCCCCAGCTTGGGCATGTGCACTCTCTCAAAATAAGTAAACTTTAAAAAAGTAAACAAAGGAGAGAATACTTGTTAAAAACCAACGTGGGGTGCCTGGGTGGCTCAGGCAGTTGTGTGTCCGACTTCTGCTTCGGTCATGACCTCACAGTTCATGAGTTCGAGCCTCCCGGCATCAGGCTCTTTGCTGACAGCTCAGAGCCGGGATCCTGCTTCAGGTTCTGTGTCTCTCTCTCTCTCTCTGCCCCTCCCCCACTAGCGCTCTGTCTCTCTCTGCCTCTCAAAAACAAAGAAACGTAATAAAAAAAAATTTTAAGCAATTTCTACGCATATATTCTTAAATACATATTTTCATATTAATAATATCAACCTTTACTTAGCACTTATATCTCTGGGCACTTTATCCTAATATCTCATGTGACCCTATAGGCTACTCATAGCCCCACTTCATAGATGAGAAGACTGAGGTTCAGTGGTGTTGAGTAACTGACCGAAGGGCAATTAGTTTTGAATGTTTCTCTGTCAGGCTCAAAAGGTAGCCGCTGGGACCTACAGCCCCTCGAAGCTGTTTATCCAAAGTTAACAGAGTGTTCAATGTCCATTTGAGGTTAGTTTGGAGAAAGGGGGTGGGAGCAGGGGAAAGAACTGTACTGAGGACTGGAGCCATTGCATGGGAGCTCTGACTTTGCCTCTTGTTTAAAGAATTTGGGGAATTTAGCAAAATATTGAAGACACACTTTTGCATACTTGTGAAGGCAAAGATCAAAGAGCCAAAGGTCTGCAGCTGTAGTCTTTTTTTCTTTACCTCTGAGTAGGGCTAACCTGAGGGAAGAAGGGCCTTGGAGAAGAGAATTTCCTTGTTGCCGCATTCTTAAAATTTCTGGCATTTCCACATGGTCAGGAGCTGCATTTCCAGAGTGAGAAGAAACTTCTGGAAGAATACACTGCTAGGGGCCTGTCATGTGAAGAAGGGTTCATTTAACACAAAGAATAGGACTCTAGGCCCTGGGGTGGCAACTGCCCCCAGGAGCCACTGACCTTCCAGAACTACAAAGGAGCAGCCCTGTGGAGAGCGACTCCACTGCTGTCCTTGGGAAGCCATTTTCTTCCTTACTTTGTTTGTTTTCCTGAGGAACGATGATGATAAGCAGTGTAAGCTAAAAACATCGTGTTTGAAGATAGTTATGGGTTTACGTGTTAAGCAACCGTATTCGATTGTGACACCCTTCAAGATGAGAGCAACAATACTTACTTTGAAGACAGGGTGGTCAAATTGAGGAGAAAGAAAATACAGGATGTCCAGTTAAATTTGAATTGCAGATAGACAATGAGTCATTTTTTAGTATGCACATGTCCCATGCAATATTTGAGACAGATACATACTAGAAGTTTCTTGTGTTTTATCTGGTAACCCTACTGAACCATCAGTGTAAACACAATCCAACTACCTCAGCAAAAACTAATACATGGCCAGAAGTTACAAACTTGAAGGGAAATAATATTCATTAAAAGAAAATATAAGGAGGGGCGCCTGGATGGCTCAAGAGGTTAAGCGTCTGACTTTGGCTCAGGTCATGATCTCATGGTTTGTGAGTTCGAGCCCCACAAACTCTGGCTCTCTGTTGTCAGCAACAGGCCGGCTTCAGATCCTCTGTCCCCTCTCCCTGCCCCTCCCTGCTCATGTGGCTGAGGCGCTCTCTCTCTCAAAACATTAAAAAAAAAAAAAAAAGGGAAAGAAAGAAACTATAATGAATTACTGACCTGAAACAAGTTTTACCTTAATTTCCTATTTGGCAATTTCCCACTTTTTTTCATTATTATTATTGTTATTATTTTAGATTTTATTTTTAAGTGACCTCTACAGACCCATCATGGGGCTCAAGGTCACAACCCCAAGGTCAAGAGTCACAGGCTCTAACGAGTGAGCCAACCCGACACCCTGGCAAGTTCTCATTTTAAATCAGCTATATATTTGCTATCAGAGAACCACTAGATAATCATATTTTCTTTTGAGTTGAAATATGATTAAGTAATTCATGAATAAAGCACACAGAAAATGTTGTAAGCATTTAGCATACTTTGTATGTAAATGTTTACATGTTAAAGGAGGGGAATTCATTCAACAAATACCCCATTGAGTAGTCTGCGCTACACTCTGCTGCTGAAGGGGTTTGGGAGGCATTAGGGAAGTAAATGAACTTCTCTGTCCTCTTGGGCCTTACATTCTAGAGAATGGTTTTATGAGGATGTATGAGTTTCAAACTATAGCAAATTCCAGGACGCTTAGTAATATTTTATGGAGCAATCTGACATTATAAAGATTTCTTTTTCCTAATTTAGACTTTAGAGATGGATATTTATTTTTCAGCATTTATTCGTGGTACAAGAATTATACTTCCTGGTATCATTTAAGTCCTTTAAGAAGTTCTCTGAGGTTTTTTGCCTGAAAATTATATAAACTTAAGAAGCCTTTGAGTGAAATGTCAAACTGAATTGGGAGGGCAGAAAAAGTCATACAGTAATTCAAGATGTTATCTTTAGTTACAAAGTCTTAAATCTTAGGGATACCTGGGTGGCTTAGTCAGTTAAGTCACTGACTCTTGATATTGGCCCAGGTCATGATCTTGCGGTCTTGGGATCAAGCCCTGTGTCCAGCTCCACACTGCCTGTGGAGCCTGCTTGGGATTCTCTCTCTCTTTCTCTTTCTCTCTGTGGACCTTACCTGATCTCTCTCTCTCTCTCTCTCTCTCTCCCTTTCTCTCTCTCTCTTTCTCAAAAATAAATAAACATATAAAACCCAAAGTCTCAAATCTTAAATCAGAATAAATTTACAGGTGCCTGTCCCCACCTCCCCCCACATTTGGGTGGATGTTTTTAGTAGCATTGTCAAGATGTTGGAGAGGCAATGAAACTTTAAGTTCCTGGGGCCGGTTTCCACTGATGCATGGATATCAATTTAGCAACACATTGTAGTTCTTATTCTACACTTGAGAGGTAGTAAATTGCTTTCGGGTGGAAGCAAATTAACTCTTTCTTATGACTACGTTACCATAACATGCTGTCAGAAGTGATTTAGTAAACTGAATATGGAAGGCCAAACACCTTAAGATAGTTCCAAGAAATAAATTGATTAATGTGTCCCTTTTTCATTAATATGACCAGATTCACAAGATGATTTTATGCTAATACTTCTCTTCATAACCTCTATTGTCTCTCTCCGCAAACTCAAGGTTGGACAGACGTTAACAGTTACTAGTCTGACCTTCCTGTACCCATGACATGCTTATTCCCCCCTCTAATATCCTCACCAAACGATCCAACATTGTGGATGCCCTAGAATAAGTTTTAGGGGTCTTGTTAACAAAAACAAAAACAAAACAAACAAAAAACCCTCTTTGCCTCCCAGAACTAAGAGCTTTTCCTTTTATTTAGAACAAGGAAATAAGGCCAGAGTTTAAAAAAAAAAAAACAAAAACAAAAACAAAACCCTAAAGCATTATAAAGAAGCATTTCCTGTACCTTTTACCTGAGGGAAGAAAAAGAGCTTTATTACTCGTAATAGCAATTTCTATATCTAAGATTAACCAACATTCTATATCTAAATAACATCTATATCTAAACACAACTGACATAGGGGAGCCTGGCTGGCTTAGTTGAGCATGTGACTCTTGATCTCACGGTTTAAAGTTTGAGCCCATGTTGGGTGTAGAGATTACTTAAAACTAAAAATCATTTAAAAATAATAAAATAGGGCCACCTGGGTGGCTCAGTCAGTTAAGTATTTGACTGTTGATCTCAGCTCAGGTCACGATCTTGTGGTTCCTGAGATCTAGTCCTGCATCAGGGCTTGGGATTCTATCTCTCTCTCCCTCTCTCTCTGTCCCTTCCTTGCTTGTGCTCTCTCTCTCTCTCTCAAAATAAATAAATAAACTTTAAAGAATAAAAAAATAAAAAAGAGGGGCACCTCGGTGGCTCAGTCGGTTGAGCATCCGACTTCGGCTCAGGTCATGATCTCACAGTTCATGGGTTCGAGCCCTGCATTGGGCTCTGTGCTGACAGCTCAGAGCCTGGAGCCTGATTTGGATTCTGTGTCTCCTTCTCTCTCTGCCCCTCCCCTGCTCACGCTTTGTCTTACTCTGTTTTTCAAAAATAAATAAATGTAAAAAAAAAAAAAGAAAAGAAAAAAGAAATAAAAATTTAAAAACAACTGACATCATTATTATGGGCCTAAAACTGTGCTATGTCATTTTTATGTCATTTCTTGTTTAAACTCAAAGTTTTGTCATTTAACTTTCCCAAGACCCTTAAGAACCTAGTACTATTATGATCTTGGTTAACAGAAATGATCAGAGAGAAGCAGAGTAGTTAAGTAATTTACCAACAATTTAACATCAGAGAGGATCTTCAGATCATAGAATCTACTCCTAATTTTCTAGGATTTGCCTCTATACTTGTGTCAGAAAGTTGGAGTTGGAAATCTTAGATCCACGGTGTTTCTTACTTTATGCTTCCTCCTCCTCAAACTTATATGCCTGCACACTGCAGAAAATATTTTATGGTTGCATATACCTATGTATCTCTATATAGATACATAGTAAAAAAGTGATTTCAACTATTCTTCTTCTCCCAGTTTGCCCATGGGTACAGTGAAGATGGTAAAAATGTGTTTGATTCCAGACACCTTTGTACTTTAAATTTGATTAAAAACTAAAAGCATGACTGCATCCAACAACAGAATACATATTAATCTCAAGCACAAATGGAACATTCTCTAGGATGCACCATGTATTAAGCCATAAAGAAAGACTCAATACAAAGAATTGAAATCATATAAATATGTTTTCTGACCATGAAGGAATTAAATTAGAAATCAATAACAGAAGAAATTTTAGGAAATTCAAATATAAAGGAAAATTAAACAGCACACTTATAAAAAGTCAGTGGATCAAAGAAGAAATCACAAGGAAATTAGAAAATGTTTTCAGATGAAATAAAACAATACAGCATAACAAAACTTACAGGATGTAGCTAAAGCAGTACTTAGAGGGCAATTTATAGCTGCAAATGTCTGTGTTTAAAAAAAAGAAGAGGAGAGATCTCAAATCCACAATAAAATCTTCCACTTTAAGAAGGTAGAAAAAGGGGCACCTGGGTGGCTCAGTCGGTTGAGCGTCCAACTTCGGCTCAGGTCATGATCTCACAGTTTGTGGGTTCGAGCTCCGCATTGGGCTCTGTGCTGACAGCTCAGAGCCCGGAGCCTGCTTCCGATTCTGTGTCTCCCTCTCTCTCTGCCCCTCCCCCACTCACACTCTGTCTCTGTCTCCTTCAAAAATAAATAAACATTTAAAAAAATTTAAAAAAAAGAAGGTATAAAAAGAAAACTAAACCCAAAGCAATAGGAAAGGATGAAATTTAAAGACCACAGTACAAATAAATAAAATAGAGAATGGAAAATAAAGACAACCACTGAAACTAAAAATTGGTTCTCTGATGAAATCAACAAAACTGACAAACTTTTAGCTAGGCTCACCAAGGAAAAAAAGAAAGAGAAGCCTCAAATAATTAAAATTAGAAATGAAAGGAAGGCCATCACTACCCACCTTACAGAAATAAGAAGAATTATAAGAAATACTGTGAACAACTGTTTGCCAAAAAATTAGATAACTTAAATGAAATGACAAATTCCTAGAAAAATACAAGTTACTAAAAAGGACTCAAGAAGAAATAGAAAACCTGAATAGGCCTATCACAACTAAAGATATTAAAGTAGAGATTTTAAAACTTTGCACAAAGAAAAGCGCCAGGCCAGATGGCTTTACTGATGAATTATCCAAAACATTCAAAGAATTAATACCTATCCTTCCCCTACTCTTTCAAAAAACAGAAGAGGAAGAACACCTTTCAACTTGTTCTAAGCTCGTTCAATAAAGCCAGTTTTACCTTGATATCAAAATCAAAGACTCTACAAGAAACTCACAACCAATATTCCTTACATTCATGTCTAATATGAATAGAGACATATACCTTATATTCATATTGTGTATGAATGTAGACCCAAAAATCCTCAACAAAATTCTAGTAAACCAAAACCAGTAGTTTCTAAGGTTTCTATGTCATGATCAAATGGGATTTATCTCAGGAATGCAACGTTGGTTTACCATCCAAAATCAATTAATGCAATATATTAATAGAATAAAAGATAGTATATAATAATCCCAATAGATATAGAATATGCACTTGACAAAATTCAATACTCTTTCATGATAAAAAGAAAGAAAGCTCAACATTCTAGGAATAGAAGAGAACTTCCTCAATCTAATAAAAGACATCTACAAAAAAAAAAAAAAACAACTCATCATATTTCATGGTAAAAGACCAAATGTTTTTCTCCTTAGATCAGGAACAAGATAAAAATGTCTAGTCTTACCACTCCTATTTAACATTTTATCAAAGGTGACTTCCAGGATAATTATGCCAGAAAATGAAATAAAATCCATGCACATTGAAAAGGAAAAAAAAAAAAGAATGCTATCTCTATTTGCAGATGATATTTTTTACATAGAAAACCTTAAGAAATCCACTTAAAACCTATTAAATAATAAGTGAGTTCAGCAGGGTTTCAGGATATAAGGTCAATATATTTCTATACACTGACAATAAACTTTCTGAAAATGAACTTAAAACAGTTTCATTTATAATGGCATCAAAAAGTCTAAAATACTTAGGTATAAATTTAACACAAGGAGGGCAGGTTTATACACTGAGTTACTACAAAACGTTCTTGAAAGCAATTCAAGATATAATTAAATGGAAAAACAGCTCATGTTCATGGATCAGTAGTCTTAATACATGTAAGGTGGCAGTATTCCCCCAAGTGGATCTACAGATTCAGCATCATCCCTATCAAGAGACCCAGAATAGCCAAAACAATCCTGAAAAAAAGAACAAGGTTGAAAGACTCACAGTGCTCAATTTCAAAACTTATTACAAAGCTGCTATAATCAAGACAGTGTGGTACTGGTTTGAAGATGGACATTGAGATCAATGGAATATAATTGAGAGTTCACAAATAAACTGTAACAAATATGGCCAGTTGGTTTTCAGTGAGGATATCAGGACAACTCAATGGGAGAAGGAAAAGGCGTTGCAACAGACAGTGCTGGGACAACTGGATACCCACATGCAAAAGGATAAAATTGGGGGCGCTTGGGTGGCTCAGTAGGTTGGGCATTCGACTTTGGTTCAGGTCATGATCTTGCTGTTCATGGGTTTGAGTTTCGTGTCAGACTCTGTGCTGACAGCTCATAGCCTGGAGCCTACTTCCGATTCTGTGTCTCCTTCTCTCTCTGCCCCTCCCCCACTTGCACTCTGTCTCTCTCTCTCTCTGAAAAATAAATAAACATTAAAAAAATCTTAAAGGATAAAATTGGACTTCTTCCTCACACCATGTACAGAAATTAATTCAACATAGATCATAATCCTAAATGCTAATTCTAAAACTCTTAGAAGAGAAGCGTCTGGGTGCCTCAATTGGTTGAGCACCTGACTCTTGATTTTGGCTCAGGTCATGATCTCATGGGTTCATAAGATCGAGTCCCAAGTTTGGCTCTGCACTGGCAACACAGAGCCTGCCTGGGATTCTCCCTCCCACCCGCCCCCTGCCTCTCTCTCTGCCCCTCCTCTGCTTGTGCATGTGCGCTCTCTCTCTCTCTCTCTCTCTCTCTGTCAAAATAAAGTAAGTAAACATTAAAAAACAAAAACCTCTTAGAAGAAAACATAGGTGTAAATCTTTGTGACCTTGGGTTAGGCAATAGCTTCTCAGATATGACATCAAAACTACGAGTGACAAAAAAAAATATAGATAAATTGGACTACACCGAAATTCAAAACTTTTGTGGTTTAAGCAATACCATCAAGAAAGTGAAAAGACAAGCCACAAAATGTGAGAAAATATTTGCAAAACATGTCTCTGATTAGGGACTTACATCCAGAAGAGATTAAAGGCTACTGCAGTTCAGGGGCACCTGTGTTCCTGTGTTTAGTAAGTGTCGGACTTTGGCTCAGGTCATGATCTTGCGGTTCATGGGATTAAGCCCTGCATTGGGCTCCATGATGACAGTGTAGAGCCTGCTTAGGATTCTCTCTTCCTCTCTCTCTCTCTCTCTCTGTCTCTCTCGGCCCCTCCCGACTCATGCTTTCTCTCACTCTCAAAATAAACTTAAAGAAAAAAAAAAACTATTGCAGTTCAATAATAAAAAGACAAACCAATTAAAAAATAGGCAAATGCTTTGAATAAGTAGTTCTCCAAATGAGGTATGTAAATGGCCAAATAAACTCACAACACGATACTCAACATCATTTTTCATTAAGGAAATACAGTTCAAAACCACAATGAGATACCACATCACACCCTATATGATAGCTCTGATCAAAAAGAGAGAGGAGGATATGGAAAAATTGGAACACTCATTCATGGATGCTGAGATTTTAAGATGTTACAACTGCTTTAGACTTTGGAGAGTTACTCAAAAAGTTGAACAGAATTCCCATATGACCCAGCAGTTGCACTCTTAGGGATAATACCCAAGAAAACATATGTCCACACAAAAACTTGTACAGACATGTTCCTAGCAGCATTATTCAGATTAGGCAAAAAGTAGAAACAACTCAAATGTCCATCAAGTAACCGATGAGTGGATAAATAATATGTATATATCCATGCAATGAAATATTATTTGGCAATAAAAAGAAATGAAGGACTGATACATGCTGTGTGTATTAAGGGACAGCCCTCGAAAACATTTTGCTAAGTGAAAGTCAGTCTCAAAACATCACATTATGTGATTACATTTATATGATCTGTCCTCAATAGGCATATTTATAGAAACATAGAGTAGATAGAGGAGCTTGGGGCTTGAAGTGAGGGATGGGGGAGGAAATAAGGATCGATTACTAATGGATACAAGGTTTCTTTAAAGGGGCATGAACATTTTCTAAAATTAGGCTGTGGTGATAGTTTCAGAACCCTGTGAATGTGCTCAAATACATTCAATCATATACATTAAATAGGTGCATTGTATTTTATGTGAAATGTATCTCAAAAAAGCTGTTTTTAATTTTTTTTCAATGTTTATTTATTTTTGAGGGAGACAGAGCATGAGTGGGAGGGACAGAGAGAGAGGGAGGCACAGAATCTGAAGCAGGCTCCAGGCTCTGAGCTGTCAGCACAGAGCCCAATGTGGGGCTCGAACTCATGAACCCTGAGATCATGATCTGAGCCGAAGTGGGTGCTTCACCAACTAAGCCACCCAGATGCCCCTCAAAAAAGCTGTTTTTTTTAAAGGACATGGCATCTTACTCTATTCTTTCCTAAATCTACTAATATTCATACAATCTTTTGAATATTTTCAATAATTTTATTATCACTCTTTTAAGACCAAGCTTAAAAACTTCACAACTTCTAGAACACCTTCTTAAAATAACTTTTGCGTTCTATGCTAATCAGTTTCTGAGTGGACATTTCTCTGGAAGGTAGTCAGCCATTTAGCCCTGGCTTGTATAATCTTGGTAATCGTTCTAGAATGGTTTTCTCGTTGACATTCCTGAGCTAAGACTTACTTCCTCAAGTCCGTTACCTTCATTATATACTGCTACATGGTTCCCAAGGAAAGCTGATGATTCCGTTTGTTCCTGAGTTTACAATCTGGAGCTCATCAAAGTTCATGTGCAATTAGTGAAAGCTTTGACCTTGATCTTTATTCCGGCCAGAGTCCAGGCAGCAAATAGGAGGCTGACTCAAAGGGTTTGACAAGAACTGAATGAGGGCACTCTTTCACAGAGGTATGGGCAGGATTAAAGAACAAGGAATGTTCTAGTGCTCCAGACACAAGCACCAGCAGGAAGCTTTTGTCACCTCTAGGCTTGAAGGGAAAATTGGAGCCAACAGTTGTTCAATGAAAAACCATGACCCTGGAAATAGGGTCACCTCTACGGAGCCCCAGGCTTAGAGGAACGTAGCAACTGCCCAAATCCTGGCGGGAGTAGGGCAAAGGTCAGGACAGACATGAGTACCCTGCCTTACTTCTCTCCTTCCGCAATCTTATCCTCCACCATTGACCCAACCCGGAGGAAGTCAGAGAACCAGGGAGTCAGGTCACCGTCTGTAGACATCAGCCTCCCCGGGGACACATCAGACATGGATCTAGGGGGGTGGATGGAGATGAACCAACACGAGCCCTGACCCACAAGCTTCCCTGGCCTCCAAGCCCCAAGTTCCCACCTCTAGCTGGATCCTGGGAAGCCTATCCTTGGTGGTCAACGTCATCGCTGCCATTCCTCTGTTGCTGGTGTTTTCTGCTTCCAAAACTTGGGGTCCTTCAAAAGCAGCTGTTGGTTTTCTCCAGGGAGTCTCCGATGTCACTGACATCCGAGAACAGTCCCTCCCCACTAGGATTTACAACTCTTCGCCTGTTTTACAAAAGTAGTCTTTTCCCTCCATGTTCACAGCGTCCTCTCTCTGGACACACAGACAAGTCCCCTAGGGCTGAGTCAGGGGTAGATTTTTCTTTCCCATTCCTCCAGTCCCTCTGAGAGCGAGGCTGTAGAACACATCACCCAGCAGCCCCCTCAAAACCACTTCTTCCAGCTGGTAATTATCGTGCACCAAGTCTTTTTACACTCCCACATCCAGGAAAAAATTCCTTGTTGGCCTTTTCATATTATTTGGCCCTTGGGCAGGAGTGGGAGGGAGTTGCTGTAAGAGGAGCCTGAATCTCATGAAAATCAATTACTGTATTTTGCTTGTAATGTAATGACGATCTCAGAAGCCACGACCAGGTCAGATCAGACAGTTTGTTTATACAGATAATATCGTCTGATGCTTCTGCCTTCACGTTTCTTTCGCCATTATCCAGCAACAAGTGCATCTCAGCTTTCCCAGTGTATTGGCTTATTTACCTTCGGACCTAAAGGGGTCTTTACACTGTTACCCATTATAGAGTAAGGTAACTTTGTCATAGTCCTCATTTAACAATTGAAAAGACCTATTTATCTTGCTTCTGAGTTTGCAACTATGTTCCACATCCTTAAAGTTGCCAGAAGTCTGACCTCTGTGAAAGTGAAACGTTGTTGATTTCACTGTGGACTATTTTCTTATACTATAGAATCATTCAGTAGTGTCTGAACTCTGAAGTTTCCCTCGTGGGTCAAGTTTAAAGGAAAAGAAGTTGGAAATGTTATCTAAGCCAATGCTGATGCTGTAGTTCTTCTTAAAAAAATTTTTTTTTAACTTTTATTTATTTTTGAGAGAGACACAGCATGAGCAGGGGAGGAGCAGAGAAAGAAGGAGACAGAGAATCCAAAGCAGGCTCCAGGCTCTGAGCTGTCAGCACAGTCCCATATGGAGCTTGAATCCACAGACCATGAGATCATGACCTGAGCTTTGAAGTCAGACGCTTAACCGACTGAGCCACCCAGGTGTCCTGATGCCGTCGTTGTAGTTCTCAAATTGTACTTCCCAACCCTGTGGCAGCACTACCTGGAAACTCGTTAGAAATGCAAATTCTCAGGCCCAGCCCAGATGGACTGATTCAGACACTCTGGGAACCTTCCAGAAGTTTCTGGGGTGGAACAAAGTTTAAGAACCACTGGTTTAGGGACTCCTGGGTGGCTCGGTTAAGTGTCCAACTTAGGCTCAGGTCATGATCTCACGGTTCGTGAATTCAAGCCCCATGTCAGGCTCTGTGCTCACAGAGCCGGGAGTCTGCTTCAGATGAATTCTGTCTCCTCTCTCTACCCCTCCCCAACTTGTGCTGCTTCTCTCTCTCTCTCTCTCAAGAAGAAAGAAAGAAAGAAAGAAAGAAAGAAAGAAAGAAAGAAAGAAGAAGGAAAGGGAAAGAAAGAAAAAGAAAGAGGAAGGAAGGAAGAAAGAATGAAAAAAAAGTACTACTGGTTTAATATATAAAAGTGGGACAAGGGACATATTTTAATCTGGGCTCTCTCTAGTGCCTGAATAACGGGCATCACCATTGAAAGTGGCCTTTGAATTACGATTACGATGCCCCTGCCTTATGGCTTATGTTTTACTCTCCAGAAAGCAGGCCACATGGGGCTGGTCTGAGTTCATTCAACAGCACCCTGATGAGTCTCAGCGGTCAGCCCACTGAGTCTCAGAAACCAGTTGCACCCAAATATTGGGAGAACTTTCCTCCGGCCACAGGACTTAGTACCTCCAGGGACTACCCACACTTTATGCAGTGTGCTCAAGTAGATATGGGCGAGGTGACCCGACTTCACTATTTTTAAACATATGTGGTAACAATACCTCTTAGCTGTCCTTGAGTGCCCCAGGGAACTGGCCATGTGCCACATCTTGAGCACAACCCTCATAGGCAACTGGGGAGGAAGCTGGGAGCCCTGCCCTGAAAAAGCTTACTGTATAATGAGCTGCCAAACCCATTAAATAATGGCATCCTCCAGGAAGGGGATAATTATGAACCAGGTTCCATGGGTGCCTCACTGCTTCATACATCCTATTGTATTTACTGCCCTTCCACACCTTGTTGATTTCAGGCTTCAAAGGATGGTGCATGGTTTGTGTGGAGAATCCAGCCCTACTAGAATGATCTGTCATCTCCCACATGCTGTCAATGGGCAGTCCTTTCCTGAATTAGTTTCTTACAATTTATGCTCAGTCCCTTAATCAACTTAACTTGGCTTTCTCTCTCTCTCTCTCTCTCTCTCTCTCTCTCTCTCTCTCTCTCATTTGCTGGAAAACAAGACACTTGGCTAGTAGAATTTGAGTCTCTTGGCTCAGGGTTTGATGACTTTTCTATGAATATTTATTCACCAAGTATATTTTATTTCATTTTACCTGAAATAACCCAGTTGCCTCTGAATGTTCAAGATGTGCAGAGCACTGAAGAGAAGCAATGATCCCAGAACTTCTATGATAATGTGAGGATAGGAAACAAAGAAAAGACACAGCCTGAAGGCTCAGAGATGTCACCTGGGGATAAGCAAGGTGGACACCAGACAAAGTGTCCTCACGATCTTTTATTCTCTATCTCTGCTGTGTGTATCTGACTCTGTCTTTCTCTCTGGGTTCCTGATTTCTGGGTCCCTCTACATTTCTCTCTCTCTCTCTCTCTACTGTTGCATATGCGTGTGTGTATGTGTGCACAAACGTACGCCCATACACATCGTTTACACACACGTATGTGTTACAGCTCATACAAAATATAATAATGACATTTTACCACGATAAAAAAATTGTAAAAAAGTAAAAGTGTATAATAATGGCTAACAATATGGCATTTCTGAGAATTTATCTGTTATAGGCGCTGAGCAAAAAACCATTTCTTGTATTTTCTTGGACCAGTTGTTTGCTAGAGACTTGGTACCTTTTTAAAAAAATTTTTTAACTTGCTAGCTTTAAAAAAAAAATTAATGTTTTTTTAAATTTATTTTTGAGAGAGAGAGAGAGAGGGAGAGAGCAAGTGGGGGAGGGGCACAGAGAGGGAGACACAGAATCCAAAGCAGGGTCCAGGCTCCAAACTGTCAGCACAGAGCCCGATGCGGGGCTCGAACCATGAGATCGGGACCTGAGCTGAAGTTGGATGCTTAACCGACCGAGCCACCCAGATGCCCCGCTTGGTAGCTTTTTAAAAATATTTTCTGTTTGTCTTTCTTGGTCTCCATTTCCTCGTATCTAGAAAATGGTTGTTTTTGTTTTTGTTTTTGTTTTTGTTTTTGCTTTTGTTTTTGTGTTACAGTCTGGAGGATTCTCTTCTCTATGGCCCCGACAGAAATGTCGGGTGCTTGTGGTTATGCCAAATGGAAAAGAGAGAATATGGACTTTTGGCTGAGAACTGAGAGTTATTATAATTGAGAACAAGTGATAGGGTAAAAGCGCAAAATCCCCTGAGGTGGACTTTATAAGATCCTCTTGCCTTTGCCACGGCAAGGGTGGAGCCGTGGTCTGCGGGACTTTCCCTCCGTGGGTTGCAGAAAAGCCTTTGCTTATAGACCTGCGGAGCTGAGGGTCACGCGGGGGGCTTTCCCGCACCAGCGTATCCACTCCAGGATCAGAAACGAGCCCCAGTTGATCTCAGTTATACTAGTGTTGCAAATTTGCGGCCTCCACCCCCATCCACCCACTGGTCCTGGCCCTAAATTGCTCCTAAAATGACCCTGGCCACTTTCCAGAACAGACTGGCAAATGATCATTCCTCGGGACAGCCAGAGCTTGTACCTCAGGCTGGAGCTGTCAGAAGACAGGCAATTATCCTCATGCCATTGGCAGAGGGGGACTCATAATGCTGTAGGGAAAAGACCAGTTCCTCCACCCTCGCATTAAACGACTTAAGGTATGGTTCTCCACTGTAAATACTGGACAGGTGACCTTTGCCAACCTCCTGGGCGGGTCAGGGCTCTAAATCCACAGGCACCATATACCAGGGCACTGTTTCTTTCTTGGACAAGGGAGAACAGGATTGGCTACTTGGTGAGGAAATACTGTGTTCAAGGCACCACTCGATGGGAGATGTAGAGAAGTCTGCCGGAGTTTCGGATCCCGCATGGGATTAAACACACATAGGGACGCCAGGGTGGCTCAGTCAGTCATGCCTGTGACTCTGGACTTCAGCTCAGATCATGATCTCACCATTAGTGGCTTTGAGCCCTGAGTTGGGCTCCACGCTGGTAGTTCAGAACCTGCTTGGGATTCCGTCTCTCTCTGCCCCTCCCCTGCTCATGCCTCTCTCTCTCTCTCCCTCTCTCCCTCGAGATAAGTAAATAAACTTAAAAAAAACCACACACATTGAGATACCTCTAGATATCTATTGGATGTCTGAAAACAACCTCGCAATCCTAAATACTTACAAGACTGCATCAAGGGGACTGTCACACATTGCTGGTTCGAATGCAAAATGGTACAGCCGCTTCAGAAAAGCAATTTGGCAATTTCTTATAAATTTTTCATGCTATCCAGCAATCGCACTCTTAGGTCTTTACCCGAGTGAAACGAAAACCTATGTTCACCCAACACCTGCCCGTGAATGTTTATAAGGACTTTTGTACATCATCAACAAAAACCAGGAAATGCCCAAACACACTTCAACTGGTTAATGAATACACTGTGGTACATCCGTACAGTGGAATACCACTTGGCCATAAGATACAACTACTGATAACGTGCGGCAACACGGACGGATCCCCAATGCTTCACAAACGCGAAACGCCAAGTGAAGGGATCTAGACTCCAAAGGCTATATGCTGCATGATCCCGCTTATGTGACATTTTGGAAAAGGCGAAACAGTAAGGACAGAGGTCAGGTCAGTGTTTTCCGGAGCCTGGGATGAGGGGAAGGAGTTAAGCACTTCAGGTCATGAGGGCATTCTTTGCATGATGAAACTGTCCTATATATTTTTTTAAGTTTTTCTTTAGATTCCGGTTAGCTCACCTACAGTGTAATATTAGTTTCAGATGTACAGTAGAGTGTTTCAACACTTCCAATATCTTGATCGCGGCGGTGGTTAGGTGACTGTAAAACTCAGTCAGAAGCATGAACTTCACTACGTGTAAATTATACCTCCACAAATGGGACTTGGAAGAAAAAGAAGCAATACTGTAGACAGTACTTAGTTGTCAAAACTGTGAGGGTGATATTAAAACAAACCAAAACTCTGCTCTGGGACTTTAAGCTGAGTAAGTGATCTTAGGCAAGTTTTTTAACTTTTATAAATATCCATTTCCTTATCTTTAAAATGAAAAAAATATATATAATCCATTGCTTATAAAAATATGTTCTGAGAATTAAATTACATAATGCATGAAATAAGATGAGCTACCTTGTTGACCATTTATGTGGCTTTATATTCTTTTTTTTCTCTTCAATTTACTGAATTTAATTTTTTTAATTAATTAATTAATTTTTAAAAAAATTTACATCCAAGTTAGTTAGCATACAGTGCAACAATGATTTCAGGAGTAGATTCCTTAGTGCCCCTTATCCATTTGGCCCATCCCCTCTCCCACAACCCCTCCAGCAACCCTCTGTTTGTTCTCCATATTTAAGAGTCTCTTATGTTTTGTCCCCCTCCCTGTTTTTATATTATTTTTGTTTCCCTTCCCTTATGCTCATCTGTTTTGTATATTAAAGTCCTCATATGAGTAAAGTCATATGACATTTGTCTTTTTCTTACTGACTAATTTCACTTAGCATAATACCCTCTAGTTCCATCCACATAGTTGCAAATGGCAAGATTTCATTCTTTTTGATTGCCAAGTAATACTCCATTGTGTGTGTGTGTGTGTGTGTGTGTGTGTGTGTGTGTACCACATCTTCCTTATCCATTCATCCATCGGTGGACATTTGGGCTCTTTCCATATTTTGGCTACTGTCGACAGTGCTGCTATAAACATTGGGGTGCATGTGCCTCTTCAAAACAGCATACCTGTATGTATCCCTTGGATAGACACCTAGTAGTGCAATTCCTGAATCATAGGGTAGTTCTATTCTTAATTTTTTGAGGAACCCCCATACTGTTTTCCAGAGTGTCTGCCCCAGTTTGCATTCCCACCAGCAGTGCAAAAGACATCCTATCTCCACATCCTCGCCAACATCTGTTGTTGCCTGAGTTGTTGATGTTAGCCATTCTGACAAGTGTGAGGTGGTATCTCATTGTGGTTTTGATTTGTATTTCCCTGATGATGAGTGATGTGGAGCATTTTTTTATGTGTCAGTTGGCCATCTGGATGTCTTCTTTGGAGAAGTGTGGATTCATGTCTTTGCCCATTTCTTCACTGGATTATTTGTTTTTTGGGTGTTGAGTTTGATAAGTTCTTTATAGAATTTGGATACTAACCCTTTATCTGATATGCCATTTGCAAATATCTTCTCCCATTCTATCGGTTGCCTTTTAGTTTGGCTGATTGTTTCCTTCGCTGTGCAGAAGCTTTTTATTTTTTATGAGATCTCAATAGTTCATTTTTGCTTTTGTTTCCCTTGCCTCCGGAGACGTGTTGAGTAAGAAGTTGCTGTGGGCAAGATCAAAGAGGTTCTTGCCTGCTTTCTCCTCAAGGATTTTGATGGCTTCCTGTCTTACATTGAGGTCTTTCATCCATGTTGAGTTTATTTTTGTGTCTGGTGTAAGAAAGTGGTCCAGGTTCATTCTTCTGCATGTCACTGTCCAGTTTTCCCAGCACCACTTGCTGAAGAGACTGTCTTTATTCCATTGGATATTCTTTCCTGCTTTGTCAAAGATGAGTTGGCCGTACGTTTGTGGCTCCATTTCTGGGTTCTCTGTCCTGTTCCATTGATCTGAGTGTCTGTTCTTGTGCCAGTACCGTACTGTCTTGATAACTACAGCTTTATAATACATCTTGAAGTCCAGGATTGTGATGGATGTGGCTTTATATTCTTTATTTAAGTTGCTTCTAACACCCTCAGGAGATGGGTACTATTACTAACGTGCTGAGAACAGTGACTGGTATATAGGAAGTACTCCTTAAGTGTTGACTATTAGTATCACTCTTCATTGAGAATCTTTTATATCAGAGCACTGTGCTAGGCACTAAGAATAACAAGGAAGAAAGACCAGGAGCTCCTGCCCTCAGGCAGCTCAAGTCTAACAAGATAACAATGAAATGAAACGAACACTTGAAACGCAATGTGCTAAGTCCTATGAGTGTGAGGTTTGCAGGATACTTCTCTGGGATCATGAAGGAGGAGGAGGAGGCTCACGCTGGAGGAGAGGGTGGTAATTCCCAGGGCATGGGAATTAGTGGCAGGGGAACTTTTGGGCCAAACCTCCAAGTTGGGCTTAGGTATTGTGTCGGGAAACTGCATCAGCGGAGGCTAGGTGGAGGCTCACATAAGCAGACATGGCATCCTGATTCTGACATGCTCTCCTAAGGTCCAGATCTTTGGAATGAACTTTCATAGACTCCTCTACAACCATCCAGTGTCTTAGATTCACCCGGAGAAAATTCACCTTTAGCTCAGATGTAAAACCTCTTGGCTGTGGTTTGTCTTCATGTTTTTTTGTGAATGCCCGGGGAGGACGGTTCGAGCATAACCTAAAGCCATTGTTTTTTCTACCGTGTGAAGTATAGTGCATCTTTTCAATGGGCTGTGCTTCTTGGGATGTGGTATTTAAACACAACTAACTCTCTTCTGGGTGCAGAATACCACTGCAAAGCTATTCGAAAGATTTCTGGCAAAGAAGGGAACTAGAGGGTGGAGGTAGAGGGAGAACATTGAATGAAGTGGCTCTTTGTTTGTATAAATAGATAAACCTATGTCGAAACTCTTTCCCCTTCTACTGTCCCTACAATCCCTCAACAGGTGGCACGAGCTCACTGACATGTGTAGAGCAGATGGGGTGTCATTTCAATGTCGCTTCTACTCGACAAGGGCCATGGGGGCTGTGCGCGTGCAGCTGCGTGCCGGGTTTAGGGTGGAGAGCAGAATTTAAAAACCCCTACCTGCCCCTTCTGGTGGAGAAGTGAGAGCTCTAATTGTGTCAACGGGCCAGAGCGCGTTGTGTTAACTCCTAATCCAAGGCCGTATTTTGCTGGTTTTATTTCCCTTAACCAGCCAGCCCTTCCCTCTCCGTTGCATAGCTCTGTATGTTGGACAATCTGCACAAGGAAACCTTGTTCCTCTGAAAATCACCTTTAGCGTAAGCTCAGTGTTTTCCTGTCCAGATTTTCATAAGCAGTTCAGGTTGCGTTACATTTACGCCAGAAATGAGCTCGTGCTTCTCAGGAATGGTCTAGGGAGGAAGTGGAAACGGCTGGGAAGGAGCTCAGGCAGTCCTTGGAGCCTACCAGATATTCTACTCAGAGTATAAACAACACAGAAGCAGAAGTCCCGTCCCCTTGCAGCCTTAACTTGTGCTATTCTCATTTTAGAAGCCATATGGCGTCGATACAGTCCCACGTCCTGTAGTGAACCCACACGATGCCAAGACCACAGCCACGTACTTCCTCATGCAGCATCCTCGAGGACCCTGCACACTAATTAGACTATTTTTGCTCATACAAAACAAAGCAGAAAACACTTACTTGATCAGTTTGGAAACGGTCTTTTACGCCGTATTGGGTTCCCTTCAATTATTCAGCTCGTTGGAAGAAAATAAATCCCAATTATTAATCATATCCTATTAGATCAGACTTGAAAACAATTTATATGGTAATGAGGAATTTACTGAGCCCACTTGAGTATATTGTTTTGCGGCTGAGTCTAGGGGTTATTTCTAAGATATTCATGGTCATTTCTCCCTAATCAATGGCATATATTTTCAGTTTAGGCCCTCAAGCAAATTTTGGAAATAGATGTCTTTTTATTTTCTTCTTCGCTTCTCCCAACACAATTACTGTGTCCTTAGCTCAAGAGGAGGGACAAGAAAGAGAAGATACATTTCTAATACCTTATTCTTTCCCAGGCCCCAAGTCCATTAATGAACAATAGTATAGATGGATTAAAAAAAAACCAGTTAATGATCTGCAAACATTCAAGGGATTAAGTGGGCTACTATTTATCATTAATGTTAAACAGAATTGAAATGAAAATTTTAATAACCCCTGTTATTCATTCAGAGGTCCCTCTGTGATAAGTATTGTGCTAAGTGCTTTTCCATGTAATAATAATAAACGTAGCTCATATTATTAGTATTCTTATTATCGAGAATTTATTATGTGCCATGCATAGTGTCAGGTTCTTTACAAACTAGCTCATTTATTCCTTTGGACAACACACGTCAGAGATACTATCGTTAACCGTATTTTATTTTATTTTTTGTATCATTGTTCTTTAGCCCTATATTATAACTCAAGGAAGTGAGGCTTGGAGAATCCTTGCTAAAAGTTGAACTTGGTAGGTCTGAAGCCAAAGCCTGTGTGCTCCACTCTGACTCTTGATCATTGGGTGAACCCTTAACTGGGCAGGTTTTGGTTTTGGTTTTGGTTTTGGTTTTTCTGATGCATTGATTGGTCACCTTTGTATCATTTCAAACTATTTCAAAGCTTAGTCATGGGAACTTTCTTGGCCTGTCAAAATCTCAGGAATAAGAAAACCTGCCATACCTCTGAACATTTCTGCCTTCCGGAATCCTTGCGCTAGGGACCAATAGATTCTGCCCCTTCGCAACCCTGAGGATACAGGAATCCTTTTGTTCGCTGACTTCCTGGCACACCAGTGTTTTCAAACTGGAATCAAAATAGAGTCCGAATAAGGGGCGCCTGGGTGGCTCAGTCAGTGAAACATCCGATTTCAGCTCAGGTTGAGCCCCGCGTCGGCTCTGTGCTGATGGCTCAGAGCCCGGATCCTGCTTCGGATTCTGTGTCTCCCTCTCTCTCTGCCCCTCCCCCACTTGTGCTCTGTCTCTCTCTGTCTCTCAAAAATAAATAAACGTTAAAAAAATAGAGTCCGAGTATTACTTCTGCCTAGCTTGATTTAAAACTTTCATTGTTTTTCTCAAGCGATTTACTTAAAATACACTCTTACTGGAGTCACAGCACCTTGTTTACCGTTTGCCATAATTTCACCCTTATCTAGGTTTTTCCAGGTGGAAGCAGCTTCCGTGGTCTTCCCTCTGTTTCTCCCATTTTAGGCGGGAGAGGCCGAGTGGAAATCCACCAGAGTCCCTGATGGAAGCAAGGCAGAGCAGACGGACGGGCCTTTTTATTTTTAATTCACTGAATATGAAGGGAGCCGTTCTGTAGCTGTTTTCAGTCTAGACAGGATATGATGATAATAGCACAAATAAAAGTTCATGTATTTCAGCCAGGGACAAATTAAGTGGGTACAGGGCATAGATATATGTCATGCTGTTATTAACATCGAGCAGCACACAGCCCACTTCAGGGCATGGTGCCCAGATTAATTGGCTTGCCCAGAATGCATCTCTGATTAGAAGAAAGCTCTCAGGGAATGCTGGGCAGTGTGCATTTGGACTCTCAGTGTTTCTTCTCACAGGCACTGAAAGTTAGGCATTTTATTTTATAGACCAAGAGCATGAGCGGCATGGGACACCATTGGTTTATGAAATGTTTTGCTGGTTTTCCTTCATAGGTTATAAATATTTCTGGGAGAAACTTCCACCATATGTTGGGACGATTCAAGTAGCATTTATTATTGCTTTCCTGAAGTGCCCAGGCTCCTGCACAGGCAGGGATTATAGAATTATGGGAAGAGGTGTGCATCTTGAGTGTATATGCGTGCTTGAAAGATCAAAGTGAGGCTCTTTATGTCACACGAGCTACTGAAATACAATGCCCCGAGATGGCTGTGCTTAAAAACACTGCCATTTGTGCCTCTAGGAATATAATGGTGATCAGATATGCACCTGGCTGACTGAACTCCATTCTGAGAGTCAGCCAGCAAGAGAAGGAATCGGGAGAAATAGCCAAAGGCACAGAGCAACTTCAAAAATAGTGTCTCTCCATGGAAAAGCTGAGATGAATAGTAAAGAAGGTAGGCTCTGTATCCAAGAAAAATCAAGGGTGAAATTGCTTGTGTTGCTGACCAAAGGCTAAATACTTCTCTTGGATACGGACAAGGAACTCCAGTGGCCTCTAAAAACCCCAGCCATGCATAAGCCCATGATAAAATTCAGTCCAATAAAGACCTCTTGTTAATCTGGGACACCACGTTTATCATGATACCTGCAAAGCCAGGAAAATTAAACACTGTGGGTGGATCAAAAGAGGTGGTTCCTGAATATTTGTTATTATTAAGAAGCTTTGAGGAAATATTAAGAAAACCTTTCTCAAGCGTGACTCCCAACAGCTCCCGCTTGCTTTTATTGGAGGCTGCATCTGTTCAGATTCCATTCCTTAAAAATTTGCCATAAGACATTCCTATTCCTTTTTGGAAATGCGACAATATGTAAACCTTTCTCAGCACATTCCATCCTTGAACAGTGAGGCATTCAAGAATTATCGTAAGTAATGTAAAAAGTTATACTTTCTGAGACTGGGTTTTGAGAAGAAATCTTAGGCGTCCAGCTTCAGAAGCTCAATCCTTCTGATTTTTTGCAATTATTTACATAGAGAATCTAGAAGTCTAAGCTTCTGAGTACTGAGAATTCCTGCCCAGGTGTCATACTGGAGACCTTGTGGTTTAAGGCGCTACTATCACGGGCTGCAGTCTCTGCCACTCTCTGTCACTGAGGCATTCAATCATTCATTTGCCAGACCACTGGAGCACAGTTGTGTTGACCGGCATCGAATGTGGCTCCATGAAGGCTTGAATCTGGAGGAGGAAGAGTAGCAGGCACGTTTTGGAAGGTGATGGATGAGTAGCGAGTGTTTCAAAATATGTAATGTGTAGGGTAGCGTCCAGACACAGGATACGTGTTTTTTTTTTTTTTTTTTTGACAGAGAGCGAGAAGGCACAAGTGAGGGAGGGGCAGAGAGAGAGGGAGGGAGAGAGAAGTGGGACTCACCCAAAGCAGGCTCGAGCTCACGGGAAGTAGGACTCAAACTCATGAGCCATGAGATCATGACCTGAGCCAGAGTCAGATGCTTAATAACTGAGCCATCCAGGCGCCCCACGGTAAACATTTAAAATGTTAGCTATTAACTCTGTGTTTATCATCAAACTACAGGGTAACAGCGTAGAGAACTTCTCAGTGGTAATGTAATTCAAAATTCCACCATGCCCGTGCATTCCTAGTTCTCCTTTATACATTCATTTATTCGTTCAAAAACTATTTATTGATCTCCTACTATCATTGAAACAATGGAATAGGCTATTTGCACGTTTTCTTCTCATTTCTGTACATAGGCACTCCTAATTTCTCAGAGTTAAGTGTCTATACAATGGATATTTTCCCACGCTGTTATATGTTCTTTATATTAACATTTTAACCAGTGAGTATTATTCTTTCCATAGCATCATTTATTTGACTATTCTTCTCTTGTGGAATATGAAGCTTCTTTCCAAATTTTCAATATTATACAAATGTGATAATAATTCTCTGAGCACAGAGCTTCTCATTTTTTCCCCAATAATTTGCCAGACTAAGTTCCCAGAAACCTGAATACTGGGTTAGAGGATATAAACACTTTTATGGATTGTGATGCATCCGAGCAAATTTCTGAATCTTACAGGAACTTACACTGATAATTTTCTTCATAGCCATCACACTGCTTGCCACCTTCATGAAGATCCTGTTTGATTTCTAGATAGAAAATGGAGGAACCCTCTAGTCTCATCAAGAATGCATATACTGGCCATTTCTTATACAGGTTATCTTCCAGATGCCATAACCCATGCACTGTATAAAGGATTTCCATGAGGCAGGAAAGGCATTTGCCTGCTCCCCAGACTTTTAGCACCTCGTGACTGCCTTAGACCTTATTCCCTAAGCCCATTTCTGTATCTAAACACCCCCCTTTAGCATCACAGGATGTTACAAATGGAAGAGACCCCAGATAGCTCATTTTAGAGTTAAGGACTCAGAAAGCCAGGAAGATTGTGAACAACTTCAGATCACAGACTTGGTGGAGAGATCTGGGACGAGATCAGCTGATTGGTAGTGCTGTTAGAAAGTATCAAGGGGGGTGGCCCATATACTAATATTGGAAAGGAAAAGAAAAAACTCAGCATGGCCTTTGGGCAGGTGCGACCTGCACATTAATGAAGTGTTCTAAATTTCGCTCCCTCCCTAATGTGCCCATGGTGTTTCACGTGTACCCTGTTATCACAGGCTGTGTAATTACCTACCCGGCCCAGGGGCTCTCGGCAGTTCATGGCGCACTCTGAAAGTAAAAGGAAGGCTACCATCCCAGAAAAGAAATTAGGAAGCATCAAAATACCAAGAATGACCTCTTCCAGAACATTAAGACTAACCTCTTTAGCATACAGCGTACGAGGTGCACTGGGACCCACCACCCGTATACCCTGAGATTTGGATCCAGCCGTTCTCTCGCCAGCATTTCTTTTGTTTTTAATGATTATTTAATTTGGGAGAGAGTGAGGGAGGGAGAGAGCCTGTGCGAGTGGAGGAAGGGCAGAGAGAGAGAGAGAGGGAAAGAGAGAATCCCAAGCAGGCTCCACGCTGTCAGCCCGGAGCCCAAGAGCACAGACCATGAGATCATGACCCGAGCCAAAAATCAAGAGTCCGATCCTTAACTGACTGAGCCACCCAGACGTCCCTCACCAACGTTTCTTAAAACAGTTTCAAGTTCCTCTAACACATACTGTCATTTTATGTCTTTGTACCTTTGTTCTGGTTGTTCTCGTAGCCTGAAACCAACTTAGAGCCTATACAGCTAGCAAATTCTGACTCCTCCTTCAAGAATTGTTAACTCAGACAAAGCCTTCTACAGGATAGCTTCCATGATGATTCCAGGCTGCAGTGGCTATCTAGTCTCTCAGTTTACAAAGGACCTGGGCGTTCTTTTATCACACTGGGTTGAGAATATTTGTTTCTGTGTCTGTCTCCCTCACTAGACGAAGCTGACCAAGATCAGGATCTGTGACTTATTTTCATATTCCCAATGCTGAGTACACAGTACACATTTCATAAATACTTGTTGAACTGAAATATCTAAAATGTCTGCATAAAAGCTTATGAAAACCCTAAAATCCACTGAAGGTGGTCTATCGGGGAAATGTGACTTAGAATGTAATTGTTACATAGAATGCTTAGATCAGTTTTGTTGTATCATTGGCCGGACACAATGTGTTTTCAAGAAAGAGGTAGTCTATGTGGCCTCAAAATGAGGGAAACCCACAACAGCAGTTTCTCAAAAATCTAAATTGTAATATCATCGCCATCATTTCCTCTGGGATCTTATTTTAGAGGTACTCTGTAAAGTTGCAAGCTCTCCTTCTCTACTAGTTCTTTTCCACTTAACTTACAAATTTGCTCACATCTTTAAAAATCTTTCTTCGGACCTTGTGATCCCCTCTGATTATCATTTTTCTTTTCCGTTTTTCTTCATCATTCTTCAGTCCCCTGCAATATAACTTCTACTCCTTCCCCTGATGCTGAAATTGCACTGGCCAACTAAGATTATCAGTAACCTCCCAAATGAGTATACTGTTGGTTGACTTTTCCATCATGTTGGACACTGCTGATGGCTTTTTTCTGTAATTCCCACCTTCCATGACATGGTGCATCATGATTCTCCTCCTCTGGGACCATTATCACTCAGACATTGTGTCATTTCCCTGTGGCATTCCCTTGAATGCTGATGTTCTCCAAGTTCTGTCTTTCTCACTTTTCCATTCCCTTTTATGTCAATGGGTATCATTTTTTTTTTTTTTTTTTTTTTTTACTAACCATCATATCCTATGGGTCTTTCAAAAAATAAAGATACTTGAGAAAAAAGAATCCTTGTGTACTGTTGGTGGGAACGTAAATTATTACAACCACTATGGAAAACAGTATGGAGATTTTTTGAAATATTATAGAGTTGCCAGGGCACCTGGGTGGCTCAATTGGTTAAGCATTTCGACTCTTGGTTTTGGCTCAGGTCATGATCTTGTGGGTCATGAGTTCAAGACCCCATTGGGCTCCATGCTGACAGTATGGAACCCACTTGGGATTCTCTCTCTCCCTCTCTCTCTCTCTCTCTGTGCCTCCTCCATGTGCTCGCATGCACATGCTTTCTCTAAATAAATAAATAAATAAATAAATAAATAAATAAATAAAATTTAATTTAATTTAAAAAATAGAATTACCATATGATCCAGCAGTTCCACTTCTGGGTATATATCCAAAGGAAATGAAAAAAGCATCTCAAAGAGATATCTGCACTCATTCATTGCAACATAATTCACAATAGTCAAGGTATAGAAACAACCTAAGTGTATGTCAACCAATGAATGGAAAGAAAGATGTGACACAAATAAATACAAATACAATAAAGTATTATTATTCAGCCATCAGAAAGAAGGAAATTCTGGCATGTGTCACAACACAGATGGACCCCGAGGGCATTGTGCTAAGTGAAATACATCAAAGAAAGACAAATACAAAGTATCACTTATATGTGGAATCTATAAAAGTCAAACTCAGAACCAGAGTAGAATGGCGGTTGCCATGGGGATGGGGGAGCGGGGAGATATTGGTTGAAGGGCACAAAGTTCATTTGCAAGACAAGTACGTTCTGGGGATCTAATACACAATATGGTGATTATAGTTACTACCACTGTAGTGCCAACAGGGTAGATCTTCAATGTTCTCACCACGAGAAAGAAATGGTAGCTATGTGACGTGATGGTGATGGAAATGTTAGCTTAATGTTATGGTGGATATATTGCAGTATATAAGTGTAGCACATCAACATATTGCACACCTTAAACTTACACAATGTTGTATGTCAGTTATATCTCAGTAAAGCCGGGGGGAGAAAAGGGGAATATTTCAGACAAATGAATAGACTGAACAAAACAGAGAAGCAGAAAACAGAGAATACAGAGAATGTGGAAAAAGATAGATAAGAGCTTCCCCGAATAATTCTAAGTTGGATCCGAACAGAAAATCAAGCTGGAAATGCCGTGTGGGATCAGGCAGGAACCAAGACGCATGTGCTACAGTAGCCACATTATTAATTTTTGTAACCTTTTTCCCAGGTTAGCAGCATGACTTAAAAATGGTCTTGTTTTAAATTTCACCCCCCTCTAGGCTCCACATGGCCAATAATCAATAAAACAAACCCGGGGCACCTTGCTGGCCCAGTTGGAAGAGCATGTGACTCTTGATCCCAGGGTCATGAATTTGAGCCCCACGTAGGGTGTAGAGGTTACTTAAATAAATTAAAGTTGAAGCACTGGGTGGTTCAGTCAGTTGGGTGGCCGACCCTTGATTTTGGCTCAGGTCATGATCTTACGGTCATGAGACTGAGCCCAACATCAGGCTCCTTGCAGAGTGTGGGGCCTGCTTGGGATTCTCTCTCTCCCTCTCTCTCTCTTGGCCCCTCCCCTGCTCATGTGTGAGCACGTGCACTCTCTCCAAATAAACTCTAAAAAAAAAAGAATAATAATAATAACAATAAATAAATAAAACAAACCTACATTGGACAGTTTAACAGTTCATTAAAAAAAAAAAAAAAGATTAGATGTTCCTGAAAACCAGGGCTATCTTTTGTTAATACCCAACGTAATGCCAAACATAATCACCACTCAATCAATATTTGTTGCATGATGACTGACTGACTGATTGAATAACAGACCAAAATCTCTTTAATTTGAACCAGTAGGAGAAAAACTAGTCAAAATTATGCAATATTCTCAAAGAATACAGACAGTAGTATAATTTTATTTAGGAGAATTAATTATATGTGAAATGTTTCATGATACTTTTAACCAGCCTTAAAATATTATTTCCTGATGTTGGATAAAAATCCTCTCATTTTTCTTCTTTAAGTTTTATTGATTTGTGAGTCGATCTCTCCCTCTCTCTCTTTCTTCCTTCTCTCTCTCTTTCTCTCTTTCCTCTTTCTCTCTCTCATAATACAAAAGCAAATCTGGTCCAGCCTGGGATGAATCCTCATGAATTGTCATGAGTTGGTCTAGACTAACGTAGATTTATTTATGGGTTCGCCAGGGAATGGTCGGTTTGCTATGAGTTAGCTTTAGCCTCTTAATTTTGCCTTTATGTAGTTATCAAAGAAAAACATAAAATTTTCACACAGATATTTTACTGTTTTCATTTGCTAGCTTTGATCATTCCAGAGTAGCTATGTTTTGGAGAATTTTATAATCCATGCTACAGTTGAAGAATTCTTCGGCAAATGTAAATTTGTATTTTTCATCTTTTTCCTTTCATGTGTGTTCCATTTAGACCAGGAAATTGACATTTCAGCCCAGAAGACTTAGGCCAGATGTTAAGTCCACTGGTTGAACGATGGATTTCCTGCCCTAATAGGTGACCTCTGAAAGCAAGATAGGCTTTTTCTTAATGGATAGACTGTCCAAATGACCTCATTTCTAGAACAAGTGGCCTTTGTTCAGTGTCTCTTTGCTATTGGAATCAACAGCATCTGATTTTTGAGGACATTTATTAGATAAAGAGTAGCTAGCACCTAGCTGTTTCATTTATAAGGCATAGGGGAAATTTTTGCCTAGACAATCCTTTTTTTGTTTCTTTAAAAATATTTGTGTTTATTGAGAGGGAAATGGTGTAGAAAATCTGGTGCCTGCTTACCCATATTAATATTTCTTTTAGATTTCAAACCCATTCAGGCCAGCACTAACCATAGAACATGTTATATGCTTCCCTAAACAGGGAATTGTTTCACTAAGCTTGACCAAGGCACTATTTCAAGAAGTAGCCATGACCCCAGTGTCCTGTCATTCCAACTTCTATCTCCATATGTGAGAAGCTCATTGAGACATTCCCATGGCATCACCTCTTTTGATGAGTTCTTCACCAAGTTCATTTATTTATATCTTCAATTGTGTAAGGCAGCTCAGAAGAACTGAGATAACTGAGCCTTTGTGTCTGTGTGTGTGTGTGTGTGTGTGTTCACGTGCACATGCACCCATGGCTCTGTGTGTCACAGGAAGTGCGATTTGAAAGAAAGTAACCAAGAGAGGACAATGGCTTTGAATGATGAGGGGGAGACCATATGACTTACTCTACATGGAAAGGAGGGGGAGCAGATTGCTTGAGAAGGAAGATATATGTTTCTAAGATTCTAAAATGATAGAATTTTATAGCCGAAGGGAAAGTTGAGTGTTTTTTTGTTTATTCTTTTCCGGGAACAGGAATGGGAGTGTTTCGTTTTAATAGCCAGCAGATAAATTTTACTAGTGTTAAAATCTTGCTCCTTGTGATATGAAATGTTGACTTTCTCGCAAAAGACATAGAACAGCATAGAGCAGAAGCATATAGAGAGTTGGCATCAGTATGGGCTGTTAGGGTTTCTAAATGAGTCAACCCTAAGACTCAGGGTTGTTCCTTAAATAATTTATCCAGCAAATACGTGACTCTGTAAAAAAGTGAATGGTGAAAAGGATATCATACTTTTCCTTTGTTTTAATGAGTCAACATGTATTTTTTTCCGGGATGTTAGTCACAGTTCAGTGCCCCCCTCCTTTTTAAATAGCCGTACACAAGTGTCTTTGACCATAAGTTATTTTTTGTTGTTGTTCAACCAAAGCATCCTGGCTCATACTTCATTTCCAGATAAGATTGTAATAATCCTCTATGCTTAGCGGGATTAATTAAGTAACAAGAATCTTTTGTCCTGTGGCACATAATATTTTGGAACTTCAGAGAAGCAGAGCAACAGTTTTGACTGGAGATTTTTAATTTAATAGAAAAAATTCTTTTTTGCAAGTATGTTTAAGCGATAGGGACAGCCTAATAGGTGTTCTTATTGGGTAAAGTTTATAAAATGGACAAGGTTGACGAAGAAATTTGGTTGGTGGACGATACTTCCCCGGTATGCTTTTAAGCCTTTCCTCGCACAATTTGGAAATATTTAACACAATCTCTGGTCTCTTATCAGCACTTTTTTTCCCCCTTATGCTCTCCTAATCTAAAAAGATAAATAGGAGGGCGTATGATTCCAAAGATAATCCCCTCCCCGTGTTCCCTTTTTCTCCTCTCTGAGGTATCAGTTTGCTGTCACATCACCAGAGGTCTCTCTACAGGACACTATCCTCATGTTAATCCAGAAGTAATTTTATGAGTTGAAGTCTTTTGGTTCTTTGCCTTAAACGTTGTGAAATCACTATCGGCAGCCCAGCAGAATTGTCCATGAGATGCATCACTGAATAGTTCAGAATCCTCGTATTTCGGAATTACAAATGGCCTTCGAATACTAGTAGGCCTGACGGGATAATTCCCAGGCAGAACCTCGGTGTTTACACAGCATCGACACAGATGAAAACCTAACGGGTTAGGCCAGTGACATAGCTTATCAGGGTGGAAGAAGAGATTTCAGAGAAAAGCATTTATGGCCCTGCATCATCCTTAGGCTTATTTACCTTCTCTCCCGAGCCTGTGGTCGTCTTTACTTTGTTTTAATTCCTGTTTAGTTTTCTCTGAGCTCTTTTCTCATCTCTCTTACCAAATATTTTGAGACAAAGAGGTTTTTAAACAGGTTAATGCTTTAGCATGAGGTTGGCTCATCTTTCAGGCATTTGTGAAAAAAAAAAAAATGTTTGGGATCATCAAGGGAAAAATGTAACATTGCAGTCTCTCCTGGAGGTTAGATCCCCAAGGCACTGCGGGATGCCCAGCATTGGAGTGCCAGAGAGCGTTGCTGATGGTAGGCAAACATGAAATGAGCTTATCTATTTTCATTGCTTAATTTCAGAAGGGAGTATGGTAAAAAAATGAAATATCGATTAAAAAAATTAATAAGTTGGGCTATTTATAATCTTTCAGACCTAATCTCTGCTTAATGTTACATTTCCTCTGCAGAATATGTGTTGTCTTTAAAAAATACCAAGTATTTCCATGATGCTGTGTTCCTAAAACAGGTACTCTTCTATGGATAATACATTTTAATTCCAATATTTAATTGCCCTTTAAAGCCAAATATCTCTGAGCATCTGACTTGGGGATCACCACTCACTTATCTCGTGACAGTTTTTTTAACCAATTAATGTTTTTAAAGCAATCTCCCGGTATCGTTTTGCGAGATATTGCATTTTAAAACTTCGCGTTTCCTCAGCAATGTGTTCTTTTTCCTTAGTCTGACATGTCCATGGTTCCAAATGGCCCTCGGATGTGAGCAGCTATCACAATCACCTTGGTGGTGGTAGGGAGGCTTGTGAAAATACAGATGGCTGGTCCCACCCCCAGACTGTCTCATTCTGTAGGCTTGAGATGGGGCCCGGAAATGTGCATTTCCAACACGTTCCTAGGTGATGCCACGGCTTCTGTTCTTCAGTCTACACGTTGAGAAGCAGTGATCTAGATAAAATATTGTAAACTATTGACAGATGTTGTTATTTGCTGGTAGGATGGACTAAGACAGTGGCAGGGGAGATGGAGAGAGGTGGATGAGTTTGGCAAGTATTTAGGAAGTAGAATCCACAAGGCTTACCCATGGTTTGTTTATTTATTTCGGAAGAGAGAAAGAGAGCACATGTACCAGCTCGAGCGAGTGGGGGAGGGGCAGAGAGAGAATTCCAAGCAGGCTCCACGCTGTCAGCTCGGAGCCCAACGTGAGGCTCTGTCCCACGACCATGAGACCACGAACCCAGTCGAAATCAAGTGTGGGACGCTCACCTGACTGAGCCACCCAGGCACCCCTTATCCATGGTTCAGACGGGACTGTTGGTAAGCGAGGGGAAGGACTCAAGCAAGTGTCTTGACTTTGGTAGCTTGAACAAATTCGTGGATGAACAAGTACTGAAATATGAAACGAGCAGAGTGGTGGATCGTGGCGAGAAATCATAAACTCCATTTAACGTTTAACTGAAATATTTTTTAGATGTCAGGCGCCTTGCCTGACCTAGAGTACATTTTCAGTAAGTGACAGATGTTGTTATTGCTGTTATTACCACCTTTACTACAAGAGCTGACCAGTCCTCACCGCCCCACCCTGCCACACGGAACCTCCCAAGTCCTTTCCTCAGCCACCATATTTAAAGGCTAAGAATTACTCCTTTATGCAAGATGTAGGTATGAACGGGGAGATTTCCTGCTGATAGCTACCCCTTCGTGGTATGAGTGGATAGGGGAAGGAAAAGCAAAGGGAGCAAAAAAGGAGGAAAGGTTCTAATTAATAGAGAATTATTGCCTGAGTTATTACAGATAGCCTTACAACAATCATCTTAAATAGGCGGAATTATCCCATTTTCCAGATGAAATAAATAACTTGCCCAATGTCTTATAAAAACCTGAGTGAAAATTCAAACCCAGTTCTGTCCTGACTCCATTACATTTGGGCTCTCTACTCCAAACTCTACCTTTAATGCCAAGCTTTGGCATGACTGCTTTGTCTTTCTTACATCAGAATGATGACCTACATAGACTGTAGGCAACACCCGACAATTGCTAGTGACTTTTAACCTTTTAAAATCCTGACTCATAGTGAGAACCACTTTTTACACAGCATGCCATATTTACATTCATACATATATGTCTGTCTCTATATATGTGTTACACATCTGTATGTGCAGCAATATGACTGAGACTAATTTTCAAGAAATAACACTCTAGGGGGTGGCACTTAAGACTCTTGATTTCAGCTCAGGTCTTGATCCCAGGGTTGTGGGATCGAGCCACACGTTGGGCTCCAGGCTGAGTGCGGAGCCTGCTTAAGATTCTCTCTCTCCCTCTGCCCCTCTCCCTTGCTTGTGCTTCCTCTCTCTCTCTCTCTCTCTCGCTCAAATAAAATTAAAAAATAACTCAGTGAGATAGGTATTATCAATATTTAATCTCTATGAATGCAGTCTGATACTCCTCATTCATTGCAATGAATATAAATTAGGATCCACAGAATTGATTTCACAATCAACTTTTGGGTCTCCACTAAATTGCTGGGAAATCTTCTGGAATTCCTTTTCTTTCCTTGGAATTCACTCCCCAACACCATGGCAATTCCAATTAGAAAGACAGAAGGGGTGAGTAGGATTCCTGGGTACTTTGTGTATACACATCTTTAGTGGCACATCTATACTTGCCTACCCTGCAGATCTTTGTAAGGGCAAACATATTACAGTAGAGATGAAGAACTTCAATTTTTTAAAACATTTATTTTTGAGAGACAGAGCACGAGCAGGGGAAGAGCAGAGAAAGGGAGACACAGAATCCGAAGCAGGCTCCAGGCTCTGAGCTGTCAGCACAGAGCCCGACACAGGGCTCGAACTCACCGTGAGGTCGCGGCCAGAGCTGAAGTCGGACACTTAACTGACTGAGCCACGCAGGAGCCCCTAAAAAAATTTTTTTTTAATGCTTACTTATTTTGAGAGAGACAGAGTGTGACCGGGAGAGGGGCAGAGAGAGAGGGAGACAAAGAATCCGAAGCGGGCTCCAGGCTCTGAGCTGTCAGCACAGAGCCTGACGCGGGGCTCCAACTCACAAGTCGTGAGATCATGACCTGAGCTGAAGTCGGATGCCTAACTGACTGGGCCACCCAGGAGCCCCAAGATGAAGAACTTTTCAAAGCAATCAGGGGCGCCTGGGTGGCTCAGTCGGTTAAGCGTCCGACTTCAGCTCAGGTCATGATCTCACGGCCTGTGAGTTGAAGCCCCACATCGGGCTCTGTGCTGACAGCTCAGAGCCTGGAGCCCGCTTTGGATTCTTTGTCTCCCTCTCTCTCTGCCCTTCCCCCGCTCGCACTCTGTCTCTCTCTCTCTCAAAAATAATAAACATTAAAAAGAATTTTTCAAAGTAATCAAGTCATCTGATTGTGCTACGTAGCTGTGTTTAATTGGACTGATTGTTCAAGTTCTCTGGAGCCCGAATTCTTCTTACGTGAAAGGAGGGATTTTACCCAGATCACCTCCCAGGCCCCTTTTCACCCTCATGGGATATATTATAGAAAGCTCTGAGTAAATGGTACTGTATCAGATCTGAAATAGTATGATGATGATCATGATGTTGATGATCAGTCTTTTACATTTTGTTCAAAAGCCCCTAAAGAGTTTTTTTTGGAGTGTATTTATTTGAGAGAGACAGAGACAGTGCAAGCAGGGAAGGGGCAGAGAGAGAGGGAGAGGGAATCCCAAGCAGGCTCTGTGCTGGTAGTGTGGAGCCTGACACAAGGTTCGAACTGACTTAACTGTGAGCTCATGACCTGAGCCGAAACCAAGAGTCGGAGGCTTAACCGACTAAGCCACCCGGGCGCCCTGCCCCTGAAGAAATTTTTGAAAGCAAAGATTGACATTAACTAAAGGAGGAAAGATTCAAATTTGGGAGAAGTAATCGGGCTAGTTTTGAGGAGACACATTATGAAGTCGAGGGCAGAGAGGTTCAGCTTCATTTTAAAAATGGTCATCAACATTATTCCTGTTGTAGAAGTTGAAAATGACTCCTCAAAAGTTCTTACTTCTCTACAGACAGCAAAATTGTGGGTATCAACACACCCCTACCCCCCACCCCCAATGTTAGTTATCTCATTTCCCCATACATTTATTAGGGAGCGCTGAGAAAAGGAGCTTAAATATCTAGGGTAGGTTGATTTCTAGAAACACCAAAATGTGGGCTAAGGTTTAATTATATTGATAGGTGTATATGTGTTGTTGCTTAAAAGTATCTGTCTTTAGATGACCCTGAAATATAATATCACCTCTGAGGACTTGGGTAGCAATTAGCAAGGCCTTGCCTCATCTAGGATGGGGAAACTGAGCACGGAAAGGTTAAATGCTTTGCCCCTAGGTCATGTGATGAGTCAAGAAGAAAGACTCATGATTGGTGCTGGAGACTTAGTCCTCCCCCAACCCGGCTCCTGCCACCCTGATTACCTGACTGCTTGCTTCATCACTTGCCCGAAAGTATTTATGTGGAGAACAGGCTGCCTCCTGGTAGACGCCGCACGGTTCGTATTTTCTTGAATTGAGTAAGTTACCACGTGACTAATACATCGAAATTCTCAAATACACCAGTGAAATCAACCCTGAAAGGTTGGGGTTTTTTTCTTAGTTTCATGTCTCTATCGATGCGATAATGATATTAGTAAAGCCCGCCACTGCTTTAACTAAAATTATTGGGGTTCCCAGCATCTCAGAGCACACATCCGGGATACCTCCTGCATCCGTTCCGGAAAGCACAGGCCTGGTCCTACTGACTCAGTGCCCAGCACTCTTGACCCTTCAACCTGATGCCTCCTTACTCTCAAGGGAACACTTCCTCATTGTTTTTCTTCCCTTTCAAAACTATTGTCATCAGGGATTACGCTTATAAATGTAATTACTTTAAAAAAAATTTTTTTTTCAATTTTGAACTTTCCTTAAGGGCTATTCATCCATGTGCATGGATGGATGGTGCTCCCAGTAATTAATGCTGTAGCAAGGACGTTTCAAGGACACGCTCTTATCCCCTCCTTTTCTGTGGACTCCGAAGGAAAAACAAAAACAAACAAGAGAGGCCTCTAAAACAAGCAAGGGCTCTCTCTTCCTGGAGCATTTCATCTGCTTTTATTTATCTATCTATCTATCTATTTATTTATTTATTGGTACCTCTCAGCCCTTTAACGTAGGATCAGTTTCCTTGTGGTTTCTTAACGGTTACACAAAGGGATCAATCACCAAATAAGATGTGTCATCTCCCAGAGAAAATTCTCTTGAGTGGGTTTTAAAGAAAGACTCATAAAAGGATAATACCTCTACAGGGTTATTTCCCTTATAAAATAAACCCGTCATGGATCTTGTCCTTGGAAAAACACACACACGGAGTGTGTGTTGCCTCAGTGGTTACAACCATAACATTTAGCTCCGAAACTGGCCCTTCCCTATGCTCTCACTACAAGGCAACCATTAAAACCCAAAGCGCATTTTCCCTAAACAGCCGAAACCCCTAGCAATGCAGGGCATTGTGGGCACCCAGGAACCAAAACGTCCCGCTCATAATAAAAACGGTGCACACGATGGCTCGTGCCCAAGCTTTCACACTTGTTTTTGCAAGTCTCGGCTGACGGCGGCAGAGTTGCATTTCTTGGGATGGCTTGACTGCACGCGGGGCGAGGTGCGGATCGATCGTGCAGCGACACCGACTCCTCGCGAACGCTTTCGGCGGCAGTCGCTTAAAGATCCACTTTCTCGAGTTCCTGTGGCCCAAAACGTTTCCGTGCATGGCGCGACTGGAAGCCTGCGCAGGCGGGAGACGCAGCGCGGCTGCTCTTTCAACAGGCGATTTGTTCTCCTGTCTGTGGCTCATTTCCATGCAAAGAGCCTGACATCAGAGCACCTTTTGTTGCTAAACGCTTTCTTTAGCGTCGAGGGGAGAGAGTCATGTGGAGCTGGAAGAGCTCATTTTCCAGAGAGGGGTCCCGAGGCGCGCCCGGCCGCTCGCCGAGGCGCCGCGCTCAGCCCAGCGGGGCCCTGCCCGGACTTGCTGGAAGAAAGGAGTCGCGTGCCTTAGCGAGCTGGTCCCGGGCGCGGGAAGAAACGCCTTCGCCGCGGCTTTAGGCGTCGCTGGGGCCGCCGCGGTTCCCCGCCGTAAAACTCGGTGGTGCGGACTTTGCCTTCCGCTACCCCGCGGCCGAGCCGAGCCGGGCTGGGAAAGTTTCTGGAGTTGTCAGTCGCGCGGCCCGCCGCCACCTAGAGCCGAGGCGCGGGCGCCTGCGAGGGGCCGCCGCGGGGTCGCCGGGGCCATGCGGCGCGGGGGCGCGGCTCGCTGACGCGGCGGGCGGGGACCGGCGCCGGGGGGCGGGAGGGGGGGCCGGCCGCGCGCTGGTGCGGAGCGAGGGCGCCCCGGGGACCCGGACGCACGGCTGGCGCGCGGGACGCGGCCATGGAGGACGCGGGAGCAGCCGGCCCGGGGCCGGAGCCCGAGCCCGAGCCCGAGGGGGGCGCCGGCATGTCCGAAGCGTTCTCCCGGCTCTGGAGCGACGTGATGGGCATCCTGGTGAGTTACCTGCCGCCGGGCGGGCGCGGGAGGGGCGGGGCGAGGGCAGCCCCCGCGCGCCCCGCGCTCCCGGCGCGCTCGCCCACCTGGCAAGCCCACCGCCTCCGACTCGTCCTGCCCTTGCTCTCGGTCCCAGGGGGTTAAGAACACACGGGTATAGGATTTCAAGCCCTAATGAAAAAATAAGCAGCCCCAGATCGCCTCAAAGACGTTTCTTAACCGGGCGGGCACGATAATCTGGGACACCTGCTGAGAAGTTGGCGTGGCAAAGGTTAGAGTCCTTCAAAGAGTAGACGTAAATAACTAGCATTTGGCTGTTGCGCGTTCACAGTTGGATTGGGCCGGAGGCTGATGTTCCCGATGCTTATCTCTTCACCATTTGTTGTCTGACCCCGAGAGGAAAACAAGCCATCTTCTTACTGGGAACCACCAAAAAGTGTGCTTACCCTGTTGGCGGTGGTTCAGCTGGTAGCATTACAGCATATTTGTTGTTTTATGTTTGCAACTAAAAACAATAGGACTTATTTTGCTAAATCTGTGCTGTCACGTATTTTGAAATGTCCAGTAAGTAAAACCGCCCGTGGACTTGGCATGATTTCTGAAAAATAGTTCTTAAGCATGGAGGATGAAGCTTTAACTTAACTTGTTTCGTGTTCAGAGCCCTGGGGAATTAGATTTCCTTTGGTGGAACTGTAGGTAGGCAGGTAGACTGGAATCAGATGGGTGGGGGTTATTACAGTCAGACATCTTAGTCCACACAGAAAACATCAAACTTAAAGAGTTGGAATTGGCAGTTGTTGGCAAATGCTCTAGATTTACTTTGGGATCTCTTAGTTTTCTAATGGAAGGTGTAGTTTTAGAAAGAAACTGGGGATGCTGAGAAGTGTACAGGAATGAAGCTTTTGGGCTTTGGAGTGAGTGAGGCCGGGTCAAATCCCCACTCTCCCATTGACTGACTGCGCAACCTTGGCCAAGGTGTTAAACTCCACTGATCTTCAATTTCATTACCTGAAAAATGAGGCAAAGAAGACTTGCTCAAGTTTTCTGAGCTTTAGTTAAGTTGATGTATAACTAGTGCTCCGCATACTGGCATATAGTAGGTACTCAATAAACCATAGCTCTCTATTTTTTCCCCCCTGCAAATAGTCTTGTGTCTCATCTTTCCAGACATCCTGAAGTGTCAATTCATTTTTAGATGTTCATTGGTGTTTATAATTATTCCTGCACAGAAAACCAGGGAAGATTGGTCAAAGATTTCTGCTTTTCTCACTCTCCAATATTTAAAAAAAAAAAAAAAAAGTATCAAAAAAATGTAAAACCTCGGGGCGCCTGGGTGGCTCAGTTGGTTGGGCGGCCGACTACAGCTCAGGTCATGATCTCGCAGTCTGAGTTCGAGCCCCGCGCTGGGCTCTGTGATGAGCGCTCAGAGCCTGGAGCCTGCTTCTGAGTCTGCGTCTCCCTCTCTCTCAGCCCCTTCCCTGCTTGCTCTCTGTCTGTCTGTCTCTCAAAAATAATAAACATTTTAAAAAATGTAAAACCTCAAGTTTTGGCATTTTTCTGAACATCACTGATGAAAATAGGCCTTCAGTGAAATTTCAGAAAACCCAGTGACTGTTTTAAAGTTGTGGTGATAGTTCATCGAGCCCGAAGCCTATCTTGTTATTTCTTGCTTAGATCCTGCTCTGTAAATTTTTAGTCACTGAGAAAATTGGTCTGATAACATCACCGTGCATCTTTTACTAGGGCGTGTCTGTAGAGGGGAGAGCTGCAGGGACTCACTTAAATGGGGGTGTGGGTTCAGGGTTGTTTGGGACGGGGCGGGGGGGGGGGGGCATTGGCAGGTGGCACTTTGTGAAGATTTGCTTTTACCTTCCCTGGCAGATTCCAGTGCTGTTGGGGCAGGTGTAGTAGTGTTCTTTGGTTGATTTAAAAGTTGGGGTGGAGCTTCAGAAGCTCAAACCTGTTATTCAAAGGACGGATATAGGAGAAAAGAAAATATGTGCTTCTTAAAGAGCCCATAGTTCAGTGTCAGGCTGGAAAGAATGTAAGTGATTGTCCCGAAGCGATTGTGTTCACCTCTGTTTTCCCATCTTTTAGACCGTCTTATTTTTCCTTTGGGGTAAATGTGGACATCAGGATTGTTCCTTAGTAAAATTCTGAGGAAGATATGGTTTATCTCTCCTTTATGCATGTCTGTAAAAAGTCACCAGGTTAAAAGGGTCTTTATTCTTTTAGAACACTCATCCAAGTGTTTATAGGAGACTGTCTTTCTAGAAATAAATCGAGACACAAAATTGACAGTTGACTTTCTCTGTTGCTTGAGATTAAAAAAAATACCATTTCCTTCAGTTTTTCAATAAGATTTTGCAGCCTATCAGCTTACACAGGTGAAGTGACTTGACCAATGGCACACATACACCTTGTTAGTGACAATGACAGATTGCACCCCTGTTCTTTGATCTACACCAGTTAGTAGGCTGATGCCATGATACTCCATAGTTAGCCATCCCAGGGAAACTTAATGGAAATGTCACTACATTCACTGTTTTATTTATTTATATATGTTTTAAAGTTTGTTTGTTTGTTTATTTATTTAGAGAGAACAAGTAGGGGAGGTGCAGAGAGAGAATCCCAAGCAGGCTCCACACCATCAGCACAGAGCCCAATGTGGGGCTCGAACCCATGAACCATGAGATCATGACCTGAGCTGAAGTTGGATGCTCAACCACCTGAGCCACCCAGGCGCCCCATATCTGCTCTTTTAGGACAATGCTACTTGGGAGGTTCTTTTTAAGTACTGAACTTGAGGAGGGGAGTAGAGGTAGTAAGGGAATTAATTACACATCCAAACATACTTCAAAGAATTCAGGCACAGTTGCTACTTTTCGGGTTCCTCTATGTGTAGAAATCAAACGTCCAAACCTATTAAGTTAAAATTTCTTTCGATGAATGAGCATAGCTCCCTTTTCCAACCTGAGAGGTGCGGAGCATCTGCCCCGAGATTTGAGATTTTCGTAGGTTCTCAGCCCGGGAAGGGTGTTCCCCCAGCGGCATAGATCTCAATAAATACAGGATGGTTGTTTGAGTTCATTGGGACACATTTTGCATTTAAATGAATTTCAGTCCTGCACAGTTCTGAACCAACCAGTTGCCTTTAGATAATTGTTAACAAAATGCTTATTTAGAGAAGAAATAATAGTATAATTTATGGCATGAGAATGTTCGAGCTGTGCTAGAATGAATGAATGCTAGTAAGTGAATATGCAAATAGAGAATTAAGAGAAAAGGAGCTTACCAAAACACTAACCATTGTAAACGCCTGGTGGGCAGGGTTAGTATTTTACTTTTTTTTTGAAATCTCCAGTGCCTGGGACTTATTAGATCCTGAGAACACGGTTTACTTGAATGGAAAAGGAAAAAAAGTATATACTTAAATGCAGGAGCCACATGAAAATACAGTTCTGTAGGGATGGTACTTACTATAATGGGGTGCATTTATGAAGACATCAATAAATTCGTGTCTTGCTTGAGCGGTTTCATCATGCAAACCAGAATCCTGGTGCTTCCACTGGAAACAGTAATGGCACGTTGTGAAATGTTTGTAAACCCTGAGCAATCAGGCCACGGCTTTCTTGTGAAATGTGTTCTTCTTCTGTTCCCTAACTCTGCAACATGTGGCCTGCCCGGGTTTTCAAAGCATGTCAACTTTCACGAGGACGTGTTTACATTTCTGCTGAGAAGTGCAAAGCAAGTTACAATCCTGTGGGATTTCACTCTTTTATCTTTACTCTATGCTGCAGACACAACATTCCTTTTTTTTTTTTTTTGTGGGGGAGGGTAGTTGTTTGTAAGAGTAGGAATTGCTAAGGTTATTAGATACGGTAGATCACTTTTCCAGCACTGATTGTCCATTTGGTAAGTTGTGATGGTTAAGTTTTTCCTTCAGAATTGGGAGGACTTAAAGCTTAGCCAGTCCTTCAAAGCTGCGGGCTTGCTGGGAAGGAAGGAGAAGGGAGTCAGTAAGTGCCTATTGTTTGCAAGATCCTGCAAGATGCACCTCCCCCCAAACCTTATATTTCCTCTGTTCCCTGCTCTGTTCCTACAATTTACACCCACTTCCTAGCAATGCTTAGAGAATATCCATTGTATGGGGATACTGTGGACCCTCCCAGTTCTTATTCCTATATAAGCCACAGTTTGTACATAGTAGGCTTCAGTCCAAAAACTATTAGGTTTATCCCGTCTTGCTATTTACCAAAGAATGTCCTTTAAAGAAAAAAAAAAAAAGATCCTCCTTCGCTTTGTAATTTTAGGCAAAGTGTGGGGGAGGGGAGATGTTTAGTAAGACCCTTAGGGGGCTTTTAAAATGCGAACTCCTTTGAAAGCTTTAATTTACATATCCTTTGGGTGGTGTCTGTGGTACAGCCCATCCACTAAAGACTTAATTAATTTTAGGTCTTGGAATTTGAGCATCAGCCCCAGTTTCAAATATTCTGACTTCATCTTAATTTTATGTTCCTGTTCGCCAGCTGAAATGTGGCTTTTATAAGTGGATGCTGCAGGGTGATGTAGCGCAGGGAGCGGAGAGACCTTGGCCGTGAGCCCTCCACCCCCTCCTTTCGCGGAGGCATTAAGGGCTCAAGGTACAGAGCAGGGCTCAGAACTGCGGCCTCCTGATTTTCAGTTCTGTGCCAGAGACAAAATTAAGTCTCATAATTCTGGCTGGAGTCACTGAATCTGTTGCTGTCGGAAGAGACCCCTGCACTGCAGTGACCTTTCACACTCCCCTTCTCCCCACTTTCCGCCTTCGTGGGCCATTCTCTACCCGGGAACTCTTCCCTCTTCCACCTGATTTACTAGCCACATTCAAGTTTTTCACTGTGTCCTCTGACTCTGACGATAGAATGCAGCCTATGGGGGAGGGCGAGGAGGAGGGAGGGCCAGGAGGAGGCAGTGCTCCCAAGCAGGAAGTCCCAGTGCTGTCCTGAGCCCTCCCCACACTTACCTTACTAGATACCCTCTTGTGACCAGTGAACACTGTCGTCCCCATCTTACGTGGAGACATCCACATGGCTCTCCTAAATCACACAGATAGTAAACAGGCGCTGGGATTCGGATCATGCGTTGTTTCCCAGAAATAATCTGCTAGTTACGTTCTCATGTATCTACCCAGGCATTTTTTTTTTTTTTTTGGCTGTCTACCTTTTTGCTCAAGCTGTTGCCCCTGGCGACACTTGCCCCTGACTTCCAGAAAGACAACGTTTTGTAGGAAAAGCAGCAGGCCCCTGATCCCTCCTGTAGATAAATGCTCAGCCCCAAGGCGCAGTGGGCAGAGAGCCGGGTGCCCACGGAGTGGAGGCGGGGTGGTCACTTCACAGGAATGCCTTTCTGTTTAGACCCCGGCCTTGAGTTGGGCTTTCCCTGAGAGGTGCTCTCCAATGAGGATTCAGGAAGAAAGAAGGGAAGGAGGGCTTTCTGGGCAGAGCCAAGGGGAGTAAAGATGAGGGCACGGAGCACTTAAGTAGGTGCAGTCATTCTATGGGCTCTAGGGAGAAGCCGTTGTTGCAGAATTTGAAATTGACACCTGACATGATTCCTTCTGGGTCTTGCCAAAGTAACTTTGGTGGGTGACGAGTTGGCAATGGTGAGAACCTGGGCTAAATGTTTATGAAGCATATCAGTTATGTGTCTGGCTTCCATTAGTCCCCCATGTTTTTACTCAGTATCTCTAGTCAAGGACTGCTCCCTGCTAACTTGCTTTCGGCGATTCTCTTAAGCTCACAAGCTCTGTTCCAGAGAACAGCAAAGTAGAGGGAAATATTCAGTTGTGCAGACTGATTCAGGAGCAAATCTGTAACTCAATTTTACAAAGGACATAAGAGGAAAATCTATGACTAGTAGTAGATCTAACGTATTCTTCTATTTATTTAAAAAAATTTTTCTAATGTTTATTTTTGAAGGAGAGAGAGAGAGAGAGTGTGAGCAGGGCGGGGTGGGGGGGGCAGAGAGGGAGGGAGACACTGAATCCGAAGCAGGCTCCAGGCTCCGATCTGACAGCACAGAGCCCGACGCGGGGCTTGAACTCCCGGACAGCAAGGTCATGACCCGAGCCAAAGTCAGTTGCTTACCCAACTGAGCCACCCAGCCACCTCTCACGTATTCTTTTAAAGAGTGCTTTTTGCTTTGGCCCTAACCATACTAATCTCACTGTGGTATACGATGAGCTTACTCATGGTTTACACACCTTCTTATCATACAGTAGAAATAAAATTAATCTCACAGTAGTGAATTTAAACGGATAGAGGCTAAGGCTCTAGGATTTAACTATTCCATTTAACGCCAGGGAGTATAGACTAAGACTGACACTGTAAGAATTAACCAAACCTTCAGACTAATTTTTGTGACCACTTGGATTTGTCATCTTTCAGATGGCACGCTCCTTTATTTATCAACTTGCTTTTGGTAATGAGACCCAAAAATGGTAGATCTGTTTCTCATTAATTGTGCTCCCGGCCAGCTGTCTAGTGGCCCCGTGTTTTGTTCCCTAATCTGTTTCCCTGAGTAGCATGAACTCTTGATGAGATGAGACGCTTCATGGAGATAACCCAGCTTGTATTTTTTCTTGCCTGTCAAGTCAGGTAATACAGACATTCTCACACAGACCCTGGCCACCTTGGCTTTAGGGGATCTCTGAGACCCAGAAGACAAAAGCAATGATGATAAGATCCTTTTTTCCTCTCTGTAATCAGTATTCTTGCTTTTCTGAAGGGCTCTCCTATTGTCTTTCACCTTTCTAAGATGGTTGGTAAAAAACATGAAAAAGTGTGTTTATAATAAATGCCCTCTGGACTGTTGTGCCCTGAAGCTCTCCTTGGTGTCTGTGATGCAGATTTGATTCAGAGTTAATTTGGTTGCTTCTTCCTTTGTTAGGAAACTTCCTTGGTTAGTTTGAGGAAGGTTTGGTACCTGTACTCTGAACTGTTGAGCTTGGTTATGGCTTCATTTTCTCTCCTGGTATTTAGGTAATAGTGGAATTAAAAGTGAAAGAAAAAAAAATGCATGTAATTGTAATTTTAATTAAAAGTGCCACTGGAAAAAAAAAGTGTCATTGAGGAGCAGAATGAAAAAAATCTCAGTATGTATCCTGATCTCTCATTACTTTAAAAGTTTATCCTAGTTAATTTTGTGGATGTTAATACTTTCTAAAAAAAAGTTTATGTGTTCAAGTTAGCTCTGCTCCCAATATAGGGCTTGAACTCTCAACCCCACGATGAAGAGTCACATACTCTTCCTACTGAGCCAGCCACGTGCCCTTGGACTTGTACCCTTTTGCCTAAGACTTGCTATTTGCCAACAAATTAAAGAAAAAATTTTTTAATGTTTATTTATTTTTGAGAGAGAGAGAGAGAGAGAGAGAGAGAGAGAGAGAGAGACAGAGCATGAGCAGGAGAGGGGCAGAAAAAGAGGGAGACACAGAATCCGAAGCAGGCTCCAGGCTCTGAGCTGTCAGCACAGAGCCTGATGTGGGGCTCGAACTCACGAACTGTGAGATCATGACCCGAGCCAAAGTCGGACGCTCGACCAACTGAGCCACCCAGGCGCCCCTAAAAAAATTTTTTTAAACAAAAACAATGAGATACCCCTACACAGTTGTAACAATGGCCAAAATATGCGAAATTTCACCAAATGCTGAAGAGGTTGTATAGCAACAGGAACTCTCCTTCATTGCTGGTGGAAATGAAAAATGACAGAGGCACTTTGGAGGACAGTTTAGTGATTTCTCACAAAACTAAACATACTCTTACCATCCAGTCCAGCAATTGTGCTCCTTGGTATTTACCCAGAGAAGTTCAAAACTTACGTTCATGCCTAAACACACACAGATGCTTATAACAGCTTTATTCATAATTTCCAAAACTTGGAAACAACTAAGATGTCCTTCAGTAGGAGATTGGATAAGTAATCAGTGGTCCATCCAGACCATGGAATATTTTTCAACACTTAAAAGAAATGAGCCATCAAGCCATGAGAAGACATGGAGGGACCTTCAATGCATACTACTCAGTCTGAGAAGGTTTCTGACTGTGACATTTTGGGAAAGGCAAAAGCCATGCAGAGAGTGAAAAATCAGAGGTTGAAGGGAGTGGGTTGTTGTGGGGGGAGAAGGGATGAACAGACGGAGCACAGAGGATTTTTATAATGATGGATACATGTCATTATAAATTTGTGCAAACCCATGGGGCGCCTGGGTGGCTCATTTGGTTAGGCCTCTGACCCCTGGTTTCGGCTCAGGTCAGATCTCACGGTGCGTGAGCTCGAGCTCCTGCTCACTCTCTCTGTCTCTCTCTCTCTCAAAAATAAAATAAAAAAAAAAAAAGGAATTTTTTGTGCAAACCCATACACAGAATGTACAACACCAAGAGTGAACGTAATGTAAACTTTACATTTTGAGAGATAACGAAGTGTCAATGTAGGGTCATCCGTGGTAATAATGTACTACTCTGGTGGATCTGATGGGTTTTTTTCTTTTCTGTTTTTCAAGCTTATTTATTTATTTTGAGAGAGAAAGAGAGCAGAAGTGCAGGAGGGGAAGAGAGAGAGGGAGAGAGAGAATCCCAAGCAGGCACTGAGCCGTCAGCACAGAGCCCGATGTGGGGCTTGAACCCGTGTACCATGAGATCATGGCCTGAGCCCAAATCAGGAGTCAGACGCTTAACCGCCTGAGCCACCCAGGCACCCCTGATGGGTTTATTTCACTACCGCCAAGCAGTTGTCCATTTCTCAGCGGACATGGGCCACAAATCTGACTCAAGTCTGACACTGTCTACCACAGGTTAAAAACTCAGTCCTAAAGACTCAGTCGAGATTGTCACCTGTGCTTCTCACCTGTTGGCTACAAATCAGAGGTTCCCACAACTTCGTCCTCAAGTTGGATGAATTTGCTAGAGCAGCTCCCATTTGCCAGAGAATTCAAGAAACCAACTTACTTACTGGATTAACCAGTTTATTCTAAGGGCTATAGCTCTGGAATATCCAGATGGAAGAGCTGCACAGGGCAAGGTACGTGGGAGCTTCCATAGCTTCCATGCTCTTGGGGTCCCACTTTCCCCAGAACACCTGCTGTTCACGAATCTGGAAGCTCTCCGAACCCTGTCCTTTTGGGTTTTGATGGAGGCTTTATTACGTAGGCATGATTGATTTAAGCCGTTGACCATTGGCTATCGATTGAACTCAGTCTCCAGCCCCTTTCTCCTCCCTGTAGGTGGGGGTGGGAGGGATGAGACTGAAATTTCCTGCTTTCTAATCATTTGGTCTTTCAAGTAATCAGCGTGATCTTGAGACTCTCTGGGGGTGCCACTCTAATGCACTTCATTAGCATACACTCAGCTGGGGTCCAGAGGGACTCTTAATGAACCGCAGAAGATACTCCCATCACTCCAGACATTCTAAGAGTTTTAGGAGGCCTGTGCCAGAAATTGGAGGAAAACCAAGTACATCGTATCTGATTATAAATCACAATATCACAGTGGGAGATACTGATAACGGGGAGGCTACGCATGAGTGGGGGTTGGGAGATACATGGGAAATCCCTGTACCTTCCCCTCAGTTTTGCTATGAATCTTAAACGGGCCTAAAAAAAAAAAAAAATGAAGTGTTACAAAAAAAAAGTCATAATATATATTTTTAAAGTTTTAAACAGAACAGTAACAGAATGAGAACATATAGAAACAAACAAAAATGAAACATCTCAGAAGATGGAAAGATTGTTTTGTAGAGTAGTTAAGAACAAAGGAAGTAGTTCAGACTGTGAGGGATCAAATCCTGGCTTCAGACACTTGGTGGACATGTGGCCTGGCGAGTTCCTGAACCATGCTGTGCCACAGTTTTCTCCTCTGTAAAATCAGCCAGATCGCCACCCACGTCATCTAGTAGGGTGACATTAATTGAGTCACTAAAACTATGCACGGCATATGGAAAGCAGATCACAAGTGTTCATTCTTATGAGGGGCGCCTGGGTGGCTCAGTTGCTTGAGCGCCCGACTCTTCATTTTGGTTCAGGTCACGATCTCGCAGTTTGTGGGATGGAGCCCCATGTCAGGCTCTGTGCTGGGCATGAAGCCTGCCTGAGATTCTCTCCCCGCCCCCCCCTCTGCCCCTCCCCCCTCTTTCCCTAAATAAATAAACATTAAAAGAAAATAGTTGAATCTCCTTTACTTAGAATGTCAATTAATTTTCCTTCAGTTTCATCTTTAGATGGAAGGATGATCTGATTCCACGTGTTCAGTTTACAATTGATACCTATTGATTTAATTTATGTCACCTTCCCTTTTCAAGGTACGTGACTTAAAAATAAATGCATAAATTGCTTCAAAGTATTAACCTCAGGTTACATGTTAGGAAATAGTTGTTACAAATATTCTCTATACTCCAGAGAGAGAATGTATAGAACGTGTGAATAGGCAGAATTTTCTGGAGGCAAGAAGATATCTGTAATGAAACCATACTTTCTGTTTAAATCGTGTTCAGATTGCAATAACATGAGATCTTTTTTAACAGTTGACCTGTTAGAAGCATGTAAGATGTCGAAAGCATCCACTTAACGGATGATTTTGTTTTTTGAGTGTCAGACTCATGGGAATGTACTAGATCTATTTTCATTATCTTGAGCCTTTTTGGGAAATATTTTCCCCGGGCTTTATTGAATTGACTGCTGTTTCTGTCAAGGTTGCCGTTCATTCTGGATCTTTGCATCTTATTTAGGAGTCTTCAGTCTCCAATGAAGAATTTATAAAAATATCACATGGGAGTGTCCCCACCAGAGCCCAAAGCAACCTGCAAACATTGCAGTGTGAATATGGTAGAAAATGGAATTTGCTGTGATTTGAGGAAGAATTGTAAGCTTGTATGTATGTATATATTTATTTATTTAGAACACAAATGGGGGAGGGGCAGAGAGAGTAAGGGAGGGAGGGAGGGAGGGAGGGAGGGGGGGAGAGAGAGAGAGAGAGAGAGAGAGAGAGAGAGAGAGAGAGAGAATCCCAAGCAGGCCCTGCACTATTAGTGGGGGGCCCGATGTGGGGCTCGAACTGACAAACCATGAGATCGTGACCTGAGCCAAAGTTGGACGCTTAACCAACGGAGTCACCCAGGTGCCCCAGAATTGTAACCTTGGAATGAATAAATTTGGCACTTACGTACATTTTTATTTGGGGGTAACTTCACTATGCATCTGAAGACAGCCAGAAGGAATCTGAAATTTTTCGGAAAGTCTATAAAGACCATGAACGTTTTCTAGTGGAAAGATAAAACGTTTCAGTGTTAAGGCATATTTTTTCATGCGTTACAGTTTAACTGAAAACTTTCTGCAAAAGTGTAGCTTTTGGGCATAGTCTACTGCAAAAAGGTCAATACTGCCTCTGCAGTATACGTTCCTCTGACTTCGGTAACATGTGGGCTCCAGGTGGGAAGTTAATGAAAGCCCCTCGTAACACTGATGCATGTGGCGATTTGCCTTGATGAGGCTATTAGGAAATTGAGACTCCATGATGAGCTTTAGACTACATAGGTGTCAAATGATTCATAAATGATACATGAAAGATACAGTAAAATGCGAGTGATGTAACTTGAGCATTAGCACAGAACTATGCACTGTTTCAACAGAACAGAATGTCAGACAGTAAAACCCCCACATTCTATATCAAAGAACTCCCTAGCTTGTCACAGTCCCTGAAGAGCTGCGCATTCCAGACCTTGTGTCTTTAGAAGGCAGGACGCCTTTCCACGGCGGACGAGCTTCGATAGAAACTGGGAGGGGTGACAAATAGAACTAATTCCCTCCTTCAACATCAAGAGATTTTTAGCAGATCACATCACTGACTCTCAGAAGTGCTGCTCTAGAGATCGGATGATGCAATTGACATTGGTATGATTCCTTGCACTTCATGGGGTGTCTTTACACACACTGACCGGTTTAAAACTCTCACAGCCACCAGCAGCCCAGTCTTGTTGGCAGCCTCTATTCTTTAGCCTGGGAGTAAGCTGGGGTTCCTAGTCTCCTTTTCAAACACGCTGACGTTTCGTTGTCCTTACGTCAATACCCACAATTCAGCAATTGCTAGTTGATTTTGGCTTCTGTATATTTTGGACTTCTGAGTTTAAGCATTCGATGTGAAACCCTGAAGCTGTGTCTTTGCAGATGTTTTGCACATTGCCTCCTGAAGCAGAGCAGACCCAGGTGGCTGTAGGCCCTGCTCTTCTTGGAGCAGTTTGGGGGTAAAGCCAGGAAGTGGTCTGTGTTGCCCCATTTTCCACCCAGGCTGCCTGGTGTCTTCTGGGGTGTTGGGCACCATGGTGTGTATAGTCGGGATGGCATCCACTCAGGACTTTGCAGGCTCACCTCTTCCAAGGAGGCAGAGAGAAGCACAAAGGTCTGGTGTCTCGCTCACTGTCACTGGGTTGCCCCGGATTCTGGAACCAGCCCCGCTTTGGTTCTCCTGACCTCCAGTTAGTGCTTTTGTTGTGGAAAACAGGAAGGCCTCTTCCCCAGCCCTGGGAAAGGCAGACTCTCCTGCCAAAAAGGTTTTCAAGTTACAAAGCAGTTTGGTTTTGTAACAGTAGGTTTGACTTAAAAAAAAAAAAAAAAAAAAAGAACATTTTTGAAAGGACGCATAAACCTGTTGTGCGTATACCTGTGGACTTACTTGCAGGCAAGTATGAGGATGTTCTGTTTCAAGTCCTTACACATGAAGGGGAAAATCCAGGGCAAGTGTTGCTCAAAGGCACTGGGTTACAGATGGTTCCAGAGAATCAGCCAAGGACCAAGCGAACAAGCCAAAGCACGATGGGTTTGAGTCCTGAATTTGCTAGTTAGGTCAAGATGAGTACTGAATTATGCAATAGAGTTGGCAGCGAGGAGGGAGGAGGCTCTGAGCATTGTTTTGGTAGAAAAATGACTTAGCAAAATGCAAGGCGGTAGGGGGAGTAACACACTACCTTTCGTTGTTCCAAGAAGGTCCAAATCAAAACAAGCCTTATTAGTGCAGAGGAAAGCTGGCTGACGTTGCGGCAGGGCCGTGATTGTGACGCACGGTCGCTATTGTACAACTATGAATGCATTTTCGACTCTGAAATATCTGTTGGAACTAAGCGTGATCGCCTGTTCTGTTTTTCTTTAAGTCTCTGCTCAGCCCAGTCACGGAGTCTGAGACCAGGTCATTGGTTCCTTGGCTTCTGGTTTTCTAATGCTGTGTGTGTCTATTGTCCAGTGCGGACTTAATGTCTTTAAAAATAGAAGCGTGCCTTCTTGGTGGCGGTGTAGGGAGAATGTCAGGGTGGAATCCCAAATTTGTCTTCCAACCAAAAGAACCTAGAAATTCAGTTGTCGGCAGATTCTTCGGAGGACTTTCTTTACAGGTTCCTACACTGGTCTCCATTCCATGCTTCCTTAGTGCTTCAGAGTTCAGTGGATAGAACAAAGAACGTTCTACGATTTGCTATCCAGTCAACCATCGCAATTATTTCCTTTCCCAAGGAGTTTGGAAGTTAACATGCTTTCGCGGTGGATATTGGAATATTCTTCACTGAAACTTGGCTACCACAAAGACTTTTTTTCATAGAAGTGTTTTTACAAAGATGCTACGGGGCAGAAAGACTGCATGACCTAGTAATAAGAGTAATATGAGCCATATTAATATTAGCTGATATTTATTGATCATGTATTATGTGCCAAACACTGTGCCGAGCTCGTTTCATGCATTATCTCATTTCTTTCTTTCTTTTTTTTTTATTGAAGTACAGTTGACACACAATGTTACATTGGTTTTAGGTGTACAACATAGTGATTGGACACCTCTACATGTTACACTCTGTTCACCACCAGTGTCATTGACTGTCCTGTCACCATGGAATGCCATTACGACACCATTGCCTGTATTCCGTCTGTACCTTTCATTCCTGTGAATTACTCATTCTGTAACTGGAAGCCTGCACCTCCCACTTGCCATCACCCATTTTGACCATTCTCACACCTCCATCCCCCCCCCCCCCAATAGTCATCAGCTTGTCTCTGTATTTATGGGTCTGTTTTTGCTTTTGTGTTTTTTTTTTAGACTCCACATGTAAATGAAGCCACATGGTGTTTGTCTTTCTCTGACTTATTTCACTTAGCATAATACCCTCTAAATCCATCCATGTTGCTGCAAATGGCAAGATTTTATTCTTTATAATGGCAGTAATGTTCACATCTTCTTTATCCATTCACCTATCAATGGACACTTGGGTTACTTCCATATCTTGGCTGTGTAAATAATGCTGCAATAATATAGGTGTGCTTATATTTTTTCACATTAGTGTTCTTATTTTCTTTGGGTAAAAACTCACTAGTTTACTGTATCCCATGGTATGTCTGTTTTTAGGTTTTGTTTTGTTTTAGTTTATGTATTTATTTTGAGAGAGAGAGAGAGAGAGCACAAGTAAGGGAGGGGCAGAGAGAAAAGGAGAGAATCCCTAGCAGGCTCTGTGCTGTCAGCACAGACCCCAACACGGGGCTTGAACTCCCTAACCACAAAATCATGACCCTAGCCTGATGCTTAACCAACTGAACCACCAAGACGCCCCTCTATTTTTAATTTTTTGAGGAACCTTCAGCTTTCCCTAGAAGTTGCTCCAATTTACATTCCCACCAACAGTGCACGAGGGTTCCTTTTCCCCCACGTCCTCGCCAACACTTGTTATTTCTCGTCTTTTTGATTCTAGCCATTCTGACAGGTGTAAGGTGATACCTCATTGTTTTGATTTGCATTTGTCTGATGTTTAGTGGTGTTGTGCTTCTTTTCATGTATCTGTTGGCCATCTGTCTAAGTCTTTGGAAAAATACCTATTCAGGTACTCAGCCCATTTTTTTTTTTTTTAACATTTATTTATTTTTGAGACAGAGAGAGACAGAGCATGAGCAGGGGAGGGTCAGAGAGAGAGGGAAACACAGAATCTGAAACAGGCTCCAGGCTCTGAGCTGTCAGCCCAGAGCCCGATGCAGCGCTCGAACTCACGGACCGCGAGATCATGACCTGAGCTGAAGCTGGACGCCCAACCGACTGAGCCACCCAGGTGCCCCCTCAGCCCATTTTTTAATCAGATTATTATTTTTGTTGTTGTTGTTTTTTGGTGTTGAGTTGTATAAGTTCTTTATATATTTTAGATAATAACCCTAATTGGATATATCATTTGCAAATATCTTTTCTTATTTAATCAGGTTGCCTTTGTGTTTTCTTGATGTCTTTCTTTGCTCTACAAGCCTTTTTATTTTGGTGTAGTCTCAGTGGTTTATTTTTGCTTTTGGTTTCCCTTGCTTGAGGAGACATATCTAGAAAACTGTTGCTAAGCCAGATATGAAAGAGATCATCGCCTATGTTTTCTTGTAGGAATTTTATGGTGTAGGGTCTCAGACTTCGGTCTTTGTATCCTCTCATTTCATTGTCAAATAACCCGGTGAGGTGGTGTTATAGGTTAAATCGTGTCCACCAAAAGAAGATACGTTAAAGTCTTAACCCCTAAATCTCAGAACGTGACCTTATTTGGAAATAGGATCTTCTTGGGTTTAATTTGGTTAAGATGAGGTTGTTAGAGTGGCCCCTAATTCAGCATGGGGAAATTTCAACACGGATACAGAGGGAAGCTGATGTGAAGACCCCCGAATCATATGTAGACGGAGGATTGGAGTGATGCATCTATACACATCTATGCGGAATGGTGAAGTTTGCTGGCAAGCTGAAGCTAGGAGGAGACATGGAAGGATTTCCCTACAGGTTTCAGAGAGAGCAGGGCCTTGTTGAAATCTTGATTATCTATCTGTCTGTCTATCTATCTATCTATCTATCTATCTATTTATTTATTTATTTATGAGAGAGAGCTCATGTGAGTGAGGGGCAGAGGGAGAGGGGGAGAGAGAACCCCATGAAGTGCAGAGAGAGAGAGGGGGCGAGAGTGCGGAGCCCAGAGAGGAGCTCAGACTCACCCGATACGGAGCTCCAACTCAGGAACCTCGAGATCATGACCTGTGCCGAAGTCGGATGCTAAACTGACAGCCAATCAGGCGCTCCAACCTTGACTTTGGATCTACTAGCCTCTAGAACCATGACATAATAAATTCCTTTTTCAAGAAACCTAGTTTTTGGCACTTTGATGTAGTGGCCCTGGGAAACCCATGCAGGTGGGTGCTTTGTTATCTCCTTTCTACAGAAAAGCAGCTCTTGAGGAAAGGAGGGAAGTTTAAGGAGAGCAGAACTTTTTCCAGGCTTAGTACTTTGGATGGACCAGCAACTTGACCAGCAGGAGAAGGAAAATTGAGAAGATTGATCAGGAGTGAGCCCCAGTAGGAACTTGACCATGATAGCACAGACATCGATGCAACAAATGTTTATTGAGTATGGGTGGCTGGGTTCCACTAGGGGTGTAGAAGATGGACCCCTCTGTTCTCCGAAGTGCTTAGGGGGGGTAACAAGCGAGACAGAAGTAGAGGGAAGTCAGTCAGGTTCCTTGGTGAAGTCCAGCATTTGTTAGGTTATCTGAAGGGAGGAATTAACCTTGGGAAAAGGAAGGACTTGCTCCGTGTCCCATTTTCCCACACAAATAAGGCCTCATCCCAGTGTCTGTGGCATTTCCCTCTTCTCCTGCTCCCCATTATTATTACCGTTATATGTACAGTTGACCCTTGAACAATGCAGGGATTTGGGGCGCCAAGCCCCTCTCCCCCCTCCAGTCAAAATCCACATGTAACTTTACTAATAGCCTACTATTGACCAGAAAAGACTTACCATGACATCGTCGATTAACACATATTTTGTATATGTATACATATATACGTATGTATATATACAGAATACATACTGTATTCTTACAACAAAATAAGCTAGAGAAACAAAAATGTTAAGAAAATTATAAGGAAGAGAAAATACATTTATAGTACCAGTCCATTATTTCTAGAAAAAAATCCTTGTAGTACGTGGCCCTGCACAATTCAAACCCGTGTTGCTCAAGGGTCAGTTGTACGTGTATTTTGATGAAAGTGAGAAGGGTTGATGTGGGTGATAGAAATGAAGACTTAAGGAAACTTTTACATCTGTGTTCTGAAGTGGTGGAATTGAGTCAGTCCTCCGAAGAGGACACTTCTTTGCCCGCCCTCCTCTCCCATCCCAGCCACTACCCGGAACAGAATTGGGAGAGTGTGCGAAGAGAAAAATCAGCTCAACGCGGATCAAATCCCATTCACGTTAGATTTCTTGAATTGACTACTAGGACAGGGCAGAGAAGCTGGGGTAGGGAGTGTCAAAGACTGTGGCAAAGGGTTGTGGGGCACAGGATTACAAGACCCCAAAGGAATGCTCGTGATACCCATAAGCCCCGGACGCTCTTGCTTCACCCTTCGGGCTCACCCTCTGAATTCTTGGCCATCAATCCTTCCAGTCCAGTAAGAGGGAGATGAGTCATGGTACAGATGATCCCCAGCTTATGATGGTTCAACTTAATGGTTTTTTGACTTTGTGATGGTGCAGAAGCGTTCTGCATTCAGTCAAAACTCAACTTCAGATTGTGAGTTTTGATCGTTTCCTGGATTAGCAATGTTGTATGGAGTAGAGCACTCTCAGCCACAGCTCGCGCTCAGCCCCGTGATCACGAAGGTAAACAGCCAGTACCCTTACAACCATTCTGTTCCCATGCGTTCATTCCGTTTTCCACTTTCAGTACAGTATTTAATAAGTTATATGTGTTAGTCCACACTTTATTATAAAATAGGTCTTGTGTTAGATGATTTTGCCCAACTCTTGGTTAATGTAAGTTTTAAGGTAGGGTAGGCTAAGTTATGATGTGCGTTGCGGTAGGTGTATCCAATGCATTTTCAACTTAGGATATTTTCAATTTGCTGTAAATTTATTGCGACGTAACCCCATCATGAGGTTGGGAGAATCTGTATTCCTTAAGGACTGTGTTAGGGAAGTAGGGATAGAGGTTTCTGGATGCAAATGTTAACCTCTATTTGAGATGCCTCCTGGTGCCACTTTGCTCCCTGGTTGGTGAGGCTGCGTAGCATGCCGGAGGCATCCTAGCTGTGGTGCAGGATTTGGGGCGTCGGAAAGCACTCCTTACCTGGTTGCTGAGGGTTTCAAATGAATGTTAGAGAGGTTATGGAGAAAATGGAAATGATTTATATTTCATTCCCTGTGGATTCTTTACTGGACACGTTAATTAAAGTCTTCTGGACATTCACTCCAACAGGTTCAGACCCCTGAATAAATTAGCTTTAATCTTCGCCATTCATTCAGAATAAAATGCTTCCACAGAAATGTCTTCGTGAAGTAAAAAAAAATGGATAGTCAGAAAAACTAATTTTTTCAGATCATCTGTGGCCCATCCTGTTAGTAAGGGACTGCTCCCTCTAGTACATTCCCGCAGATTACTTTTCCAACTCGAGTGCAATGATTCAAGCCAAGACCTTCATCACTTCCCTTTGGAGACTATTACACAGCCCAGCAGACATCCTATTCAGCTTCTGATACGCAGAGGAAAAGGAAAGTTTTAAACTTGAGACTGAGAAGGAAGATGATTCATGGTCCTGGAGGAAGAGGGCCCCCAAAGTTTTCAAAGATGACCCCCAGCTGCCACCCCTTTTTTGGGCACACACTCACCTCGTGGGCCCCAGAAAGTCGATGGAGCCAGTGTGTGGACCAGGGTGTAGCCCTTTAAAAGAATGGCAGAAGAATCACTAACTGGGAGTCAAGTTCGGCAATGGGCAAAAAAAAGGGTGCAGACACTTTAATGTAGTGTGGGAGTTAGAATGCAAAAGTTGGCTGTCCTGACCACATTTAGAATTTATGATTCAATATTTAAGAAGACCATAAAAGTCAAATTGCTACGGTTGGGGCAGGAAATGACTCAAGACCAAAAGGAAGACTTCTGTTGATGCAAGGTCAAGGTGAGACAGTTAATTCTGGCTGGTGGCTCTCACTGGGATAGACCAGCTTCCTGACTCAGGGGCTGGAGGGGACACAGGGGTAGCATGAACACTGTTCCCGAGAGTTCTGACAGCAGGAGCTATTTATTGCAAAAGAGTAAATATGAAACACGAAGTCAAGGATATCAATATTTACAAAATAGAGAACATTCTATGATTAGCAAAATCCCTTTCTCCATGTGTGTTACTCTATCCCATTTTGACCAGACAAGTTCCTGGCTGCCTGCCTCAATGTCAAGTGACTTACACTTCTGCACCATTTTTATAGTAGGTATCTCGACATCGCAAAGGCAGTATTTCTGTTCTCCACGTGTGCTTTTTTTTTTTTAATTTTTTTTTCAACGTTTTTTATTTATTTTTGGGACAGAGAGAGACAGAGCATGAACGGGGGAGAGGCAGAGAGAGAGGGAGACACAGAATCGGAAACAGGCTCCAGGCTCCGAGCCATCAGCCCAGAGCCTGACGCGGGGCTCGAACTCCCGGACCGCGAGATCGTGACCTGGCTGAAGTCGGACGCTTAACCGACTGCGCCACCCAGGCGCCCCTCTCCACGTGTGCTTTTAACACCCATTGCACCCATTGTGTGTATCATTCATTTGACATTTACAGCCTGTGTGCCGTTTTATTTTCTGTTGGATCACACTCTTCCCATCTTTCATGGGAATTTTCATTTGTTTTGTTTTTTTAGATTTCACCTATATGGGAAATCATATGATATTTGTCTTTTTTGACCTGTTTCATTTAGCAGAATACCCCCTAGGTCTGTCCATGTTGTGCATGGAAAGATTTCATTTTTTTTTTTTTATGACTGAGTAACATTCCATTTTATATCTGTCCCACATCTTCTTTATCCATTCATCTATTGATGGACACCTGGGTTCCATCAATATATGGACACCTGCTTCCGTATCTTGACTATTGTAAATAATGCTGCAATAAACACAGGGGTGCATATATCTTTTCAAATTAGTGTTTTTGTTTTCTTTGGGTAAATACCCACTCGTGGAATTACTGGATCATACGATCTTTCTATTTGTAGTTTTTTGAGGAACCTCAAAACGGTTTTCCACAGTGGCTGTACCAATTTCCACTCCCAGCAACAGGGCACAAGGGTTCCTCTTTCTCTGCATTCTCTCCGCTCCTGTTACCCCATGTCCTTCTGATTCTAGCCATTCTAGCAGGTATAAGGTGATGTCTCATTATGGTTTTAATTTGCATTTTCCTGATGTTTAGTGGTGGTGAGCATCTATTCAGGCGTCTGTGTGCCATCTGTTGGTCTTCTTTGGAAACAAATATTTATTCAGGTCTTCTGCCTATTTTTACTTTTTTTTAAGTTTTTATTTATTTTGGGAGAGAGAGAGCATGAGCAGGGGAGGGGCAGTGAGAGAAGAAGAGAGAGAGAATCCCAAGCAGGGAGCCCCACATGGGGCTCGAACTTAACAAATTGTGAGATCATGACCTGAGCCGAAATCGAGTCAAAATCGAGTCGGACGCTTAACTGACTGAGCCACCCAGGCACCTGCGGGTCCTCTGCCTATTTTTAATCAGATTATTATTATTATTTTGGTGTTGAGTTGTATAAGTTCTTTATGTATTTTGGATATTAACCCCTACAGAGATACTTTTTGAGAAGGGGGTCTTTAGGAAAGGAAGAGACTATGCCCAGGAAGTCAGTTGTAAGGTGTGTTAGATACTGGGGAGGAATGAAACATAAGAGGGAGCGAGAAGGAGCTTCATTGGCTTGGATGTGTTGTGTGGACTTGGTGGGGGAGTAGCAGGTTTCCAAGCGTCTGATGTGAACTGCCTGGACTTTGGGTGTAATAAGCTTGACCAGTATCTAAGTATGGGCCTGAACGTTGTCATTTCTCAAAATGAGAGAAAACGAGGCTTCCACAGAGGGTGCTCTTGTCTGAGGAAGTTCTTGTCTTTTCTCCTCCTCACTCATGTAATGGACTCTGATGGATAAGGAATTAGGGGGTGGCTTTTAATACTGATTCTGGGTGTTTGAGATTTCTTATGCTGCCTTATTAGTATCTGTGGCTCCCCCCCGCCCCATTTTTATTTATTTTTTATTTGTTTGAGAGAGAGAGCAGGGGAGGGGGAGAGAGAGAGGGGAGAGAAATTCCCAGGCAGGCTCCATGCCATCGGCGCAGAGCCCAAAGTCAGGCTCATGACCTGAGCCAAAATGAAGAGGCAGATGCCTAACCAACAGGGCCACCCCCGTGCCCCTGGGATCCCCTTTTTGATAGTGGTTCTCTGCGAGAGAATCTATCCTGCAGCATACAGAACTCTGTACCCCTTGGGGAGATGACCATGTTGGAACTGAGTTCTTTTGAATTAAGCCATGGAAGATGGATAAAGCATGACCCTTTCTTTACTTATGTCTCTTTAAAATTTATTCATCACTTAGTACTTCGTTGTTGTATTTTTTTTTTTTTAAGATTTTGTTTTTAAGTAATCTCCATACTCCAATGTGGGGCTCAAACTCACAACCCTGAGATCAAAAGTCGCTCGCTCCCCCCATCTGAGCCAGCCAGGCCCCTCCCCTCCCTTTTTAAAGACTTTATCTTTTATTACTTTTTTTTTTTTAACGTTTATTCATTTTTGAGAGACAGAGAGAGACAGAGCATGAGCGGGGGAGGGGCAGAGAGAGAGGGAGACACAGGATCGAAGCAGGCTCCAGGCTCTGAGCTGTCATCACAGAGCCTGACGTGGGGCTCGAACTCACAAACCGCGAGATCATGATCCGAGCCGAAGTCGGACGCTCAACCGACTGAACCACCCAGGCACCCCGATCTTTTATTACTTTGAATAATACCTCAAATTCACTGTGAAACAAGGCACGATATAAATACATTTCATAAAATATAAATGTTATATTTCTGCAGTTTGTCTTTTTTTTGTTTTTTGTTTTTGTTTTTTTTTTATTTTTTTTTTTACAAAACCATCAACTCCTTGAAGACTGAATAAGCAGTTCAGTTTCCTGAGGGGCTAGATTAAACAGGGCTGTCAAGGAAGGAGGTGAGAATGAGCCAGAATGGGGGCAGGGAAGCACTTTTTGATGCAGGGAGAACATCAGCCTCAAAGGCCCTACGATAGGAATGAACTTGGTGAATTCTAGGATCAGAAACGAGGCTAAAAGGAGTATTGCTCAGAGAACATCGGAGATTTGAGTGGGTCAAAGAGACATTCAGGCCAGATGACTTTGGCTATCATCAGAATTTTATTTTAAGCAAGATTGGAAACCATTGGAGTACTGAAATTAGCTTATTTTTTTTTTTTATTTTTTAAATTTTTTTGTGTGTTTATTTATTTTTTGAGAGAGAGAGGAGGGGGCGAGGGACAGAGAAGGAGACACAATCTGAAGCGGGCTCCAAACTCTGAGCTGTCAGCACAGAGCCCAACACGGGGCTTGAACTCATGAACCGTTTAGATCATGACCTGAGTCGAAGTCGGACTTAACAACTGAGCCACACAGGTGCCCCAAATTGGCCTATATTTTTAAAAGATCACTAACAGTGTTACAGCAAGTGGATGGTACTGAGGTGGGAGTGGCATGGGCCAGGCCATAGTCCTGGAGTTGGACAGAAGCACACAGATGTAGAAACAGGTTCGGGAGGTAGGGCTTCTGAATTGGGGCTGGTGGCTAGCGGGACAGAGAAGAATTGAGGAAGACATCCTGGCGTTTTGCCTGATAACCTAGGTAGACTGTTTCTGGTTGTGGGGGTCAAGGCGGGCAATCAAGAGAAACCCAGTGTCATTCAACTAATTTACGTTGAGAATTTAAAGCGAGGTGACTGGACTGCCGGGACATTCTCTTTTCTGGAAGAAAGTCCACTTGAGAGATTGAATTAGGACCAGAGGGGCCTGGGGGTGCACAGTCTGTCCCGTTCCCCCCATACCCCACCGCCCCCCAGTTGGGCCTCTAGAGTGGACCAGAATGCATCCTCACCCCTCCTGGAAGGTGCTGGAAGCCCATCACTCGCTCTTAGCCCTGCCAGCAGGAGGCAGCGGGGCCTTGTACCACAGAGTGGGGGCGGGGGGTACAGTGATGCCAGTTTCTACACTGGGACGATGGGAAGGGAGCCAACGTAACAGAAGGGGTGGATTTGAGAGCCGTGTACTGGAGAAACGAGGAAACTTGGCAGCTGATTTGTGGTGGGCTGGAACGAGAGAGGGAAGAGAAGGCCTCATGCTTGGGGGTGCCTGGGTGGCTCATTTGGGTGAGTGTCTGACTTTTACTTCGGCTGGGATTGTGAACTCACTCTTGTGAGTTCGAGTCCCACGTCAGGCTCTGCACTGACCGCGTAGAGCCTGCTTGTGGTTCTCTCTCTCCCTTTCTCTCTGCCCCTCACCTGCTGGCTTGTGCACATGCTTGCATTCTCTTTCTTTCTCTCTCTCTCTCTCTCTCTCTCAGAATAAATTAAAAAAAAAAATAAGGCCTCATGTTTGCATCTCCTGAGCCTTAGCTCATTGGTGAGAAGGGGTGATGGGTATGTGGTGGGGCAAGTCAAAAAGAAATGAGTCTTTATGTGGATACATTCTTCAACTAACTTTTTAAACTTATGGTCCCAATTACTCTGCTCAGTTCTCTTGAAATTTTGGAGGGCATTTGATCAATTAGAAAAGACCTGCAGGGGCGCCTGGGTGGCTCAGTCAGTTGGGTTTCCGACTCTTGATTTTGGCTCAGGTCATGATTCCAGGGTCATGGGATCAAGTCCCTTGTCGGGCTCTATGGGGATCATGGAGCCTGCTTAAGACTCTCTCTGTCTCTCTCTCTGTCCTTCCTGACTCGTGCATTGTCTTTCCCTTAAAAAAAAAAAAAAAAAAAGACCTTCTAGGTTCCCCACCCCTAACACTTTCCATGATGCACGACCCACGTGTTTTCACTTTAAGCTCATTGTTCTTCTGAGGAAACACAGTGAGCAAAAGCTGTACAGTCACATTGGAAGATGCATCATTCAATGCACACTCCCTACTCGCTGCTTACCGACCCCTGTGGGCAGACAGGACTGTTTGCAGGTGTTTGAGAAAATAGGCCCTAAAATTGAGCCCTATGGCCATGGTGGCATCCACGGTGTGGATGAGGGCAGCAGATCCCACAGTCCAAATGATTGTTGATGACGTCTGCTGACATCGCCAGTTGGTACAAACACTAACACACATGCCATTTCTGGTACTTAGAAGTAGGGTTCCAAATTATATTTAAATGAAGCTTTGTGTTTAAAAAGCTCCCTGGGGGGGGGGGGTGGATAACTGTGTCAGACTTAATTAAATGCCTCAAAAATCTCAAATACCTCTGTAACCGTTCCTAAAAATAAAATGCTTGACAGATAGAGGTGTCCTGCGGCTTTGTTTAGACAGTTAATTCTCGAGTTTTGGTGCTTAGTGATACTCGCTGACATTTATTGAGTGCTTCCTGAGTGGCAGGCACTGTGCTGACGAGGTATGTCTCTTAATCGTCACGTAGCCCTGTGAGATGAGAGGTGGGGACTATCCTCATCACCCCATTTTACAGATTAGGCCGAGTGAGGTTAGGTATTTCTCCACAGTCCCACAGTACTGCAGCCGGGACATACACCCAGGAATTCTGGCTTCACAGCTCACATTGGTTCCTACCATACTCCAGTGTGTATATGAATCTGTATTACATTAACAAAAACTTTGTTCACGTTTATTTATTTTTGAGAGAGAGAGTGTGAGGGGGGTAGGGGAAGAGAGAGAGGGAGACCCAGAATCTGAAGCAGGCTCCGGACTCTGAGCTGTCAGCACAGAGCCTGACCCGGGGCTCGAACTCGCAAACCATGAGATCATGATCTGAGCCAAAGTCTATTGCTTAACTGACTGAGCCACCCAGGTGCTCCGTTTTTAATATTCCTTTTTCCTAAGAAGAACTATGAGCCATTGCTGTCCTGGAGGTGTGGCAGTGTCTGTGATGGCCGGGTGCTGGCTTGCGGGCGGCATCCTTCCTTCTGTATGACTGTGCCTGGTGAGATGGCAGAAAGGAAGGTGGACAGGGCGGGGAAGGGAAAGGAGAGACAATTTTCTACTTCAGAGTATAATGAACAAAAATTCCATTAGGTTCCCCGGAGCCTGAATTTATTACGATAGAACAGGAGAAAATGTCTATTGACATTTTGACTTACTGTAAAGGCAGGTAATCATTTCATCTTGAGAAGGGGCTGGGCCCCCAGTGGCCTTGGGACTCCTCTGGTCCTATTCTTTCTTTCTTTCTTTCTTTCTTTCTTTCTTTCTTTCTTTCTTTCTTTCTTTCTTTCTTTCTTTCTTTCTTTCTTTTTCTTCTTCTTCTTCTTCTTCTTCTCCTCCTCCTCCTCCTCCTCCTCCTCCTTCTTCTTCTTTTTTAAGATTGATTTATTTTTGAGAGAGAGAGAGAGAGAGAGAGAGAGAGGGAGAGTACAAGCAGGGAAGGGGCAGAGAGAGAGGGGGACAGAAGATCTGAAGTTGGTTCTGTGCTGACAGCAGCGTGCCCGACTTGGGGCTTGAACTCACCAACTGTGAGATCACGACCTGAGTGGAAGTCAGCCACTCAATCGACTGAGCCACGCAGGCACCCCCTAAAGAGAATTTCTAAGGAGAAGGACAAACCTATGAGATACAGCAGTTGCCTTGGGTTTAAGCAGGGGGCGGTGGGGGTGGGGAAGAACAACATCCTTTCTACTCATTCTCTTTCCTTTGTTTTTGTTTTACCATTTTTAATGCAATGTTCTTGGTGTACATCTATACTCTCATGCGTGGGTGTGGAGCCAACTGGGAGGGATTTTCCTACCTCGGCATCTTCATTCATTAAACATTTATTGAGTGTCTGTCACGTGTTCAGGGGAGACACCAGGGAACAGGGTCCTAACTGTGGAGTTTCCTCCCCAGCCAGGTGGGTACGCACCCGTGTAGTCTTGTTCTGGGCTGTCAAGCTTTTTGACTTTTGCTCAGGAACATGCCTTAAGAGTACTGTGTGTGGATTGGGGCTCCTGGGTGGCTCAGTCGGTTGGGCGTCCAACTTTAACTCAGGTCATGATCTCACGTTCCGTTCTGTGAGTTTGAGCCCTGTGTCGGGCTCTGTGCTGACAGCTCAGAGCCTGGAGCCTGCTTCCGTTCTGTGTCTCCCTCTCTCTCTGCCTCTCCCGTGTTCACGCTCTGTCTCTCAATAATAAAGAAAAGTTAAAAAAAATGTTTTTAAGTAGATGATGGGGATTAAGGAGGGCACTTGTGATGAGCACAGGGTGTTGTCTTAAGTATCAAATCACTAATTCTACACCTGAAACTAGTATTACACTGTATGCTAACCAACTAGAATTTAGATAAAAACTTGGGGGAAAAAGAGTGCTGTGTCTTACTATTTATCATAATTATTGTTAACTTTCGCTGAAAGTTTAGGTGTCAACAACTGAGTCCTGACAGCAATCCTCAATTGAATCAGACTGTGCGTTTTCTTTCTTTCTTCCTTTTTATTATGTTTGTTTATTTTGGAGAGAGTGCGATCAGGGGAAGGGCAGAGAGCGGGGGGGGGGGGGGGGGGGAACAGAGGATCCAAAGCGGGTTCCACGATGACCACAGCAAATCCACCGTGGGGCTTGAACTCAAGAACCGTGATACCAGGACCTGAGCCGAAGTTGGTGCTCGACCGACCGAGCCACCCAGGCACCCGTACACCGTGCACCTTCTTGACTTCCAACTCCTAGTCAATCAAGCCATCTCTCAGCTTGGCATTTATTTTTTTCTCAGCCTGGCTTTTCACTTGCATTGCGGCCAAAAAATTGTTCAGTGGAGACCCTGCTCGGGTGGGCAGGGACACAGAACAAAACACGCTGCTTCTGTTTACATCCTTTGCCTGAGCCACCCATTTATTTCTCTGTAGCAGGCAGGATTTCCTCAGGAAGCTGTCCTGGTGGAGGGTAGGCCAGGGTTGACCAGGATGTGGTGACACGGAGCTGGCCCCCACCCCCACCCCGCCCTCCGGGAGCTGTGCTGAGGTCAAGCCTAGATCTGTACCTGGGCCCGCCCTCTCCAGTCTATAAGTTCCAAGGCCCGCTCTCCTGCCCACACTGGGGTGGAGATTGATTGGATTTGCGCCCCTCTTGGCACGTGGCTTCTTTTTCCCATTTCATGCTCTCGCACGCGGTACTGGGGTAGAGAGCTGGGGCAGGGACACCTCCCAGAGGCCCCCTGAGCAGCTGTGTCCACATTTCCAAGCCCCCGGCATTTCCCACAGTGCCACAGGCCAGCCGCTTGAGAGCGGCTTGGGTCAGCCATGGGCCCAGCTTCAGGAAGAAATGATGGATTGGATGACGTGCCAATGTGTTTGGCCTCACCAAGCACCCAGGTATATGTTTCTTCATATGCGGCTGAGTGAATTATTCATCTGTACGCTTCTGCAGCTCCAGAGAACTGCTAACTAATACTCATCTTTATTTAAAAAATGTCACGAGAGGGGGTATCTTCTGTGGGAGGCCCCAGGAGATGGCTTTACAATTTAAAATAAGCGGTAAGGCTAGCTAAGGTTTGTTATATACCCAACTGGTATAAGTCCATCGCTCTAAAGTGCTGACATCAGGTTTTGGAGTAGATAGGCATGGATTTGAAGCCTGGGTCTGTGTTTTACTAGCCAAGTGGCAGCGGATGTGTCTGTCACCTCCCCGAGTGTCTATGCCCTCACTGGTGTTGTATGCTTAGTAAAACCTACATTAAGTCTTGTGTGTTTTAAGTGAAATAACTTGCAAGAAGACCTGACACAATATAGGCATGTACATGTTCAATTTGTCAATTTCTTCCCCAGCTCATCCAATCAACGTCCCCAACGCCCATGCATGCACACGTGCACAGGGGCACGCACGCACACACACACGCACGCATGCCAAATTCTATTGTCAGCGTACTCTACAAATTCACTCAAACAGAACAAAAGCAGGGCGCCTGGGTGGCTCGGTCAGTTAAGCTTCCAACTGCGGCTCAGGTCATGATCTCGCAGTTTGTGAGTTCGAGCCCCGCGTGGGGCTCTGTGCGGACAGCTCAGAGCCTGGAGCCTGCTTCGGATCCTGTGTCTCCCTCTCTCTCTCTGCCCCGCCCCTGCTCCCGCTCTGTCTCTCTGTCTGTTAAAAAAAAAAAAAAAAAAGAAAAAAGAATACATGTTAAAAAAAAAATTAAAAAAAAAACAGAACAAAAGCAAATCATTTTAGCGGCATCCATATGATGCACGAAGCTCCATGCTGTTAAGCTTTCATGAAATGCCTACCCGTGCGACCTTGTGGTAGGTACTGCAGAGAGTTCCAGATGTACTGCATTGTGAGAGGGCACATGCATGGGCCTGGCCGAGCTGATACGTGGTGGGGAAAGTGCCTGAATGTGTGCGTGCGTGAGACAACCAGGACCAAATACATGCAGGGAGGGCAGAGTGACTACATAAACCCTGAGGGAATACACAGCATAGGAGGGACATACCTGCAGATAGATTCCCCTTCTATGAATGAGAAAAAGGCCAGCCATTTTGGAAGCTGGGTTTATCACGGGTTTCTTGGCTTCTACGTATTTTATCTGTAGTCCTATCTGCTTCACCCACTGAAACTGTTTCTACCTAGAGAAAGGGGATTTCATTATGACGCAGGAAAATTTTTTCAGCCAGACAACCCAGGGTTGATCATGATATTGCATAACATTGGTATTGATAGTGACAATGGCAATGGTTAAGAGCAATCATTTATTGAGTTCTGGGTACCAGATACTCTTTTTGAGTGCTCTATGTGGATTGTTGATCCCTGTTATTTGGCCTCATTGCTCTGTGGGCAGGTACTTCGAAGGCACAAGGAAATTTAGTAACTTGCTTCTTTGAGGTTAGAGATTGGGGGGTATTAACAATTATGCCAGGGGTGCCTGGGTGGCTCAGTCGGTTGGGCGTCTGACTTCGGCTCAGGTCATGATCTCACAGTTTGTGAGTTCGAGCCCCATGTCGGGCTCTGTGCTGACAGCTCAGAGCCTGGAGCCTGCTTCACATTCTGTGTCTCCCTCTCTCTCTGCCCCTTCCCTGCTCATGCTCTGTCTCTCTCTGTCTCAAAAATAAATAAACATTAAAAAATTTTTTAAAAAATTTAAAAAAAATTATGCCATATACTGCTTGTTCCTCTTCCTTTTCCAAAAAAGAGAAAGGAACCCAGAAACAAAACCAAGGAAATCCTCCACAAAAGTAGGTAGAATAGTATCTTATAACAAACAGCATTTTTCTCTTTTATAAAATGGAAGGTGAACGTGAGGAGGGTTTGTAAGGAGAGATCAAATGATTCTTCCGATGTCTCCTAGACAGAGTATTCTGAGGTCTTTTAAGTTCACCTCAATATCTTTGATTAAAAAACAAGTTGTGGGATATGGACAAAATCCAACGCAATTCTAAGAAACAAATACGTAAGTAATTATCATTGGAGGTTCAAGGAGAATTGGCAAGATTTCGAATCAGGAGGAAATTCACACAGAAGTAGTCTGTGGAAAGTTCTGAATCATGAGTTCCAGACTTCTAGTCTTTCAGTTTTCCATATTTGAATAGAATGGATTAAAATGTTTTGATCCCAGAATTTTCCTTTTCTTTTTCTTCTTCTTCATCTTCATCTTCGACATCGTTTTCTTTTTCTTCTTTCTTCTATTTATTTTACAGAAAGAGACCACACAAATGGGGGAGAGCGGCAGAGGGAGGGAGGGAGGGAGGGAGGGAGAGAGAGAGAGAGAGAGAGAGAGAGAGAGAGAGAGAATCTTAGCAGGCTCCCCACGATCCTGGGATCTTGACCTGAACCAAAATCTAGAGTTGGACACTCAACTTACTGAGCCACCCAGGCACCCCCAGCCTTTTCCTTTTCTTACCTTTCAACAGTGTCATCTTGATTTCCTTCTATTAAATTCTGTCTCTGCTTAGGAGATATTTAGGGTCTCTTGTCAGAAATATGTTCCGACCTAATAAGGTATTCTCCAAGGAAGACTGCCGCTCATGAATGAAACAAATGAAAATGTATAATGAAAAAAAATCTATGATGTATATATTGGCAAGTGCCTCATGCTTTAGTATCTCTCCTTGGTCATCTTCTTAAATGTTGCTGTCAGAATGCCAGCCTCATGGACTATATTTTTCAGGAATGGCTGTAATTCTCTTACTTCTGCCATATTTTATACCTTTCACTGGTGTTGTTGGCATGGAGAGGGGGCTGGGAGAGAAGAGCCTCTTGTCACTGGGCAAATGTTTTGGAAAAAATGAAGTGAGGTTGAAGTTAATTGGCATACCTTTTTAGAAATTTCCTGAATTCTATGGAAAATCAATTTGGGTTTTTCTGCATTTTTGCCTGTGAGTCATGTCAGGCTTCCACAGCCACGCTCATGTATGGGGAGGTGGGAACAGGATCTGACCTCAGTCTAGGCACAGAGAGAGGAAGCTTTACAGGTTCACGGTGCTCGCAAATAAGGAAAGGCAGCAATGGGGGCGGGGAGCCTCTTACTCACCAGTTTTCCCAACACACCTGCCTTCTGTGACCAGGAGGGCTGTGAATTACCTGGAGCTGGAGAACAGTTACCTCTAATGGCCTTTTGAGAATCTTTATTATCTGCATTTATGGCCTGGTTTGTGGACAGAGGTCAGAAGATCTTGTTCTGGGATATTCATTAACAGAACATTCATAACAGAACATTCTCTTTAAATGCAATACAGAATAGTATTTAGAGTTAGCAGACTAGGTTGTTTATGGCCTAGATATAGAGAATGAATCGAAATAGCCCTCACTCATTTTTACAAAATGGAATATTACCAGTACTGCATCTCTGACTGTGTGAAAACGCGGACATTGCAAATTACGTAATTGTACGCTGCATATGGAAGCCCAACATCACCCCAAACTCAGAAAACACTGTCCTATAAAAACCTGCTTCTGCTGCCGGGTTCTTTCACTTTCATACTTGCAGCCTAGAACCAGCCCTTGAAAAGGCTTGTCTATGTGTGCGTGAAATCGTTTTCCCTTGGTGGTGGCTGTTTTGCAACATTATGCCTACTGCATTTGACTTTCTCACATTTAAAAACTAATAAACTACATAAACATAAAAGTGCTAAGTGTTAAAACCAACGCCTCTTAGGAGTTTGTTTTTAATAAGCTTATGTAATTAACACCTTGCACTATATATTCCATTTGTTTCTTTTGAAACCGTACAAAGAGAACAGGATGATACACATAAAGAAGGCACCGCATAGTTAATATTGGCTTTTTGAATTATGATGGAGTCGTGGGTGTTGTAGAAATTAAGCCTTGCCAGTTACTTTCAAGTCTGAGAACCGAAGAGTCGGTCCATTACCTAGAGAAGATGAAACCAAAACATAAAGCAACGTGTAAATTGTTTATATTCCTCTTCCCAAGGGGCTGAACATAGTGCCTGGCACAGTGCTTGTTGATTGATCATTTTATCGTTTCGATTCATTCACTGATTCAGTAAATTAGTTTCGAGATTCTTCTAGACGCTGCCCTACACCCTGAACAGTGAACAAAACTTAGAAAAATCTCTGCCCTTATGGACATTATACTTTAGTTGGGGGAGGGGACTAAAACAGACACGAGTTACACGCCAACTATTTTAAATTTCATTTCTATTTATTTATTTCTATTTTCTTGTAACTATTTTTGAGAAAGAGAGAGAGTGCGTGTGCATGTGAGTGGAGGAGGGCAGAGAGGGGGAGGGACAGAGGATCTGAAGTGGCTCTGTGAAGATAGTAGCGAGCCTGACGCAGGACTTGCACCCTTGAACCCATGAACCGTGAGGTCATGGCCTGAGCCGAAGTCGGACGTTCAGCCCACTGAGCCACCCAGGCGCCCCATATGCAAACTGTTTTAGGTGATGAGAGGTGAGGAGGAGAGAGAGTAGGCAGAGGACGGGGGTCAGAGACTGTGTGTGCCTGAGAGGTTGTCATTGTAGATAGGATGTGGTTGGGAAGCAGGGTTTCGAGTCCCGGCTGCGGCAGGTGGGGGAAGAGCCCTGCGGGGCGGAGAGAGGAGCCAGCTCCAAGGCCAGGCTAGCTGGTGGGCTGGAGGGGAAGCCACGTAGCCGGTGTGGACAGGCAATGAGCTGAGAGGCTCCAGATGGGGCACGGGAGAAGGGGTGGGCACAGGTGCCGGGGGCCTTTCAGTTCATGGAGGGGGGAGCGGGCTGCGGCCTTTACTCTGAGGCAGACTGGAGGCTTCTGAGTAGAGCAGCAGGATCAGACTTAGGTTCAAACAGGATGTCTCCGGCTGCTGTGGTTACAGGGTTCCTGGGGTGAATGGGAGGCAGCCGCGTGTTTGATTTCCCAGTGTAAAAGAGAGCTGTTGACTTGTGCTTTGCCAATGGAAAAACACAGCCCATCCTGACAGAGTCAGCATTAAAAACGAGGGGACTCTTTAAGAGACTTGCTAGAACTATGTTCATGACTTTTGTTTTTGTTTTCAGGCTTCCCCCCCCCCCACCCCACTATGTGGCAATTAAAATAAAAATGTATCTAATCCACGTCACAGAGTAAAAAGTGAAATTGCTCTTTTTTTATAGAGCAGGTGAGAAGCCTGAAAAAGTTTGAGTAAGTGAGGTAGACATGTGACTAGTCTAGAAATCTAAGAGCATGGGATAGGAAGGAGGGGACTATGTCCCAACAAACCCTGACCTATAAAACTGTTAAAAGAAACAAGATATGGCTGATAAGTACCTAAACACGTTCATTCTTCAATAGAAGTGAATTGCTCTGTAAGAAAAACGTTTATGGGGGAGCCTGGGTGGCTCAGTCAATCAAGTGCCTGACTCCGGATTTCGGCTCAGGTCATGATCGAGCCCCACGTCGGGCTCTGTGCCGCCAGTGTGGAGCCTGCTTGGGATTCTCTCTCCCCGGCTCTCTCTGCTCTTGCCCCGCTTGAGCTTCCTTCCTCTGTCTCTCTCCAAATAAATAAACTTAAAAAGTATATCTTAGAAATTTTTAAACATTAGATGTCATGAAAAAGGCAGTGGTGATGTTAGTAAGTTCTCAGCTTGTGAGCAAATTGGAAAAATGAAAATTTTCATTTTAGTGATAAGTGGCTTGGTAGAATGATGTAAATTCGTCTTAGGTGGTGTTTTTTTGTTTTTTTGTTTGTTTGTTTTGTCCTTTTAGGTATAAAATGCCTGTCAAGTTCACATTGTAACTCTCTAAAGGATGTGGTACAAAGCAAATAATCTCCACTCTCAACCTCCAAGGTGTCTTTAATCTCCAAGTAAGAAGAGATCCATTGCTAAGGATGCTTTTTCAGGGATCTGTCATGTTATATTCTTGGCAGTTGTGAAAATCTTCTATGATGAAAATTGAGATCACTTTGAGGGGAAATGATGTAGTTGGGGAAGAACTTTTCCTTCCCAAAGGATTGAAATAAAAGTATGGCCTTCATGTCACGTACTGCTTTATATGGTTGCATCCACAGGTGGACAGACACACAGATGTAGATACAGGTAATACTCACCTATGTGCCTAGGACAACAAGAGTAATTTTGTGCGGCTGACATTTTCTTCATCTGCTTTTGCCTATCTGTTACAGGTCAGGATGGGCACAGAATGAAGCCAGCAGATTTTCCCTGTTTACCCCACATTCACAAGTGGGCCTTTGAGTGCCTAAATAAAGGCCTTAGAGCACTGATGGTTATGAGTGTCCGTGAGATCAAGGGGATGGACAAAAGGGCACATGTCAGAAGCTAGGTCAGGAAATGCGCTCAAGGAGGGTTAGGGGTGTGCTGAAGAGCTGTTTTTGGATTACTTGGAGTTTTTCCAGGGCAATGGGTGAGCCAGTTTCTCCTTGACTTTGGAAAGAAACGACCCAATTGGTGTCACATGAACGAAGGGCCCTAAAATAGCCTCCGGTAAATAAGAACAGACAGGTTTCTGTTCAGCCGGCCATAGCTCATTCCCAGAAAGGGAATGTGCTCGTTTCCTTGGCCTCAGCGTTGCTGTAGTATTTGCTCTTTGACACCACCTGACCTGGCAGCGTTCCAGGTGTGTTTTCCTACTGGTCTCCCTTGGGGATTGAATGGAAAGGATTCAACTGGATACATTCCTGATATATTCAGTGCCTTTCTATATAGTCTTTGTTTCGAGATACTTACTTGCCTTTTCTTTTTTTTTTTTTTTTTTAATGTTCATTTATTCTTGAGACAGAGAGAGACAGAGCATGAGTGGGGGACAGGCAGAGAGAGAGAGAGGGAGACACAGAATCAGAAGCGGGCTCCAGGCTCCGAGCTGTCAGCACAGAGCCCGATGCGGGGCTCGAACCCACGGACCGCGAGATCATGACCTAAGCCGAAGTCGGATGCTTAACCCACTGAGCCACCCAGGCGCCCGGCTTACTTGCCTTTTCTGTCAGGGTGTGAGGAGAACGTTCAGCCTGTAGTGACCTTGGGCCCGTTGCACCGCGGAACTTTCTTGTTAATCTTCCTGGTATAAGAATCTTCCATTGGATTCCAACAAGATCCATGACCGTCAACGTGCTAAGAATTATCAGCAGTAAGTGGAAATAATCAGAAATCAATTCTGCACATGAAGAATCCTCAACCTGGGTTTCCTTCTTCCTCTTCTCTCCTGACTCCTGTCCTGTCACACCTCTGCACTGAATCAGCCACCTGGGTAGCTTTTCCTCTTGGAACAGGTTAGGTAGACTGTCTCCTGACTCAGAGGAATTATATTTGTGGTGCCTTCTGCCTGGAAATGTATTTCCCACCCGCTCTCCTCATTCTTTATGTGTTGTTATTTCTAACGATGTATTTCACATTTGATCGTCTCGCTCAGCGGACTCAATTGCTATTGTAAGGTTGGTGGGGCCAGAGACTGAGACTACAATCTCACCATTATATATGAAAATACTGAATGGATGTTATAGAGACCCTCAGGAAGCAAGGAGATCAGCTCTGCTGACCTTCCTTCCTTCCTTCTTCCTTCGAGAGACACTTCTTAGGTGATTGCTAAGTATCACTGTGATGGTGTTAGGTGCTGAGGTTGCAAAAATGAGTAAGACCCAGTTCCACCTTCGAGGAGTTTAAAGTCTGGGGATCACAACCATGTAAATTAAGTAAATGCCACTTTTCAAAGATGTCCTAAAATAGAAAATTTCAAATATATACAACATTAGCATATTTTAAAGAAGCCCCATATTCCAGCACTACCATTAATCATCACTGCCAGTCTTGTTTCATCCATGTCTGCTCCCACTCTTTTCCTCTCCCTCCTTGACTTTGAAGCAGATCGCAGACATCAGGTCATTCCATTTGCAGGTGGAATGTATGATTTACAGTGACGCAGTGGGAAGGTCACGTGCCATTCACGGCCCATTGTGAAGGATGGGCTGCTGTCTGTAGGGTCAGTAGGGCGAAAGCGCGTCCGGGCAGAAGAAGCCACAAGGAGGAGCGTGGATGATACGGTGCTGCTGCATGTACTGGTTTGATCTGACCCAAACTGGTGTATGGATAGGGAGGTGGAGCCATGGGAGCAAGTCTATAAAGACAGACAGCTCCAGGTAAAAAGGTGCTTGTTTTGTATCCAACAGACCAACGCTGTCAAATCCTCCCTGGGAGACATTTTAAAGTTCTCAAGATTTATATTTGAAAAGTGACAGTGGGCATGGCGCATAGAGTGGGTTGCAAATGAGATGAGATTGGAGAGAGGGTAAGTAGCTGGGGAGTTCTGTCCAAGGCGTGAACACTGCTAGGATGAACATGGAGAGACATTTTGAGACCCTTGAGACTGGGAGAGATATTAGAGAAGACATGTTATACTAACATTGACTTATGTATGACACATTAGTATAATTTAAGTTATATTAGTCATAGTGACCTCTTCCTTTGGGGGTAAGTGAATGACTCCTGAGAGTCTGGCATCCGTGGAACTGGTGGATGCTAATCTCTGGAATACTGGAATCAGGAACGAAAGTTTGGGGGGTTGGAGAGTTCACACTGAGTACCCAGGAAAAGGAGGCATGGGCAGCTGTCGGCAGCTAAGGAGGTGGGTGAGAGTTTTGAGAACTTATCACAGTATAAGGGGGCGCCCACGTACTTTAGTACAGGCCATCTGAGCAGTGTCCTCAGGCTTCCTAGCCATGTGAATTTTCTTGATAACACCCTGTAGGCATTATCTACCAGTTCTTAAAAATCTAGAACTTTGGCAACTCAACACTGGTTCTATAACAGTGAATGGTTACAAGCATGATGCCTGATGTCAGTTTTGATCAGGTCACCATGACCTCTAAATCTCTTAGCCTTCCTTAAGTGCATTCCATGGAAATCAACCATGGTCAAATCCAGTTCTGACTCCTGTGTTATCACCCCCCCCCCCCCGCCCCGACTCTGCAAGCCATGGCAGAATATCGTTTTCTTAAAATATGAGAAACCCTCAAATATTGTACAAGGCTTAACAACATAACCAGAAATTTCAGGATTGTTGTGAGATTAATATATTCATTTCCAAATGGCTCAGAATATTATAGGTCACTTTTTTTAAACCCGGCATCAGATCCTGACTGGCCAAATGCTTGAGAATGCTCATACCCTCATGATCATGTGCCAAAGGCAGCCAGAGAAACTGTCAAGTGTGATTCATACTCATCAAAATCTGTGAATATGGTCAGAAATTGTGACTTCATTTCCACCAAACTAGCTCGTTCATTGCCACCCAGCTAGCTCACTCTGCTGTTCTTTCCAAATCTATGATTCTATTAAGCTCAGGGCAGTTTAGAAATGAGAAATGAGTTCAGTCCGAAATTGCCATCTGCTAATTCCACATGCCCATTTTGAGAGTGAATCTATACCGGAATTTTTTTTTTTTTTAACAAATTGTCAACGTTCCAGTCACTTCCCTTCAATTTCAAGTTCTGAAGGTTCCTGTGACATGTTCTTTTGTGCCGATGATAGCTCAGCAAATTAGATCTTCCAGACTCTTTAATTCCAAAAAGACCTTACACCAAGCACAGTCTAGTAAACCCCTTCAACAGATTTCCATGACTTAACCATATGACTACATTAAAATAAACTAAAAAGCATACTTTGCTTTTCTGTTAATAATAAACATCCGTGTTTCTTGATTTTACATTGAATATTTTGCACCTAGTGTAGCGTCTGGAGTGTCCTAGGTGTTCAATAAATATTATTGGAATTGATGGGATACTGTATTAGGCATTGATGATTGAAAAGCATATTAATTTTATAGCCTTGATCACTTTCTTCATCATACCTGATCATTAATGTGACATCAGAGATCCAGCACACCCTCCCCATGAGGGATACGGAGGAGGCCTTTTTAATCCCATTTTGTTGTAGCTGCTCCTCTCTATGGTCAGGAAACGGAGTTTTCCTACTTAGACCGAGCTTTTCAAATTCCTTCTGAGTTGATAACTAGGGATTCCTAGTTTGTGTGAGATTCTGGCAGTACATTTTTTAAAAAATGTTTATTTATTTTTAGAGAACGAATTGGGGAGGGCCAGAGAGAGAGGGAGATACAGAATCCAAAGCAGGCTCCAGGCTCTGGGCTGTCAGCACAGAGCTTGAGGCGGGCTCGAACCCACGAACCGGGAGATCATGACCTGAGCCCAAGTCAGATGCTTAACAGACTGAGCCACCCAGGCGCTGCCACTCCCCCGCCCCGTGTCCATTTTTAATGTAAATAGATACAGTCTACATTAATAAGTACTTAGAGTTGTAAGTAGTTTATAAATAATTCTGTCAAAGATGTCCCATGCCCTAGTTTTTGTTTTTGTTTGGTTTTCGTTTTGCATTTTGTGTGTGTGTGTGTGTCTGTTGGTTTTGTTTTTGGTGTTTTTCCTCAGGCCTTTGAAGGCCACTTCCTTAGAAGCAGTTGTTGAGAGAGTGCCGGGAGGGAGGGAGCCTCAGTGCTGCCTGCCTGAGGCCTTCCTTCCCCAGGGCTGGGTTTATGCTAAGCGGAGACCTCTGTGCAGAATAGTGGGGGCCTCGGGCACCAAGGTTATATTTGCCAAGGCAAGAATTAGAGGGCCTGGCAAGGTCTAGGGTGTTCTGGAGAGGGGGAGTGGAAATGTGAAGTCAGCCCTCCAGCCACCTGCCACGTGGGTGTGCCCCCCACCCCCGCCCCCCAGGGCTTTTCATCACCACCAGCATGACCTAATACGGTCCCTTTAGTGTCTGTTTTTGGTTGTCCTGCGTAAAAAACTTCTTCCTGAGACAAACTGTATTCCCGCCCAGACCATCTGCAGAAATGCTAGGAGCGACATACCTCAGAGAAAAATATTCGAGATCATGGCATATTCAGTGACTGTCTCCACGAATGACATGGCAGGATGGGGGTAAGCGAGCTAGTGCCGGGAGCGACCCCTCACAGATGCAGTGAGGCCGAATGAGGAAACCAGAATTAAAGTCTTTTTTATGGCATCAGCAATTTCACCGAACGTTTGCTGAAAGCATTTATCACCTCCAAATCTTTAAAGAAGCTAATTAAGGAAAACGCAGAGGGGCGCCTGGGTGGCTCAGTCGGTTAAGGGTCCAACTCCCGCTCAGGTCATGATCTCACAGTTCGTGGGTTCCAGCCCTCGAGCCCTGCATGGGGCTCTGTGCTGACAGCTCGGAGCCTGCTTCCGATTCTGTGTCTCCTTCTCTCTCTGCCCCTCCCCTGCTCACGCTGTCTCTCTCTGTCTCTCAAAAATAAATAAATGTAAAAAAAAAAAAAAAAAAAAAAAAGGAATGAAAACGCAGAGTGAAAGTCATTCAAGAAATCGGGCTGCGTTATTGCAGTGATTTCTTCCAGTGGACTTAGCTTGTCGGGGACTGAATACTGATATATTCAGCTCCACCCCTCTCCAAAACAACAGGGAGCAATGTAAATAGAACGTATAATTTATATTATTCAAAATGTATATATACTTATTATTATAGACCAAAAAAGGTAGAGACACTAAATAAATGAGCCAGGAGTCTGTTCTCTTTCTTCCCCTCAACGTTGGGGATTCAGAGCGACACTTGGAGTTTTCCCTTGGGGCTCTGTCTTTATAGGTACAGAAAAATAGCAAGATTACAGGTTCATTTGCATTCATTTGCATGCGATCTGCATACAACAGCACAGATTACATTGTATTTCCGGGTGTTTTCAGGACTTTTGTCTTCTTTTTTTTTTCCTCCATAAGCCTGTCTGGATACCCTACACCATAAACGACATCTGGGAAAGAAGAGAGCAAAAATAACCAAAGTTAACGATACAAATGCTTTCTGTTTTCACAGTACTTTGAGTTTTTACATTTTCCAGAGACAGAAGTACGTTGGGATAAAGATCAGAAAAGACTGCTAAGTCAGTCGTTATGAGAACAGTGCTGCTTCTTTTCTCTTTAATTGCGACAGCAGTCCCCCCCCCCCCCGCCCCCATCTGAGTTGTTGGGTACAAATGCCCCCCGTATCTCTGCATTTTTATGTTGGCTGCATAAAAGATGAGTGTTTGGTGTGCAGTGGCTTCGTGGGAAGATTGCACAGGGTCCGTCTTCTGTTGACCTGCCCCTGGTAGTGAGACCGCCGATCCAGTTTAAATCCATACCAATTGAAGTGGATGGTCATATGGGAAAGATGCCATGGCCTGGTTTTGCAGGAAGAAAAGGAAAGAGAACTTGAATTTGCATGGGTTTTCTTCCTTTTCTTTTCTTTTCTTTTTAGCTGCGTATGGGGAAATTCTTACAAAAAGATCGGGTGACACACTTTCATAATTTACTTAAATTCTTTGGAGGAAATAAGATTTCCCCCTGTTCCTAAACTTGAACCCATATTCCTTCAGCCTCACGCATGAGAACCAAAGGCGAAAAATAGGAAATGAGACAAATTAGGCGAGCAATGACTCTAGAGCAGAAACCTTGAACACCTTAAGAGAAATAGAAGTTTGAAAAGAAATCGATTTCAGTATTTTAATAATTGTATCTATTAGAATAAGCATAGAGAGTGTTTACTATTTTGCAACTTGAGTGCCTCTTGACATGAGCGCTGTGGGTGTTGGGTCAGACATAACCTCACATTCCAGAAAGAAAGATGCACTAGGTGTGGTGGTATTGACATCAGCTGCATTGGTTAAATTCCCTACAGCCTAATCTGGAAATATTTTGATGTTTTTATCTTTTTTAACATCTATTTTTGAGAGAAAGAGACAGAGAACAAGCAGGGGAGGGGCAGAGAAAGGAGACACAGAACCTGAAGGAGGCTCCAGGCTCCGAGCTGTCAGCACAGAGCCCGACGCGGGGCTCGACCCCACGAACCGTGAGATCGTGACCTGAGCCAAAGTCGGACGCTTCACCAACGGAGCCACCCAGGCGCCCAGAAGCAAATGTTTTCACCGAATAGGTCTGCGCTATCTCAAGAACACGTTGGGCGGAAATGATGCCAAGGTTTCCAGATAGTCCGGAAAGAGCATGGGTTTTGAGTGGAGGAAGAGAACATCGTCTCATGGTTCATTGGTTCCATCTGATTGGGGCGAACAGGATTCCTTCCTGGGGATGGCAGACAAGACCTACTTTTTAAAATCCCGTTCTTTTATTCTTTTGCCTCTCTTGGCACTTACATCATCAAGGCTGCCGAAAGTGGAAATTTTGGGGACTTACTGCACATTTGGAAAGTGATTTGGGAAAACACAGGGGCAGCTGTGCCACGCTGCTCTAAATCATTGTCTGCCGGGCCTCAAGTCCGGGTTGGACGTTGCCACATGCTGCAGGGTGTGAAGTGTTTGCTGTCTTTGGCCTGGGTTGAGTTGAACAGCTGCCTTTTTTCTCATATATTTTCCAGGCCCCCGCATTACTGGGGAATTTGGGGTGATCTGGGCTGAGGGATAGGGACTTAAACTCCAGTGGCAAAAAACACGTCTGATCGGCAGCTTGGAAACTTGAGAACCGAACAGTTGATGTTGAAGGTATTGCTAGGAAAAAGGAGGGGTGGGGAAGTGATTTGAAACAAAGCTATGTAAATAATGGCTTATGAACTTTTTTGGAGTAGACTTGACTGATCCAAGAAAACCGGTGATCATGTTAAGTTGTACGGTTCAGCTGGCTGTTTTTTGAGAAGCTGGAATTCAAGATCGGAGTGCCTTGGCTAAAACAGTACAATTCTTAGTGCCTCTGTGATGGGGCCGGGCGGCGGGCGGAGGGAGGGAGAGAAATTTTCATTTAAGAACGGCAAGCTATAGGAAAGTGTGTAGCTGTAATCTCTAGGGGTTTAACAAGTTCACTCAGGTATTAGAAGATACAGGTTTTGTAGGTGGTCAAAGGTGACAGGTATGTTTCCCTTCCTGGATGGATGAAGGTGGAAGTTTCTGGATGGAGACAGGATAGCCTCATACTCTTGATAGACTTGACATAACTCTGAAGGGCCCCAGGACTTCAGGGGCCCCAGCTGTTGTGGGCAGTGGCAGAATCCAGGCAGTAACTCGTAAGAATGGGTTCTCAGGTGATACGGCTATAAACCCTGTTCCCCCCACCTTCCAACACGTGCTTTGAAGGGAGCTCCTGGGTCCTTCCCAGTATGTACTGGGGGCAGGGACTAAGGAAACATGAGGATCTTGAAGAGTAGGGGGACCATGAGGACTTTGTTTCTTTGAAGTTTAAGCAAAAATGCTGGGTTAATAGAAGGCAGCCGGCCCAGCAGCTGTGGACTCAAGCCCATGCTTCAGCGGGCACTTTGCTCCCCTAGTCCTGGCTGTGAGTAGTAGTTGGTGGTCAGAACTCAGTTCAGGTGTTGGGCCTGAGGTGTGTGTGGGGTGGGAGAGGGCCTGCTCCGAGGGGAAAGTGGTCGTTGTAGGAAGCTGCTTGCTTCTCTCTGGCTCCTCTGGGCCTCGCAGGCAGTGGCTCTCAGCTCCTTCCTCATTGGGGCCCAACTGGGGAGCAGAGGCGAGGTGAAAGGCCCTGAGGGCTGGGCTGGCAAGGCGGGGGTTTATTTTTTCAGCTGGGTGATGGGGCGGCATGGGGGATTCTCGGAGGAGGGGAAGCAGGTCAGATCTGTTTAGCAAGGTCACTTCGGTGGCGGGGTCGATGGCAGATTGGGCAAAGTGGGGAAACAGATGAGAAAACCCGCCAGGGGGTTGTGGGTTTCCATGCTGTGGCCCACGGGGGTACATGTCGTAGGGCCGAGGCGAGTCAGGACAAACCTTAGGATCATAATTTGATTCATCATGCTAGATTTCAGAAACCTCACTTTAAGATACTCTGGCTTGGCTTCCTCCCTCCTGAGTGATTCTGGTTTCAGGCAGTTTGCTGACGGCAGGAAAGCAGAGACCAGCAGCAGGCTGACCACCTCTGGGCCTTTCCTTAGAGGCCTAGCAGCAGATTTCTGCCTTGACCGATATTACTTCCCTCTCGGAAACTTGACGGTAAACATATTGAATAGGAGGCTAGGCCCCCAGAGCCTCCGTGTCTGTCCAGCTTGTTGTCTGAGACGGACCGACGACCAAATGAAGGAATGACTTTTGCCCAGACATGTTCAAATGCTCAAACGTCTCCTTCCTAGATCTGTCCTGGGGACTTGGACACGATTACCTCAAAGGAGAACATTTTCTTGGGGTGGGGAGGAGGGAGAGGTTTTTTTCTAAAATATCATTTCTTTTCATTTCTGTTTCTCCTGTACGTGGGTTGCATAAGATCAGTGAGTGCAGACGCAGGATAGAGATGCTCGCTCGGACCCAGGCCTCCTGACAAGGCCTGAAGGTCTTTAGCGGAAAGGCTTTGGGAGAACTCTTACTTCCCCAACCCTCACCTGCATCTGAGTGTGTTTGCGTGTTTAGACAGGGCTGTGGACCGTAAAATGGAAAGCGTGTGCACCTTCTAGGCTCCCTAAAAGTTGCGTTTCCTTGGTTGGCTTGGGAGGGCCATTTATTCTTACCAAAGAAAGGACACGTCGGGAGGTAAACAGGGGAGGGCAAATGTCTTTATGAATGAACGAGTGAGTAGAAGAAATGGCATAACTTACAAATGTATGCAGTGTGTGTCCTCCGTGTGTACGTGTTCAGACACGCATTCAAGGCCTCGACTGCCCTAAAGGAAGACTATAGTCTGAAACATTCTCTTGTAGTGAACATGAGTAGCTAAGCAAGTTTTGAGCACTTACTGTGTGCCAGGTGGACCGTGTTACTTCACCGCTTCTCCTTGAGAGATAGGTTCCGTACTATTCCAGTGTTACCGGAGGTTATCTGTCCAGAGGTTATCCGTACTATTCCAGAGTTTCCAGAGCTTAGGAAACGCCTCAGGCCCCTGAATTGTGAGCGGCTGCCGAGCTGAGTGTGAACTCAGGAACGTGGGCTCCGGAGCGGCTGCTGGGGCCACAGACCTGTTTCTTCTTTAGGTGAATTTGTTAACGTGTGTGCTTCTCGCTTGTGTACTTGGAATAACTCAAGGAATAGGGTTTTTTTTTTTCTTTTCAAGGGTCTCAGGGAGGCACAGGTGTGGTTCAGCTGCGGCATCCCTCACGGGTCCTCCGCCCTCCGCTCGCAATCAGAATTCCCAGGAGTGGGGTCCTGGCGTCGGGACTTCTCAGGAGGCTCTGGTGCAGCCACGGATGGGGCTTCGGGGAGCCTCTTGCCCGGACAGTGCCTCTTCTGAAGGCGCCTGCCTGGGGGTTTCTTAGCCCTGCCAGGCGGGCAGAGGTGTGGGTTTCAGACCGCGGCCTTGGCCGCGGCAGTCCTGGGTTGGAGTTCTGCCTTCTTTGCTTGTTAGCCCTAGACCCGGTGGGCACTCAACTTCTCTGAGTTACTGTAAAGGCGAGCACATAGTTCCTGTGTCCCCCGTGTCCATAGCTGTCCGGAGGATTTGGAGGTGGCGCCCATACTTCCCACTTAACGAATACCTGCCGTTCTTACTGTAAATGCTGGGGGGAGGGGCACCAAAAGCTGTAGGTCTTCGTGCCGGTGGACTCACCGCCTTTGTTGTTTTCCTGTTTTTTTCCTGCTGCCCGCCTCGCCCTCAGGACGGCTCCCTGGGAAACATCGATGACCTGGCGCAGCAGTATGCAGACTATTACAACACCTGTTTCTCCGATGTGTGCGAGAGGATGGAGGAGCTGCGGAAGCGGAGGGTTTCCCAGGACCTGGACGTGGTGAGTGGGCGGCATGGGGAGGACGCTGCTGCCCGGCGGGGCCGCTGGGTGTCCTGCTCCCGGTCCATCGCCCCCTCCCGAGCCAGCACCCCCACCCGGTCCAGCGCCCCCTCCCGGGCCAGCGCCCCCTCCCGATCCAGCGCCCCCTCCCGGTCCAGCGCCCCCTCCCGGGGTCCGGTCCAGCGCCCCCTCTCGGACCCTCTGACCGGCTTCCTTGTTCCTGGACCGTCTGTCTGCAGGCTGCTGCCCTAGTTTGGGGTAAAAAGTTCAGGTCCCAGAGGATTAATCACCCAGTTCTGTGACCAAATAAATGCATATTGGCTGGGGCAGCATGACCGAATATCTGTATTCATTAAAAGGCTAGATTTTATTTTTTAACTTAAGCAAAAGGAATGTTTTTACTCTTGGCCAGTGTACGCTACATTTTCATGGACTCTAAGCCCAAAGAATGTCGAGGGTAGGTCTTTCCTTCTGTCCTTTGCTCCCTTCCTTTTCTTTTTCTTTTCTTTTTTTTTTTTTTTTTGAAAAATAAAATTTAAAGCAGCCAGAAACCACCCTCATCTCTCACCTGGTAATTAGCATGCTGGTATTTTAGCAGATCTCTGCTCAGTGTGTTTTTATATCAGCAATATAATTCTTGCCTTTTTATTTAATATTTTATTATAGTTCCTCCATGTCATTAAGACCTCTTCATAATCACCGTTTTCCACGGCTCTGCTCTCTCACTGAGGTGTCGAAATTCATTTGGCTGTTTTTGTGAAAACCTTTATGTAGGATTAGTGCAGCATTTAAACTTGCATTTGACAGATAAGTAAATAAATAGCTTAGGTCTCTGTAATCTACATGTTTGCTAGGGTTTCCAGGTAGTACATTTGCTGCAACAGATCTTACTGAAGCTTCTGCATTTATTAATTTAAATTTTCATCATAACATCCTATTTGGGTTCCTTGTGGTTCGGTGCTTTTCAGATTGTTTTATTTCACTGTGGTGACCCCTTCAGGAAGGGGAGGCAGAACTCTCCATGTCTCCACATCCAGGTCAACTCCTGTTTGATCATCTTCTAGATTTTGGAGGGGAGAAGGGGCCTCTATGGATCTGTTGTGAATAAGATTCTCTCTGCCTTTAAAAAAAAGTTTGAAAACTGCTGATTTACTTGTATCCTTTTTTTTTTTTTTTTTAATTTTCATAAATCTGCTTAGGGTAGGAATTTAAAAAAAAGCAATAATTAAGAAACTAAGAACAGATCGTTCTTTAATTAGTAATTCCTTTTATGTTATAAAGGACCTATTATATAATGGACCCAACAACTAGTTTAGGCACCTCAGTTATTCTACAAAGGGGCGTGATTCACTTCTACAGTAAGACTCTGGCATTCCTGTGTATTTTAATTTCTTTCCCTAATTCAACCTAAGTGAAGATTCCTTAGGTCAGGAGTAACAGCATATGACTGTCAGATAATTATTGATTCTTTTTCCTTTTTGTTCACCGAGTTGTTGGCAGTGGTGGTAAGAGTATAATCGAGTTGATTGAGCCCGAGAAGCATCGGTTGGGAGCCAAGAGCCACTGTCCTGGGAGCCTGACTCTGTGGCCCAGGCAGGCACAGACGACATCATTGCCAAGGCCGTCTTTCTTCTAACTTTGTCCTCTGGCATGTGTGAATGGCAGGGTTGTTTCCTTTTTTTTCAAATATTTTTTAGTGTTTGTTTTTAAGAGAGAGAGACAGAGCACAAGTTGGGGAGGGGCAGAGAGAGAGGGAGACGCAGAGTCCAAAGCAGGCTCCAGGATCCGAGCCATCAGCACAGAGCCCGATGCGGGGCTTGAACCCACAAACTGTGAGATCACGACCTGAGCCAAAGTTGGACGCTTAACCGACTGAGCCACCCAGGCTCCTCCCCTCCCCCCACTTTTCCTTTTTTAATTTTTTTTTTAATGTTTAATTTTGAGAGAGAGAGACAAGTTGGGGAGGGGCAGGGAAAGAGGGAGCTGTTTCCTTTTCTTAACAAAAGTAACCTCACGTGGGAGAAGACTCGGTTAAAATTAATTAGGCTCTTCTTTTGGGGCATAGTTAATGAGAAACGACTTTTGGGGGGGCAAGATGGCAGCGGAACGACGACGTAAAAGTTGCGCTGAACTCTTGGATATTGTAGTTTTGACTTTGAACGGTAGCCCAGTAGCATGCTTGGTGGCTTCCTTTTGGAAGAAATGGTGACATTTGCCATGCGAGGAAAGGATTGCTGTGAATTGGTAGGTGATCCCCTGCTCTTGCCAAAATTCTAGCTGGTTAAGAGTTGGGGTCCCCATAATCCTCGCAAGGTGTTCAGGAACCTCAGAGGGCAGCGTCTAGGTAGGGAAGAAAGCCTGTTTGGCAGTGGGGCAAATAACTTCCTCCCAGTTAGACAGATGGGCCTAATTTGGTGTGCTCGATTCCAGAGCTGCAAAAGACAGTCTTGGAGGGGGGGAACCCTCCGGATGAGCTTAATTAGTTCTCATCAAAGGTGCAGCAATGTGGTAGTGGGTAAAATTGATGGGAGCTCATTCGAGCCAGGCTGGAAACTTCATTCACTCCTTAGACTGTAGTTTGGGAGAAAAGGAAGATCCCAGATGGGCACATTCAGGTTCTCTTTCTATGAAATCGCAGGCAGGTTGCAGAGGTATAGGGGAGCTCGTAGACCGCTGACCATCAGGTTAGATGCCACGCGTCCTGTGTGTCATTTGCATGCTTCCGGAGTCTAGAAGTCCATGTTAGATGCATCTTAAGCTGTTTTGAGGTCATCCGTCATTCATTCAGGCCGGGTATGCAACCATAGCTACATATTCAAAGTTCCCTCTCCAGGTGGTTAGCTCATCACAGACTGAGTCCTGATGGGAAGTCATTTTCTTGGAAAGCTGTCACTTTCACTCCATAATGCTGCCTTTTGCTGCATTATTCTATGGTTTTTATTCATTTTATTGCATATTGTTCCACCTTCAGACAAGTAGACCAATTCCTTCCCTGCTCTCTCGGCTGTTGGTGCAGCTTTGGGTCTGAGGGCCTGTGACTTACTACTTCTTTTCTGTGTCAGTAAGCAGTCCCGTGAAAGCTGAATCGAGGTGGCTTGGGAAAGAAATAATCCACCAAAAGCAGTAAGAAGAATACATTCGGAGCCTCAAGCATCTTCTACGAAAATAAGTAACATTAAGTTTGTTGTGTCTGCTGTAGAAAAAGCCATTCTGAGGCAACTTTGAGTACTGGGAGATTTGAATGATAGGTTGAAACAGCTTATGACTTTGTTTCGTTTCAGATTCTCTGGGTGAATTTTGGCAATGGAGGGAATATTCAAAGATAGAGTAGACATTTAGATATCCGTGTTTGGCTTTAAAAGTCGAAAAATGTGTTGTCTTTAAGAGCTAATTACATGTCAACTGGAGAACAAACCAACCAAAAAGACACCCCTGCCCGCAGAGATGCTTGACTTAACCCTGAAAAATGTAAGGTTTTGATAATTATGTTAGTAATTAACTTTCTGGACCGGATACCAAGCTACTTTTCCAGGACCTAATCACCCGGCTCCCGACTAGAATAAAGCACTTACTTGATAAAGTGTTTTTGGGGGCCAGTTAGTTTAGATGAAGGCAACAGAGAGTACAGATGGGTGAAAATTCAACAGTATAAACGGGGATTATGATTCAAATTTATAACTATGGAGAGAGTTTTTATTTAGCACCAAATGGGCCCTAAAGGAACGTATGTCTGGACCACAGCCTTTGCCTCTGCTGGGGATTGGGACATTAGTGCTTGTGAACAGCAGGGAAGTTGCCCATATTTCCACACATTTGGCACATCCCTGAGCCCTGTGTGTTTTTTTGGCTGGGCGAGTCTGCATTTGGAAATGATACGGCTTTCCAAGTCCATAATGGGCCCATCTCTAGTGATGCTAAGCCTGACATCTGTCAAAGTGACACCGTGTCCAGAAAAGGGATACAGGCAAGGTGGGCGACTATTACTGGCCATATCAACTTCCTCGGCATCTGTGAGGTTGAGTCTGCTTGGGTGTTGACAGAAAACAGGTTTGTGTGGTTGCTGGTGAGGCATAGCCCTGATGAAGGAGTCCCTACCTACAGGGGGACCCTGTGGACGACGTCAGCCAAAGCCCTCCTCGGGCTCTGTGCCAGATCATTATCACATCTGTGTGTGAGCCAGGAAATGGGAGCCCAGGTAAAGACTTTAAGGACCAGGAACGTAAATTAAAATGTTGCATCATAGAACAGAGAAATGTGACCTCAAAACCATTACCGATGGTGTAGGAACCATTCTGGGGTGTAATTGTTGTTCCTTGAAGTTTATTTAATCTTTCCAGATGTAATTCTGGACTAAGAGGCAGTAAGAGTGATATCTGTCATGACTGTGGTGCTTGTTAGGGCTTCCTCAGACTATACCAGCCCAAGCCTAAGCCCACGCGGGAGTCCCAGCCCTTGTGTTTGGTACAGTGGCAAAGGGTGTGAGAAACACTGGTGGAAAGAGGTGGTGGCACTTGGGGCCCAATTCTGGCTTTTGTTTTTAGCTGGCAAATTGTGTAACCTCTCCAAGCCTCAGTTTCCCCATCTATAAGATGGGGGTAAAAATATCTCCTGAAGGTATTGTAAGAATTAAATGAGAAAACTGCCATAAAGGACCTGGAACATCATTGTAACTGACCTGTAACTGTTCGTTTATTTCCTTTCCCTTCTATTCCTAATTCAAACCCCCCCGGAAACACTGAAGATTATCTGTTACTTACATTTCATTAATGGATATTCATATGATTGCAGAGAGTCTTTTTAGTTTTTTTTTTTTTATTTTGAGAACTAAACAAATATAAACATCATAATATATCACACTTCTGTGGCTCTTACCCAGCTTCTACAGTTTTTAGCATTTTGACGTTCCTACTTTATCCTTACTCCCCACACCCACTTGACTGTTGTTAAATTTTTGAAGTTCTTCGAGAGGTTAAATTTGCATATTGAAATGCACCAATCTCAGCTCTACGATTTTGGCAAGTGGATGCATCCACGTCATGCACACTCAAGCATGATATAGGACGTGGTCACCACCCCGCAAAATTTCCTCGTGGCCCTTCCCAGCAAGTCCTGGTTTGAGGACAAAGATTTTTGTCTGTCTGTCACTTCTGTATTCCAACATCGAGAAGATTCATGCTGTGTAAGAGGTGCGCAACAAGTATTTAAGTTCGTTTATGTCTGTAATTATTAAAAAAATGTTTTAATGTTTATTTTTGACAGGGAGAGAGAGAGACAGACAGAGACAGAGATAGTGTGAGTGGGGGAGGAACAGAAAGAGAGGGAGACACAGAATCCGAAGCAGGCTCCAGGCTCTGAGCTGTCAGCACAGAGCCTGACCTGGAGCTTGAACCCACAAACTGTGAGATCATGACCTGCGCTGAAGTTGGACACTTAACCGACTGAACCACTCAGGCACCCCATATTTTTAAATACATCTTTTTAAGTTTATTTATGTGTTTTGAGAGGGAGGGGTCGGGGCAGAGAGAGAGAGAGGGAGAGAGAATCCCAAGCAGGTTTTACACTATCAGCACAGAGCCTGATGCAGGGCTTGAACTCATGAACCATGAGATCATGACCTGAGCCGAACTCAAGAGTAGGATGCTTAACCGACTGAGTCACCCAGGTGCCCCCATTTTTTAATATTTTATGAACATCAAGCCTGTATCTGAGATTTTGCCTTTCCAGAAAGACAGGTAAAAGATGTTTTCCCCATCAACAGAGAGGTCACAGTTTTTGTTTTTGTTTTTTAAGTTTATTTATTTATTTTGAGAGAGAGCAGGGGAGCTCATGTGAGTGGGGGAGGGGCAGAGAGAAAGGGAGAGAATCCCAAGCAGGCTCCATGCTGCCAGCGCAGAGCCCAACACAGGGCTTGATCTCACGAACTGTGAGATCACGACCTGAGCCAAAATCAAGAGTTGGACGCTTAACTGACGCTTAACTCACCCCTAGAGAGATCACAATTTAGTGGGGCCGTTAGATAAGTAAACAGACTGTTAAGATGCTGTGCAGGAAGGAGTACAGAGAAAAGCCCTGACTGAGTGTAGGAAAGTCCCAGAAGGCTTCCCGCACGAGGCGATACCCAGGCACCAACATTAAGGACACAGAAGATTAACCTGATTTGGGGAGGGGGGGGTGGACGGTGCGGAATAACTTAAGGCAGAGGTCACAGTTTTCGCAAAGGTCAAAAATTGGGAGAGAAGATGTGGCGTTTACAGGCAATTGCAGGAGGTTTACTGGGGCTGAAACCTAAGGTAGAAATGACGTGGAGGAAAAGATACATGCTCGTCTTTCACAGGTCTTTGGATTAGTAGTAATATAAAAAGATAGGAGGTTCTCATTCATCACCGTTCAGAAGACAAAACAAAAATAATTTCCATTGCACAACGGTTGACTGGCTGGGTCAAGGTGAACTTGTGCTTCCCCACAGACTTCCACGCAGACTTCGTCCAGTCTCTGGGGTGGGGGTGGGGGAGTTGTTGTTTTATTGAGACAGCAAGGCGTGTGGAAAACAGGTTTCCCGTGCCGCCTGAACATTCCAGAAAATGATGACGGAAAGCGAGGCTACCCCCACCCGAGGCCGTAGCTCACAGGCGTAATGAGGGAGGGTTGCGTGCCCAGGAGCACGGAGGTTCAGAGAGCACATGTGCCCCCCCGGAACCCCGATTCTCCTTTCCACAGCAGGGGGATGCGGTCTGTGTCCCGAGTGTAAATATCCAACCGCTGAAGCTCGACTGTTGCTCTGAAAGGCATTTGTTTTTGTTTTTGTTTTGTTTCGTTTTGTCTTCACTGACATTATTTGCCAGCTTTGGGCTACTGTTAATTTGCAGATTGCAGTCAGACACAGTGGGCATTAGACGATGAGTCTGAACTACATTGTGCTGTGGGATTCACATACTCGATGGCAAAATACACTGAGGCATTATGCCTTAAACCACATGGCCGCACAGGGCCCCGCTCTGCTCTTAACAAAGTCACATTTGTAGTCAAATGCCCAGCCGCAATTGAGCGTTTTTTTGTGCCCTGCACCGCGTTAACATGGATGGACATAAACCGATCTCTCGGCTGCCAGATTTGATCTTGGCCTCCGGTGCTGCTTGTAATTTAGGTGTTCTTCTATCCTTTTACACTTAGAAAGCTTTGTCCACTGCTTGTATAATTTATGGGAACAGATTAGATGGGTTCTGTGAGATGGGATAGTTGAGAGGCCTTCGTCAGGGTTTTCAAATAGGGATCAGCTTCGTTTTTGCTCCTGATCATTTAGAAATGACTATTTTTGTTTGTTTGCGTCTTACGAAACACAACATGCCCAGGGCTTTACAAGCCAAAATAGCGTCTTGCTCAAAATACGAATGTTTGCCAGAAAGGGAAAAACATCTGAGCTTTGTGGTTATTTTCACTTACATACAAGAGCGAGAATTCCTACATGTTAATCGCACTGACAGGAACTAGGGAGAAAAGCCAAGGAATTAGAGTAAAAGAGGCCACTTTGATGGCAGAATCAGGGCTTGGGAGGGCTTGGCCTGGGTTTGGGAGGGGACGGGAGCATTCCTGTTTTTGGAATCAGGACGTTTCCAAACGTCCTGTTGAGTGAGGCCCAGGCCGGGTGCCTTTTTGGGGCCCTTGAAATATCCTCACCACGTTACCCAAGCCGCAGTGCCCCGTACATGTTTACATTTAACAAGTAAATGCTTTTAACTCGGAGGTTACAGTATGATTTATCTGTGCCTATCACAAGGGAACTATAGGCTATTGAAACATGTGAATTTACAGCACACTAGAGGCACTGTGGTCTTGCCTTCAGACAAAATGTAAAGGAGTGTGATGAATGTTTGCCTATTTTCAGGGCCTAAGTGGGTTTCTGTGGCTGTATCTACAAATCCTTTGACGATCACATCAGAGGTCTAAGTTTGGGGCCTCTGGTGAAGACTGGCCCACCTGCCCTTCATGGCTCTGTTTAGGGAATAAGGAGTGTTGAGCATCTGAAATGGGGTTAGAGAGATAGGGCAGGACCCAGACAGGAAGTCACCTGGGGCAGGGCTGTGAGCCTTTGCTGGTGTTGCCACACACCTGACCTTGGCCTCCTGACCGGTGAGTCCCTCCTTTAGGCCAGTCTCTCATCTCAGCTCCCGTGCACGGGAATGGCTAAGGACAGAAAGAATCGGGCCCTGCAACACCTAGTGTATTGATCAGAGCCGCTCCATTTTTTTTTTTTTTAAGTTTATTTATTTCGACAGAGGGTCTGGTAGGTAAGGGCAGAGACAGAGGGAGGAGAATCCCAAGTAGGCAGAGAGAAGATCATTACACCCATTTCAGCAGTGTGTGTGTGTGTGTGTGTGTGTGTGTGTAATTTTAATCTGGAGCTGCCTTTCCTTCAGTTTGGGAGTTTTGAGAATTTCATAAATAGAAGAAAGTAAGATCATACAATATTGAGCTAATGTGTTCGGTACAGTTAGTTCAGTTCCTCTTCTGGCCCTTCAACCATTTGATATCTGTAAGGACACAAACTAATCTGATGGCTTTGGAAAATACATCTCAGTTTCTTTTAATGTCCGACTATATTACTTAAAAGAGAACATCAGTTTCTTTTTTTTTCTCCCTTTAACGTTATTTATTTATTTTTGAGAGATATAGGGTGCAAGTGAGTGAGGGACAGAGAGAGAGGGAGAGAGGGAATCCCATGAGGGGAGGGAGGGAGGGGGAGAGAATCCCTCACAGGCTCCACACTGTCATCGCAGAGCCTGAAGCGGGGCTCTAGCTCACTTGATGCAGGGCTTGAACTCCTAAACTGTGAGATCACCACCTGAGCTGAAATCAAGTGTCGGATGCTTAACCGACTGAGCCACCCAGGCACTCTGAGAACATCAGTTTCTACTTTTTTTTTTTTTAAACCTCCTGATGTAACAGCAGTCTAGGTATTAGAAATAAAGGCAGAAACTGGTGGAACTTAATCAAAAATAAATCAAGGGCAAGTCCAAACCAGATTGGAAGCACATCATGCATATTTGTGAACATCTGGATGTGTTTGTGGGGGTGTGTATTATTTTTTTAGTGTGCGACGGCCGAGGCCTGGCTTCTTAAGAGAGATGCCAAGAGGAAGATGATTGCAGCTGTGATTTCAAAGGGTTATTTTTGTTTGTATGTGGATGTCCTTTCTCCCTTAGGATGTGGGTTTCACTTTTCCCGTATATTCCTTTGATCTCTTTCATCTTCTGGAATCTGTTTTGGTATTTTATCTGAATTCCTTATTGGAGTTAGTCATTGGATTCATGGAGATTAAACCTTTCTTCCTAAAGGAGAATTCTAGCTTAAGGAAAAACTTACTGTTTAATGCATTTTTTAAAGCTTATTTATTTATTTGCCCCAGCGTGCAAGCAGGGGAGGGGCAGAGAGGAGGAGAGAGATTCCCAAGCAGGCTCTGTGCTCGATCCCACGAACTGTGAGATCATGACCTGAGCTGAAATTGAGAGTTGGATGCTTAGCCGACTGGGCCACCCAGGTGCCCCACTGTTTAATATTTTTGATGAATCTTTTAAAGGCCGGTGATGTTAGGATAATTATCAATTAAGGTCTTCTGCGTGGTTGATCGCCAGTATAACTTAACATGTGTCAAACTCAGAGTACTTTATCTGCTTCACTACCTAAAGGAATGTCAATAACTAGAAAGAGTAAGTACAGTATGAGGAGGCCGTAATAATAATTATGTTCATAATCAATAATGGCATTTAAAAAAAATTTTTTTAATGTTTTATTTATTTTTGAGACAGGGAGAGACAGAGCATGAACAGGGGAGGGTCAGAGAGAGGGAGACACAGAATCTGAAACAGGCTCCAGGCTCCGAGCTGTCAGCACAGAGCCCGACGTGGGGCTCAAACTCACGGACCGCGAGATCATGACCTGAGCCGAAGTCGGCCGCTTAACTGACTGAGCCACCCAGGCGCCCCAAATAATGGCATTTTAAAAAGTACATTGGTGTTTATAAGGCATCAACATCTACCTGATTTAGTTCTTTTAATTATCCTGTGAGACAGATACTAGTAATCTTAGGATTTCAGTTGGCTGAGGCAGAAACGAATTGCCTGGTTGGGGAGACCCAGACTGTGTTGCCCACCCACCTGGATATTCACTGCCAGGAGCACCTCAGTCTGGGCATTGCCTGATGGGGATGACAATGGCTGTTTCATCAGGTTGTTGAAAAGAGTAAATGAAGATAATGTTTATAGTGCCCTCCATAGAATTCCTGGGTATAAGTTAGAGATCCGTGAATATCTGTAACAAATACTGTTTTGTTATTTATATTAGAGTAACTAATTTTTTATAAAAGTAACAATCATAAAAATAAGACTTGTCGAAAGCCAGCTGCTAGTAAGTATAAGGAAAGGGATTTGAAATGGAGGTCATTGTCAAATCTCTGAATCCCCCCCCACCCAGGCCACTCACTAACCTTGCCTTTTGCTCCGAGAGGTTTTCTTTGCCTTCTTCCCCAAGGATGTGGATCTTGATTTACAGATTAGTTCATGCACTTGGGTAATATAATATGAAAGTGTAATATTACAAAGCGTAATATAAAATAATTTTTATTATTCAAATTACAACAGTATCCTTATGGTAAAAAAAAAATGGAAAAAAGAAACCTACAAAATTCTTTAAAGTAGAAGTTTAAAGTCTCCTAATACTCAGTTACCAAAGGTAACAATTGTAAACAGGTTTTATTTATTTATAAACTTTTTATAATGTTTATGTATTTATTTTGAGAGGGAGAGAGAGAAGCCGAGGTAGTGCGGAGCCCAGTGTGGGGGCTTGATCTCACAAACCGTGAGATCATGACCTGAGCTGAAATCAAGAGTCGTATGCTTAACCCACTGAGCCACCCAGATGCCTCTGTGTATCTATCGATCGATCAATCGATCTATTAAACAAATGTTCTTTAATGTTTATTCACTTTTGAGAAAGAGAGAGACAAAGTATGCTTGGGGAAGGGGCAGAGAGAGAGACACAGAATCCAAAGCAGGCACCGGGTTCTGAGCTGTCAGCACAGAGCCTGATGAGGGGCTCAAACCCACGAATTGTGAGACCATGACCTGAGCCGAAGTCAGACTCTTAACCAACTGAGCCACTCAGGCACCACTATTTTTTTATTTTTATAAAATATTTTAAATTTTATTTATTATTGCAGTACACTGATGTACAATATTATATTGGTTTCATGTGTACAGCATCGTGATTTGGCAATTTCTATGCATTATGCGGTGCTCACCATGGTAAGTGTAGTCATCATGTATCACTATACAAAGTTATTACACTGTTATTGACTGTATTCCCTCTGCTATACTTGTGATTAATTTATGTATAACTAGAAGTTTGCACCTCTTAATCCCCTTTATCTTTTTTTCCCTTCTCCCCACTCACCTCTCCTCTGGCAACCACCAATTTGTTCTTTGTATTTAAGAGTCTCCTCATTTTATTTCTTGTTTATTTATTTTGTTTCTTGGATTCGACATGTAAGTGAAATCATATGGCATTCGTCCTTTGATGACTTATTTCATTTAGCATAATGCCCCTTGGTCTATCCATGTTGTTGCATATGACGAGATCTTATTCTTTTTTATGGCTGAGTAATATTCCAGTGTGTGTGTGTGTGTGTGTGTGTGTGTGTGTGCGCGCGCGCGTGTGTGTGTATCACATCTTCTTTATCCATTCATCTATTGAATACTTGGGCTGCTTCCATATCTTGACTATTGTAAATAATACTGTGATAAACATAGGGGTCCATATATCTTTTTGAATTAGTATTTTTGTTTTCTTTGGGATTTCCAGTAGTGCAGTTGCTGGATCATAGGGTAATTCTGTTTTTGATGTTTTGAGGAACCTTCATGCAATTGTCTACAGTGGCTGCACAGTTTGCATTCCCACCAACAGTGCGTGAGGGTTCCTTTTTCTCCACATCCTCAACAAACCTGTTATTTCTTGTCTTTTTGATTCTAGCCATTCTGACAGGTGTAAGGTGATATCTCATTGTGGTTTGGATTTGCATTTCCCTGATTGTGAGTGACGTTGAGCATCTTTTCATGTGTCTGGAAACAATTAGCTTTTAAGTAGTTTTCTGGGGTTCCACATTATTTTCTTTACGTTCTCTTTCTCCATTTGTCTTCTTTTTCTCATTGCACGCACGGAAATCTCTCCTGGCCTACAGACAGACCTCATGTTTTACCTAGGGCAGAATTGAAGCAGACGATTAAGAGAGGGTTTGACAAGTTGCTAGAGATAGTCTTCTGATAGTGGTACGAAGTAAATGAAGAGACAAGAAATTTAAGTAGTAGTTAGAAGAACTCAAAAAGCTCAGCAACCTGGACTGTTTGGAATAGGAGCTAGTAGCTCTGTAGGTTCCGTGAGCAATCCTGAATTCAAAAGAATCTCTTGAAATTATATTCCCTGTGTTGTCCTAGAATGCAGGGGATGATAGACTTGAGAAAAAATTACATTCAAGAAGGCAAAATCACGTGAAGACGTTTTACAGTTTTGCCTGTAGCTTTTTCTTGAAAACTCAGTATATTTAACACAATAACCCAACACTAAAGGGTCTTATAATATTGTAGTTGTAGTGTGTTGTAATAAGTGTCTTAGAAGTGGCCAAATGATGGCATTCAGTATTCTTCCTGAAAGCGAATGCAGGGAACTGGTAAAGTCAGCAGAGGAAAAACATTTACTGGATTTCTGGTGTGTTTCAGTAACGTATTTGGTGCCATGGGGAAGCTATTAGCGTCATGAGGAAGCCCATGTTGCAATAGAACAAGACCGCCAAGGACAAGATTAGATTAGTCACAGTCATAAGTGGGTGATACGGATCTGCCTGCAACAGATTCTAGCTCTCCATCCGTTCACGGAAAGCTACGTTAAGCATCAGGAAAATAGAAAAGGTAAAGGTGGTCACTCTTGTTGGTTGGAAGACTTAGCTGAACTGGTTTGGAGGAGTGTGTCCATTCAGCCAGGGTCAGGACTCTATAGCATAAAATCAAGTGGCAGACTAATCTCTGAGTGATGGGGACAAAACTGGTGCGATGGCTCAGCCCATCCTGTGCCATAAGCTGGACCAACAGAAGTAAACAGCTGAGGCTTAGGTGAATTTAACAGGGCTGAACTTCTAAGGGCACGTCTGGTTAGTACAGTAATGGCCAAGGTTATAGATCTATATTGGTTTTCCAAGTGGATATTTTCTTTTTATTAAGCTACCCCTGATTGTAGTTCCTTATAAAACATTTATTGACTAGTGGCCACCGACAGCAACTCCAGGCTGCACCTTCACTCATTCCCTTGGGGGAAGATTTATCTTGGAATCGGCGATTGGGCACCAACTCCATTTTCCCACAGAAGCTTGTTCTGTGTGGCGGGGTGGGCCCTGCCTTCGTTTCCCGGCACATCATGAGATAAACCGGACCCTGAGGTTTGAGCTGGGAATGTGCCCACTTGTGCTGACGTTAAAGCTGCGTGTTACCTCAAAAAAAAAAAAAATCAGAAATTGACAAGGTAATCTTCGGAACCCAACCCGTCTTGTGCTGGGTAGTGGCCTCCACGGTTAAGGTAACACTCGGAGATGTTTACTCCAGGTGGAGATATGTTTGTGCACATGTCACACTGACTTGAGGATGGGACAGAGGATAGGGCAGGGCTGTAGAACAAGCCAGATGCACATGCTTCTCATTGCTGGGTGCCCGTCATGTGGCCTGACCCGAGGAGATGCAGATTTTGAACACAAGCCAACAACATTTTAATCAGATCTGAATTTATTGAGCAATCCTTCTGTTTGTTTGCTTGGTTCCTTTGACTGGAATGCTTACCGTCCGAACCTCAAAGAGCAGGACCTCTGAAGGAAGGACTTCGCTAGGAGGCTCCACGTGGGCATTGCTGATATGCGTGAAATCTGTTTATAAACTGCAAGAGAAAAAAAGGAGTTCTAAATAAAGGCAGTTGGCATGTGATTTTGATTTGTTGTGTTGTGTTAAATAATGTTGCTGTTTGTATACAGATTCTTAAATTCAGTGCTCAAGCAAAGAGAGAACAGTGTCCTGTTCATCAGCACCCAGCAGGGACATAGCCAACATGTGCATTTTCCCTTCTAGGACAATTTGCAAGTGATTGTGCAGCCTGAGTGCTAAGACATTGGGCCTTAGGAATATACTTCTAGGGATATACTGAGGAATATACTCCTAAAGTAGTCCAGGAAGGATCTGACCCTAGGGGTTTGTCCAGGTAGAGTGCTGTGCTGGGGACTATCAGTGAAGGCAGAGTATAGACCAGGGAGAATCCGGGGCCAGGAAAACAGGGCCTCCTCACATCTAGGAAGGCATTCTTCATAAGAGGGGTGGCGGTGAGGAGGGTTGAACTTTTTAGTTTAGCTCTTATTTTTGTAGTTAAAAAGTTATTTTTTAAAAAGACTGTAGTGAATACCCATAAAATTTACCATCCTAACCATTTCAAGTGGGCAGTTCGGTGGCATTAAGCATATTCTCATGGTTGTGCCTTCATCGCCACCAGCCATCCACAGGACTCTCTTCATCCTGCCAAACTGGACTCCTGTGCCTGTTACACAGTTCCCCATTCTCCCCTTCCCCCCAGTACCCCCTTTCCCCCTGGCACCCACCTTCCTACTTTCCGTCTCTATGGATTGAACCACTCTAAATACCTCATATACTTGGAATTATGTAGTATTTGTTCTTTTGTGACTGTTTTATTCCAGTCTCAGTATAATGTCCTCAGGATTCATCAGTGTTGTAGCATGTATCTGAGCATCCTTCTTTCTAAGGCTGAGTAATATTCGATTGTATGTACATGTGACATTTTGTGTATCTGTTAACCCATCGGAGGACAGTTGGGTTGCGTCTGCCATTTGGCCATTGAGAGTAATGCTGCTGGGAACACGAGTATACAAATACCTCTTTAGGCCTCTGCTTTCAATTCTTTGGAGGGCATATACCCACAAGTGGAACTGTTGGACCTTATGGTAATTGTTTTTGATTTTTTTGAGGGACTTCCATTACTGTTTTCCACAGCAGCCGCACCAGTTTACATCCGCACCAACAGTGCACAGAGGTTCCAGTTTCTCCACATTCTTGCCAACACTTGTTCTTTTCTTCTTTCTTCTTCTTTCCTTCCTTTCTAGTAGCCATCTTAATGGCTGTGAAGTGGTACCTTATTGTGGTTCTTATTTGTATCTCGCTAATGATTAGTGACGTAGAACATCTTTTCATGTGCTTGTTGACCATCTGTATATCTTCTTTGGAGAAATGTCTGTTCAAGTCCTTTTCTTATTAAATTTTTTTTTTTCATTTTATTTGAGAGAGGGAGGGAAGGAGGGAGGGAAAGAAGAGCAGAGGGAAAGAATGAGAGAGAGAGAGAGAGAGAGAGAGAGAATTCCAAGCAGGGTCCATGCTCAGTGCAGAGCCTGACGCAGGGCTCGATCCCATGGCCCTGGGATCATAACCTGAGCCAAAACCAAGAGTCAGACGCTCAACCAACTGAGCTACCCAGGTGCCCCATCCTTTTCCCATTTTTGAATTGGGTTGTTTTTCTTGTTGAGTTGTAGGAGTTCTTTATGTATTCTGGATATTAATCCCTTATAAAGATAGGATTTGCAAATATGTTCTCCCATTCCCTGGATTGCCTTTTCACTCTGTTAATAGTGTTCTTTGAGGAACAAAAATGTAAAAATGTTTCATTTTGATGAAGTTTGATACATCTAATTTCTCTTTTGCCTGTGATTTTAGCATCCTATCCAAGAAATTATTGCCAAACATACTGTCATGAACCCCTTCTCCTATGTTTTCTTCTAAGAGTTTTATACTTTTAGCTCTTACAGTTAGACCTTTGATCCATTATGAGCTAATTTTTGTATATGGTGAAAGGTACCCCTTTGGCTTTTATTATCATGCAGTTTATACACGATTGCATAATTTCAAGAGATTTATTGTGAAGAAAAACAGCCCCTGCCTCTCTTGCCTATTGTTTCTGCCTATAGACTGTTGATCAACCACACACTTGTCACTGTGTCCCCCTCTAGGGCCACCTCCTCTGCATTCTTTTCCTTGGACCCCTGAGGGAAGTGGGCCTTGCTTTTCTGAATCTCCTGTTTTATCATATGATGTCTGTTCTTTTCTACCTTGTATTATTATTTTTTGAATTAAGAAATCATTTTCGTGTTTACTTATTTATTTTGAGAGAGAGAGCAGGGGAGGGGCAGAGAGAGAGAGAGAGAGAGAGAGAGAGAGAGAGAGAATCCCAAGCACCATGAGATCATGACCTGAGCTGAAATCAAGAGTCGGCCACTTAATCCGACTGAGCCACCCAGGCGCCCCACTACATTGTATTATTATTCATACTTGTCTTATCCCTTCTACCAGATTATAATTGCATCCTTCTGTCCTGATATCCTTCAGAGCATTTGCCACAGTACCTGGTGCCTCTTGGTCACTTGACCTTGAAGAGGCCAAGGATGATTAACTGAATGGCCCGTTATAAAGAGTTGTAAGTAGGGGCGCCTGGGTGACTCGGTTAAACGTCTGACTTTGGCTCAGGTCATGATCTCACAGTCTGTGGGTTCGAGTCCTGCATTGGGGTCTGTGCTGACAGCTCGGAGCCTGGAGTCTGCTTTGGATTCTGTGTCTCCCTCTCTCTGGCCCTTCCCCTCTTATGCTCTGACTCTGTCTCAAAAATAAACAAACAAAAAAAAAAAATTAAGAGTTGTAAGTAGTATTAGGTGAATAGCACTATGGGATTTGAACATTCTCATGTTTCCCTTTTTGCTTAAATGAATTCTCAAGTTCAGTTTTATTTAAAGTGTCTAAAATGCTATGAAATCTGCCACCAACATAATAGTAAGAGATTTTGAGAACAAGAAGAGATTAAGAGAAGGGTGGCCTTTTATACCAATGTCGCTTGGGGCTATGTAAGAGATTTCATACCTAAGTGACTTCAAGTTTGTTCTTAAAACCTGCAATCTCTATTGGAAGGCAGACAACAGGAGGAGGCGACTTCTTGTGCTTTTAATAAAGCTGAACTGCTGGAGGCAGTCACGAAGCAGGTATCAAATGAACATTCTGGTCCCTTGGAGAGTCGCTTTCACCACAGATCATAACAGAACACATCGCAGTCTTAGCTGGACACGGATACTCCTGTTTCTCCCATCAGGATGTTGCCTGTGGAAAACCCGGTGTGTGTCAGTTGGAGGTTGTGGATGTACCCATGGTAGAGTGAGCATGAGTTTAGATACTGTCGTAGGGCGATCCTGACGAGTACTCACCATGCTGAAGTTTTGCGGTGGGGGTGTTTTTGTTATAAGAAAAGGGCGACATTGTGGAAAGCAGGGCTTACGGTTATATTTTTAATGGTTGCCTATCTAAATAACAAGAGATGACTTATAACCTAGAATAGTTGTCAGTCGATTCTCTTTGCGACAGAGCCATACCTCCCTGTTAAGCAACAGCCCATATTACTAACATTACATTTTCTCTCCCTAGGACAGTCTTAGTGATAAGATGCACATAAAGTCACATTTCTTAGTGAATGGAAGCCTCCCGAGGTGATAAACAACCGCGTTGCATTAGAGGTAATAAGCGTCCTAAGATGGGCTAGCTGTAAAGAGGACTTCGTCATAAACTAGTATAATGCACCACTGTGTCACAAGCTACCCAGAGGTGTCCTATAAAGCTTCGCCCACACATCTGTGACACAGACATAAAAATCGCCTCCTGGGTCTGTATTTTCATTTAAGCAATTTCATGAATTTTAGTTAAATACATAATCTTGCGATTCAGTCAGTCACTAAGTATTGAGTGAGCACTTTACCATGTGTGCTGGGGTCCGGGAGAAATGCAGTATAATTTTTTCCCCCGGTAAACAAACACACGAAAACGTAGAGGCTAGGATTTTCTGTAGCTCAGCATTACAGTTACAGGCGGTCAGCATGTATTGGGACCTCACCATGTGCAAGGCCACACATCTGAAATTGTGTGTGGAGTTAAAAATATGTCACGTGGGTTTTTTTGTAATTATCCATGTAAAATTTGGTGAAGTTAATATGAAGCAGGAAACACCCCTTACCATTCCCAGTCATTTCCGGATTTATTCTCAACGACCCTGATGGGAATATTTGCCAAATCTTATTGCCGGTTACACTCTTCACGGATTTTTCACTAGTCTTTTAAATCCTGAATCTCCACTTTGGTATAATTCGTGTCTTTACAAAACCCCTTTCTGGCCTGAGGCTAGGCTGAACATGGGTGCTGGGGACTCGTTGTGACTTGTAGTTGAGGTGCTACAGAAGTATATGTATATGTCTGACTAACCATGTTTCAAAATGTTTTGAGGGTTACAGCGTGGCCAGGTAGAGGGATTATTTTAACTAGGTTTTGATGTAAGGATCGACAGAGCCACGGTTCCCGTAAGATAGGATTAATAAGCATTTGGTATGTTTCACGTAAGTTTCAATTCGCGCCTCACTGTCTCCCAGTAGCTGGCATCTCCTTCAGCGCTGGCACCTTGAGACGAAGATTCTTCCGTATGTTACAGTTATACCTAAGGCGTCCATGATGGAAAGAAAGAAAAAGTTGTTAAAAATGGTGGAAAACAGTATAGTGAAGTAGTTACTGTTTGGGTTTTAAACTTATAATTTATGCCATAGTTAACCAGTTTGCCTTGAGTCCCCCAAAGCTAAAATACAACGGCATGAGGTTGAGAGAGAAAGAATCACGGGAAAAGAGGCATTTCTTGAAGAAAGGAGCTCTGTGATCCTGAGGAATACTAAGATTTTACTGATGATACTCTAAAGGGAAGTATTTCAGAAACTGTGAACCTGGTGGGTAGGCTGATTTCTTACCAATGGCACCAAACTTAGCTACTACGTCTGGTGCAGCTCAGTTTCAGTTAGACTAGTGAGATAATACTAACTTGCAGAAAAGTTGCACCCGCGTCATGGGAGCCTTGAATGTCAGTTTAATAGTTTGACATTGTTCTGTTGTTAAGAGGGAACATAGAAAAGTTTTTTTTTTTTTTTAAGTTTTGTTTATTTATTTATTTTGAGAGAGAGAGAGAGAGAGAGAGAGAGAGCGAGCTTGGGAGGGGCAGAGAGAGAAAGAGGGAGAGGGCGAATCCCAAGCAGGCTCTACACTGTCAGCACAGACCCCGATGTGGGTCTGGAACTCACAAACTGTGAGATCATGACCTGAGCTGAAACCAAGAGTCAGACGCTTGCTTAACTGACTGGGCCACCCAGGCGCCGCCCTCCTTTTTTTTTTATTTACTGACTTGGGGTGGGGGCAGTTTTTGATTAGGAGAACCACAGGAGAATTCCGTTCCTGAAAAGCTTGATTTATCAAGAGTGCATTTGATGATTTGGGAGGAGGAAGAACAGATAGGGGGCTGTTCTGCAGTCCGGATCAAAGGTAGCAGAAGAACAATATTATTAGGTGTAGAAACGGAAATGAGATAGATGCAAGAAACATTTTGTTGGAAGGATTTAGAACTTGACTGAATCTCTCGGGGGTCGGGCCGGGGGGGATGCATGAAGGTGCTAGGAGGTTGGTGTGGTTATTAACAGGTGAGGAGGAGGTGCGACGCTCTAATGTGCAGAGATTGAGGTCCTGTTCACACATTCTCGTGGAGCCATACAGCCAGGGAGGGGCTTAAGATTGGTGGCCTCTGATTTGAAGAAGCAGCTGGAGTAGGAGAGATCTGTTCTGAAACTTACCGATCGGTGTCTTCTCAGCACCTAATTTGATGTACGGCCTTCAAAGATTGGTCAACAGGAGGCGAGTTGAGGCACTGGGTATAGAAAATTCACTTAAGAAGTTTGGCTCTGGGGGTGCCTGGATTGCTCAGTCCGTAGAGCACGTGACTCTTGATCACGTGTTGGAAGTTTGAGCCCCACGCTGGGTGCAGAGGTTATTTAAAAATAAAATCTTTAGGGGCACCTGGGTGGCTCGGTCATTTGAGCGTCTCATCCTTGATTTCAGCTCCGATTGTGATCGTAGGGTCGTGGTGGCATTGAGCCCCTCGTCAGGCTCCATGTGGAAGGTGGAACCTGCTTAAGATTCTCCCTCTCTCTCTTCCTCTCCCTCTGCCCCCCTCCCCTGCTTGTGTATGCTGTCTCTCTCTCTAAAGAATAGAATTGGATAGGATAGAAGGGTGCCTGGGTGGCTCAGTTGGTTGAGCGACTGACTTCGGCTCAGGTCATGATCTCGCCGTCCGTGAGTTCGAGCCCCGCGTTGGGTTCTGTGCTGACCGCTCAGAGCCTGGAGCCTGTTTCAGAATCTGTGTCTCCCTCTCTCTCTGCCCCTCCCCTACTTGTATGCTGTCTGCCTCTCTTTCCTTCAAAAATTAAAAAAAAAAAATCTCTTCAAAGATATTTCCACATCTAGGAAATTCGGACTACTATAAAAGGGCCTGGCTACCGATTTTCATATATTGCGATTCTTCCGCTGATTAAATAGTAAACATGAAGGGAGAACATCACTTTTCTGACATTTGTTAGATTTGACCCAGGCCTTTCTATAAAGCACCCCCCCCCCCCACCTATTGTGTCCCACATCTAGGGGACAAAACAATATCAATAAAGCAATACTTGAAGAAAAGCATTGATTTTGTAGGAAATATACCACAGGGCAGTTTTCTTTAAAGAAAATGAAAGATCGCTGTTCAGGTTTGACTGAGTCATTTGGTATGGTTAGCATTGTTTTCTCCGAGCCTAGATGTTACAGAGGTAAATATGAATGGGTTTGTGAACATGCCAGCACCTGCCCCTGCAAACTTCAAGAATTCGAAAATTGATGGCTATCACCTGAGAGCCGGCAGGATGCAGGTCACACAGAACCATCAGGATGGTGTGTTGATTGTAGAAGGGAAAGCCTAGGTGGAAAGGAGGCAAACTGCAGGGGCTCTGCCTTTGGAGGAGTAAGTACAGCTATTTTGGGGAAGTGTGGCAAACCTCTTAGCCAAAGGCAATTCCATTAAATGTACCCACTCGTAGGATTCCCTTTGGCAAAAGAAGGCATTGTTAAAGAGGGAACGGGCACCCGCCTTCGTCCATTAAAAACAAACCTTTTCTTTTTCCTGAAGCCAGAAGAGCTTGTGTAATTAGAGTCTGGAGAGCTAAAGGTGATCACACATTTAAACCTACACCCATCAAAGCACTTGACTTAACTGACCAAGCAAGTCTAGCCCGGGCTTCAGAGAGAGACACTGGCCTTGGTGTTTACAGAGTCCAGGGCATCCCGGAAGCCGCTTCCTTGTGCCCTCTGCTGGCCCACGGTGCCATGACTCACTCTCATACCTGGACATGACAAGAGAAAAGAGATTTCCTTTTTTTTTACCCCCTTGAATTACGTGTTGTCAAAAAAATAGATGAAACAAAGCAAGCTCTTTGAGATTTCCCTGAAAACTTGGCACTGATTGCCACTAGTTTTTTTTTTTTTTCTTTTTAAAGTGTCTTTTGTGTCCTATTCAATAATCCCCACCAGTTGTGTATACTCTTTTTGAGGGATTCTCAATGAAAGAGTAACGGGTTTACCACAGTCCGCCAAACGCTCTAGGTTTTGCTCAACTGGTAGATAGATTTTAAAAATAGCTCTTGAATTTTGCAATGTGCTATGCCATGTGTGAGCTCCCGGGACAACATGTGTGCCACACATCACAAAACCCTTCACAAATGTTACCTAATTAAGCCGCACAGTATCTGACAGGTGGCGGCCTCCCCAGTGACTTGCAGGGAAAGGGTCCTACTGCGCATGCACCGTCAGCCCAGAACAATGTCTTTGTTGTCTTGTGGTTGTGCTGCCTCAAGAATGAGTCTTCTTGGATTGCCAGAGGAATAGTTATACCACCCAATATCTTGTCTGGCGGGGGGGCGGTAATTACTGAGCAAGATTCATTCCCACCCAATAGCAACTTCCGATTTTTGCCAGGCAAAGCCAATTATTGATAGCCGCATCAGAAACATGCAGGAGAGACTGGTACTTGGATGTAGACCTGCCCGCCGAGGGAGCCCTCACGGTTTGGATTGACTAGAGAGGCTCCGGCCTTCGGTAGGAAGTTTAAGTCTAGGGCAGCAGCAGGTGATGGGGGGTCCTCAGGACAGAGTTGTGGGGCGGGGGCCGCACTAAGAAAATGGGAGCAGCTTGAATGGGGATGTGTATCCATCGTTAGGTCTGAGAGCGGGTCAGAGGGACTCCGTCACCAGGCTGACCGCGGATGGGACAGAACCCCTGTCTTGGGAGAAGACTTGGATTAGTGTACAGTTTTCACAACCAGGCTTTGAGAAGGAAGAAAACGACAAGAGAAAAACCCCTGGGTATGGGCTAAGGAGTAGGGAAAGAGGACAGGAACTCAGAAAGCTCAAGGTGGCCTGGTTGTCAGCACTGGGGCACTGACCGGAAGAGGCATCAGGTGTTAGCATAGCAATTAAGAGTATGCATCCTGGAATCAGATAGACTCGACACCTCGTAGCATGTGGTCTTGGGCAGGAGACTTCATCTCTGTGCCTCAGTCTCCTTGCTGGTAAAATGGAAATCGCAAAATTCCCTACCTTACGAGGTTTTTGAGAAGATTAACTGACATAATCTATGTGTCAAGGGCCTTAAGTAGGACTTGATAAACGTTGGCAGTGATGGCGGTGCAGATGATGAAGAGGAAGGTGATGATGGCGATGATGAAGAATCAGAGAGTACAGCAGAAGTGCAGAACCGGCCCTGGGACACGTACTCGCTTTCTGGGTGGAGATCCAGTGACTGTCAGAAGGTAGGGAGGGGGGGTGCTGGGTGAGAACTAGCCTCGTGGTCAGTGAGCGCTTGGTAAATACTTGGTGTTAATGGAGGTGTATCGACCTGGTAACCCCGAGGAGTTCGTTAGTGTTCTTTCTGTGTTAGCCGATGATCCCTTGGTGTGGACAGTCGAATCAGACATCGGTTCAACTCTTAAAACGTGTGCCGCTTTGAATGGAATGACTTAAACAAGGATTTTAAGGAAAACAAGCGTTTGCTTTTATGGATTCGCAACCCACTCTGTTCAGTCTTTCCCCCGGTTGACTACGCAGGATAAACCAGGACAAATGGCAGTCTACATGATCCTTGACAAAACCCTTGACACATGTGGGAAGCTATATATAGCGCTTAACGTGGTTTCTGTCTTTGTTTTGCTTCGCTGCCCAACGTACGATCTTTCTCTTGGTTTGCGGATCAGGCTTTACAATGTCAGTACCCAGAGGTTAAAAACATAATAGAACTTTTAATTCAGTTGATGAATGTGTATTGATTTCTCATTATGTGCAAGGTATTAGGCTTTCTGCGCCGTGGTCTCTCCACTTCCAGTCCCCTCTGGTACCTTTCATTCATTTATTCATCCAATGAATATTTATTATTTGGTTAGTTAATCTCTGCCAGGCACTTCGCTAGGTCTTAGGACGTTAATGAACAACCTCTGCCCGGAAAACCTGCGGGGCAGTCCATGTAGAAGGGTGTAGACAAAACAGTGTAGTGTGCTTGAGTGCTGCGGTGGGGGCTCTTGACAGTCATGGGGGGGATCAGCGACACCCCACGGGGAAGAGGACATCTTGACATTTCCTGAAGTTCTGTCGAAAATACTCACTGACTTTGACGTTCCAGAACATGACTTACAAGCCCTCTCCATTTCAGCACATCCAGCCCTTTCCCCAGCATTGAACCTTGCCTGGCAGTCATCTCCTGACTGTCTCTTGCCTATTCTCGTGTGCTGCATGGCTCAGCCCAGCGTTACAACATTCTTGGTGAAGTCTGAGGGCTTTGTTTATGGCTCTGCGAAGACTTTATGGCAAAGAACTAAAGAATCTTCTTCACTTCTAAAGACCGTTTCTCTTTAGTGTATTAAGCATTTTCATGAGTTGTTAAGGTCATGTATATGGTGATTAAAATTTGGGGTACTCAGGGGGTGCCTGGGTGGCTCAGTCAGTTAAACACCGAATTTGGCTTAGGTGATGATCTATCTCACGGTTCGTGAGTTTGAGCCCCATGTCGGACTCTGCTCTGACAACACAGAGCCTGCTTGGGATTCTCTGTCTCTTCCTCTCTCTCTGCGCCTCCCCAACTCACACACATTTGCTCACCGTCTCAGAAGAAATAAATACACTTTAAAATTTGGAATATTCCAAGAGACGCTTCATAGTAACTTTCAAAATCTATTATATATAACATTTAAAAGTTGTACTGGGCTGCTAAGGGTTTCTTACTCTAGCCAGCATGGGGTTTTGTTGGCAAAACTCTGATCGTTGTGTTCTCCTTATGTTGAATTTCATGGAGTGAATGAAAAATTTAAATGTCAGTGCTTTCACCTTGCATACATCACTTAAGGACAGGGAAAACCTGGTGGCTTAGAGGTGATACCATATCATTATTAGGATTACATCTTTTTTTTTTTTTAAAGAGATTTAATACCGTGCAAGGTTCTTATTCTATCGATTCTGTAACAATTCCAGCCTCTCTAGAGGGACACGTAGTAGTCGGGGACCCAGCCAGCCCTTCTCCATAGTTTCCCAGGCAACTGGTCATCCCATTAGGACTCACTGCTTTTATTTGTCCTGTTCCAGATGCTAGGAAAGGGCCGTCCATCTGTTTTCTGCCCTTGGAGACCAGGTCTTGGTATGTTTCCTGTTTGTACTCTTCTGAGGTTTTATTTGTTTGCCTTTCTGGTTATCTGCTAGGGGGAAACTGGCTTAATGTTTGCCTACATGCACATTTTATGTGCATATAATGTGCATAATCTTATACACAATAACCATTTTCTAGTTAACAACCTGATGATATTTACGTGATTGAGGCTAGTTAACAGATGACCAGAAAATACTTCTAATTCTTTCTTTCCGTGCTACAGAAAAGGAGAATTGGACAGGGCAGTAAGAAAAAGGGGAAAGTAAAGCAAAATTTCTGTGAGGAAATTTCTAAATTATGGATATTTTAGAAACTCTGTTTTGGTTTGTTTTTTTCGGGCTCTGTGCTGACAGCTCAGAGCCTGGAGCCTGCTTTGCATTCTGTGTCTCCCTCTCTGTCCCTCCCCTGCTCACTCTCAAAAATAAATAAATGTTAAAAAGAAATTAAAAAAAAGAAACTCTATTTTTTAAAATGCGTTCTATTACTAAAGCACTATGATATGTGTGTGTTGAATAATTAAATGGCAAATGCTCCACAAAGTCTGTTTGTAGACAAGAAATTGGTCATCGTGTGAGATTAAAAAAATTCCATATGGATCTTTTAAATTTTTAAAAAATATTTATTTATTTTTGAAAGAGAGAGAGAGAGAGAGAGAGAGACGGAGCATGAGTGGGGGAGGGACAGAGAGAGAGGGAGACACAGAATCTGAAGCAGCCTCCAGGCTCTGAGCTGTCAGCACAGACCCCGATGCGGGGCTCGAATTCATGGACTGTGACACCATAACCTGAGCTGAAGTCAGACATTTAACTGACTGAGCCACCCAGGTGCCCCCATATAGATCTTCCATGCCTTGGATATTCTACTTCCCCATTGATAGCGTGTGTGTGTGTGTGTGTATAAAGTTTGAACAAAGCCTAACTCCAGGTCTGGAGAAGGGATAACCTTAGAAAAAAAGAATATCTTTTATTTATTTATTTTTTTTATTTTTTTTTTTCAACGTTTATTTATTTTTGGGACAGAGAGAGACAGAGCATGAACGGGGGAGGGGCAGAGAGAGAGGGAGACACAGAATCGGAAACAGGCTCCAGGCTCTGAGCCATCAGTCCAGAGCCTGACGCGGCGCTCGAACTCACGGACCGCGAGATCGTGACCTGGCTGAAGTCGGACGCTCAACCGACTGCGCCACCCAGGCGCCCCAAGAATATCTTTTAAATAGAAACATTTTTGTTTTGCTTTCCGATTGTTAAAGTAGTACGTACGTGTGGTAGAGAAATGTGAAAATACAGAAAATCCTGAATAAAGAAAATATAGATTGTGGTTAAGCCCCCCACCCCGCCACCCCAGCTGTAACATTCTGGCTTCTTTCTTCCCAGATTTTGGTCTGTACGTATACATTCATTCCACAGATATTGAGTGCCTTTTGAGTGCCAGGCGCTCTGATACATTCTGGGGATACACCAGTGGACAAGACACACACAGTTTCCTGCCCCAGTGGAGTTTACTTCTTATGTATGTACATTTTTATACCCGACTATTAGGATCAAACTGTGTATACTGTGCCTGATTATATTCCTCTGCCTTCTATCAGGAACACCCTTCCCTTGTTAACTAGTTTTTAGTATGGTGATTTTTCATGAGTACCTGTCTTTTTATCTTATGAACGTGCCATAATTTATTCATCCCCCAGTTTGAGCTCTTCAGGCGCTTTTCACTTTTTTGTTATTCTGAAAGTAAGTGACCATGAACATCTTTAAGTGTACATCTTCACTTTCATAACTTCTCATTTCCCCAGGGTAGATTATTAGGTAGGAGCTTAGCCGGTGGAAAAGGAGGAACATTTTAAAGATCCCGGAAGCCCTGTTAAATTAGCATCTGAAAAAATTACATAATTCGCACTTCTACCGGCAGGCATCTCTGTGCCCCTTTTATGCTCCCCAGTATTTATTATCAGGAAAAAGAAAACGTGACCAGTTCAACTGGTAAAAAGTAGTCTCATCATGTTTTAAATTGTATTTCTTTGATCATTTCTAAGATCACACATGTTATTATATCTTTATTTCTGTGACTCATCCCTTAAAAGTTCTTTGCACATTTTTTTCTATCTAAAACCGTTTTTATTTATTTATCAGTACCCTTTATATATTGAGCCATTCAGGCCATTATCATGTATGTAGCAACTTTTTCCCTTGTTAGAGAATATATACTTTTTCCAGCTTCTCCCCCGCCCAAATTATGAGAAGGGAAATGAAAGGGGGGGGGTTCCTTCTCTTGATATGAATGAGACATTGGATTTTAAGCCAGAATCTTCCTTCCTAACCACGGCAACAATGGCTTAGGTGCTGTGAAAGCAGCACCTGTGATCAGTAATGCTCAAGAAGTAGGCTACTTCTACAGACAGGGCTGTCTTTTTTTTTTTTTTTTTAATTTTTTTTTAACATTTATTTATTTTTGAGACACAGAGAGACAGAGCATGAGTGGGGGAGGGTCAGAGAGACAGGGAGACACAGAATCCGAAACAGGCTCCAGGCTCTGAGCGGTCAGCCCAGAGCCCGATGTGGGGCTTGAACTCAACGGACCGCGAGATCATGATCTGAGCTGAAGTCAGACGCTTAACCGACTGAGCCACCCAGGTGCCCCCAGACAGGGCTGTCTTTAATGCCAGCAGGATGCAGGTAGGCATGTGAGCACGGGGAGTAAACTGTATTTGCTAACTAATATGAAACCTTGCCCCCTCCTCCAGTGTAGCAATCCTGGTACATGTGGATTTAATTAGTTTCCAAAGAAGGAGTACCATTTGTCGACATGTACCTCCGTGTGCACCTAGATAGGCTTCCAGGTTGTAGAAAGAAAAAGTTGGACCTCTTAGTTGTGGATGAATGAGTGAGATCCTGGCCCAAACCAGCTGCTGTTGTGAACAGGGGAATAGATTTATGTTTAAAACAGAGTAAACTGTGCAACCAGGTAATAATTGTGAGCAATGCAGTATGTTTACTACGGTCACCATTAAAGAAACAGATAAATCACAGTAAATTCAACATGGCACTTGAGCCATTCAATAAATGGGTATTTTAAGTTTCATTTGCTTTTGAACTAAGTGCAATAATTTATAGGGTAAGTCATTCAAAGATTAATGCTTGGAAAGCAGGAAAATCACTATACAGGAACAGAAACATATCATTTATGTGTATTACATTGCGGCTTGATCTGCCCGTGTTTCCATTATAAACCTGATTTTTCTAGCATTTATAATACAGCAGCAAAAAAAGTTTGCCTAGGGCTACAACTTGGTATTTGCCTCAACTTTCTGATATTCCAATTTTTATTGTATCCTTTTCTTTCTCAAATACAATGACATCTATCCCTGCGTTTTTAGATGTTTACATCATTACAACACTGTTAATTCCAAAAGTTCACTTATTTTAGGAGCACAAATTTGTGGCTCCTGAATTCAGAATGCACCGACTTGTCATTGACTCTGAGCCTTTTCAAGATGGTTATAAAACTTATAAAGATGGTTTGCAAACACAATTCAAAGAGTGAAAAAGAAGGAGCGTTAAATGCCATGGATATAGCACCTTTGATTTAACAGCTACAAAGACGGGAATGCTCTAGGTCATGACTAAATGTGAGCCAGTCTATTAGAGGATTCATTTAAATTTGGCATCTCTAGTTTGATCAGGCTACATAATTTTGTCAAATCCATACATGGATACCCAATCTGCTTGCTAATCATTTGGTACCCAGCATGTCAACTAAGTACAGAGTTGACACTTACTTAGGAAGTACTGGGTGAACAAACGAGTACACGAATGTTAGTTCAGTTACAGGCTGGCACACGCTTCCGAAGAGTCTCCATCTTGTAGTTCATTTTCCCATAAAAGCGTAATGTAAACGATAAATTCTCCCACAACAGCTCACTTCCAGCCATTACACTCCAGAACAAATCGTAGAATCACTGTAGGCAGACAGAGAGCTGAACCCGTTTCCGTAAGAACCGCCCTCCAAGGCTGCTGATGGTCCTGTGGTCCTGCTCAAAGAACGATACGGATTTCACGTGTTGTAAATAATTTGTCCTACTGTTGATCACCTAGCTTTACCGCCTTTTTAAAAATGGTACTAAACCCATTTCTTTCCTTTTACTTTAAAATCGTGCATCTCCGTCGTCCCTTTCTAGAGCCCTGAAGATGAGGCCTACCAGGTTTAGGTATGACTCAGGTTATACCGATCCCTTCAACCTTCAGACCACTGAATCCAAGCCTGCAGGCCCCTCTGAACAGGCTTGTCTGGGGGCAGCGGTTGTGGAAGATCGGTTCGCCAGCCAGCGGCTTCAGCACCAGCTGGGAATTCGGTAGAAATGAAAATTAGAGGACCCAGCCCAGAGAGACTAACTAAATCTGAAACTCTGGGGAGGGGTCCGGCAATCTGTATTGAATAAGCCCTCCAGGTGATTGCAATGTACCAAGTGTGGAAAGGCTGTTCTAGGGCTTACTGGAGCCGGGTCCAAGATGGGATCTTAATATTCGATTCCTCTGGGCAGCGAGCTCAGTGCTGGTGTGGGCTCTGGCTCCCAGCTGCCCAGTATGCTGTCGCTGGACGACACCCTCAGGGGGCCTTGGAGCTGTCAGAAGAGTTTGGTTTAAGGTTCAGACACGTAGTCCAAGGTATGACCAAATGGTCAGATGTGGTGGTGGGGCACGGGGACCCTCTGGTCCGCTGTGGCCAAGCTAGCTTCAGGATGACATTGGATACACAAGGCTGCACATTAGAACTTTGCCAGTACTTTGTAATACCTAATAGGAAAACATTTCAGCTGGATTTGAAATCTATCACATTTTCATAAGAAATTTCACGACGACGTTAATCAAATAAAGTACGATCGGATCCTTGAAATAGGAGTTGCTGTATTTCAGTGGTCATAAAAACAGTTAAGACAACTTTTATCTCTTTGTTGGGTGAGTAAGATTCCTTATTAGTGATCACCAACCATAGCGTTGAAAGCTCATCATTCAAAGTTCCTAGCTGTTATAGCTTATAGTCATTTCAAGCCTATAACCCAATTTTTTAAAAAGTTATTTTCAAGTAAGTAAGCATAAAGTTCTTTTTTTAAAAAATGAACAGGATTTCATTTGGAAGTTTTATACTAATTCAGTGTTTAATATTTTTACTGATACTCTGAATTTTCTTTCCAGTTCTTACACATTTTTAAACACTGCGATAAATGTCTTTTGACCCCATATTCTCCCCCGTGTCTCCCAGGGTGTGGGGCACTGCAACTATGTGACCCTGTGGGGAAAGGCACTGGGCAGCTACCCGCCCTCTGCTCCCTGGAAGCCCTTCACGTGCTTGTATAATTCCTTCCCTTCTTTGAGTAAACAGCCCTGGTTCTTCCAGTTGAATCTGTTTATCTGATCCCCTTTCCAGACACCATTCTTGTGAAAGTTCTGGTTTTCATGATCTCCCAGAAAAAGTGGCATTCGCAGCTGAGCACGGTCTTTGGCTCATCATCCGCCTGGTGCCAGGACGGAAGGAATGTGCTAGGACCCGTGGTTCAGACATTAAGTGCCAATGATTCCCACGAGGGACTTTAGAAATGCCTAGAATGTAAACTCCACGCAGGCAGTGACTCTCTTTTTCATTGTTTTATCCTTGACTAGGGCAGCGCTTAGCACATGGTATGTGCTCATTAAATAGTTGTAATATTAAAGAATGATTAAGTGAAAGACATGGCAAGAAGCCGAAAGAAAGTAGATGCCTCCATGCTGTTGTCACAATGGTGAGGTTAGATGGGCTCAGTGAGTGGTGATACCATCCAGAGTGGCCCATTGTCGTGGTGTCCACCACTGGGAAACGTAGAGGCCGTTTGTATGTTGGCGTCCATAAGCCAAGTCCTGCTAGTAAAATGAAGAATTGAATGCTACAACTTGTTAGATTCTTTCTTTAAGGACAATTAAAATGCCTTTACTGACACAGTGCCTTCTAGCATTTACATCCGTATGACCTGACACTCTTGTGTTAGTTTTGTTCATAGTAGAAGATGCATTCTTGAAACATGACTCGTCTTACTGGAACAACCTGTTGGCATGGTATGGTTTGGTCCTACTCCTAAATCTACGCAGGGCGCTCGGTACATGGTATATACTCAACAGTGTTCAAGTTCTACGAGATCTAGGACGTTGTTTCCTAAGACAGCCTAGAAGTTCGAAGTGAGGCACGAGAGCACCTAGCCTGACCCTCTTAGATTCAAATTCTTTCTGAACTTAACCAACTCATCTAACTTCTACTGACCCCATGTGTTTTACCACAGTCGTGCTTCAAGGTGGCATGGTCACCCTGCAGTCTCCTCAGACTGAGTTCTGCCCCTGCCCTGGGCACTCTCATGACTCCTTCCCATAGGTGGGGGAGGATACACCCTGGGACTTGTAAGCTGCTTCAGTTTTCACTAGGGGATCTCAGGACTACCTCTAGCATTAGAGGTTCAAGCCTTTTTGGGGCAAGATGAGTTCTGCAGGGACATTGCTCCTGATGTTGGTCAGCGTGGTACTGTGTCCTCTCTGCCAGAAGCCAGAGGAGAAATTCTCTCTCTCTCTCAGGAATAGCCTTGTGTCTTGTGAGTATCTTAAAACATAAAGGTATGGATGAAGTCAGTCTTGTAACTGATCGTGTTTCTTTGCTTTAAATGTTAAAAAGCTTGGCCCCAAACGTGTGTGGTCCATCACCAGCGTAGGATCCCATTGTCCATATTTTTTAACTAACAAAATTCCTAGACCAATTTTACTATATAATCTTGATTCCTCCCCCTCCCACTCTGTATCATTTCATTAGTTTTTTAACTTTATCATGTAAAGTTGAACTGAAGTTTTGTAAGCCATCTTAAGTCATTTTTTTTTGGGGGGGGCATGGTAAGGTTTCAATAAATATGTAATGAATACTTGCATAACATAGACTAATGCAGCAAGAATATTTACTGATTTTACCACAGAATATTAACGGCCAGGTGGAAATTGCCACTTTTGGTTTCCTTCTTACTAGTATTTCTCAAAATTTACTGACCTGTTCATAATGGATGGGTTTTAAGGTTGAAGTTAGTGTAATAGCATTCAACTGTGAAAACTTTTTTCCTTAGAATCTTTCTTCTTTGATGTGGGGGGATGGGAGTATTTTTCCATTCACTTGCTCTCATTAGAAGCAATTTCGTAGGCCAGGCCATGAACTTATTGGTGCCTGAAAAAATGGCTAACATTTCCTGTCTCACGTATGAATGATTTGGGTGAAACCAGTCATGAAAATGTGAAGTGGTAAGGAATTGGAGGTAGAACTCACAAGCCAGTACTGATTTTATCCGAAGAGTGGCTAAACACCCCCACCAGTTTCTTTTTAAGTTCTTACACCGATCTAAGTTGTAGATTTTGGAAAATCATTGTCTGATTACTTTTTGCTTGCCGGTGTAGCTCCCCAGTAAGCAACCCCAAAGGAAATCTAAAATCAAAGCATGAAATACATGTGTATGTGTCAGTGGGTATAATGAATCCCTATTAAGAAGGTATTTATAGGGGTGCCTGGGTGGCTCAGTCAGCTGAGCGTCTGACTCTTGATTTAGATTCAGGTCATGATCCCAGGGTTGTGGGATCAAGCCCTGCGCTGGGCTGCATGTTGGGCATGGACCCTGCTCAAGATTCTCTTCCTCTCCCTCTGCCCCTCTCCCCTGCATGTGCTCTCTCTCTCAAATGTAAACAAGGCGTTTACAATCTAGTTGAGGGAATAAGATACAGGTAAGTGAGCAGAAGGTTGCTACGCATAGATACACCTAATAAGTAAATGGTGTAGCTGGTTCCTGGTAGGACTGAACTCGGGCATATCATTTAAGGCAAGGCTGGGCAGAGCAGGTATTACAAGAGGTGGGTTTGGACTTGGATCTAAAGAATGCCTTGGAAGGATGGAGAGGAAGAAGAGGGACATCCCAGGTACGATGAGCAAAAGTGAAACGCCGGGACAGCACGCACTCAGAGGTCAGTGGACCCAGCACCCGTTCTTGAAGAAGAGGGTTTCGATCAGGCCAGTTGGTAGAAGGGCCTCTTATTCAGAAATGGAGATTTTTATTGTGTCCATTCTATGTTTCCACAATTTTGGAAAGACTTTGGAACAGAGAAAGGGTACAGAGTACACAGCAGTGTGCCTCTCAAACTGAAGTGAGCACATAGATCCTAAGGGATCTTGGGAAAATATAGATTTTGATTTCGGTCTGGGGTGGGGTCCTAGACCACCTTTATAAGAAGCTTCCAGGTGATTCTAATGCTCATGTTGCACGAACCTCACTTTAGATAGCAAGGACAGAGTACTATTTTAAGAAGATTTATTTGACAGTAGTGATTTGATCGGCAGGACAGTGCTTCATCTGAGTAGGATCTTGGAGTCAAAGAGAGACCTAAAGATAATCGACTAGTCCATTTCTTTACATTGCCATTGGAAAACCAACGTAAAAAACAAACAAACGAGGTCTGAAGGTCTTCCTGTAGTGGGGGCCGGACCAGAACTCAGTCCTCCTGGCTCCCACTCAGTACCTTCTCCTCCACTCAACAGTGGTGGCTGGGTGTCTGTGAGGTGAAGGACTGCAGAGAAGCCGATGCCTTGGGAATGGAATGGCATGGCTGGACACAAGAAACCTTGTGAACGGAGAAGCAACCGCTCCCGGTAGCTGATTTGCTGGGGAGTGAGGAAACTCCCACGGAAGTGCTGAGGTTTACGTCCTGCTAGAATGAACAGATACCGCATTGTTCGGCCAGAATGGAGAAGGCAGCCAGACAAGACGGGAGCCCACTTGACCAATTGGGAGCTACCACAACTTCATAGTCTTCTTGTAAAGGGATAAATGCCACGTGAGTTTTAAAATCCATCACAGGCAGCAACTTTCCCCAGCAACTGACAACGCGTTCCCTCTGTTAATGGAACGCGTCAGTGATGGTACGTGTTGAGTGTCGAGTGTTGCCAGGCATGTGGTCTCTCGCCTTTCCACCAGCTCCTTCCTGTGCCCAGCGTGGAGGAGGAGACCTTGGCGCTCAGCTGAGCTGACAGGCGCCTGATGGTTTTCCTCTCTGCTTTTGGAGTAAGAGAGGGATTTATCCCACCTGCTTTTCCAGATGTCAAGTTCTTTTGGCTTCAAGCATCGGCAGCAATAAGGGCTGGGAGGAGTGTGGATTTCCCCCAAGAAGGTGGAAACGTGGTGAGAGTATGGGTGCTGGTGTGATACTTGTTTTCCAGGACCTCAGTCGGCCCCCACCGGGTTTTGGACTCCGGTGTATTACACAGTGTAGCCAGAGCCTGTCAGGGAGATGGCAGGTGTGCTTGTGCGTGCAGGTGCACACGCACGCACAGGTGGAAACGCTCACGCGTGTTCAAACATTTTGGTTTCGGTTTTGGCAAACTGCTGATTTCATGTGGAAACTTTGTTCCTTTTTTTGCTTCTGTATGAGACATAATAAACATTGAGGGGGTTACTATTTCCAGAGCTGTCCCAAGTTGACAAGAAATAAATGTGAGGTTCCCCTCTACCCAGTAACTTTTTATCATATGATTCCGTTTTTAAACTATATGGAACTACATAGTTTTGTCTTTTTCCTCAGAATATCGGTGTGAGATGATTTCCAAAATCATTATGGACCTTCACTATCAGAAAATGCATGCGTAGCGATCTGTGAACCTAGTTACCAAAAATTTTAATACCTCATGAAGGTATTTTAATATACAGCGTGACCTATATGGGTCTTCTCAAATATGACCTAATTTGAGAAATTTAAATTTCAGTATTTCTTGAGACATTTCTCATTTCTTGGTTTAGTTGTTGGGGTACAAATAACATTATTGCCAGTTTTAATTTTTTTGAAACCTCTATTACGTCTTTAGAAATATCTAAAGGCAACATATATTTGACAAATATGTTAAAAGTTGAAGAATAGTGGTCTTTGCAGATGTAGCCCTTTATGTAAGGAAACTGTCGGAGATTTTCTCATACGCTTATGAACATATATATGTTGATAATTTAAAAACATATATGGCTTCTGAAGATTGTGCTTTGAAGCTGATCTTATATTAGAAAAAATAATGAAGGTAATCCAAGACTACATGCTTGTAAAAAAAAATAGTAAATGTAGGTAACTGCTGTTCACACTTGGTGTATGTCCCCTCCAACCTTTCCTTGTGCTAGCCCACATACGTACATACATGTGCATATGTTGTGCTGTGTTTATAATTTAGTTTCCACTTAATGCTTCATTAAGTTAGGGAGGTTTCCTTAAGCATTTGTAGTATACAAACTCACTACGGGTTTGTGATGTTTAATAACTTCTGTCACTCTTTTTAAAAAAAAATTTTTTTAATGTTTATTCACTTTTTGAGAGACAGGGTGCAAGCAGGATAGGGGCAGAGAGAGAGGGAGACACAGAATCCAAAGCAGGCTTCAGGCTCCGAGCTATCAGCAGAGAACCCAACACGGGGCTCGAACTCACGAATCTTGAGATCATGACCTGAGCTGAAGTCGGACGCTTAACCGACTGAACCACCTAGGTGCTCTGATATCTGTCATTCTTAATTAAGGTTTGCAGATGTAGCTTAATGATGAGCATTTTAATCCATAGATCAAATTCCATGCATTCACTTTATTTTAAAATGTATTTCTAAAACATTTGACTAAGTTATAATACCCTAACTTACAGTTATAGGTTCATGTTTAGACACCAGGGTTGTGTGGCTCTCTGGATGCTTGTATGGAACATGGACTAACTTGTGGAGTTATATCGCACTAAATACTCCTTAGAATACTTTGTCAAGTGCAAAGTCAATGAGCGTATCACACTCAAAAAGTGTTGGGGATATATTTGTACATAAACAATAGTGAATACTGTTGTAACGAACTTTTTGGCTGTGTTCAATTTTTATTTTAAGTTTATTTATTTATCTTCAGTGAGCAAGAGAGAAAGCACACGCTCCGGGAATGGGGGTGGAGATAGGGAGTGAGAGAATCTCAAGCAGGCTCCACACTGTCAGCACAGAACCCGACCCAGGGCTTGAACTCAAGAACTATAAGGTCATGATCTGATCGAAATCAAGAGTCAAGACCCTTGACTGAGCCACCCAGGCGCCCCTAGCCTTGCTCCATTTTGATTACATTTATTCATCTTCTTTTGCAACATTCAAGTGGAATCTATAAATTTGTTGGATACTTTTTTTTTTTCCCTGCAGTGACCAAAAAATGTTCTCCAATGCTAGGAAAGAGTCAAATTCTTGGTAATTGACCATTTACTCAAGATTGAGTCACAGGACTTAATAAAGCCTGATTACTAAATCTTATTAAAAATTCTGATATTTCACGATATGGTATCTGGGATTTTCTTGAAATTAAAATGGGGTGGAGCCAAGGCACGTGTGAAGGTACAGATGAAACAAAATTGACGATCAGTAGATAATTGTTGAAGCTGAGTAATAGGAATTTGGGAGTTCATTGTACCATTCTCTTTACTTTTGCATATTTAAGATTTTCTATAACAAGTTGAGTTTAGCACTTATTTTCAATTTTTTTTTAAGTAGGCTGCATGCCAACGGGGAGCTTGAACTCACGACCCTAAGATCAAGAGTCACGTACTCTATCCACTGAGCCAGCCAGGCACCCACTATAATAAGTTGAAACAAGAGAGGTCATAATTGTAGCCTAAAACCTTGTGACAGTTCAACCTTCAAGTGATAGGTTCAGGTTGAAGTACATTGCCAAGATGCGCTTCTGGAGGAAACTCTAAAAATCACAAAAGAATCCTCATGGACATTGTCACGAATAAATACATCTCATCTGATTCCTTACTTAGAAAACTTAAGGAGAGCTCCCATCTCCCTGGCAGTCAGTGTGGCAGGCTAATTTCCCAAGGGGGCCATAATGATACCTCCCAACCCAGGGAGGTTACTGTGTGACTTTGACACTCTTCACTTAGATGGGGGCTGTGCAGTCTCTTGCACCTGGGAGAGCATATAACTCCAGCAGAAGAACTTGCTGCACAAGACTGTGTTAAAAAAAGGAATACAACTTCTGCCTGGCTCTCTTGGTCTGCCTGGTTTCTCTTGAAACCCAACATCGTGCTGTGGGGAAGGCAAGCAGTTACGTGTAGCACCCCTGTATAGTTGTTCCAGCAGATGGCCCCTGCGTAGGTCCCAGCTGTTAGCCAGCATCAGCCCCCGACATGTGAGCGAGCAAGCTTCCTAATGATTACAGCCCAACCATCCAGTCACCCCCACCCTTCGAACCTTCCAGCCAAGTCCCCAGACACCACGGTGCAGAGAGAAGTCTTTTCTGCTTTCCCCCTTCTGAATTCTTACCCTCCGAATCTGTGAATGTAATAAAATGCTTGTGGGCTTATGCGACTTAAGTTTGGGATGATTTGTTACACAGCAGTGGTAACTGGATCAGTCAGCATATGTTATTGAGGAGAATCTTCTTTCTCAGTGATCTCTCTTTCCAGAACATGTCCAAAAGATACATGTTTACTCAAGGACTGTGTTTGGATTTTTCATCATTTTTACTATTTCCATCAACACGATGACTGATTGAGTTACAAATCAAGAGTTACACTGTGGATCCTCCATTGTTCTCCAGATAAAATAGCTTGCAACTGGGCAATCAGGTGCATCAACTTACTCCACCCTCCACCCTCATCAGGACTGTCTTCCCCCTCCCACCTTCCCCCTGCATCAGGACTGTCTTGTCCTACTGGAACTCTAGAGCCATTCCCCCTGCCCCTTACACCGGTTGAACTGGGAGCAGAGAAGAGGGCAGCCTAATCCGTAGACTGGGAAGGGGAATGTCAAGGAGACTTTCTCTCCCCATCCACAGAGTTTGCTGTATCTTTTGTTATATACTTCTATATGTCTTAACTACTTGATAATATTCACACATACATGATAGTAATTAGTAATTACTCTTCTGGACTTTTGTCATTGATATCATGTGACATCCATCGGGGCTGTAATAACGGAAGGTTGCCAGTATTCCATTCCGCTTTGTCTCCAACGATCACACATAGGTCTAAACTTAGTGGATAACTTTACATGCTTCTCTGTTGTGTCGTATTTTTACTTCAGGGTGTGTTTGCTCTAAGAAATGCCTCGTAATGATGATGGTAGTCTTTCCTCGAGAGTTGAGATTATTAAGATTTGCTCTGAAAATCATTACTTTGTAGTATGCTTTGGGGAGGGGAAGCAGTAGAAACATCGCTACACGAGATGTGTTTGACATCTCCTGTTCTGAAAAAGCAGATGTTCTGCATGAAAACATTATCTGGGTCCATTATTTTAAAGGGATAAATTTTAGTACATTCTACATCCAACTATATCCCCAACCAGTTTCCTAAAAAGTCCCTAAAATACAGTCTGCTGTATGTAACAAACCAACATGTGAAGATGAATTATTTAGAATGTTACTTCCTGATCATCTTATATTTAATGTGGTTGTTAACAAGGACCTGCTTTGTATTCCGGAAAAGCTACATTTTGTATAATATACCATAAATGTTAAGTTTAGGATGTGGGGTAACAAATGGTGCACTCAACAAATGAAAATTTGTTAGAAAAAATGCAGATAAAAATATGCAATAAAAGCAGGTAATTCCCTATCACGGACTGTTACCTAGTGAGGTAGAGACTTCAAGCTTAAAGAACGGTTAAGAATGGAGGAGAGGAGGAGAGTTGAATTAGACATTGTTTTCGTTGATGGCTATGGAAGGACATGGGCTGGAGTTGGGTGTTAAAGGCGCTACAGAAAGTTTCAGAGGAAATAATAGAGACCTGTCGTCATTCTGAGATTCCCACACTGACTCTTAACAGGAAAATGTAGGTCGAAAAAATTGCAAACTATACCTTTGCTTACTTCCTGCTGTTTAAGTTTGTAAATTTCTCTAAGCGATGCTAAGAGGTTAGGTATCACAGCATCATGACTGGTCGCTAAGCGCCAGGAACCCCCAGATACCTATCTGCCGTGTTGATAACACCTGAGCCTGATGTCCTATCGGTTGAACTAGGAATGTGACTCAAACATTTCCATATATTGCTTTGTAAAACTGGTGCATCAGGTCTGGGACAGAAATAGAAGTCGTCCATTTTGAACAAAGGTGGCAATAAAAGCCAAGAGGATGTTAAGCAAAGAGAAGTTTTATACCAGAGTTAATACCACTCTGGTATTTTTTCATAACAAATAAGGCCCTGGGACTAAGGGTGAGTGAGTCTCTGTCCATTAAAGTACTTTTCTCTTTTGATCAACTCGTCCCAAACCATCTTGTTCTCAGATTTTTCACCTCAGCACATTCATTTTATAGTCGATCTATGTACTGGATTCCTGTTACTTAGTCACATTTATAAATGTACTCTGAGTTTTACTTATTTCATTGCTAAGTTTTTGACATATTGGCCTATTTTTATAATCATGCTAGTAATGAAATAGGTAACTTCAATAAATTGAACATTTAGATGCAGTGACAATTCCTAATTTGAGATGATCCTGTTCCCGTATCCTGAATGTCAGCCGAGACTAACAGAATAATTTTCATACGGTACATGTGCGATCCTGAAGATTATAACAATTATTAAGAACACAATAGGATTATTGGAAAACTCATAATTAACCCGGTCTTTCAACCTCATTAGTGATACTACTCTCTTCCTCTAAAACTGCCTATTGTCCTTATGACTTGATCAGCTGGGGACCACTCTGGACTGTGAACCATACTTTGATGAGGACGTGTACTTTAGCACCTGTTTAGATTTAGAATTATTCTGTATTTGTGAAAAATACCGATGTGGTGCTCTGTGCTGTGCTTCCTAGTACAGCTCGTATTTTCCCATAGTATGTTCTAACACTTCTAATAGTGTGGTTTTCCTGTTTTGCTGCCAATGCTTATTTCAATATATTATTTTTGTCACAGGTGATAGGTTTACCTCTTTTTTTTTCCCATCCAAAGGGGAAATGGAGGTGTTTCTTTTTTCTTCTATTTTAGAGACAGGAGGACAGGGGAGGGGGAGGGGCAGAGGGAGAGAGAATCGCAAGCAAGCTCTATGCGCGCTCAGTGGTGAGCACTACTCAGGGCTCAATCCCATGACCCTGGGATCATAACCTGAGCCCAAATCAAGAGTCGGACGGTTGACTGAGCCACCCAGGCGCCCCAGGAAATGGAAATTTTAACTATAAAATGGTTTTAGCTCTAAAATGGTTCAATTCCTTTTTTTTATGATTTGATGATTTTTGATGACATCATGCATTTATTTCATCTGTTAACTGGATACTGAGAGTTGTTCTTTTGAATTTCCAGCTAGGCCAACTCATTTGTATTATAGGAGCACGGTGATTTCTAGGGCTCCATGATAATACCAGGTTAGCTTTCCACCTTCGTAAAGACACTTTCAACCAGCCCGACGTCATGAAATACTCTGAACACATTCAGCATTTTAACATCGGACCGCAACTCCGATATTACTGAAAAAGAAACCGAACACAAATGGATCTCAGTAAATTGTGTCCCAGTGATGGTCTAATCACATCGAGAGAACGATTTGCCCAGTAAATGTCAGTGCCCTTCAGTTAGACTGTGCTGGTTTCTTCTGCATTAAAACTGCCAGTGGAGTCAAGCGGTGAAGTTTGGAAAACAGTTCAATTTTAAGACTCTAAAGTTCTCATTTTCAAAACGCTTTAGTTTTCCCAGAAAATCTGTTTACCTCCACCAGCCCCCCCCCCCCCCCACCGCACCCTAGCATTTCCCAAATGCTCCCATCTCTTCTTACACATCGATTTGTCTCTCTGGTGTGTGCCACGTTTGGAAGCTTCATTAAAGCAGCATCTGTTTCTCTTTTAGGAGAAACCCGATGCCAGCCCCACGTCACTTCAGCTGCGGTCCCAGATCGAAGTAAGCACAATGACTTTAATCGTCTATTTTTGCTTCTGCCTTTTTTTTTTTTTTAAGTGATATTCTGTACAAATCAGATGAAGCCTGCCGCTCTGGCTGTGCTCACGCTGTGCCTCTTTCCTCCTAGGAGTCGCTTGGCTTCTGTAGCGCCGTGTCAACACCAGAAGTGGAGAGAAAGTAAGTTTCCCTCCTGCCCGGGATCGCAATTTGGAAGAAGGTGCCTCTGAGGTCCATCCTGGTGGGAGTCAAGTGGGCGACTGTGTTGTGTATGTGCTATGGAGCATGATGTCATTTTCCTTGCATGGGGTGTGTGTGTGTGTGTGTGTGTGTGTGTAGGTGGGTAAGAGTGTGTTGTGTAATTTAGTCGATGATGCCTAATGACTCTGCAAAGAGTTACTGGTTTCACACTGCTTCTTGTGAGTGAACCCTAAATAAATACCTGGAAACAAGCACAGAGGAAGGAAAAGGACAGCTAGGTCCACCAACGTGGGTTTTCTTCTTTTATACTAGTTTCTGATAGAGGAGGAAAGTCCTAAAGAAGCACGGTACAAAAAAACCCCAATATATTCCAGAATAAAACAATGACTGGAAAACCCCTCTCTGCACCTTGCTTTGGTGGGTGACCTTAAAACAAAAATAAATGCCTGTGACCAAAGATGACAAAGGCTCACTTTTCTTTCCTGTTGAAGGCAATATTTTTACCTCTTTGTCCTGACTTGGACCCTGTAATTTTTAGTCTCCTGGAAGATAATTCTATGTTATATTTCGTATTGCCAGTATTTCTTTTAGGCACCTTAAAAAAACCAAAACAAAGCAAATGGGTTTTTTGTTGTTTCGTTTTGTTTCCTATAACCTTTCCTTTTTTCTCTTTATTCCATCATAATTACACTAGAATGTTCCATTTGTGATCTTCTGAGGTAAAGAAATTTTAAGAAAGTGCTCAGCTTTATACAGACACTTCCTTTGGCACAGAGCCACTTACACGGTTTTGTGCCAAGAGAAGCATAGAAGTGGTTTAGGAATAAAGTATTTCTGGAATGAAAAGCACACATTGGGAGAGCGTGTGTGTGCTTTACAGCACAGCTCCGCCTAATCCGTCCACGTGTGTGCTGCTGGCCAGAGGCAGCTTCAAGGGGGGGAAGGCTGTGTTGCCAACGCTTCGGTTCTCGAGAGGCTAAGCAGATTTGGTTCAGTCAGGACTGAGGAACATTGGGGTGACGAGCAAAAAGCAAACCATTGCCACTGCCCACTCAAGGTTAGACGATCAATGTGCAATTAACTCGAATCTCCTTGGCTTTAGTTGCATGTAACCCCCTAGCACCTTAGCGTGGAGGCTGAAGTAGCTTGGGGATTTGGGTTGACATTGATTTGGAAATTGGACATACCATGGCTATAGATGAAGTTGAGTGTGGGCAGCAGCGCGGAGTTAATGGACTGGAGGTTCTTCTGACTTCCTTCGCTACCTATTTGGCATGATTCAGGCCGAGAACTCAGGTGTTCGTTCAGAATCTGAGTCCTTCAGGAAACAAGACATGTTTGCCTTTCCTCCTAAGAGGAAGTGACTCACCAGATTTGTACCAATCTTAAGTTAGGCTGGATATTCTTCCCCTCAATTATGGGTAGTCATTCTTTCCGTGTTTATATCCTTCACTTGGTAAAATGTGACATGGCTTTGTGGCCAAGAAAGAGACTCTCAGCCTTCTCTGAGGTTAACGAAACATTTCGAACACACAGCACACAGCACTGTTGACAGCCTCAGCCTCTCCATCTGTACGACCGCCATTTTGCTTCTGTTCTTTTAAATGTTTTACTTAAACTGAAGTGTTTCTAAGTAACTTGGGAGTTTTAATCCATTTTGTCCTATATTTCCTTATTAACATTTTTTGGAAACTATGGTGCCCTTTTTTTCTTCCTTTAAAGAACTTTTGAAAACTTTTAAACTTCCAGAAAAGTCGTAGGAATTGTACAATGAACTTCCATATAACTTTTACTTAGATTTACTGGGTTGCATGCTCTTTTTCTCCCTCCTACACACACACACACACACACTTACATAATACCGTAATTTCAGAACTATTTGAGGGTAAGTTAAAAATTCGGTGACCCTCACTCCTCTCCTCGATACGTCAGCATTTATCTCCTAAGGACAAGGCCATTCTCACAGAACTCAGAGTACAGTCCCATAGAGAAGGATTTTAAAAACGATTTTCTTTCTTTTTAATGTTTAGTTATTTTTGAGACAGAGACAGAGTGCGAGCAGGGGAGGGGCAGAGAGAGAGGGAGACACAGAATCTGAAACAGGCAGGCTCCAGGCTCTGAGCTGTCAGCACAGAGCCCGACGCGGGGCTTGAACTCGCAAACCATGAGATCATGACCTGAGCTGAAGTCAGATGCTCAACCACTGAGCCACCCAGGCGCCCCAATAGTGATTTGCTTAATACACAGTTCATGTTCCAGTTTCTCTAATTGCCCCAATAGTGTTTCTTTATAGCACTTTCTCATCAATCCAACACTTAAAAAAATTACTCATCACATTTGCATGTCCTCTTTCTGGTCGTATTTAATCTGAAAGCATTTCTTGGCCTTTCTTTGTCTTTTATGATATTGATGGGGTCTTTTAAGAGGGTAGGCTAGTTGTTTTGTGAAATATTCCTCCATCTGCGCTCCGTTTTAGGGTTCGGGTAGTGCATTTTTGATGTTACATTCTTTTCAGTTCACTACATCATGACGTCACTTCGTCCCATTGTTGGTGATACTAATTTTGATTATTTTATGAAGGTGATGTCCATCAAGTTTCTTCTGAGAAGTTAGAACTTTCCCTTTGCAGTTGGTAAATACTTTGTGGGGAGATAATCTGAGACCTCGTAAATGTCTTGCTCCTCATCAGACTTTTACCTGATGGTTTTAGATTCTCTCAATGATTGTTGCCTGAATCAGTTTTTATGGTGATGTTTACAAAACGATGATACTTGGGGTGCCTGGGTGACTCAGTCAGTTGAGCATCCGACTCGTGATTTTGGCTCAGGCCACGATCTCACAGTTTGGGATTGAGCCCCATGTCGCACTCGGCACTGACAGCCCGGAACTTGCCTGGGAATCTCGCCCTCTGCCCCTCCCCCACTTGTACACTCATGTTCTCTCTCAAAATAAATAAATAAAACTAAAATAGAAATGATGATACTTATTCTTAAGTTGCTCATTATCTTGGATTAAACCCTCCAAAAGGTGTTTGTTTTCTAATAAGATGGACACTCTAGCTCAAATTATAATCTGGGTACTTTTGTTTCTATTGAATTATTTGTATTTTTGTACTTGAAAATGTGCCATTCTTCAGATACAAATGATGCTTGTAAGCCCCGGAGGATGACCTGGAAACCAGTTGGTTGTGTCTGGTTAAATGTCCACAAAGTAGCTGCCAACCCAAATATCATTCTGAGTCAGCAGTCTTGTTTTATGGGCAGAACATTTCTTCTGCTTTGTATTCAAAAGGCAGGAGAACTCAGTAGACAAAAGTGGGCAGATTCTACAGCAGCCCACCCTTGAAGCAGAGGCCTTGATGACAGGATGGGGGGCCGGGGGGCCGGTGATTGACCCTTGTGGCTCTCACTGTCCAGTGATTGGCCCTTGTGGCTCCCCCGCTGTCCAGACCCTCAGCACAGCTTTCTCCCCCAGTTAAAACCTGAGCTAAGGAAGGTATCAGGTGTCAATTATAATGCAAATACCTGATTTCTAAAAAAGTCACCTCGCGAAGTGGTATTTATCATTTACCAGGGTTTACAATCTCGAGTTCCAGGAATACAGCTCTAACCAGAAGAGAACAAAGAGGGTGGGAATATACCTGACATCACTTCACCTGGAGACACTGCCCAATGGGGCTGCTAAGGCTGTATTTGGCCTGTAGGTGTGTGAGACCTGCATGATGGATGGATGGATGGATGGATGGATGGATGGATGGATAGATGTACAGGCAGACAGGAAGAAACATACATACGTACATAAATACATAGAACAGACCTGCCCCCACCAGTTTGACAAAGGCTTCATTCATCCTTATTTTCCTACAATCTATCTGGTCTCTCTATATGCTTTCACTGAAAATATAAAAAAGGCCAAGGGAGTTTTCATTTGAACCTCTTCTATTTATATCCATTTACACTGCCTATTGATGAGACTATCTGTTTTATTACACCAATCTTAGATTTGCGTCAACTGGCTAACAAGCTTGAACATTAGTTACATTTTTTGGTACTCACCAGTTAATCTTAAGAATATCTAGCGAGAAAGAGTTTTTTGCTGGGAACATTCTTTATAACTGTATTGGGGATGCATTTAGCTACAAATAACAGAAAACATGACATAAAGCAGCATGAAAAATAATACAGTGTTCATTTGATATATCCTCGTTCCAGGGGGGTGTCTAGGGCTGTGCTGTGGCTCAGCTGAGCCTTCCGGTAGCCAGATTATATTGTTTGTTCTTTTTGTCAGTCTCCTGGTTTTATAGTGGCTGCTACCATCTCCCAGGTGGGAAGGAGAAACAGGGTGAAGAAGGTAAAAGGGCAAAAAGCCACAGGCGTACCCTTTAAAAAGCTTTCCTAGAAACCCTGTCCCACACATTCCAGTTTGTGTCACTCGTTTCTTCATGCAGCAGCTGTTCACTGGGCACCGGCTTTGTGTGCAGGACCCTGTTTGGGGCTCTAGGATATGTGATGAGCTGACATGAGCTGCATGTAGGGAGCTGGAGTAAATCATTTGTATGCTTTAGACTCTGCAACGGAGAAAAATAAAGCAAAGAAAGTAAGCCCAAAATTGGGACACGTGGCGACCATTGCCATAGGAGAGTTTGGGGATGTGCGTGTTTTGTTTTGTTTTTACATTTGATTGATTGATTGATTGATTGGAGACAGAGCACGAGCAGGGGAGGGGCAGATTGAGAGGGAGACACAGAATCCAAAGCAGGCTCCAGGCTCTGAGCCATCAGCATAGAGCCCGATGCAGGGCTGAAACCTACAAACTGTGAGATCATGACCTGGGCCGAAGTCAGATGCTTAACCCACTGAGCCACCCAGGTGCCCCGACATGCGTGTTTTTTGCTGAGTGTCTTACTGTCCTGAACAAAATGAGTGTCTTAAGGAAGTAGGGAGACTAGACATTGGGTAGAAAGCTAGCAGTATTTTCCACAATAATTTAGTCTTTTATTTGTGTGTGTATACATCTGAAACAGTAATCTGCAAATTAGCTAGATGGCTAATAAATAAGCTGTGTATCTGGATGATTTGGATTCATTACTTTCAAGGAAGCCAACTGTAGGGGAGCCCATCTGGTTATTTCTAGGTGTGTATCTAGATTGGAAGTAGTCTTTACAGGGTTGGTTCTGCAAGTTGGAAAAGAAAAAATAGGAAATAGCAGGTAATGTTCGTTGAGTGTTGGTGCATGGGCCAGGAACTGACCTAAACACTTAACATTGACTTATTTAATACAACAACCCTGTGAGGTTTGCTCTGATATTATTCCTATTACCAAAGGCAGAAACTGCGGCGCAGAGAGGTTAATAAGCTGCTCAAGGATACACAGCTAACGAAGTGACACAGCCTGGATTTTATCCCATTTGAGAGCCCATGCTCCTAACCGTCACGCTACGATTCCAAAATACTTACAATTGCATTGCTTATGCAGATAGAGAGGTCAGGGGCACATTGAGTTCATTGGCTTTATGTAAATAGCAGCAGCTAAAACCCGCAGTCCTGTGGTCCTCTTGGAAGGAGAGACAAGTTTACTCTCATTCACATATAAGCTGTCTCAGTTATTTATTTACAGAGGCAGGAAGGTCCAAAATAAATCTCAAAACTTCACCTTCGCCAATGTTTATCAGCTCTTTTCTACTAAGTCTTTCACCAGAGTTGAAAACTCACTGATTTAGTTTCACTTTCTTTCATTACCTATGGCTACACTTGAACTGTTTCATGGTGAAAAAGCCCAAAAATATATCGCACGATGGAAGAGGAAGATCAATCAAAGGAGGGCAAGCCAATGGAGCGGTGTTGTGTGCTCGAATGAAATGGATGGCATCTGGTTTATAAATGTGCTATGCAAGCATTTACTCCGTTTGGACACCGCTTCCCTCTCGGATTTGTTTCATCTGGCTAGCTGATTACTCTTCTGACAGGGCGTCAAGTTTCCTTCCTTCCCCCGCCCCCCAAGCCTCCTCCTTTTTTTTTTTTAAATTTTTTTTTTTTAACATTTATTCATTTTTGAGACAGAGAGAGACAAGAGCATGAACAGGGGAAGGTCAGAGAGAGAGGGAGACACAGAATCCGAAACAGGCTCCAGGCTCTGAGCCGTCAGCACAGAGCCCGATGCGGGGCTGGAACTCACAGACCGCGAGATCATGACCTGAGCCGAAGTCGGACGTCCAACCGACTGAGCCACCCAGGCGCCCCAAAAGCCTCATCCTTGAACCCTTTGCCCTCAGAGAAGAAGCCCTGCTTGTGATCCTTGTGTTCTGGTTGCTTCTCTCTCTCCTGCCACCATGGATTGCTCGCATCTCTCGTTGTACCTTTTTCTCCCTCACAACCTGCCTCTGCCCGCCTGTTCACCTCCCTCATCGTCCCGCCTGCTCTCCAGGTGGGGTGAAGCTCCCCGGATTGCTCAGACTGGCCATGTGCTCCCACGACATGCCGAGCCTCCGAGATGGCTGCTCCTTCCGGTGGGGTGCCCCATCCCCGACTCTCTGAGCAGCCCCCCAACCCTCCTTCTCTGGGCAGATCCTATCACACTTAGAAATCGAGCTCTGGTCTCCTGCCAGAAGTCTTCCCTCATTCACAGGGTTGGGGTACAGTGTCCTGCCGCTGGGCTCTGGAACTCCGCGCTCCCCTGCTCCCGTGGCAGTGGACCTTGGTTACAGGTGCACGCGTACGTGTGTGTGTCGGTGGAGGGGGGCCACCTCCCACTCCCACCCCTGGGTCTTTCACATAAAAGACTTTCAGTAACGTCGGATCGATGAGCAAGTGGGTGAGTGTCACAAACGTGCTTCGTTCTTCTTTTCCATCCCGTAGAAGGCTTCTCGCCATTCTCGCAAACCGTAATTTGACTTCTTCCCCGGTTACTGAACTTTGCCCGGGAGCCCGACTCCTCCTTTTCCTGAAATGCCATCTGAGGTCAGTGCTGCAGCAGTAACCAACCCAGGAGCCCCCCCCCACTCGCAGATCCTTGCCAGGTTCGGCACTGCTGCCCTTCCCGTGGGGTCTGCGTGTACTTTCGCCCTTGGGGTCTGTGGCGTTATAGGTTCTAGTTTGTCCTCACTTGATGCCCAGTCTTGGTGGTTCCCTTTTTTCTGCCCATCCCTTACCATTGGAGTTCCCCAAGGGATTTTTATCCAACCTGCAAGCTGTCCCCAGGTGCCCCCACTCAGGGCTTTGACCTCTTGTCTCTGGGCACCCACCTTACATACACATCTGTCCCTGTGCCCCGTTTCCCAATCTGGTGACCTGCGTGTTGCCGCGACTTGGCGGATGCCTGCTCATTACTGTCACTGTCGCCCCAGATGCATTATCTTAACAGCACAACCCCTCGCTCCCTCCCTTCTTACCTTCTCACCTCTTACAACCTGCTCTTTGATCAGACATCCGCTTTTCTGTCCTTGGGACCATTTTTCTTCACATCACGCAGCCTTGGCATTGTTATCTGTTGCTTTTCTTCCATGGTTCTAAAACTTTAATCGTGAAATCCTGTTGCTTCTACTTCTGTAACTTTTCCTGTGTTTCCTTCTTTTTCACCTTCACTACTGCAAGCAATACCTTTAATGCTCTTTTCGTGAACTAGGACAGTGTGTCCTAAAGTAGAATCTTTAGTCTCCCTAAAGTACAATCGGGCCATATGGAGCAGGCAGGGGATGCAGAGATCTCCCCAGTGGCACCTATAAATTAGGACCTGTGTGTGCTTGCGCTTTGATCAGAACGCCCTGTGCAGCCCCAGCCCCGGGGCTTCCCTCCCACCGCCAGCCTTGCCGCAGCCTCTCTCTCATCTCCCAGATGCCTCCTGGGCTGCTTGGAGCTCATTCCTTGAAAGTGTCTCCTTTCTTTAAGTGCCTTCTGAGTCTCTTCACTGGCCGTGTTCTTTCCACCTTTTGGAATCAGGTAGCATTTGACACAGATCTGACGTCTCAGGGTATTGTAACAAGTATCATCATCGTTGTAACGCTTACAACGCTCATTGGCTCATTTCTATTATTGGACACCGTGCTAATCACTTTTACTGTATTTTGTCATTTAATTTTTCACGGACTCCTTGAAGTATGTACCATTTTTGAGAGTGGTCAGCTTGTCTAAGGTCTCAGAGCTAGAGACAAAAAAACCTTATCCAGTCTGAATGCCATGACAGCCTTGGGGTGAAGATACCCCGTGTGACTACAGACTCTCTGGGTTCAAACCCAGGCTATTTCTTACCTGGATCTTGGTGTCTATAGTTTCCCCAACTGTAAAAGGAGGATGATTTGTATAGTATATACCTCACTTAATAAGCTATCCAGCACCTAATAAGTGCCCAATAAACTTGTCTGTTATCTATGTTGTCTGGTCCAAATTCAGGCCCTCGCCTGGGGGCGCTAGCTTTGTGTACTTCCTGAATCCTACCTGGCCTAGCATGATCTCGAGCTCCAGGAGGCTGAGAACTCACGTTCTTCCCCTCTTTGAATTTTCTTCAGTGTCCAAAAGAGTTGTTTTCACAGAGCAAGTGCTCATTAAATACTTGCATTGAAAGCATTGATTGTTCAGTTCTTTGAAATAGGGCTAAAACTGGATTGTCCCCAGGACCGGAATTACAGAAGACGTACTTTGGTCTTACCTGTTACCCAGCATGTGTCAGTGTCTCCTTAAACCAGTAGCAATGTAATAAGCAAGTGCTTTCTGATGGTGAATATTCACATTTAAAAGACACCTGTCCAAACATTTCAGGGGCGCCTGGGTGGCTCAGTTGGTTGAGCGGCTGAGTCTTGATTTTGGCTCAGGCCGTGATCCCAGGGTTATGAGATCAAGCCTCTCGTCAGGCTCCGTGCTGAGCGTGGAGCCTGATTAAGATTCTCATTCTCTCTGCCTCTGTCTCCGTCCCCATCTCTTCCCCCCACATCCCTCTCCCCAGCTCACTTGTTCTCTCTCTCTCTAAAAATTTTGTTTTAAAAAAACGTGTAGTATACAGAATAGTAGCTTCCACAAATCCCCAAATCTATATCTAAGGGCTGCTCCCCTTCCTCCGCCCCCCCCCCAATTCCATTTTGTAATCTTGTTCAAGTCTCCTCAGATTTTTCCTTCTCTGTTAAATAGAGATGACAGACCAGGGGTGCCTGGGGGACTCAGTCAGTTAAGCTCAGGTCCTGATCTCACAGTTTGTGGGATCGAGCCCAAGTTGGGCTCTGCACTGACATTGTGGAGTCTGCTTGGGATATTCTCTCTCTCTCTCTCTGTCTCTCTCTCTCTGTCTCTCATATAAATAAATAAAACTTAAATAAATAAATAAAACTTAAAAAAGAAATGACCACATATCACCTCCAGATAAAGTACAACATTGAGAACTGCACACAGAATATTACAGTTTTTAAAAAGTCCTTAAAACTTGGAACAGCTGCAATTTTGTGGGAGGTTACATTTATTTTGTTTTATTTTTGGTGACAAGCTCACTGAGATATAATTCACATACCATACGACTCACCCATGGAAGAGATCCAATTCAGCGGTTTTTGATGGAGTTACAGTTTTGTGCCTGTCCCCACAATCGATTTGGGAATATTTGTGTCAATTCCAGAAGAAGCCCCGCACCCTTGAGCTGCCCTCCACTTCTCTCACCCCTGAACAACCCGCTAACTGAGTTTCTGTTGCTATAGATTTGCCTCTTGTGGACGTTCCGTGGAAATGCAGTCATGTGCGGTTTAAGGGACTGTTTCACTCAGCATAATGTTCTCACGGCTCATCCCCATGGGTTCCTTTTGTTCTATGAATGTGCCGCATTTCACTTATCCACTTACTGATTGGTGGACACCTAGGGTTGTTTGGACTTTCTGGCAATTAGGAACAGTGTTGCTGTGGACATTTGTATACAAGTTGATGCGTGGTGTTCTTGGGGACTTGAAGTGTGTAAGGCATTCTCCTCTGGGTAAGTTGTTTCCTCCGAGGGACCTCCGCCCTCTTGCTCAACAAGAAGTTTCTCGGTCCCGGAGACTGGGCCGGAGAGGGCTTCGGGTCCATCCCTTGTGGACGCCCCTGAAAACGGATGGGGTCTGCTGTCTGTCCGGGGTTGCGTGTCCTGCTGTGTGACAAGGTGGGGCTCCCCGTGCTCATTCTCAGACATAGAAGGAAGCACTAGAAACCCGCGGGCCGCGCGGTTACCAACCCTCCTTTGGAACAGATTAGATTCACTGAGAATTGCTGATGAGGTCTGCACGTTGCTGGGAAGTCCAGGTCAAGCCGCGTCCCCTGGAGCTGAGACCACGCATCCTGTTTCCACATCCTGTTTGTGGCAGGGCCGTGGGTCGGGGAGGGGAATGCCAGACCTTTCCCATGGGGGCCATGTGCCTGGGATGGGGAAGCCACGTGGAGGCGTGTCCTTCAGAATAGTTCACAAGTCGGTCCTGTCCCGTTCAGGTGGATGTGTCCTTGCTGTGTCCCCGCTGGCCTCCCGGGAGGAAGAGGTGGGCGCTGGCATTAGAACCTGAGCCTGAGTTTCAGCTCTGCTGGTCGTGGGATCAGAAACAGTTTATTTAAGTGCCCCAAGCCTCAGCTATCTCATCCACAAAATATGCACAATAAACGCTCCTTCTGAGGGGGGGGCTGTGTGAAGCACGGTGCCTGACATCTGCTAGGTGCTCACGTCTCGCTTGTTCTCGCTCGTCCGCCTCCGTGGCCCGTGGCCCGGCCGATGGCAGCGGCAGCCGTGTGTGCGGTTCCTCCATCTGTCGGATGGTGTCGTCCCCAGAGCTCGTCAATGGCCATGGCCACTTAAAATACGCCATTCTCAAAAGAGATTTGTTTTTAATTAAAAAAAAAAAAAAATGCCATTCCTCCGTGCACCTTACTCGGGAAGGCTGGGAGACAGCAACCGGTCTCAGAGCTCGTGCGACGGGCTGAAGTATGTGTGTGTGCGGGCGGGATCTGTGTCTGCACACGTGTGTGCTCCGTCGCATAGCATATCTGAGGGGCTCAGCATTCCAGAATGCGGGGGCTCGGGGCGGGAGCAGCTGTGCTCGAATTCTCCACCTCAGCTGTTCCCCCACTGCAAACCCCGTTGCCCTTCGCTTCATCTGGTGAGGGAGCCCCAGCTGCCCCAGCCAGAGACCACGCGCCCGGGCCGCAGCCGGAGGCCGCGTGTGCGTGGTGGCCGGAGACAGGCCACTGCCGGGAGGTATGTAGGACGCGAGGGGGCTGGGGTTGGGTCTGTGCCCTGCAGAAGTGAACGGGACACTGGGCAGCGGTGGGGGTGGGGGTGGGGGTGGGGCTGGGAAGGGGAGGTGATCGGTAAGCAAATGGCAGTCCCGTCCCACCAGGAACAGGGGAAGCCCCACACCTACGACCACTGTATCCTATAAAGTAAATGGTGTCGCTCACAGTACAGGAAATGGGGGAGACGGTGAGGAAGGCTGAATGACTGACCAAGATCGCCCCCCCCACAGCTCCGGTGAGGCAGAGGTGGACTTCTAGCCCGCATCCACTTATCTGCCTGCCAAGGTCAGGCCATCACACGGACCAAACGCTGGTGCATCAGGAAAGACCAGCGACGGGCCAGGCAGCAATGGGGTGTAACCGAATAAACATTGTCCAGATCTCTGCTGTGTGTGCAGATTTGCTAGGTGCCGGGAGGATGCGTGGGGTGCCCGGGTCACTGTCCTCTTTTCGGCCCGAAGGAGCCATGACCGCATGATCCTGATGTGACGGGAGCGCAGTGCAGAGGAACAGCAGGGGAGGGCCGGCCAGGCCCCTGCATGGGCCGCAGACTCAGAAGTTCGGCACCAGGCTGGGTTTTGCTGGAGGAGCCGACGTCACGGTGACGTCATCGCAGGGTTTTGACTGCATGTGCTCATTGGGGCTGGTTCCACAGTCCCGGCCAGGCTGTCTCCTGTGTCCGGTGATGTGGCCGCAAGGCAGCCGCACTGGCATTCGGGGCCAAAAGGCTGCAGGCAGAGTGGGGGATAGATGGTGATCTGCCACCTGCCAAGATGGGCACCTCCTCTGTCACCGGCTCCAGGCAAGCCTCCAGTTTCGACTCACCGGGAACCTGGAGAGGAGCTGGCATCCTGGCTGCGGAGCCACAGGGCCTGAAGAGCAGACTGCCTCTGCTTTCTACCTGTCACGTGACTTACAAGAACCATGCTGATGTAGAACAGGGCAGGGAAGGGAATTCTGGGAGACGGACTCCAGCTGAGCCAGGTTGACAGGCCACAGATGCACCACAGGTACCCAAAGGAGCGAGCAGCACAGAGATGATGGCGGGGGTGGGGGGGTGGTTCTTAGGCACAGGTGGAGGGCAACGGCATTCCAGGCAGATGCGAGGGCCTGCAAAGGTGTGTGGGTGCAGCACGTCGGGGGTGGGCTGGTGGTTCAGGGTCCAGGCAGCCCAAGGCCCAGCTTGTGGGAGGTCTTCAGAGCAGCCCAGAGGTTGCCCAGGGGTGGATTTTGTGTGTGAGAAGGGCCATTGTCAATGTGAGGAGATGAGGTCTGGATGCCCCCAGGAGGCAGGGAGACCAGTGGTCAAAGGGACACATCCTGAGGGTCCAAAACTTGCCTGAACTTTTATTATGCTTCTAGTTTTTTAACTCTTTCCATCCCACTGGCAAATTCTTTCAGTCTTTAAGGAGTGTCTCCTGCATACTAGGGGTGGGTACGTGGCCCCCAAGATGAACCCTGGCCCCCAAGCTTTTGTCTGTAAGCCTGGCTGCTTGATCCTACTGCGTACTTGTATCCTGAATTCTCTTCTGAAAACTGCCCTTGTAATCTGCTTACTAGATTTTGGGGGCCTTGGAGTAGAAGGATATAAGGAGGGAATGGAGAAGGAAGGATGGGGAATGTGTCTCGTGGATTCAACTAGTGTCCCAGGCATATCCGTACCTCACAGTTAGCTGGAGAGACAGACGCTCAGGCCCCTCCAAGGCCTGACGAATGGACTTCTCCAGATGTGGTGGAGACGTGGAACTGTGGAGTCTTTAATAAATTTTCCAGGCGGCTCTTAGGCAGCCAGCGTGGTGTTACGAATCAGTGCCGAAACCTATTTCTTACCCGTTAGGTTGACGCTCTCTGCTTCTGCTGCACGTCTCCATCACCAGGGGCAGGGGGGTGGCACTCAGCTGATGCTGGTAGAGGTCATTTGTCATCACGGTGACCCTTGGGACCGCTTCCTGGTGTCTCTGTCGGGTGCTGGCGCGTCACTTCAGATAGAGCCTCGGGATCAGAAGGGGGAAGGATGTGAAGCAATCTGAGAGCAAAAGTGAGACGAGCCAGCGGAGTGAGCGCGTTAGCTCGGCGGCTGCAAAGGCAGAGGACACGCGTGGGAATTGAAAACCGAGATCTGAATGGTGACGGAAGTTAACTAGGTTCACTGTGGTGATCATTTCGCAATATATACAAATACCGACTCGTTATGTTTTACTCCTGAAGCTGATTTGTCATATGTCAGTTATATCTCAGTTTTTAAAAAGAGAGAGAGCGAGAGATCTGAGAAGACAGGAAAGCCTGAGTTCTCAGCTTCATAGTGTTTATAACATAAAAATTTTCCATCAGCTGTGTCTGAAGGAATTAAAAGTAGGGCTGTGGCAGTGGTCACTGTGGAAGGGACCCAATCCTTTTTGCCGCCCGGCAGGAGAAGTAGGACAGGCACATGGCTCCCACCGCCACGTCCTGGACGGTGACTGGCCACTGGGACCGGCGAGGCGAGGAAGGGCCCGCAGCTCCGCCAGCTTTGGCCTTCAGAGGCCGCTTCTCAACTCAGCCCCTCAGAACAGCTGACACAAGAGAGGCTGACAGCCCCAGCCCCCGTGTCCCTCCCCGGCTCCTCTGTGCCCAGACAGCACAGTGGCCCGCAGGGCCGGCGTGGCTCGGGGCTGTGGTGAATGGGAGCCGCTGTTTGTTTCCACTGAGAAAGTTCTGACCCGCTTCCGGAGCCATCGCCATGGAAACAGACCTTGGAGATAATTGAATGGAGCCTCTTTTCCTCCGTCTCCCTTCTCCCTTTCCCCACGCCGAGGCTGAGGCTCTCAGGGGCCGACTCTTTGCAGCCCGCCTTTCCCTGCAGGTTCCTGCGCATTTGACAAGAACAGCAAAGGCCCGGTTCCCGCCAGTGACCCCATGTGCACCCCATACCAGGCGGGGTGGCGGTCGTTTTCATAGCTGTTCTTGAGCCGAGGCCCGTGTACTACGCGTCCTGATGGCCGTGGCCTTCCACGGGGACGTGTCCATCCAGCCGGTCCCACATCTCAGCCACAGTTCCTTGCAGAAGAGCCTTTCTTGCACCACAGATTTATTACATGTATGCACTCAAGTTTAAAGGGGAAGTAGAAGGGAAGTGATTTGGAAGTGATTTTGCTTCGTTTACAGAATAAGTAGCCAGCATATGGTATTTTTCTCCTTTTATAAAAACTGGCTTTTGGGGGTGAAAACAATGGGCTAAAAGCCCTGTTTTATTTTGCTTTTGACAATAATTCAGTAATTCTTAAAATATAAAGACCTAAGTAAAATTTAAAATTCACATCGAGGCCATAAAGGAAAGGCATTGGTTTTTACTGGTTGCACCCAAAGCAGAAGAGGACGTTAAGGTTTCCTTTCATTTAACACCTTCGTACGCCTACCGAGGAAGCGTCAAAAATCAGTGCTTGACCTGTGTCTGTGAACGCCAGTGGCCAAGTGACAAACTTAAATTGCACTTTCACTGCCAATAAGTAGAGAAAATGGACACCGTTTTGGCTTGAGGCTCACAGTTTCGTCCCTGGTACCGTGAATCCAGTGGTGATTCAGACAGGAGAGGCCCTTCCTTTCCTGAATCAGGTGTTTTAATGGGGTGAAAATCGGGTTGGGGCCAGAAGAGCTGCGTTTAAGCCCCAGCTCTGTGACCCGCAATTGGATAAGTCCCTTACGCGAACTTGCCAGGCATCCTCTTCTTTATCTGTATAATGGGGCTGTTTCAGGGTCTCCGTGAGCCCGACATACAGTGAGATCTATATGAACGTGCTTGGTAAACCCAGACCAATGCTTTGTAGAAGTTGGTCATTTTTAGTTCTTAACCACTGAATGCGTTAGGATTGTATTCAGTCGTACGTAACCGAACCTGACTGCGGAGTTCAGGCAAATGGGGGCATATTTTTTCATAGAGCAAGGAGGCCAGAGGTGGGTACTTCAAGGCTGGTACAGCTGCTCAAGGAAGCATCTGGCCACTGACACTTAGCCTCCGAGGGGGTGTATGGGGAAGTGAGTGTCTTAACAGGGTATCCTGCCGCCCAAACCAAATCTTGGTTCTCTTAAGAAAGGGGGATATTGAAATGGGAGACAGCTAGTCCTGCCAGCTATAGTCACTCATTCAGCTGGTCTTTTTTTCTGTTTTTAAAGTTTATTTTGAGAGGGAGTATGTATGCATGCATGCACATGCGAGCAGAGGAAGGGCAGAGAGGGAGAGAGAGAATCCCAAGGAGGCTCCATGCTGTCAGCATGGAGCCCAGTGCAGGGCTCGATCTTATGAACCGTGAGATGACGTCCTTGAGCCTAACTCAGGAATAGGACACCCGACCGACTGCTCCACCCGGGCACCCCAGCTATTTTCTTACAACCCGTCAATATAAAGCACCTCATGATGTTGTAAACGCCTGGAAGGTATGGACCATGTTGCATTCATTTCCCTTATCAAGCTGCAGAGGGCTTCATTATCCACGCCAAACAGTAGATACCAAGCAAAGAAAATCATTGTTGGTTGTTTTTATATGAGAATGATCAGTTACTGAACTCCCCGAACTTATGTAAACGTACTGAACTTGCATAAAAAAATAGTATCATACACCATGTGGTTGGTGTGTCATAAGAATATTCTGATTAGTTACTAAGTGTTCAGGACTTGGGAAGGCATTTGTCACTTCTCAAGGCTGGAATATATATGGTTACTTTCAGTAGTGTTACAACATCAAAGCTGCCATCCCCACAGCACGTTTGTATCAGCTTCTTGGACGGGCCGGGCCCATGAAGTGCCAAGCGAAGAATAACATGGCCCAGATGGAAAAGAGGAGACCCACTGGGAGGGTTTCGGAAATCTTGGAAGGTGACGGTATGCTTTCCCGTGTCTCCTTCTCCCTGCCCTGAGCCCACATCTGCGGGCTTGTGCAGCTCTACACTGCCCGTTGTATAGTCCTGGCCCGAGAAAGGTTGTAGCTGAGAAACACCCAGGTCGTGGCCCTCCACCATGGGGCGGGGGGATGACATTTGGCTCATTTTTAGGCATGGGACTTAAATTTCTGCGGGTGTCCTGCATCATTCACTTCTGGTACAAGTTACCATTCCACGGATGAAGGAACACGGATCTCTTTCAGTCTACCTTTGTGACGGATTTTCAGACTCGAGAAGGATGGAGGCTGTTCGTGGCCTGGAAAGCCTGTTGGCCACCGCTGAGGTGCCAGGGAACCAGCCCCTTACATGTCAGAAAGCTGAAGTGCTCTCTGAGAAGGACCGAGAGAAACTTGACTCCACAGGGAGAGCTGGTTGGAGGAAAAGACCCGCAGTCCTAACCGCTAGCATCTTGTTAGTGATGCTTCACATGTACAAACGTGTTCTAAATACCATACAAGTTATAGTTCACCGAAATCTCCAGAAAACGTACGTGATAGGTAATATTGTATCCCTTTTGCATAGCAGGAAACTGGGATTCACTGAGGCAAAGTAATTTGTCGAGTTACTGGTTGGTAAATGGTAGGGCTGGGCTTTGAACACGGGAGGTTGGGCTCTAGAACCCCACATCATGAGCCATGGTGTTAGGTAGCTGTCTGGGCGGGGGTAGTGGGCTGTAGAAAATGTTCCCGTCTGCCCATCTCTACCTTGGCATCATATTCAATCGCTGGTGTGTCTATGTGCGTGCATGAGTGCTGTTCTAAGAAAAACATGGGTTGCTTTTGTAAAGTGTAATCGAAAAGTAGAACAGGAGTCACTATGTCCATCCTAGCTATTTGGGAGAAATTAATGTTAAAGAGAGAGAGATAGGTTTGATTTGCAGCAGAAAAGATCACATGTGGATACCTAGAACTCCCATGTACCTGATGTCATTAGCAGGGGATTGAAGCATAACAAAAATGATTGTTGCTATTGTTGTTAGATTGTTGTTGCGTACCTAGATTGACTGTGTCTCTCTCTTATTTTTCTGAATAAGATCCCCTTTGGAAACGTCTCCTATATAATGACTAGGGTCACCTACAGTGATTCGGATGGCAATTGTCCACCAAAGATATCATTTAAAAAGGGGGGTAGGGCAGAAAAAAAGTTGAAAATGTCAAAACTCATGGCTGGAAGTATCAAACCTTTTAAATGGCCTTTCAGAACTTTTCAGGCGCTCGATCGGTAGGGTAAGAGGTCCTCTTCAAATTGGAAATAAACGTCGGATGGTACTGTTGTTTGGAGATCGTATATCCACACATCACTGCCATTTCTTTGGGAGAGTTGGTATCACCCGATGGGTGGGTCCAAACCATTTCCTGTGGTATATACATCCATACTGAACATCTCTTCAACGTCATCAAAAAATTATTTCATGTACCCTGTGCTGTATGCAAGAATCTAAATCGGTACAGATCTTACTGTTTAAGGAGGACAATAGGTGATCAGCAAATGGGAATATTATGATGCTGGACAATGTGGATGAAGACCCACTGACGTCATATTCAGTCATTGTGAGAGAAACAATGGATGTGAGAAAATGTGAATTGCTCGTACCGAGTGCAGTTGAGAAGAGGAATTGTTATGGCCATCTGGATTATTTGAGGGAAGTTAATGCTAAAAAAAAAATTAAAAGGAGGAACTGTGGCAATGTAGAAACTAAGCCGAGCACAGGGCCTAGTGGCCATCGTTGGTGGAATGAGGGTGGCAGGGCTCTGGACAGAGACCGAGAGCATTCATCCTTTGGGGTCCGGTGATAGTTATAAGAGGTCACCCTGACTGGGGTCTTGCCAGTTGCCAAGTTCATGTGATTCTAACAGCCCGTTAAGGTAGGTACTGATTTTATCATCACTACCTGACATGAGAGGGAAGGCATGGCTTAGATTTGTGACCGCACTGTCACGGGTGTGCCTGACTCTGAGTGTGTGAGTGCTGAGCACGGGCTGTGTCAGGCCGTTGCCTTGGATTTGGTCCTTCCGACACCTGCCTTGATCATTTACGAAGGTGACCTTGCAACAAAAGCCAGAAGGAGAGACTGGGAATAGGCTGAAATGAAAGAAAAGGCCTGTAGGCATGGAGTGTTTTGACCAGGGTGACAAAGTGTCACCAACGTTGTCATTGATACTAAATAATCTTGGAGCTCAAAAAATACACCAGATTTGAGCAACAGAATTACTTTCAATCCTAGCCAGTAAGTTTGTAAGTTAAGTTCTATTATGTGCCAGCAGCTGTTGGCAGGGAAGGGCCAGATCTAGGGTGAAGGAAGAGAGACCCCTTGCTCCTTAAACCTGCCTGGCGCTGAGAGTGAGCAGCTCTAGCACGGTGGACCCCTGTGTCCCTCCTGCCCTGGCTCTGGTCCCATGGGGTCCCATGGCTGACCCTTGAATTTTTATAGCAGACAGTAGATAGCGTAAACAGAAATTTGTTTTATACGTATTTTTGTGAAATAGGGGAGATATGCTCCTATGATGAAAAATATCTTCGATATCCAAAGAATAATAAGAAATACCAAATTTAAGGACTTACCTATTTTCTACAAAATGATTTGTTACGAAATAAGCAAAATGTGAATATGAGTAGTTAGTCATATTTAAGGAAGGCATATCAACTTAGAAGAAATAATCAGCATATAAGAAACCCATGAACACGTAAGAAAAAATCAACTACTCTAAAGCTCCTCAACCCTTTCAGCTTCTTTTCCCCTCCCACTCCCACGCACAATTCCATAGCACAGATGTCTCCGTCCCTTTTCTGCGTCTTGAGGAAAATGCTACTGGCATTGGGGACCGCCTTGGCAGGCCTGGGATGATGCAGGAAGGGACCCAGACACAGCAAAAGCCCTGATTCAAAATTCAGCAGGAAAGAAACTAATGAAGAAGTGAATTTCCGGAGACTCAAGATAAAGGAAACTTAAAAATCTCTTAAGTATAGGTTTTCCAGTAACGTATAACACATGTTCCATTCTTAGAAATTAGGTTATTGCTTCTCGCTCGCTCTCTCTCTCTCTCTCTCTCATAATGAAGTTTTCTGGACAGCCCATCAAAACAAAAACATGAGGTCTATTTTGGGAACTCTTTTTTATGTTTGGGCATTTGTTACACTTTGCTTGCGTGCCGGAGTCAGTATGTTGCAAAGAGAAGGAGTTGCCTTTGCCTAGAGGTACCTGAGACTATTTATGTAAATGGACATAAGAAGAAAAATGAGCCTGAGCCAAAGTGCGTGGCCTCTTTCCTGTCAACTCGCAGACAGAGTCTGCACGAGCAGCATAACCCGATCCTGCTCTTGAAATACTTGGTTCTAAGAAACTCATAGGCCACGTTCACATTTGGTGTTGAAAACATGCTGTCTTCCCCGGTTCTTCTGAGCCTATCATTTTAGTAACTCACCCAGCAACAGGGTTAGGACGCATGTAACGTAATACGAATTTCTGTTGTGTAAACGAGAAACGATAGGGTGATGTGCGTGGGGCGCTGGACTGTGGAGTCAGAGATGTGGCTTCTAAACCCACTTAGGCCCCTGCCTGGCTCTGTGCCCTTATCCGGATTATCGCTCCGTAGTCTCGGGATCGGCGATCGGGTTGGCGATAAGAGTGTTTTCTTTAAGAGGTAGAATTCCACACAAATGTAAAGAATCTCCTTTGGACCTTTGTCTGTTGCTCCTTGTCTGTGGCCACCTGGAGGGCTCTACTGTAAAGCCACAGACTCCAGAGAAAAGAAAACAGAGCAACCTAGAATTTACCCTGTCTGGCATCTGAGGCAGCAATATAGCTTGTGTAAAACCGATTTTAATGTTATTTCAGCCGGGAAGGGTGAAAGCGTGTTCCCAGTTTTCCTTCTCCGCACGGACTCCTCCTGAGTCCCGCTGCCTGCTTCACCTTCTTTCCCTGACCTTGAGGACTGGGTTGCCCTTGAGCCCAGGCCTCCTGCCACTTCTCTCCATTGTGTTCAGCTGGTCTTCTGGCTTTAAATGTGCAAGTGATTTCCAAATCCTGATCTCCAGCCCTCAGCAATGCCCGTGAACTCTAGACTCACATACCCAACTGTGTCTTTAGTATCTCCACGGGGATGTTGAAGAAACACCTCAAACTTCCTATGTGAGAGGAGACCTCTTGCTTTCTTCCTCTGTTCTCTCCCTACCCAGCCTTCCCCACGGGGGTGGGGCACATGTCATGTCAGCTCATCATTTAGGGTCTCTGTTCACCTCTCCCCTCTTGAGAGAAGACTTCTCTGTCCATCCCATCGAACATTCTCCCCCTTTCTTGATCTACACCGCCCACCTCGCTTCTCGCCCATCCTGAGCTCTAAGAGAACAGAGATCTTAACCTGTCTTATTTACTGCTACGTTCTCAATGCCTCAGAGGATGCCAGCCTCATGATGGGAGTTGGATGAATGTGTATTGAAGGAAAGAAAGAATGAATGAGTGAGTGAGTGGGTGAAAAGAAAGGAATGACACATCTTAACAAAGAATTTGCTAAAGATTGAGGTAGGATGAAAGGAATTGGTTAAGTTCAGGGATGCTGTCCCTTATTTTGTTTTTATCTCATTCATAAATCGTTTATTGAATTTTCTTCAGTGAACATGAGTTCAGAGAGGGCTAAAGTAGCTTAGGGATCGTGAGGAAAAATATTTACACTGGGGTCTAATAGTTATTGACATAAAGGTACTTCTAAGATCGAGTTCAACGACTAAATGCGAAACTCGAATTATTCAGTGCTTAAGTAGATGTTCAGAGCGCAGAGGGATGCTAATTATTGCGTCCTCATCATCGAAACCCAGAAACCCATGCTGAGGTTCCCATCCCTTTTACCCTGTTGACAGTGAAAGTGATGGATAGAAAAGGGCTGACGAACCTGCTTCCAGCCTGTGGGTCCCAGGCCTGTGGCGCCTGGCCGCAAGAAGGAGGTGCGGTGAGGAGGCCTCTTTGGAACTGACTTCCGAGCATTAATTTCTTCCACCAGGAGATCAGCAAATGACCCTTTCCACCTGCTGCCATCCAAATTTGGAATTTGGTTACATCATGGGTTTTTGCTCCTGCTGGATAGATTTTATAATCCGTCTCAGGGAGAAAGATGGCATTTCGCATCACCTGCTCTGCCAAGCCTCTCTTTGCAGGGACAATTCACTGCGTCCAAATTAAACTTCATACGATGTCGTTTTCCCCCTTTGCACATTGATGAGTTGGGGAGCCTCAAACTTATGAAACACTGGCTTGCTGTTCTTTGGCCAGTGTCTAGATTGTGAACTCGCGGAACGTTAAAAATAAAAATCCCCGTTTGTCACCGCCAAGATGAATAGAGGAGCTGCAGTGCCATCTGCTGGCCATTCTGGGAAATGCACGCAATCACTAGTGGAAACACGTTAACGAAGAGATCGAGAGTGCAAACCTGAGGATAAATTTTAAATATGTGTCATGAATTGAAGAGAGTAGATAAAAATAAAAAATTATAAGCTAGAATTTTATAGAGGAAAGCACATTTATATCTTGTGATAGCTGTGTGGTAGTGAGAACTTCTCTTTTTAGGCAGTGTGGGTTCTTGAGTATTTTTATAGTAGAAGACGTTCCTATTTTGCAGGAAGAATGAAAAATGGGTTGGAAATAGAAATTAGCCTTTGAATTTTTTTAAATAATAGGATAGAGTCCATTTTACATACATTTTATCCAGAGAGGAAGAGCCCACCATCTGGGAGAAAGACAACTGCGTTGCCAGTGACTGGGGATGACTCTGTTGGCCTCTCACCAGCTGGTGGAACCTCGGGCCACTTCTGGGGGCTGAGTGATGAACCGTCTGACTCTTGATTTCTGCTCTGGTCATGATCTCATGGTTCGTGGGATCAAGCCCCACATTGGGCTCTGCGCTGACAGTGCTGAACCTGCTTGGGACTCTCTCCCTCTCTCTCTGCCCACCCCCCCCCCCCACTTTCACACACTCTTTCTCCCAAAATAAATAAATAAACTTAAAAAAACCCTTTAATTCAATAAAATTCCTTACAACTCAGTAAGGGTATATTATTCTAAGTCAGCAAAGGACTAAAGAAAAGCAATGTTTCTTGAGGCCATTTTCCCCATGAAAAGATTTCTTCTAGAAAAAAGCAAAAGTTCACATATTTATAGTTTATTACATAGTTAAGCAGTTGATCAAGAGCTGGGGATATTTGATATCTTTGATCCTTAGCAATTAGGTCAAGACTCTCCTAGTCCTTAGAGTGAGTGAGTTTAAAAATAAATGTGGTGCTCTTTTTGCTGTATGCAGCAGACAAAAGTTGTAGATGGCTGTGCTGGAAGGTCATGACCAGTTGAGTGGACTGATGCATATTACCATGGCTTTGAGCTCAAAATGCGAGAGTAAAAAAAAAAAAAAACCTACAAAACTTAAGAACCCAAACTTTAGCTCAAATATTATTTCTTTAGAAAGGTTTTCAGCCTTAATCCCCAGCCAACTGGCCAACTGTCTATAGTTTGTTCTTCAGCTGCCATTGTGCCTTGCCTGTAATTCTGTGGCTCTGAGCGCTTTGATTGTACTGCTTCTGTTCCTTCTTCTTTTGTTCCTCCTTCTGCACCCCTGCCCTCCCTTCCCCTTCCTCCTGCTGTTCCTTCTCCTTTGCAAGTACTTCTCATTTGTTCACATTTTGTCACCCTCCCTACATCGAGAGTCTCATTTCTTCCTTATCATCCATGTACCTTACTCGTAATAGCATTCAGTCCCTTTTTGCTGGATGAATTAAAAACTGAAATGGCTTCTTAAATATCTTCAGTCATTTTCATTTTTGTGTGGATGGGAGGGCAGAGAGAGTAAGTAGATCCTTGGGGCTAAATCCTGGCGCAATTCGATGATGAGGTAGATTTTCCTTATTTTCTGTCTTCACAGCATCTCAGTAAGGGGAAATCATGACTTCAGACCGAGCTGTGGTCCTCAGCAAATGAGAGGATGCCTCCCCTACTTCTGTTCTTAGCACCCCCCGCCCTCCCCTCATCGATAGGAGAGGTTTGTTAGATTCGTGTGCTAGTCGGAAACAGTCCTCTTCTCTCATTGAGGGTTTGAAGGGATTGCTGGGGCCTGAGCCTCTGTGCTCACCTGGCAGCCAGCGGTCAGTTAGTATCCATGCACCTGCTCTAAAGAGAGATGGCCCATCACAGGTGACCCTGCGTGACAGAAAGGCCCTTCCTGCCCTCTCTGGTCACCTTCCATTCGAGAGGTCGTTTCACCTGTAAGGCGGGCAGGAGATCACCATTTGCCTATTCTGCTTCTCTTCCTCTGACCTCTTCAGGGGAACACGGTTCTAGACTCCCGACCTCGGTCTTCCCACGCATTCTCACATCCAGGAGAGTTTTGTCAGATGCCCCCGCCTTCCTCCCTGGCAGAGGAACTTGTATTGGGAAGATTCAGGTATAAACCCCTGAGTAGCTGTGCTTCTGTGGGGAGGCAGGTTCCTTCTTCCTGGTTTTCCCTGTCAGCAAGTGGACACTGAACTCACTTACCTCTAGGCTTCGGACCCACTTAATGAAAGACTGCGCTCCACCTCTACTCTGACCTTTTTGAGAGAACCCATTTTACCTTTCTTTGATTTCTTCCCTTCTCGCTTTAAGTTGGTGTCTGTCCATGTGTTTGCAAGAGAAACGCTTAATTGATTGGTTTGGGGCTGTGTTCATGTTTCAAGGTATTTTGGCTTTTGTCTGTATCCGCGGTCACAAACGGGCAGCCAGGGTAGGGTGGGGTGTGGGCCAAATTTGGTGCCCAGACATGTATTGATTAACTTGGACACATTTTCACAAACACTGAATTATTTGCCATCACTGGAAAATGTGGAGCTCTTCCCCCCCCCTTTAAAAAAAAAAAAAAGCAGATTTCCTGGCTTCTCTTCGAACATAGAAAGATCTAGCAAGGTGGAGAGCGTGCTTGCGAATTGTCAGAAACCAACTGCAGAAACTACGCACTGTTTCCCCTCCCCAACTTTTGTTTGGAGCATCTGATCTCCTACATTCCTCCTACAGCTGACCACTTTACTCACCTGCTGGCTTAAGGGGCTGGCATATGGTGTTGGGTCTTGAGTTTTATTATTATTTGCTTTGTCTTCCCCACTTACACAAGAGACTTCTCGATGGCGATAACCTAACATGTAGTTCATAGTTCACACAAGTGGATTATCCAGTGATCATCTAGTAAAATCCATTCCCTTCATTCAATGGAGGTCTTACCCTGGAGTGAATCTTCACTACATGTTGACCAATGGGTCATGAGTGTGTTTCTAGAAAAGCAGCAGCTGGCTAGATAAGGGCAGTGGTAAACACCCTATCAGAATTACCCTGGCTCTGCTGGTGGTGTTGATGCTGGGTCAGACGCATTGGGAGGGTTTTCAGTTCTCACACCAACGCAAGGCTCCCTGGTAATCAGACTTTTTTTTTTTCTTTTTCTAGGAGCACTCTTCCTAAGTCAAACTCAGAAGACGGCTCTGTAGGTCAGTACTCCTTTTCTTGGTTTAATGACTTAAAAGAATTTTAATACTTTATAGAACATACAAATGGTGAAAAAACAAAAACCACAAAGAATGTTTCCACCCAGAAAGAAACACTGTTAAGATTTCGATACATACCTTTCCTTTCTTTTTTTTTTGCCCTGTATTTGTGTGGGCTTTCTTTTAAACATAATTGGGATCATACTCTACATATTATAATTTTTTGTATTGAATAGGTCCTGAGCATTTTCCCACACTGATTGAATATTCTTTGCAGTAAAAAAATTTAAATCTGTATAATATTCCGTCATATTGGATGAGCCATAATTCAATCAACCATCGCTTCTTTGCTGGACGTTTAAGTTGCTTCTAATTTTTGCTCTCAGAGAATTGACAGTATCCTAAAAATCCATGAACCTATCCCTGATCATGTCCCTAGGATGAATTCTCTGATTTGGAACTTCTGAATCAAATATTATGCACAATTAAGGTGTTACATGTCTTCTATTTCCTTGATTATAAAATCCAGTCTTGATTTAGTAATACCTTTTCTGTTTGGGTCAGAGTGAGCCTGGTAAGGTCGATTGTGATCAGGAGCAGAAGTGCTCAGATCAGGTTTCAACTTGGGAGTTGAATCATGACCCTTCCAATTCAGTGGCTATGGCCTTGGGCAAGTCTCTTGCCTCCTGAAGCCTTGGTTTTCTCATCCACTAAATGGAAAACAATAATACATCATGTTCCTTGTACGTATCAAATGAAATAAACCATTAGCTAGCAAAGTGCCTGGGTATGGTAAGTGCTCAATAAATGTTAGCTATTATTTATTTTTTAATTTGTACCTCCATTTTGGAAGCATTAAAATAGAAGAAGGTTGGGGGGGGGAGTATACCTTCCAGTAAAAAGAAATACATTATAATCCCTAATTGCCCTAGAGAAAGGTTGCCTTAGTGATAATCCTACCTCTGCTTTAACCCTGCGTGGCTGTTATTTGCTGCAGTGTTTAGCCAGAGACAGCAGGTGCCATCAAGGTCACTTTCAAGATTGTGAGTACATAGGAAGTCTCGGCCTAGCTGGCATGGGTTTTATCCCGTAGCTCCAGGGTGTATCGGAACTTAAATGAGGGCATCTTGTTGTGACACACGATGCCTTTTCTAGCCCGGGAGCCCTGTGGACACGGGTTTCCACACGTCTGTTTTGTGCCATATCGCCTGGCACCACCAGTCTAGACTGTGGAGACCCAACAGCGCATGACTCCGCTGGGTCCTGTTTCCAGTGGCCGCAGAGCAACCAGACACCAAATGGTGACAGTGACAAAGCCTCTGCTTTGAGCGTGCCACGTCTACGTGAGAGCTGCTCCTTCGTTTCATTTTTAAATAAAGACCCACTCTGTTCTTTTTATGTGCTCGCTTCCTTTCCTTTTGCCTTTTCAAAGGTATTCTGTATCAGTGACGATCAGAATCCTACCGAACACTGCAGATGTCTGGCCACGGCAGTGACATTGTTGTTAAGACAAGTGAGACTATTCCCAGAACCGTCGGGGGTTGGGGGGGGAGGGGAGGGAGGAGGGGTCCCATTTGGGAGAGGTCACAGCAGGATCGCAGTCTGCTTTTCTTGTCATGGAACCCTGGGTAGCTGCAGATGGTAGGTCACCAAGTAGCCCGAATGCCAGAGGGGTGGGAGTCTCCTCTCCCATCCCGCCCACACCACGGCTGCACCCACGAGCACTCCACACCCTAGAGAAGGCATGCAGGTCAACCCCACAGGCCCATGGGACCAGCTCTGTTGACTAATGCCCACGGGACATGCCAACCATTCTGTTCTCTTCATTAAATCTGGAATAACAGAACGAAGTCAAGATGGGGATCCACACCAGGGATAACGGCAAAACAAAGTTAACTTCTTAAAGCATCCTATTTGTGGTCGGGTCGAAATAATTGTGGCTGAGACCAGAGGGGGAGAATCTACCACAAGCCAAGACGAGGCAGAATTAGACATCCTAGTTAGACAACATCAAAGCGAATATAAGAATGTGTGTTTGGCCTGCCTTTTTGATGTTTCTTTATTTCCCATCTTAGCCCCACTGCACCATTACTCGCTGCTAGGAAATTTGCATTTCTTTTAAACAACTTTTTAGGCATTTCCAAGTCTTTCACAAACTAAAAGAGAAAAACTGTCTTTTTGTGAAATCAAAGTATTCTTATAAGCTTTGAATTCTAAAGAAGAGGCTACTTTTGTTATTAATGAATTTATTGCTTGTGCCTCCCCCCCCCCCACTTTTGTTTTTAAAGGAAAAGGAGATTGGAAGAAGAAAAATAAGTATTTCTGGCAGAACTTCCGAAAGAACCAGAAAGGAATAATGAGACAGACTTCAAAAGGTACCGTTACAGCTGACGGACAGTAGGTCCCTTTAGCTCTCAAATGCAGGGAAGCCCTGTGCCACTGGTCTAACTGCACGCTAGAGTGTCAGTGACTCTTTGCCTGGGCTCGTAAAGTCTTCAACTTCTCTGACATTGCCTTCATTACTTTAAGACTTCACCCCCGTGGTGTTTTTTTGTTTTGTTTGTTTTTTAAATCAAAGAAAATAAGATGAGAAGAGTCTGGCCAATCTTCCTTTTCATAGGTCTGATGGCAAAGACCAAATCTTTTGTTTTCTCGGTCGCGCCAACCTCAAGAAGATCTTGACCCACCAAGATCTGTCCTAAAAGGGTCTAGAAAGCCATAGCATTTGTTAGGGTTGGACCCACCCCCCCACCCAGTCCTGCCACTTGGGGCCTTTGCAGTCTTCTGAACTTGCAACGCTTCTCTGTGGCAGGGACAGTTACGGGGTTGGGAAACTCTAACGGTCTGACATCATGGGAATTTGCCTGGGCGGCTTTGTGAAGGGAGTCCTGCCCTCCTCTTGGCCGTGTCTTTGTTGTTGTTTATATAGTAAGTAAATATGTCGTCCCTTTGCGGCCCCGTTATGTAATTTATGTTTCCCCAGTATTCAGAGAGGGAACAGAAACAGAAAACAAAGCCACTTCTGGATTCCGGTCCAGCCGAATGAGGTTATCATGAGATGAAAACTTTCAGTTGCTCACCAGTGACACCGTTTGTTTTCTTTTACAAAGTCGTAGCGTCCTACCCTGTTCAGAATGCTTCCCCAGTCATTGGGACACACGGAAATGAGAAAAGCGGACAGGGACAGCACGTACACCGGTTAGCGCACCTGGGTCCTCGGCAACATTCGGTGGGGCCATTTCAGTTGTCCTGCCATGAAGCTAGGACGCTTCGACATTGCCAGTGTTTCCTTTTGGTACGCACCCAGGATCACTTGGGATGCAGAGTAAGCCTTGGATCCCAACAAAGTCTTATTTAGAAAGAAAGGAAAGGAAAAAGAGAGCGAGAAAGGGATGGGGGGAGGGAGGAAGCCAATAGTTTGCTGGCGCGTGTAGATTTAAAAAAACACACACACAAAAACAAAAACAAATCCAGCCAGCTCCCCATCGCCCCCTCCACCATCGGAGGTGACACAGATAGTAAAATGAATCAAACCAGCAGGCTTGTCTCCTCACCCAGCACACGCTATTATTCTTCCGGACAAGTAGATGAGTGGCGAAGGGAGCGTGAGTGGTATTTCTGGACTGATTGATTACAAAATGGAAATGAGATAGGGAAACCCGGGGGAACGTGAATTCCAGGGTTGCCCCGACTGCAGCGGGTTCCTGCCTATCTGCGGCCGGACTCTTGTACTGTCCCTCTAGACCAAGGGCAAATTTAGCCATAGCCCAGCATCCTAGTGACACCGAAGCTGGCAAAGTATGCGTAAGAAAGATCGGGCAGGAGAAAGATGAGCGACCGGAGTGTGGGCTTGTTCCCAGTCTGTTTCATTACAGCCTCACACGCTGACCAAAAGCACACAAGCCAACGTGGCTCACGTATATTACAGGCAGCGGCCATCCGTTGGCTTTGCGGGAAAGCACTTTGGAAGGATCCTAGCGAGGATGGCCCCGAGCAGTTCTGGCTGCCTTCAGTTTTGAGTGGCAAGCTGAGTTCCCTCCCTGTTTGGATGCGTATTTATGACGAGGCTTTCAGATGTATACATATATGATAACCTTCCCTCCAGTGAACCAAAATGCCGCATCCCTGCGACTGTATTTATTTGTGCTTCTCCTGTGAGGAACGACAGTCACACAGTTTAGGAAGAATCTAGAGTCTCACCGGGCTGTAGGTCTTGTTCTGCCTCTGACTCTGTGACCTTCAAGTTCTGTGTCGTGAAAGAGGGGTCCCTCTGTCCCCTCCCCAAAAAACTTTCCTCTTGTTCATATTTGAAATGGAAGGACACAGAGGACCATAGCCAAAGGAGCTTTGGAATGCTTATCGGTTCTAAGCAGGTCTTTAAATTAGGTCTCCATCCCCCGCTGCTATTCCAGACTTCCTGTCAGCTTTCTTCCAAAACTCCTCTGCTAGACTCTCCATCACAAAGGCTCTGATCATTTTGAAGGGTCTGTGTCTATGGTAACGTCCATAGGCTCTCGGAGCCTGTTTCTCGATAAGATGGACTCGTTGGCTTATTCAAAAGTAGCCCGTTACTGCTTCTCTTGCTCCAGTAACGTACCGTGCTACACAGTGCCCTTGAATTACCTCCTTCTCTAGCCCGGAACGAGCGAGGAACTTTCAGGATTAGCATTCTGTTTTCTCTTTTTTCTTCATTCCGGTCTTTTGTCTTCAATCTCTAGGAGAAGATGTGGGCTACGTGGCCAGCGAGATAACAATGAGTGATGAGGAACGGATTCAGCTGATGATGATGGTCAAGGAGAAGATGATCACCATCGAGGAAGCACTTGCAAGGGTAAGAGCATAGATGATTTGGTTTACATTTGTGAGTCCTCGGCCCCCCTGACATGGAACAATGTTTGGGGACTGCTGAAGCCTGAATGTTTACGTCCGCCCTCCCCACCGCAACCCCCAGATCCATATATTAAATTCCCGTGCCCAATGCCGTGTTATTTGGAGGTAAAGCCTTTGGGGGTACTTAGGTTCTAAGGGTGGAGTCCTCATGAATAGACTGAGTGAGCTTATAAAAGAGGCCCCAGAGAGTTCCTACACCCCTTCCCCCATGTGAAGACCCATGGTGAGAACATTGCTATCTGTGAACCGGGAAGCAGGTCCTTACCACACATTAAATCTGCCATCCCCTTGATCTTGGACTTTCTAGCCTCCAGAATGATGAGGAATTTCTGTTGTTTTTAAGCCACCTGCTCTATGGCAGTTTGTTATCGCAGCTGTAGGGGACTAAAACCGGTGCCTCAGAGGGTACAGGAATAGATGAAAATAGCGTTTTGATGATACTTTGGTGGCGGTCATCAGGTACCTATGTTATCGGATACAATTCTGATTCCACTCTCTTTACTTAATACACGCATTCCATGTTTTAAGTTTTGATTTCCATCTTCAGCGACTACATGAATAAATGAATGGCAAATAGTTTTGAGCTGTGGACCACTTTAACGAGGAAAATGACTCTCTGAATGCCATGGCAAAATTCACAAGCCTCATCAAAAGATTGATAAGAACGTAATAAGGACAAAAAATTAGTAAATAAAAAGCCGAGTAAAATTTAATATAGGACAACCATTGCAAACGTCGGTTCCGTAAGAAACTATCACAAATGGAACTTTGAATAACCTAAAAGTTAAGCTTTAGGTCTACTTTAAACTTTTGCTTCCTTTTATTTCTAAGTAGATATTAATTACAGTTTAGTGTGGCACACACTTTTTGCTGAGAGTTACATAGAGCACTAAAAGAACCTAATTTACCCTTAGGGGACTGGGGTAGCATTTGTTACTGAGGTCACAGTTATTAAGAGATTTCCTACTTGGTTGTTGCCAAACCAACTGACTGATGGACTCTTGGGTTTCCACTTTGATCAGCTGGTTTGGTGCTGTGTAGACAGTGATAAATTCGGCAGGTTTAGAAACAAAAGAAAACTTTTAAGTCACCAAGGAACCATTTAATGTGTTAAGACTAGACCACGAAGTAGAATCTTAAAGACCTGAAACCTTGAAACTGTGACAGGAACCCTCAATTTAGTTTAGTCTACCTGACTCTAAACCTCAACAGTTTAAAAGAAAAAAAAAAACAAAACACGTTAATTTATTGCTGAGACAATTATGGGGGGGAGAAAAAGCACTTGAAAGGAATGGGAGGTGGGACTGGGTGTAGCAGGAGGCCTGAAGGCCAAGGCCACCTTCAGACGCCCATCTGCTGACTTCTCTTGCTCCGTCGACTCGAAAAACTGGAGGTGACCTTGGCCTGCAGTGTCCCTGGTGGACCAAAGTAGTGCTGGGCCAGCGATGGAACAGATGACAGGTGCCAACCCCTTGTCCTTGCTGCAGATCCCCTTTCACACTCAGCCCGGTCTCCCTCCTCCACCACCCCTCTGGCCACCTGGCCCAGCTACCAGCGGAGACACAGTCCTCCGTGTATTTTCTTTCCAGTTCCGTTCCTTGAACATGGCATGGCATTTGGGGAAATATCCAACTGGATGCCTGGAAGATGCATGTGAGAAACACGAACCTGCATTTAGTTTTACCGCGACAGGCGAGATGTTTACTTCTGGGGAGAGATGCCGTTCGCCTTGCCCTTTTAATCATGAAAATGAAGATCAGAATGCAGACGATGTCTACAGTCGTCTGGCCACACCTATGTTTGGAAAGGGAGTTGCATGCGATGTACCTAATCCAGTTTTCCTGGAGCAGAAGAAAATATTAGAAGTGGCCTTGGGCCGCCTGGGTGGCTCAGTTGGTTGAGGTTCTGATTCTTGATTCCGGCTCAGGTCATGATCTCACGGTTCGGGGGTTCGAGTCCCACATCAGGTTCCACGCGGACAGTGGAGCCTGCTTGGGATTCTCTCTCTGCTCCTCCCCCGCTCATGTGTGCGCACACGCGTGCACTCTCTCTTTCTCTCTCTCAAAATAAATACAAACTTTCTAAAAAGCGGCCTTAACATGGTCAGTTTTGGGTAGCACATTTCTCCCATGCAAGTAATAATCAGGCCTGACCCTGCTTGGCTTCCGAGATCAGGCGAGATCGGGTGCATTCAGGGTGGGAAGCCCGTAGACTAGGTGGCACATGTCTCTACTTTGAAAAGCAACAAAGGAGTATTTTCAAAGTTGGAGAGAAAAGTTAATTCGAAGCTCTGTCCGAGCCAATCATTTTACCAGCTAGCCATTGTTTACAGGAAAGGAAATCAGAAGTTAACACCACGCGAAGGTGACACGGCGGTGTGTGGATTGGGGTGGAGGATTTAGCCGTGCCGTCCGTCTGTTCCCAGGTGGGCAGCCTTGCCGAATCTCGGGGCAGAGCTCCATCAAGAGGTCAAAAATATTTTCTGTAAGGCGACCCAGAAGCACAGGTTTTGGTGAAGAACAAAACCGATGACGTTCTCCAAACTTTACGAGATTCTGCACGCTAAGATGGGTGTCCTTTGCCAGATGATGAAGTAGCAGGGAAGCCCTTTGGCCTGCCCTCAATAGGGCAGCATACGTCTTCAGCTACTAGTGCCTGGATGGGCTGCTGCATTGGCCAGAGACAGCACACTTGAAGCAAGACGTTATTTAGAGCAGATAATAGTCTGTGGAAAGGATCTGCCTCTTTAATGACCAGGTCAAGGAGCTAAATTTACTTGGTTGTGGTATTAAAAGAAAACCCTTTGACTTGAACCTCTCGATGAGAATGGTCCTTCAGGACATCGGGTGTAGGTTTCTCTCACTGTCAATCAGACACCTTAAGACCCGTGGGTAGAACATCTAAATGTTACCCCTGAGGGGACAACCCAGGATTAGGAGAGAAATTTGCCTGTGAGCTGTTTGGAGCTGGGAGTATCCCCCGGTACATCCTTGTATTGGGAACATTTTGTGTAATGTCAAAGACAGGTTGGTCCGTTATGCTTTGTTTATATGAATTTGATCTCACTGATGGATGTTTTATATACAGCCATGATTCACACACCTGAAAATCTCAGTTGTCGATACCAACTGAGATCAAAATGAAAAAGGCTACAAGGGGGGCACCTGGGTGGCGCAGTCGGTTAAGCGTCCGACTTCAGCCAGGTCACGATCTCGTGGTCCGGGAGTTCAAGCCCCGCGTCAGGCTCTGGGCTGATGGCTCAGAGCCTGGAGCCTGTTTCCGATTCTGTGTCTCCCTCTCTCTCTGCCCCTCCCCCGTTCATGCTCTGTCTCTCTCTGTCCCAAAAATAAATAAACGTTGAAAAAAAAAATTAAAAAAAAAAAAGAAAAAGGCTACAAGGAATTAATATGTGAAACACCACTGTAAGCCGCAAAGCAGCATTTGAAGAGAATGACCTTTATGAAACAACTCTGTATATTTTTTTGAACGTGTAATTTAAACAGACAGTGGCTTAACTTAGGGTTTTTATATTTTGTTAACTGAATAGTTCCATCAAATCTAACGGCACTTCAAACATTTTCTAATAGTTTTGTGGTGGATACTTACTACATATGCTTTAGAGAAGTCAAGCTTATTAGTAAAAAAAAAAAAAATTGGGAGGGGTCTAGGTAATTAGCATATTCTATATACTACAACTTCCAGGTGCTAATTTAAAAAAAATATATATATTTTTTTGAAGGGGAGAGAGACAGAGTGTGAGCGGGGGAGGGACAGAGAAGAGAGGGAGACACAGAATCGGAAGCAGGCTCCAGGCTCTGAGCCATCAGCACAGAGCCCACTGCAGGGCTCAAACCCGTAAACTGTGAGATCATGACCTGGGCCGAAGTTGGACACTTAACCAACTGAGCCACCCAGGTGCCCCCCAGGTGCTAATTTTAAAAGCATACATAACTCTTGGTAAGTAAGTTCAGGGTGTTCACATCTTGGGATAGTTCTGAGATACTTGGAATCCACAGGCTATTCATTTATCAGGTTACTTTCTGTGGTGTGTGAGGATGGGTGGGTAGGGAATAAACTCAGTTCTAAAGTTTTGGCTAGAAGAGAACTCTCTTGCTTTGGAACAATAATGCTCAGCATGATGGAGCTATGTCATAGAAAAATATGTCCTTTGACATTTTACCTGGAAGTACTATCTATAGGAAATTGAGGGAGACCTGTAACCATGATTTAATAATCATATTTCCTAAAATATAATTATCAATACAAAAGACTATTCATGTAACTTGATCCAATTACTAAATATTACATATTTATGCATCTGGAAAACATGTGGCTGTTTCCATAAGGTCATATCTGTGTGAAAGTCCTAAATAAAGTCTTTGGGGTTTATTAAAAAAAAAAGTGGGGGGGGGCTCAATGTTTGTTGCTGACTTGACTGCCGCTAAGTGAGGGAAGGTAGCAGAAGAGCCAGAGGAAAAATCTGGACAGAGATGCGATTTTAGGAGAAATCTAGCTTCAGAACCATCCCCTAGGGAGTAGGGAGCCCTGGAAGGTGAATTGCCTTGTAAAGTTGTCCTGCCAGAGAAAGAGAGGCTTAAAGCTGATTGGGGAGGAGGAGACAGCCTTCTAGATACCTCTGGGAAATGAATCCTGTCGCATCTGGTATACCAGAGCTCACACTTATAAACTGGGAACCTATATATATTATTAAATTATTTCCTTGCAGCAGCAACTGTGATCAGTCACAGAGATTTGGACAACTACAGAGGCTTATGGAGAGAATCCATAGGAAAACAACAAAATGATTATGGGGTTTTTAAAATAGATCCCATGGGTGAAAAATGGTAAAGATTTATCTCTGAGAAGAAGCAGAAAAGAACTTAATCACTGTCTCCAAGTATATGAAGGATGATTAAACAACAACTCTTAAGGATGTACTGAAGAGTGTTTTGTTTTATTTTGTTTTAATCTCTACTGAGGACAGAATAAAAGGAAATGAAGTTAAATTGCAGCTGGAGGGGATTTAGATTAGATATAATATAAATGTTCTTTTCTTGTAGAAATGGGACATTTTAGTATCTCCTCAAAGGTTTTAAAAATAGAGTAAGCATTAACCTACTAAAGGTGGCCATCCCTCTAGGAATCATGTCCTAGACTTCAAGTATGAGCAAACTATGGGACTTAAGAAAATAGGATGTGAAAGGAGTATTTCCTCCTGAGACAGACACACACGCACGTGCACACACACACACATATACACGTGCACACACATACTTCTGTCATTGTTTTAAAACTATACATTTGCTTTAGAAGAGATGTGAAAGGAGTATTTCCTCCTGAGACAGACACACACGCACGTGCACGCACACACACACACGTGCACACACACACACACAGACACGTGCACACACATACTTCTGTCATTGTTTTAAAACTATACATTTGCTTTAAAAGATCTAAGTTCTCAAATGAAATCAATTGTCTTTCTTCCATGAAGTTATATTTAAGTCAGAGCTTCTTTGGGAGCAAAGTGGAATATAAAAGAGTAGTTATATATATATATATATTTATATATATATATATATATACACACACACACACACATTTTTTATATATATATATATATATATATATATATATATATATATATATATATGTATATAAAATCAGGTTAGGTTTTCCCCTTGTAAAATGCACTTAAAATTCTTTTTAGAGATCCTGTTTTATAACTCTAAAACATAGAATTTTATTTTTTAATTTTTTGTAATGTGGGGGAGGGGCAGAGAGAGAGGGAGACACAGAATCTGAAGCAGGCTCCAGGCTCTGAGCTGTTAGCACAGAGCCCGATGTGGGGCTTGAACCACAAACTGTGAGATCATGACCTCAGCCGAAGTTGGACACTTAACCGACTGAGCCACCCAGGAGCCCCAGGAAAGAGCATTCTCCTACATAAATGTACTATAAAGATTAGAGTAAAAATAATGCCCCTAATGTACTAAAATGATATTAAATGTACTAAAATGTATTAAAATGATATTAGCAAAGAGCAAAAGCTCAAACTCTTGGAGTTGATGTGAACTTTGAGTTCTCTTTGATCTGAAACCACAAGGGTGGTGATAATACTATGCTCATACTGAGTCTGTGGCATGCGTTCGGTGTGCTAAGAGTTTTGTTGTATTAAGTGATTGTGGTAGTTGTTTCGTGAGATAGTTTTCTGTCATCCTCATTTTCAAACTGAGGCACAGAGGAGTTACGTAATTGGCCCAGGGGTTCCCGATTGGTTCTGCAGCCAATTAATCACTATGATCTGCCTTCCCCAGTCTGTCTCCCGTCACAAGTATGCACAGAAAACAATTTCCTGGTAGGAGTGATACTTCAGAAAGTTGCTTTTCCCTCGAGGGATATTGTCAACATGATGACTTTGCTACATCTGTGTAGCTCCTATAGGTTGAAGACAGTCATGTTACCATCTCCTGGGCTATTAGGTCAGATCATTTCTGGTTTTCTGGTGTCTTGATTTATGGAACTGATTTAATCAGTATCTTAAATTTGTATCTAAAAACTACTTTATAATAGAATTTTAACACAATGGCAACTTCAGTGTATTTTGTTGCAGAGTTAAATTTCTACATGTTTTATGAAAACACACTTGGAACTTCTCACATTTGCCATTCTAAAAGACATTTCATCGAATTCTGTTGCCTTAAAATTTGCCAATTTCTTATAATATCTCACTTGTCTTTCTATTTCAGAAAGTAGAAACCTAGTGTCTAAACCCAAACTTTAGATTAGTCTCTGAACATATTCTAGATAGTTGGTTATTTTCCTCTCATCCACAAGGTTCTCCAATAAAGCCCATAATGTTTGTTAGGTGATAACATATAACTGGTAACTTGAAGCAGTCTAGAACAAGGAAAGCAAGTGATTTTAGAAAGTCCATTTCCGGCTTCCACCTGTGTCTTATCAAAATGTCCATAGTCTACCCCATTGTGTCTTCTACAAAGAGAAGTAATTCAGAGGCCACCTTACAGACAATTTCTGTTTTTGAACTTATAACTGAACTGAGAAAGATCAGTGTTGATGCTGGAGGACCTTGGAGTGAAAATCAAGGTTCTTTTTAGAACACAGGATACAAAGAGTCCGTTGTGCCCGTCAGGTTGGTGTAGATGAAAAATCACAGGGCAGGCCGCCCGTTTCCCTCTCAGTTTTGAGAACCTCGTCTTTGGCCGGCACTGAGACCCCAGCAGTGGCATGAAGAAGGTGCCCAGAACATTCTCTCTGCTGCTTGGTAGACAGCGCTGGCCGTTATTTTCATTTCAATCTTTCATTTTCTCTTGTTGTAGCTCAAAGAGTATGAGGCCCAGCACCGGCAGTCAGCGGCCTTGGACCCTGCCGACTGGCCAGACGGTTCCTACCCGACGTTCGATGGCTCATCAAACTGCAACGTAAGTTTGCTGTCTCTTTGAGCATCTCGACCACTTCTACCAGACAGTGGATCTTAGGCAGTTTCTGCCTTTGGACTTCTTTCTGCATCTACCAGGTCCCACCCAGATCTGAAGATAAGTGTCTCTTCTGACACATTACTCAGTTTTCTTTGCTTGATAGACTTACCTGCAGTCCAAACAGTGCTAGTCATGCTCTGTTTTTTAGTTGTAAATTCTGTGTAACTTAACATTTAATCTTCTAAGCACTTTCAGTTCGATTAGTATTCAGTTAAGTGGCATTAAGCACGAATGCTGTGCAATCATCACCAAAATCTCCTTCCAGAACTTTTCCATCATCCAAAACAGAAATTCCATAGTCATTAAACAGTAACTCCCTTTCCCTCATTTTGGGAAACCACCACTCTACTTTTTATCCCTATGAAATTTGACTCTTCTAGGTCCTTTATGTACATGGGATCGCAGTCTTTGTCCTTCTGTGTCGGGTGTATTGCATGTAGCATAATGTTATCAAGGTTCATCCACCTTGCGGCCCATGCCAGAAGTTCATTCCTTTTCTAAGGATAAATAATATGCCACCATATAGATAGACCACATTTTGTTTATCCATTTATCTGCTGATTGACACTTGGGTGTTCTACCTTTTGGCTGTTGTGAAAAATGGTGCTGTGCACATTGGTATACAAATATCTGAGTCCTTGCTTTCACTTCTTTTCAGTGTGTCTCTTGGAGTAAAATTTCTAGATCACATGTTAATTATATGTTTACTTTTGTAAGGAGCCACTCTACTGTTTTCCACAGTGGTTGAATCATTATATATTTCTGACAGCAATGTGTGAAAGTTCCAGTTCTGTACTTCTCACCAACACTTGTAATTTCCCCCTTTTTTGTTAATAGCTATCCTAAAGGGTATAAAATGGTAATGAGAAGGTATATATATATTCCTTAAATGTCCATTCAAGTTCTTTGCTCATTCTTGAATTGGGTTGTTTTATTGTTGGCTGTTGAATTACAGGCGTTCTTTGCATATTCTGGCTATTAATCTCTCATCAGAAGCACGATGTGTAAATAGTTTCTTTCATTTTGGGGTTGCCTTTTTCACTGTCTTGACAGTGTCCACACCCAGCATGAAGCCCGATGCGGAGCTCGATCCCACGACCCTGGGATCGTGACTTGAGCTGACACCAAGAGTAGGATGCTTAATCGACTGAGCCACCCACACATCCTTTCCCATTTTCTTTTAAGAGCTTTATAGTTTCAGCTCTTAAGTTTAGGTCTTCGGCCCATTTAAAGTTAATGTTTATATATGATGTAACATATGGGTCCAACTTCATTCTTTTGTAGATAGATAACCCAGTTTTCCCAGAACCATTTGTTGAAAAGACTGTTCTTTCCTCATTAAATGGTCTTGGTGTCCTTTTTAAAAATTAATCGACCGTATGCTGGGGTTTATTTCTGGGCTCTCTGATTTTATTCCGTTGGTTTACACGTCTGTCCTTTGTAGGTATCCTACTGTTTTGATTAGTGTTGCTTTGTAGTAAGTTTTGGAATCACAAAGTGCAAGGTCTCCAGCTTGGTTCTTCTTTTTCAGATTGTTTTGGCTGCTCAGCTCCCTTGAGATTTCTTGTGAATTTTAGGATGGGTTTTTCTATTTCTGCAACAGATGCTGTGAGATTCATTTTTGTTTTGTTTTTGTTTGTTTGATTTTTTTTAATTTTTTTTTTTTTTTTGATGCCATGAGATTTTGACGGGGATTGCGTTGGGTCTGTAGCTTGATCTGGATGGTATTGTCATCTTAACATGAAGTTTTTCCAACCCATGTACACAGGAGATCTTTGCATTTATTTGTCTTCTTTCATTTCTTTCAGCAATATTTTATAATTTTGAGTGTATATGTCTTGCCTTCTGAAGTTTAAGTATTTTATCATTTTTTTGATGCAATCGTAAGTCAAATTGTTTCCTTATTTTCTTTTTCACATTGTTCATTGCTAGCGTATAAAAACAGAACTGATTTTCACATGTTGATTTTGTGGCCTGCAACTTTGTGGAATTAGTTTGTTTGTTTATTAAAGTTTATTCACCTATTTTTTAGAGAGAGAGAAAGCAAGCAGGGGAGGGACAGAGAGAGAGGGAGATAGAGAATCCCAAGCAGGCTCTGCGCAGTCAGATCTGTGAGATCATGATATGAGCCGAAACCAAGAGTTGGACACTTAACCAACTTAGCCACTCAGGTGCCCCACAGAATTTATTCATTATCTTTAACAGTTTTTGTGTGATGGAATCTTGAGAGTTTCTCCATATGGGATCATGTCATTTGTGAATGGAGACAGTTTTACTTCTTTTATTTGGATGACTTTTATTATTCATGGTATTTAAAAAAAATTTTTTTTAATGCTTTTTATTTATTTTTGAGAGAGAGAGAGAGAGAGCGAGCACAAGCTGGAGAGGGGCAGAGAGAGAGGGAGACACAGAATCCAAAGCAGGCTCCAGGCTCCGAGCTGTCAGCACAGAGCCTGACGCGGGGCTCGAACTCACCGATCTGCGAGATCATGACCTGAGCCGAAGTCAGATGCTCAACCGAGTGAGCCACCCACGCGCCCCTCACACACTCCGCTTTAACTCGTGCAATTGCCTCTATCTAAAATACCTTCCTTGAGATTTTCCCAGGTAGAAATCTGTGCGTCCTTCAAAGTAAAGTCCAACTTCAGTCTCTCTGAAACCTCCTTTAGTATATTTTATTGCTTCCCACTCTGTGCTTTTGTTAAACTAGCTTCGTACCTGAAACCTGACCATTATCCTGGAGTATCAGAATTCACTGGACACATTCTAACCTCCTTGGGAATCGTGAGCTCCTTGAAAGACACGCTATGTTATGTTTGTGTCTCCAGCGAGTGTCTGACTCAGTGTCCAGTTCATATGGTGTGTTTGTGTTTGAGAAATACTAGTGAACAAAGTTGCATTTAAGCGTTCATCTTTCCTGGCTGCCTTAAGAGCATGTTTCCCGTCCTATAACCACAGACTCCGTCTTTATGGCTTCTTTGCATCTAAGCAGCAAATGATGGCTTATCAGAGGTAAATATAAGCCTCCTGCTACCTTCTTGTCTCCGATTTCCTGAGTCAAGCACCAGATTTCCATTTCAGCTAAAAAAACAAACCAGAAAAAAAAACAAAACACAAAAAAAGCCCCCAGAGGATTATTAATTTGAAAGCCCTGCTTGGTTTGCTTTTGTGTGAAAGAGACTGAAAAGTTACCGTTTGTAGTAATAAACGTATCGTATGCTGGCCAGCATTGTGTCCTGGGACTATGAAGTGATCAAAAGAACTGTGTTTGTGGATTTCAGGGTGCCTTTTTAGTCTCCTATCCCCTAGTCCTAAAGACTAGCATGATACAAATGTAAATCATGAACCCAAAGAATCATGAGGAATAAATACAGTAACTCAGGACTGATGTGATTCGAACCCAATTTGGGGAGAACACAAAGACCCAGTTGTCCATAGTGGGTCCTTTAGTATCAGGCTCCCTGCGTACTGCCCTGATTAACAGCATCTGAGTCAAGGGGGGAAGGTTATAAGATGATCCAGTCGGAAAAGCAGGACTATAGAAAACCTCCCACACTTGGACCGCAAGGAGGGAGGCTCGTCTCGTTTAGGAAAAAGTTAATATAAACCAAGTACTATAGTGGTCCTGAACGAGCGCCTAGGAAAGCATTATTAGGCATTGTTTTGTTTGGATCCCCTTCAGCGGGTACATCAGAACCAACATCTTAGTATAAATTGTCGGAATAAAATGGGTTCGTCTTAGAAGATGGACATTCGTTGTCTTGAGCGTTTCTCTGTTCGTTTAGGAGACATCTTGCCAAGCGCTTGCTGTATACCAGGCTTAGGGTTAGGTATTCAGGTTACAAAGGTAGAGAAGCGGGAGAGACGAGGCCCTGCCCTAACGGAGTCTACCCCGCGGCGTAGAGGTAAAAATCACCCCCCGCATGTGCTCACACAGACCTGAGACGTCATGTACGCAGTTACATTATTCGCATCTTAGCAAACTGCTTCTTCGTAGATGACTCAAAAAATAAATCCAGCCTGTTCTGTTTGGATGGAGGGCCAGAAATACCATGTGCACCCTCCATTTCTAGTACGGTCTTCCAGAAGCTCTAGAGTGACTTTTTGCTCAGAGGTAGGTGGAGACAGGCCATTCAGCCATGGAGTTTTCTGAAGTGCTGTTATTTATCCCGTATATTTTGCTAGCTAGCTTTGTGCAAACAACCCACACCCATTTTCAGTCACCCTGTTCGTTCCTACAGCTGACCACCACTTGTTTAAAGTTTGCTTGAACTTGATTGCAATCTTTATGAAGGTGACACTCGCCCCTCTTACCCCACGTCCTGTGTTTTTATGGAGACTCAGCAAGAAACCCCTTCCAAAATAGTCCTTCTCAATTATGCTACGTTCGCCTGATAGCAGAGTAATTAATTTCAGATAATTCCCACTGTGTCCTACTCGAGCCGCGGTGGTTTAGGCACTTTGATTATCTTTTGTGCAAGGGCGAAGGCTTTTCAGTTTTCCATTGATTCTTTTCCATACTGAGATGTAAATAGCCCACTGGCCATAGTCGGGAATGTCCAGGCCATGAAAGTTTCAGGGATCATAAGCCCTTTGTCACCAGACCTCAATGCCTATATTGATGCCTGCCGTGCTTTAGGATTTCATTTGCATTGATTTCATAGGCTTCCCCACCCCCGTAACTGACATGAGATAATTGAGTGTTGCTCCACAATAAATCCATATTCACATTCCTGGTTTCCAAGAATGTAAAGTACTAAAGATAGTTACCAGGGGAAGTGAAAAATAGCTTTCTCTTTGCCAGAGGAGAATGCGTTCTCTGCTGTTTTTCATTAATAACAAACTTCTGTTGTGAGTGTTAGAGTTTAAAAAAAAAAAAAAGTTGCTGGTTGAGTACCTAACTTGACTCCCTGTTAAATATCTGGACATTTATTTTAATTTATTTTATTTTGAGAAATTTTATTTTCTTTTGTGAGGGGAAGGTTGTTAAGAGTTCTCATTTTAAGCCTTCAACCTTATGCCTTGAGGTTTAATTTACCTTCCAGTTAAGACGACGTTCAAGGAAATCATGCTCTTCATCCTCCTGGGGTTTATAGCTTTTTACTCAAGGCACAAGTTTTAGTAAATCACAATTTTTGTGTTTCTACAAATCGGTAGGTAAGCGTTGGTGATCTCTATTTGGTTCTTACATACTGATGAAAACATTTGTGGTAAAACGTCTTTCCAAGAAACGTCAGATTGTAAATTGTTTAATTATGATGCTATTTAAGTTATTTTAAAAAATACACGATGTTGAGGAAAAACTAAAGCAGCAACGGGGACAGTGAGGCACGAGAGCTCCTAGAGTCCATTGCAGACATTTATTTTCGTCCCTTTTGTTCGTTTCTCTTGATACGACATGTGTTCCAGAAAAAGCCTGGAATTATCTTTCTGTATCTGGAGCTTCTTGACTAGGGTGAAGCAAGTGTAGTGAAACGTTGGGTGAAGTGAGTTATTTGGTAAAGCAAGCCATCGGTTTAGAATTGATCTACGCTGGGGGAAATTGAGTTGGGAAGCATTTGTGCAAAGAGTGGTATAATGTTACAGCTGAGGTATAATAACACCTTCCATCCATGTGTGCGTCTCTTTATAGCCTTTCATTCTGGCCTTGGATAGATTTTGCGGCTCACCTGGCTTGAGGCACGGGAGAGCCGTGTGGTTGAACCGAGCTCCAGAGTTTGGGCAGCGGAGACAAAGTCAGGCGGTCGCTTCTTCCACATTTTACAAAATACTATTTTAAGTGATTGAGGACTTTTAAGGTCGCAACTAAAATATCCCCATAGTATGAGATGTTTTGGTTCACATATAATGCAAGACCATTAAATCTTTTGGGGGCTTCCTAAAAATTACAAACTAAACTTGTCCCTCACTGCCAGACAGGCTTTACTTAGGTTTTTCAGAGTCATTTCACCTGCCTAACATCAAGCCAGAGGATCTGGGTCTGATATTTTGAAAGGAGGCATGGCCACAGCCTTAGTCTAAACTGGAGCTTTCTAAAAGATAATGTGCCGAAAGCCAGGAGACCGCATTCTACAAAGTGACTTGTTTAACGGTTCCTGTGCTGAATGGCTTGATTTACATTACGGCCGAAGAAAAGGTTAACAATTCAATCACTTAACACAGAATGTGGTGGGAAAACAGAGCCCATGCACATGGGGCAGCCCCTTCAGGAACAGACTGACCTGTCCTCCTCGTTTAGGGGACGTCCCATATCGATGCTCCTTTTTAGAGTCTGATAGTATGGGTTGAACCAGATTTTTTTTTTAATTGGGTTTTTTTTTTTTTTTAACCTGGCTGTCTTTTTTTTTTTTTTTTAAGTGTATTTATTTGTTTTGAGAGACAGAGAAAGAGAGAGAGGGTGGAGAAGGGGCAGGGAGAGAGAGAAAGAACCTCAAGCAGGCTCCATGCTGTCAGCACAGAGCCCTACAAGGGGCTCAAACCCACGAACCATGAGATGACCTGAGCCAAAACCAAGAGGCAGATGCTTTAGCCAGCGGAGCCACCCAGTTGACTATCTTAATCTGTTTATTTTGAATATGTTTCTCTTACTAGGGTGAACTTCTAGGCAATGTGTAGAAGTTAAAATATATCAGAAGTTTTATTTTTATATTTCAAAGGTATTAGAAGAAAATATAAATCAATATCATTAGCTTCCTCACTTGGGGAAATCTGAACCCTAAGGAAGACTTTCTTTTTTATGACAACACATGTCGAATTTACAAAATTTTCTCCCACCTTTAAATACTCCTAGCAATTATAAGAACATATGATTTTCATATTTTGCTGACTCTGAGTGAATATTTATTGGATGAATAGACTACGTGAAGATTCACATATACCACAGAATTAGAGTTGACATTACAGGTAAGGTAAAGGTTTTTCCATGAAAATGGTTGACTTCCTTATACCATCTTTTCCCTCCTATCTTGTGTTTTACAAGGAAATTTAAGAAAGGGAAGATTCCAAGCATAAACATAGCTTACATTTCTGAACAAACTGGCTGCTATTAGTGGTGTTCCTATTTTTTTTCTTTGTATCTCTTTTCCTAGAGACATTTTTTCCCCCTAACTCTTCATATATGGGTTTCAGCTTAACAGAATGCTAATTGGCAACATAAGTTTGGATTTGGGGCTAGAAAATGGTTCTGCTTGTTGCTGTTAGCTGGGCTTGAACACGGGTTGGTTGGATGTGTGCTTCAGCTCTTTATTTCTTCCACAGAAGAGTTTTACTCACTTGATCAGGAAAATGAATTGTAATATGTAATACATATGAATTGTAATATGATCAGGAAAAAGAGCAACATGGCTCACCAATAATGGGCCAGAGGGCATTTATAGGGTGCAGCCCTGGGACAGATACCCACAATTCTTCATACCGTGCTGTGTTCCATTGTGCCAGAATAATGGCCACTTTTCTAAATCTTTCTAAATGGAACCATGTTAAAAATAACTTATTGATTCTGGTCTTTTAATGCATACTTAAAGCCTTCAGGTGATTATTCAGACCTTTATGGATACTTTCTATAAATTTCTTTTTTATTTGGCTGGGCGGGAACGCACAGGAAGAAATACTACTCTTAATTTCACTAAAAGTGAGTTTGAAACTGAAATGATAGTCAAATAGGGACATATTAAAATTCTCTCTAGAAGGGTAAAAGTAATGATTCTTTAGACCTGCAGCTTGAGTCCAGGAGATAAAACTCAGCCCATTGGAGCAGCACGCCTAGTGAAGTCTCTCAAGAAAGAGAAGTTGTGGTTTTTGTTTGTTTGTTTTTTGTTTTGTTTTTTAATGTTTATTTTTGGAGGAGAGAGCGACAGAGTGTGAATTGGGAGGGGAGAGAGAGAGGGAGATACAGGATCTGAAGCAGGCTCCAGGCTCTGAGCTGTCAGCACAGAGCCCGATGCAGGGTTTGAACCCATGCACCTCGAGATCACGGCCTGAGCCGACCGAAGTCAGACGCTCAACCCACTGAGCCACCCAGGCGCCTCAAGAGGAATTTTGTTCTAACTGCATATAAGCTGACCAAGAACCACTGCTTAGATGATTCCTTGTCATTTGTTCCGCACCGCCCTCCCATCCCCAGCCTTCTCCCTGGGAAAGGGGCCAAAGTTTGAGGCGTGTATTTGCTAGGAGTCCCTGAAGATCATCCTCTTTGAACAAAGCCAGAAAGGAGGCTCCCCCTGCCAGGAAAGCCAGGCGCTGGCCCAGCGTGCTTAGGGGAGGGACCCCGTTAAGCTGGACGCGGGCGCTGGGTTCAGATCCAGCCCTACCACCTGTTAGCTCCGCATCGGTGGGAAAGTTGATTCACCGATTTGTGCCCTGTTTTCTCGTTTGGAAACCTGGACGAGTGCATCTGTCCCCTACAGGCGTTGCAAGAATTTCACGGCCCAAAGTAAACACCCAGTGAATGCCAGCTTCTGTTTATGTTGAGATCTTCTTCCTTTCGGTTCCCTGTTCCTCTTGAAATACTTTGAGTTCCCCTGAAAGTACTCTTTGAACGTGTCATTCTCAGGCTAGCCGATGGGCTGGCGTTGTCAGAACAAGCGCCAGGCAGCTAGGGCGCGTTCACTTCGTCACGCTTTCCCCGAACACAGAACCAGGTTTACTTTCTGCTTCAGAAGGTGGTATCGCCGTAAGCGGGTTTAGGGGTGGGTCCGGTAGGATTTCAGGGTTCGTGTGCTGTAGGATCACTGTTTGGGAAGAATAAGCGGTTAATCGTCCTGCAGTTACCTAGGGCCACGCCGTGCCGTGAGTCCCTGAAGATCATCCTCTTTGAACAAAGCCAGAAAGGAGGCCTCAGCGAGCGTGTGGGCGTGGGCTTCTGCGCCTGTGTCACGCCTGTGTCATGCCTGTGTCGCAGTGGGAACACTCTCGTGGCGGGCCCAGAAGTAACTGGGGATTCGGCTCTCTGCACCTGGCAGACTAACCAGGCACAGAGCATTCCTCACCGGTCTGTACAGTTACGGAGAGTTGAGGTCGCTACCTGCGCAGCCTCCTTAGCATATCAAGGGCTACGCGGGCAAAAAGAAACAGTGGCAAAATACCCAGACTCTACTCAGTCCGAGGGTCGCTGTTTTTAACACCGAGGGCGGCTCTGGGATACATCCTGGTCTGTCGTTTCTTTTGGAAGGGTGAGCCAGATGAAACTGGAGTGTCTAGCTTTTGACCTATAAAATGGCATTTTATTTGTCCAACCCAGTACAGGAATACCAAAGAGGACATACCCCGTTTCCCCGGCTAGCTGATTGTATCTAAGTAAAGATATTTGTAACGCCGTCTGGGTTCAGGATTGGCGTATTAGATTGGGAATGCTAGTTTTTAGTTTGCTTTTGGAAGCAACCTCAGGGAGGTTGGGGTAAGAGAGGATTTCCATCACTTGTTTAATGAGATTTACTGCGTGTTAATCCCTCCTTGAATCATTTACCCTAGTGTCCGATCTTCTACAATGGATGGGCTGGAGAGATCCAGGCCCATGCTGTGGTTCAAGAGTTGGATCTGGCCCGAGGGCCACCTCTAGCCTAAGCTAATTCATTCAAGTCACAGGCTGCTCATCACTTTGTTTCAAGTCCATTTGAATGTTAAGTTGCCAGTTACCCATTTTATCAAAACTCAGCATCTGATAATGAGACAATTTTTGAGAGAGAGACAGAGCTCAAGTGGGGAGGGGAAGAGAGAGAGAGGAAGACGCAGAATCTGAAGCGGGCTTCAGGCTCCGAGCTGTCAGCACAGAGCCCGATGCGGGGCTCGAGCCCACGAACCACGAGATCATGACCTGAGCCGAAGTCCGACACTTAAGCCACTGAGCCACCCAGGTGCCCCGGAAAGCGATATTTTATTACAACCAAATTCTAATTATTTACAGAATAATGTCAGTAGGAATATCCCTTTATTCTCTTTTCCTTGTCTCTTGTTCCTCTCCCTCTTTGTACCTTACCACACCCTCTGTCGTCCCTTATTGATTGTTCTACTCCTGGTATGATGCTAATATACACTGCATAATTAGTTGCTAAAAGGTTTATTCCCTGCCCTTTTGACCCAGAGCGCAGGTGAAAGAATGCTACTTTGAGCATCATTTGACTCCTTTGTTGCGCAAACGCTATTGAGTACCTACTACATACTAGTCCCTATACATAGATGTTTGTATATGAGAGGGAGAGAGAGACCAGTGGATAGCATGGCTGGGGGCTTATTTGGCATATTCCCACCTCGTGTGTTAAATATACACACAAAATCCATTCGGCGCCAGTGAGGAGAGTTTGGGAAGCCTTCCCAGAGAAGGTGTTTGAAACTGAGTGAGAGTGGGGCGCCTGGGTGGCTCTGTCGGTTAAGTGTCCGACTTCGGCTCAGGTCATGATCTCACGGTTTGTGAGTTTGAGCCCCGTATCGGTCTCTGTGCTGACAGCTCAGAGCCAGAAGCCTGCTTCGGATTCTGTGTCTCCCTGTCTCTCTCTCTCTGCCCCTCGCCAACTCGTACTCTGTCTCTCAAAAAAATGAATAGACGTGAAAAAAATTTTTTAAAAAATGATAAGAATTCACCAGGAGAAGAAAGAGAAACATGTCAGGTAGAGGTAGCAACGAGGCTTGAGCATAGGTGAAGAGCTGGGTCAGTCTTAAAACTTGGACCATGGGAGGAAATGGATTTAAATAATACAGCTTTTCTCTAGATCAGTATTTTGACTTGTAGGGTATGGATTATGGTTCTTTGTTCATTCTTACTTATACGTTGGTTCTATAATAGATTATTTTGGTCCTCTCTTTTCCTTATGACTGCAATTTCTTGTCTTTGAAGTCTTAATTGAATTCATGTTCTTATTATTTCACAGAGTGAAGCAACTGTTAGGAATTTTTTCCTGCACCTTGAGTTGTATTTTCTTCTGATAGGGAGACAGGATCCAAAGATAGGATCTCTAAGTTCTTCCATGCTTTTTCTCTCTCTTTTTTCCCCTTGCTATAAGTTGGTTTGAGGAGTGGTCATATATTTCTTTTGACCTTGATCATGCTTGGGTAGCTCAGGTCAGATTTTCTGTTTCTGCTGATATAATGAGGATTACTCTTTGACCTGTTTGTCATGCTATCTGACCATAGATTGTTTCCCTTCTTCCCAGCTACAGTTGAGGGCTTTGTTTTGTGGTCCATTCGTGACTATTGTTGCTATAGCCTGATGTCATGGCCAGAGAAGTGGGGATACCCACCTGAGGTGGAATGCGGTCTTTGCTAGGATACCTGGGCTCTGCCTTCTCTCTCTCCACAGATTGTGGTCATTGTGCTGCATCTCATTTCATCCTACTTGGTGTGGAGAAAAACCAGTCTGCCTTTCATTCATGTCTCCAGTTCTGGTGAATATCTAAGAGGCTTTATTTCACATCAGCCTTACTGAACTTTCCATCTTTTCACACATGATTCTCCTGAAGCAATTTCCATTGGTCCTAGATCAAAAAATTAAAAAAAGGAAGGCTACACGGTTTACTTCCTTTGAGATTTTGAAGTTCCTTGGGATAATTCTCAAGATTCCCACTGGTCTGGCTTTTAGAGAAGTGGGGCCTTGTTCCTGGGTCTTCAGAAATTTGTTTCTTCCCTTCATCATGAAGTTTTATTTTAAGGCTTAGTGTGTTAGACTATGTGTGTTTCCTTGCTTGGTGCTCTTGGTGGAATATTTTTTTGCTGGTCTGCAGTAATTTCATTTTTTGGAGGCTGTTACTCATTTTGCTAGTTGTTGTGGGAAGGATATTCTGTGGTCTGGTTTTCAGCAGTCATCATGACTTGATAGCCAAGGAGAGGCCACAAACAACGCCTTTCTAGCTCTCCATGATTCTGTTCCAGGGATGCAGCCTAGATTTCTTCAATTTGGAAGTAAATTTGCTTGTGGAAGCAACTCCATTGAAATAAATTCGCTCATTATTTATTCTCCAAACATAAGGATAATTATGTTAAGAGGATAGATCGTGACTCCAGGAGGTGAAATTAGCCCATCTGCCTCCAGCTTCAAGAGACGATTGTGCTGATTGATCCGCGGCCGAAGTTTTGGTTGGAGGAAAGATAATCGGTGTCCACACCTTCCCCCTGTTGCCATGTAGGTTCTATCAGTTTTCTGTATTTTTCATCGTCATGTGCCTAGGCAAGGTTGTTTGGCAGCCCTGTCCAAGAAGATCATGCCTGATCCATGAATCAGTCGCTCTCAGATGCCATAAAAGTAATGTGACTTTGCAAACACCACCCAATCCCTTAGGAGACTTACTGCTTTTGGGATGAAGACTTCTATCAGCTCGCGAAACTGGAGCCTCAAACGCATATGTAATTGCCCCACTTGGCAGTTCTGTTCTGAATCATCCTTTTTCCATGGCACAGGCTATGTGAGAACTGAATGCACTTGAGAATGAGTGGGTTTGGTGTTTTGCTTCAGTCTTCAGTGTGCCCGACACCGTAGATTTGCTTTGGGTAACGCTACCCCACTTGTTTTTTTTAACCCCAGTCTTAACAGAGGGACCTCATAAGTGGCTGACTGCCTTCCCATCATGTCTTACCTGAGCTCAGCTAACTTATGTGGACAGTGGGGTTGTCTGGCCTCTGGGCAGGGTGACACAGTCCCGGGCAGAAAAATCTTCCAAACGTTTACAGAGTAAAGGGTGAACTCAGTTCTCTTTCCTCCACTTACCTCTCTCCTCCCCGACGGCCCCTTTGAGAAGAAGGAAAGCCGTTTTCTCTGGGCCGTGGCAACTTGAAGAATTGGGACGGGTCTCCCTACGCTTGGCTGTGGGACTCCTGAAGTCTTCTGTTTTCTCCCTCCTCCTCTGGGGAAATTAGCAACTTTATTTGGAGGGGATTCAAAGACATGCAGAGTTCATGCGTTTAAGAAAAAGAATAGAATTTATTGTGGAACGTAGCATCCATTTGCTGTTCCTTTGGTTTTATAGTTAGTTCTTCAAATAGTTTCATAAGTGAATTAAGTGCTGACAAGCCTTCACCCCCGGAGGAGGGTAATATTACCTCAAATCCTCACATACCTTTTTACAAATAAAAGCATCAGAGGATTCTCTTCTCCTCTTCCTCTTCGTTCTTCAAGTCTGGCAGCAACTAGTTAATTTTGAAACTGCCAGAGAGATTATTTCTATGTTCTACTGCACCTCTGGGAGAAGAATGGAATCTCCTCTTTTTGTCCATATGCTGACAAAAATCTAATTTCAGAGGGCAATGATGTCACCAGCTAATGAGCAAAATATTTCTTACTAAACAGATGAGTCCTTCCCTGGTTCCTTTGTGAAACAGAGGGAAAAAAACCTCACAATGTGTTTCGTATTGTCTGTAGTTACTCTGACAACTCATAAACACTTCACAATGTAATTCCGACTTCTTTAGAGAGTGAGACTAATTTTTTTTTGTAAACGCGAAGAATAGCACATTAAACTGATGGCTGTGACCAGAAGGCCCCTGCCACGGCTGGACACTGATCACAGGTACTCATCAGTGCTGATCTTGAACATACCGGGCAGGAGCCAATGTGCTGCCCCCAAGGCAGGGAGTGACCTTGAATGCATCACTTCTTGGACCAGCGCAGGATGATCAGGCATGTTGGAGAGATTATGAAATCAGGCTTGGAGAAGAGGAGGGCCGGAAAGCTGCTGTTGATCGGTGTCACATGCTGTTTAGAAGGGCAACAGCGGCAGCCGACTCTCTGCCTGTCCAAGGAGGCAGGCCCCTAAGGCCGCGGGGGCAGAAAGAAGTGAGGCCTTGGGGCCATCTAAACACTGGCCTTCGAGGATCCCGGAGGGACACAGAAATGCCCCCAGCCTCCCAGCGAGTGTTCCTCCCCTCAGTGAAACATGTCTCAGTTTCCCCCGCCAAAGGTGAGTCCAATCATGTTTTTTGTTTTTTAATTTTTTAACGTTTATTTTTGAGAGAGGCAGAGCATGAGCAGGGGAGGGGCAGAGAGAGAGGGAGACGCAGAATCCAAAGCAGGCTCCAGGCTCCGAATGTCCTCACAGAGGCTGATGAGGGGTTCGAACTCACCAACTGTGAGATCGTGACCTGAACCAAAGTCCGACACTTAACTGACTGAGCCACCCAGGCACCCAATTCTCCCACTTCTGAATGCCTGTATCTCTCTGTTCCTCTTCTGGGTGTTTCTCACGGCTACTCTCGCTAATCCTGTTTCTGAACTTCTCTGTGGGCTCTCTCTCCCCCAAGACTTGCGGATTGCAATCTTTGCAGCCCCAGTAAAGTCCACTCACTCCTGTTTCAACTCCTTGGAGGCATCCATCCATTGATTTCAACCAGAAAATATCCATTTATCACAGACACAGACAGTATTTTTAATTGCTTCAGTGTAAAAAGATATTATGTTGAGTGTTGGCAATTGTGTAAGGAAATAGGCACTCTTTTTATACAACTTGTGAGCTTTAAAAGTAATACAGTGTCGGGGCGCCTGGGTGGCTCAGTTGGTTGAGCGACTGACTTCGGCTCAGGTCATGATCTCGCAGTTCGTGGGTTCGAGCCCAGCGTCGAGCTCTGTGCTGACAGCTTAGGGCCTGGAGCCTGCTTCAGATTCTGTGGCTCCCCCTCTCTCTACCCCTCCCCTGCTCATGCTCTGTGTCTCTCTGTCTCTCAATAATAAATAAACGTTAAAAAAAAAAAAAGTAAAAAAAAAAAGTAACACTGTTTTCATCTGACCAAATTTTTAATATCTATCCAAGGACTTTAAGCTATGTCCATCTTCTAATTGTTTTTCTAAAAAGAAGAATGTGTTAGATGTGTTAGAAATTTGACAATGAAGTTCATCAGAGTATTGTTTATGATCTTGAAAAATTGGAAACATTCCACTGTCTAATGATTCAGGGCATTAAGAAAACTAGGGTATATTTCTGTGAATACTACTGAATCCTTAATATATTGTAATTGTTGGCTGTTTGTTGACATAAGAAAAATGTTCAAAATTTAAAAAGCAGATTTTAGAACTGTTTGAACAGTATCCATTGAGGGCTCCACAGTTTCTCTAAAGGAAACTTTCAGAGGCAGCGGTGTGGCTCAGAGGGTAGCGGCTGGAATCAGGCCCTTTGTTTCTACAACTGTGTGTTCATGTGAGGGGGGCTTGGGGACCCTGGTAGTGACTGTGGGAGATAGGGCAGCTAACGATCACAAAGTCACACTTTTTTTATAAAAAGCAAACAAAACATAGAAACCTAAGGGTATGTAGTGTGGGGGGGGGGGGTGTGCACGCGTGCATGCATGTGTGTGTGTCAAAAGCAGGAGCATAAAAACCAAAATATGACAAATTTTTTGAGTGTGGGAGGGTTCAGGTGATTTCTTTTTCTCCTTCTGTATCTGCATATTCCACATTTTGTGATTGAAAGCGTATCACATGTAATCAGAAATAAACATTTACTGAAATACAGACGAATAGGACAGTGGCCCTGGTCTCCTCAGTGATACGCTGGTTACCATATACTTGGCTGAGTCCTGTCACTGTGTGTGCTCTCAGCCACCCAGGTTCTAGAAGAAGAGGAAAGCCAGGAGGGCTTTCCAAGGGAGTTGACCTATGGACTGAATATTGAAGGATGGGTAGGAGGAGATGGGGTGGGCAGAGATATTCCCAGAAAAGGAATCTGCCAGTGCGAAGGTGTGCAGGCACATGCGAGATGGAATATTAGAGATGCTCTGAGGGGGTCGAAGGATGAGAACCAGACGCTATGAGAGGCCTTTCCCTGTAGTATCTGCATCCATATCCACAGTAGCCGGGGCAGGGCAGGGCTCTAACCCTGCGACGTCCCACACTCCACAGGAAGGCCTTTGGACTCTGCCCTGAGGACCTAACGAACCATTCCTTAGGATGGGAGGCTGATGCTCAAATCTGTTCTCAGCAAATTTGCACACTTCCCGCGCAATAAGTACATTCAAGCCCACCACCCAGTGGGCAGGATCAGCCATGCCCTTCCTTCATGAAGCTTCTTCCCTGGTTTCCAACTGAACTGCCTTCCACCAAGAAGCTTCCCAGGGTGGCCTGGCCCAGCCTCGTCTCTCAAATATCCCACAGTTGACTCAGATCCCACAGCAGGGGCTGGGAACAACAGGGCCAGAGAGTCTAAACTTCTCGTTCCACATCGATGACACACGCGTTTGCCGAGGACCCACTGTGGGTGGGGCGTGCACTGGGCACCGTGAGTGTAAGGAGGGAGAACAGACATGGCCCCTGTGGACTTTCACGTCTTCTAAAGGACGAGCAGTCTTGGATGCCCTTATAGTGCCCAACATGGAGGACCTCCATAAAGACCTGAATCCTCCTTGGAGAGTCGTATCAGTGACAGCTAATGGGGGGGGAGGGGGTACAGGAGGACCAGGCCACCAAGAGGATGGGCAGGGATGCGTCCTACCCCCACCCTCCTCACAGAACCTGGTGCAGTCAGGGCCCGGCTTCCTGTGCATCTCACAGGACATCCAGAGCTGCCGACCAGGCTCTAGGCCTCACACTCAGGATCTCCTTTGGAGGCTGATCACCGCCTGTTTTATAAATCGGAGAAATTAAGAAACATGCCCAAGCAGACGCTGTTCACGGGTGACATGAAGGGGCCCTGAGCCTACCTCTGACCAGGTTCAGAGTTCCAGCTCCTAATTCGGCTCAGAATCTTCTCTGTGTCTGAACAGCCTGTTCAGACCCAGCCTCAAATGTGGGCCACATCATTAGTTTTCACATGTTTTCTTTGCCGTTGCTATTTACATAGCCCCTACAACAGCAGTTTGGTAGAATTAAAATTGGTCTTGTTTGGATTCCAATCAGCAAGACTGCAGATGTCATAAGCACTTACTGAGCTCCACTTGTAGGTTGTACAGACACAAAGGTTTTTTTAAATATTTATTTTGAGAGAGAGAGAGAGAGAGGGAATGAATGAATGGCAGAGAGGAAGGGAGATAGAGAATTCCAAGCAGGCTCTGTGCTGCCAGTGCAGAGCCCAATGCGGGGCTCGATCACACAAACCAAAGGTCATGACCTGAGCCGAAATCCAGAGGCGGATGCTTAGCCAACTGAGTCACCCAGGCGCCCCCCCCCACAAATTTTAAAACAACACTTTAAGATCAATGTTACTGGATCAAATGTGCATGGAGGAACACTAAGACCCAGAGATGTGAAGTGATTTGCTGGAGGACCTGGAAATTCAACTAGGTCTAGTTGTTGAATTGTTCTAGGTTGTTCTAGCTCCAAAGGCCTTCGGCTTTCCTCTTCCCTCTACCCCGCTCCCATGGGGCATGTGCATTTTCTTAGTTTGCACCAAGCAGCAAGGAAATTCAGCCGAGGGTTTCTCCTGACAGTTTTAAGGAACTCTAAGCATAACGTTGCGTGCAACGTGGTTGGCGGTCTCGGGTGAAGAAAGCTCACGTGCACGTTGGAGGTGCAGGAGCCAAACCATGAAGTTTCAGATTCTGCCTCTGCCACTGACCGCCTGGGAAACGAGGTCAAATGGGTAAAGATTAGCCCAGTGCCTGGGAATTACGAGCACACCGTAAACACGGGTGTCAGAAACATGATGTCGCAAAAGCACCCGCCACAGTGGGTGGCACAGGTGGACCCTTAGGAGGCAGCGGGGGAGGGGGTGTCGGTGAGTGTATGGGCAGAGCGAGGCAGTATGGGGAAGGTGCAGCAAACCCTCATGGGGAGAGAGAATGGGAAATCCCTTTAGGGGTTGGAGGAGACACTTCCGAGGAGAAAATTGGGGGAGAGGGGATTCATGCAGCTCTTGTTGAAGGGCGAGAGACACCAAAGGGGCAGAGCGAAGGACAGACACCCAGGACAAAGAGATAGATGGGGTTCTGGTGGTCTGTGGCATTGGCTAGGACCTCTGCTGCGTGGTAAAAAGGGTGTGTGTGTGTGTGTGTGTGTGTGTGTGTGTGTGCGCGCGCGCGCGCGCGCGCGCGCACACGCACGTGAAATGTCCTACCAAGTGAGGTAACCTTGCATAATACATACATACAGGCCCAACAAGGAGAGAGGCACCTTGGACTGGGGACAGCTCAGACTGCCCAGAGGGAACACGTGACTTACCCAAGTGGCTGAATTTACTCCTGAAAGACAGACATGACTTGTCACCCACGTCGTAGACTCCACCTGGGTTTTCAGTCCTGTCTTGTTCAGATGATATTCTGTTTAAGTAACAGCATGTGCCCGTCACTCCCCAGACACCCCTGAGAAAATTAAATGATCATCTTGTGACACAGTCCCCGTGCACACATTTCTAGAAGACCAGAGAACCCCAGCTGCTCTGAAATGATTATTGAAACAATTGGGTAAGACAGTTTTAGAAGCATCACCGGACAGGAAATACCTCTCCTACATTGACTTGGGTAGTTAAAATAGAAAAAGGAGTGGGGACAGATAGAAAGTGACAAGTCCAGAAGAAAACCAAAATCACAAGTTTTAATTCAGTAATTTCAAAAATAGCCATTGGAAGGTGTCTATTTTCAATCGAGACTACTCCCTTCAGGGGATGTTTGGAGGAGTATCTGCGAAAGAGATCTTTTTTAAGTTCAGTCACTTGTAAGGGTTAGTCCTTGTCCCGGATTTGCTCAGATTCCCGCGTCCTTTTTTTTCTTTCTCTGGAATTCCATAGACAGTAATTAAGGAACTGGAGGCCAGCGGGAGGTCAGGGAGCCTTCGTCAGTGAAAACAGGGATTGTTTGCCACGTACAACACTCCCTTTTTTCCTTGTGGTGAATAGGAGATTTGCTTAGAGCTGATGACTTATGCCTTTCTTACAAGTTATGCAGTTAGCAAGTAACTGGGGAATCAGTCAGCAGGCAGAAAGCAGCTAATTGAACCCAGTGTCTTCACTTTTTCCTCCTTCGGATGCTAAGCCGTGCTGGTGGCGCCTGTCTGATCATGTAACTCCAAAGGAACATGTTTGAGGAGTGCCTGATCCTCACTTTGAGATCACAGAGTTGACGGAACAGGAGTGAAGACGCGCTCAACGTGGGGAGGGGGCGGGGGGACCAGACGTGCTCGAAATTGCCCCTTAGGCCTGCTAAATGCCGAAGCCGGTAAGTTCGTTGGATGTGTTTAACGTGAAAGGGAAAATGTGCTTTCTGTCCCTGCAAGGAAAAGCTTTTTTGACTGCTCCCAGCTAGGATGCTTTCCTCTTTTCTGTTCAGCTTCTTCGAGATTTGTCCTCCTTCCCTTCTTTCCTTCCCTGCTATGGAGCCCCGAGCCTTCTTTCCCAGCACGCTCACCCAATAAGGCATAGCTTTGGGGGGAGAATAGGGGATTTTAATCTGAGAATAAAGGGATTCTCAAGAGACTGAGTGTACGTGGTTGGAGCCCAGTTGTCATCGTGGAGGCTTTCAGTGCGGAGGACTGGACTGCAGACTGCCTTGCCTGATGCAGCTTTTCATAATGCTGCAGCCGACCCGCTTCCTTCCCTTACGGTTAACGCCGCTGGCAGTGCAGACCTGGGAAATGGAAGCGTCTCTGTTTGATTCTGCACCCAGTCGACCAGAAACTGCTGTGTGAATTTCGCAAGCAAAATACGTTTCCGATTTCAGACTATTTCAGAAATGCTTAAATATGTTATAGCGGGGGGTGTGTGTGTGTGTGTGTGTGTGTGTGTGTGTGTGTGTGTCTCCAGGGGAGATAAACTGACTTAGTCTGGCTGCTAATTGCAACAGTGGGCTGGGTGTCGAGAGAGCCGGGGAAGCAAGCTGAGCGTTGTTTCTGCAAAAGGCACAGTCGTAATCCTGCGCTCACCCTGGGCTCCAGCAGCCCCCAGAGGGACTCCGGTGGCTCCTTGCGAGTTCAGTTTAACTTTTATTAGGGAACAGTGCTCCCGCGCCTGCAACACTGTGCCGCGCAGCTTTTGGAAAGCATTTGTCACAGCGCACCTTAGCTGCTAGAACCGTTTGTTGGGGGGGGGGGGGGAGGTGGCCGTGAAGTATCTGTTACCCACCTGCAGGGACGGGCTGGAGAGCGCGGGATGCTGCCGTTCCATTTGCTCGACTCACACACTTTTCTGTCTACAGATGCTATTAATTGTGTTCCCTTTTTTCCGATCCTCCTCTGCGTAGCTGTGTTATGAAAAGTCCTCCACGCTGGCCCCATGTCTTTCCTATTAGAACATTGCAGATGTGTCAAGGATGCACATGTTCCAAAAGAAGCTGAGAAGGAAGGAGGCTCCACCCTCCTTGGCCTGCCAAGTGGGCCCCATAGGCCCCTCATTCAGCGCCCTGGCAGGCGAATGGTGCACTATCTCTTTAAAGCAGCTCTAGTTTTGTGCCTTGGCTTGGTCAATTTGTTATGGTTTAAAACTGTGGAGCCAGCTGTCTGTAATCTGATGTAATGTTGCCATGGAAACCAGCAATGAAACACTTAAGCATTCACCACAGAATTACTACATATAGCATTAGCCAAAGTAATTAAAAGTTGAGCCATATGGGCTTTCTGGTGGAAAAATCTGCAATAGAGAGGCTTGGAAATCAAATGTTTCTATTTACAATAACGTAAATCCACTCTTCCACCTCCTTTGGTAGAATAAATTAATTGCCTTTTTCTGCTAACGTTGGGAGGTGAGGGGTTTTATACAGATGATTGCGTTTTCATGCTCTCCTTTAGAAGACGAGCAAATTAAAGTTTACTTCAGTACTATGACCTGGGGCCGGGCAGGGAGAGGAGGAGATACCACCTCGTGTTACAAGGTGCATAAACATATACTGCTATTTTTTACGTTAGTTGATTTAAAACCTGTTCTCTAGTAGTTCTGTTTAATTCTAGGGGTCTGTTTCTTGGAACCAACTATTCATTTTATATGTACTGCAGATTTCCTTCTATGAGAGTTCCTCCAGGTGCACAGATTTCTTTTAAATGTGTGCACACGCATGCATACACAGATACGGTTAAATAGTTTTGTGTTTTTTTTTTTAATTTTCACACCCTCATCTCTGGGGGTGTAATTTCTGAATAAAAAGACACAAGTTATTTTCAGCATTTGGAAAGTGGCATATGCTTATTTAAAAGGAGAGACCTGAAATGAGGAATTTAACTTTATTTAACAGTTTAAATGAAATGCATGCCTTATACACAGTCTATGTTAAAACAGCTGGAGGGAAATTTTTAAAAGCAAATATTTCACAAACTCCTTTTCCTCTGGACTCAGGAGGAAGCGAGAAGTCAACACCTCTCCATCAATAAAATGCATCCTTGGGATACACTGTTCAACTCCAGTGACTTCTAGGCTGACTCATGGGGGATTTTCTATTTAAAAAAAATAATAAAGCATAAAGACAGAAATAGATGACATTTTTCTTCACATAAATTGTGCTGCATCTATCTCGTTTAGTGTCCAAAGCACGATAATGAGAAGTGACTGGTTGTTGTGATTTGTCAATGGCAAACACCTCTAAAATATTCATAATTTTTTTTAGAAAAATAAAAATAACATTAGTTCAAAGTTCTAAAGAGCTCCTGTTTCTCAAATCTAGACGGAACATGTGAAAGCAATTAAATAAGTACCTGGAATATGTTATTTTTTCACCCCGGTGAATCAGGGGGGAGGAAAGTAGGACTCACGGAGGAGGTTTTTGCCTTTAATTCTGTTGCCCTGATTTAGCTATTTTGATTTCTCTCTCAAAAGTTCCCTCTGATGGCACGTTTCCTACATATTTGTGGAATGCACAGGCATACCCCTCCCCCTCACCACCATCAGCAGCCCTCAAGCTAGGTACAAGGTATACATACAAAACTAATTTTCATTCTGTAACATAGCGTCCCATATCTTTGTTCATTTCATTTATACTCACTTCAGAATTTTTAAAATTTTATTTGTCATTTATTTTTAATTTTTTTTAATGTTTATTTATTTTTGAGAGACAGAGTGTGAGCAGGGGAGGGGCAGAGAGAGAGAGACAGAATCAGAAGCAGGCCCTAGGATGTCAGCACAGAGCCGACGTGGGGCTCGAACTCACAAACTGTGAGATCATGACCTGAGCCGAAGTGGGACACATAACCGACTGAGCCACCCAGGCGCCCCTATTTGTTATTTATTTTGAGAGAGAGAGCGCGCGTACAAGCAAGTGGGGGGGGGGAGCGGACAGAGAGAGAGGGCTCTCGCCATCAGTGCAGAGCCCGACATGGGGCTTGATCCCACAAACCGTGAGATCACAACCTGAGCTGAAATTAAGAGTCGGACCCTTAACCAACTAAGCCACCTGGGCACCCATTAACTTTGGAATTTTTTAATACGAGAGTGACAGACATGTTCTAGATTTGTCCCACTATAATCTAATGTTGGTTCTTCTTCTATTGGAATTGCTTAGTTTTAGAGATCCATCAAAAAGGCAGAATAGTTTCAGTGTGAATGTGTAATCCCGTGCCCTAGGGTTCTGTTCGGGTGCTGATGACCCAGCATGAGGGTTAACCAAGTTTCTCATTTTTCTGGTTGACCACTGACCACTTCATCACATATCAACAGTTCAGCCAAGCATAAATGAAAATTCATACCATTCAATACTGTTATGTAGCAGAAGCTGTACTTACTTACTAGTTCATTTTAGTTTTGTTACATTTTAAGTTTTAGGCCAAACACATTAGGCCGAATGGCCAGCATGCAATGTGTATGTAGCCTCCTTCCCCACCCCCCATTACCTGGGGGTCCAATTCGCATTCTTCATCATCAGGTAAGCAGTAGTTCACTTTAATGCTGAGATGGATAGGTAACACTTTAGGAATTATAGAGAAATTGGATACAGTTCACAGAAGGGAAGCCTGAGAAACACCCCTGTCTTGATGACTCACCATTTATGGGTTATAATAATTATTCTTCAGTGGGTGAATGGTTTGCTTACAGTTGTGCAGAGAGAAAGTACAATGGCCTTATGCTGGGAGCCCCAGGGGGAGGACAGAGGCCAGGAAATGGGTTGTATTTATCGCTTACGTAGTGCCATAGTGCCACAGAAATATTTGTGGCCTCCCGACATGCTGCACCGTTTTTCTGCCCAAGTAATTCACAGTATCTCTACCTTGTTTACCCTTGAACTCTTCTCGGCTAACTCTTACTACGTCCCCATTTGATGGTCGATGGAGGCGGGATGATGGAGGAGGGGTGGGAATGTCTTCATGTCAGACCAGCTCAGAGATGTGGGTTTTGTTTTCTGTGGATTGTATGAGGCGTCCCTGTCCTTACCATCTCTGTGAACTAGGTTGGAGGAAATGGAGGGAGGGCTGTTGCCAGGTCGTGCAGGATCAGCCGGGGCTGCTCGCGAGCTGCCTGGGGTAGGGGGGGCTGTGCGCTTCCGCCCCCCGGGAACGTCCGAGCACCCGGCCGGCGCAGCACGCCTTTTGGCCTGTTGGGCCAAAAGCTGCAGACTTCTCTTGCTTTTGCACATTTTGCACCGATAAAACAGAGGAAGCTGCATATTGGACGTTAGAGCTGACTTGGAAACGCAAACCTCATTTTGTTCACAAGGAAAGGATTGTTTTTCACTGGGGTCACTGCTGCGGAGGGAATTTTTTTTTCTCTCTGTAATGTTTGATACTTGAGGGAAAACAGCTGGGTTGAGCATACTCGAGTCGCTGCACACTGAAATGGCATGCTGGGGAATATGCGCTGTGCTGTATGGCTGAAAAGGTCAGCTTTTTCCCTTGTCCCTCGTGGAGGAATGCAGGGTCTGTCCTCACGCGCGCCTCGCGAGCTCTCAGAAGGAGCCGGGAGAGGCCGCAGGCATGGCTGAGATGTGGCGGACTGTCCTAACAAACGCGATAGAAGGCGGCTTTTTGCTTCTCTTCCCTTTTCCTGCCCTGCTGTTTTTGATTTTGGGGGGAGGACTGGAACAAGTCAACAGAATTTTGGTTTGGAGAAGTAGTTGATGACCACGCTAAGCGGTCCTGATGGGCCAGACAGAGGAGAGCCGGGCCCAAACCACAGGAGCGGGACTGGAATTACGGGGCCAGCCTTGTGGAGAGGGCCCCGTCGGAGTTCTCCTAAGAGGACTGGGAAGTAACTGAGACAAGCGCAGGGCATGCTGGGCAGGGGCCTGATGCTCCGGTGAATTAGGCCTCAGGATGGTAGGTGGAGCTTCGCGAACCTGTTGGGCCAATGAGCTGGCGCCCCAGGTTCAGCTGCACAACTGCCCAAGTTCAGACTGGCGGGGAGGCCGGGCTGTACCCAGCTGCCAGAGCAGAGCCCTGGGGCAATTACCTGATTAACTTTTTTCCCTTTGTTTCTTTGCCAGTCAAGAGAACAATCGGATGATGAGACTGAGGAGTCGGTGAAGTTTAAAAGATTACACAAGCTGGTCAGCTCCACTCGCAGAGTGAGAAAGAAACTAATCAGGGTGGAAGAAATGAAAAAGCCCAGCACCGAAGGTAAACACGCAAGCTCGCGGGCACACGTGCGCGCGCACACACACACACACGCGCGCGCACACACACACACACACACACACACACACACACACACTCCGCCCTGCTTATTCCAAAGTAGATCAGCTGGGATCAGCTTTTCAGTAGAAAAAGGGTATGATTTCAAGTGGAAAACGGATTGCATTCTGGCTGAGGCTGGCGGAGAGCGCTTTGGGTGTGCGCGTTAGCTGGGCATTGCTCAGCATGTACGGATCCTGGCATCCGGCATGTCGGGAGCTTAGTCATTTCAGTGTTACAGCAACGCGGGATGGGTAGTATGTGACAACGAAGTCTTCTCAAGGTGTGGCATAGCTTTCATTTTGAGCTTACATCATTCTATGTAAACTTCATTATTTAAAAAAAATTTTTAATGCTTATTTATTTTTGAGAGAGAGAGAGCAGGGGAGAGGCAGAGAGAAAGGGAGACACAGAATCCGAGGCAGGTTCCAGGCTCCGAGCTGTCAGCCCAGGGCCCGACACGGGGCTCGAGCTCAAAACCCGCAAGATCGTGACCCGAGCCAAAGTCAGACGCTCAACCGACTGAGCCACCCAGGCGCCCCTTATATCAACATTATTTTATAACTTCTTCCTAGCCTCTGTGACCAAAGACTGGTGGCTCTTGCCCACGGAGTTTAGTCCAGATTTGATATATGTCCATCTCAAACAAACATCTAACAATCAAGGCACTTAATACCCTTTTTCAGATCTCTGAGGGATGATTTGTTCTTCCTGTAAACAGTCTGAAGACTCCATTCAGATTGGGCTCTAAGGACCTTTCATTCTAAGTGGATCTTAAGAGCTATCTTGCTGGCTAAGCTGCTTGTCAGATGAAGCAATAATGTCAGAAGGGGCATGAGCCTGGACTTATTGTAGTGAATAGTTAACCTTTGAAGTGTGATTATGACGATTTAAATCTCAACCATATCCGTCTCTCCTGTTGTTAGCAGTATGCATTTGCAGCATCTTGTAAAGTTCTCCCAAAAGGATGAAAGAAAAGAGTAAGATTTCCCATTTGGGAAAACAGTAAGTGGACTGGAAAAAATACTGGAGAGACTAGGTCTTATTTTTTAAAAAGCACATTACTTGTTAAAATGTCACACCTACGTCTTAAGGAATTTCAGAATTTTAACACGTAGATTTGAAAATGATCTTCGAGAAGCCTTTTGGTTGTACACTGGTAAGATCAAGCCATGGAGGGGACTGGATTTCCCCTTATTTGCATAGATGAGGGTTTCCTGGTGTTTTTCACTGCTGTTTTTAAATTTCTGTTTGCTGTAATTATTTATCAGTTTAAATCCCCTGGAGAAATAGTGAAGGTGAGGGGATTATGGGAGCGTGAAGGCAAGGGAGGAAGAGAAAGGAGGATGGGAAAGGGCGGTGGGGGGCTGGAGAGAAACGTGCTTATGGGCAATTTCATAGAGGTGTGTGGAATTCCAGGTTCCATTCGGGTGTCTTCTTGTGTGGTAATTCTGTTTGCCTCTGGGTGCAATGCTGATTTTATAGTTGGATGTTTTAACACCTGCTCATCAGTGCTGGTTTTCACAATACAGAATTATAGCCTGATCTCCTCTCACTGGCAGCTCTTAATGAAATCACACACATACTGTCAGTTGGTAATAAATAGTAAGTAGACCCATATGGAATTGCTGTCATTCAACCTTGGGCACCGCGTTTTATTTCATTTTATTTTTAAATGTTTATTTGTTTATTTTGAGAGAGAGAAAGCACAAGTGGGGGAGGGGTGGAGAGAGAGAGAGAGAGAGAGAGAGAGCGAATCTCAAGCAGGTTCTGTGCTGTCAGCGCAGAGCCTGATGTGGGGCTCAGTGTCACAAACCATGAGATCGTATCATGATCTGAGCTGAACACTTAACAGACTGAGCCACCTAGGCACCCCTCGGCACCACATTTTAAAACAAACCTTGCATACTTGGCAAAATTAAATCTCAAAGATAGCCAATAGATTGGTGATTCTTGTCCATAAACGAGATGGAACGATTCACGTACCTGGTGCTGGGCCTGCCACCTGGTTGCATAGTCCTACAGAAAAGTCATTTGCATTCGGGCCGCCTTTTCCACTAGACTAACATCTGATAACAGTACAGCAATACTCTGTTTGCATATTTATGTCAGAACAGATCAGTCCAAGTATCTCTGAGAGACACGGTGGAAAAGGGGAAGAATATACCTGGAGAGGTAGCTTTAGGGTAAAAAGTAGTCATTGTATGGACTTCTAGCCCTGAACTATAATTCACCTGAGTCTGGATTAGGTTCCACAGATGAAACATGGATTAAATGAGCCTGAGTCCCAATTAACCTCTGGTGTCTGATGAATTGGGGAGCAAGGGTGCCATTAAGTGGGCAGGTGGGTATTGCCAGCTCAGGCTGCCCACGAGACCGGACCAGACTAGACGAGAGCTCCCTCTAGCCCCTGTGGAACGGAACTCTGTGAGGCTCCTCATTGACAGAAGAGCTGGTTCTTGGCCCTTGAATCTGCAAAGCAGGAAAGATTCACATTCCCAATAACCCCTCCTTTGCCACCTCTGGACCTTCAAAGAGTTGAGCCTTTTGGCTTCCCACATGTCTGTGCCAATGCTAAGTTTTCTGAAGGATAATTAACCTTTACTGAGAGCATTCTGTGTGCCAGCCACTTGCCTAAACACTTTAGATTCTGTGTTTCTTTTAATATGTCATCCCCAGAATAGCCACCAGAGGCAGGCATTCATACCACCCTCGTTTCACAAATGAGGGCACTGACCCGCCAAGAGGTTAAATAATTCACTCAAGGTCACTGAGCCTGCTGGCAGAAGGCCCGGAATTAAGTCCAGGCAGCCTGGGTCTTCACTCTGTTCCCACCCCTTCCCCACCGCCCCCTGGCTCTGGAGTCCTGGGAGAGCCATGAGAGTTCCGTCTCTCACCTGGTCTCACCCATGTAACTGAGTTTCAGGTCCTCCTCCAGGGCATGGATGACCCTAGACAGTATTAAATCGTAGGCCAGGTCAGTGCCCTCCATTGGCCCGTTTCTGTGCTTTTTTCCCCTAGAGCTGATACGCACCTACCTTCCACCATTGTTCCAGCTTATCTGTAACCCCATAATGAATGAATCATTAGCTTTCGTTCAGTGCTTTTTACCTTACAGAGCACCTTTACGTATTTCACTTAATTTTATCCTTAAAAAAAAATTAAAGTTATTTAAGAAAGAGAGCAGTGGAGGGGCAGAGAGAGAGGGGGAGAGAGAGACTCCCAAGCAGGCTCCACACTGTCAGCACGGAGCCTGATGAGGGGCCCGATCTCACAAGATCATGACCTGAGCTGAGATCAAGAGTCAGACACTTAACTGACCGCGCCCCTAATTTCATCCTCGTAACAGCCTTGCAGCAGATAGTTCTGATAGGTAGACATTATTACAGGCGAGGGGACAGGCTCAGAGCAATGAAATAATTGCCCAAGGTCATGGAGATGGTGAGTGGCAGAGACAGAGCTGGAATCGGGGCGTAAATCTGTGTTCTTGGCATTACGTCACCCCAAATCCTACCCCTGTTAAAATCACCTTCCTTCCATATTCTGATCTCAGCTGACCAGGAGAGAGAAAGGTCGCTATGTGAAACAGGTCACACCAAATGATGATGGGGTCAGTGCACGCTGACTGTCATTCTCCCCATTAAATAGTTGTACTTGGAGGCCCCAGAAGGAGAGAAGCAGGCCTGTAAACCCCAGGAATCAAGTGAAGGCTGGGATTTCAGGCCTCGGGTCAGACACAGACGGAAGAACGTACCCTATGCAAGGCCTGCCCTCGGCACACAGCATTTGCCCCCATTTCCCTCCAAGCTCCTTACCAAATGCAGGGTTTTCAGGATCAGGACGCAGAGCTCTACAGGTCATGGACATGTGTGCACCGGCTGGTTCCAGACTCAGATGTGTCATGGAAGTATTGGAATCTCTGATGACAAACCTAAACGCAGAGTCCAGAACGTTTCCAGACCACTGTTGGGCGACAGATTGTTAAAATTTCCAGTAGACGCACCTGAGTTCCCCGAGTCCCCTTCGGACTGTGGGTAGATGGGGGCCTTGTGCACCTCCGTGGGCACCTGGGCGAAATGTAAAGGCGTGATCTGTGATCTGGACACTTCTGTAGAGAAGGCCGGTGCCGGTCTGCCTCTGCCACCAGGCTGTACCTCTCCTCTTGGCCCTGTCACTTCTTCCTGCGAGCGGAGGGTGGATCACATCTAGAAGAGGTGGCCGTTTTTACTTCTAACAACAGAAGGGCCCTTGGTCTCCATACCTTATTAGTCAGGGGTCCTGAGGAAAGAGCGGGAAACTTTCACAGTATTTGCACATTGCCTCTGGTCTGGCAAATTCGTGCCAGAGCTCGATTATACTCTGCTTTTAAATACTCATGAAGGGGGGTGCCTGGGTGGCTCAGTCGGTTAAGCGTCCGCCTCTTCATTTGGGCTCAGGTCACGATCTCACAGTTTATGAGTTCACGCCCTGAGTCGTGATGGCTCTGTGCTGGTGGTGTGGAGCCTGCTTCCGATTCTCTCTCTCTCCCCCTCCCTCTCTCTGCCTCTCTCCTGCTTCTGCTCTCTCTCAAAATAAATAAATTTTTTTTAAAAAACAACAACTCTCATGAAAGATCCGAGAATAATCCTTCAGGGAATACATGTGTGCTGCAGATTATGGAGAACTTTGGACTGGACACAGTTCTGAATCTCCCTCCCCACCACTGTCTCCTTGACGTAAAAATCTATCTTGAGTCGTACTTGACAGCAGCGATTCTGTTTTTCTTTATACTTGTAATAATAACTCCCATCAGCTGGAAAAGGAAGAAACCTTTAGAATTTTAAGAGGCTGATACCAATCTTTTCATCCTTCCCCTCTCCGAAGCGAGCAGTTCTGACATTTAACCACACACTGGCACCCGCATCCCAGCTGGTATATTTAGGGCCGTCCCTCTGTTCCAAGGAACTTTTTATTTTTTCCTCTTCGCAGTTCAGCTGGTGGAAAGCAGTAGTTCTCAAAAGGTTCCTTATAATTAAAGGGACCCAGCCAGTTAGGATCCCTACACCCACAGTTTGACCTACTTCTTTTTCACATCTGTTCACATAACACACGCAGAAAAGAACTCCGTTTTCCTGCCATTCGGTCCAAACCTTTCCACTGGGCTTCGGAGGGCCTTGGCTCAATACCTTGCTCCAGGGGAGGCTTCAAGAGCTGGAATCCTTGAAGCAGAGTGGAACACTCGACGAGGCTGCCTGCGTGTCCGGGCCCTTAAATGCCCTTGCTGCTTCCCAGCAGGGCCAGTGGATGGCAATGCCTGGCTGGAACCACCCAGTTCCCTAACTTGGCTGTGTTTGGCTTGTCAACTGGGGACCGTTTGTGAGTTGCGTTTGCACGCTGTAACCCCGTATGGTGTTTCTGCACCCAGGCTGCCTTGGTGATTTAATTACTTAAATGGCACATGTACCAAGGGAAAAAAAAAAAAAATCACTGTCAGCCACGTGGCATTCATCACACTCTGACAGTGAAATCCCAACCGGACTCAACAGAAGGCCTTTCAGAAGGGGGAATGATCCTGATTCCTAGCCTCTGAGGATCTCTCCCACAGCCTGGGGAGGGTAATCAGATTGGGGGGGGGGGGGGCGCGGGATTAATTATCTTTAAATGCTAAGGGCTATGGAATATCATGATAATGACTGGCTTGGGTTTTCCCAGTGGCATTTTTACTAGATTTCTTCAGGGGTTTGTTCTACAAAGATACTGTAAAGAAGGAGAAGAAAATACACCCAACACCTTCTAACATTAAGCTTGTGAAGCCCTACATTTGCACAGTTTGTTATTTTTTATATGCATTCATTTAAGTGGGAGCTGGGCTTAGGAAGAGGGTAAGTGATATGGGGAGGGGATCACTGTGGTTTCGGTGACGATTGGCTTATTTTTTGTAGGGCAGGGCTGTAACGAAAGAAATACCTGTGAGGGAATGGAGAAGTATGTTCACAAGAGACCATGAACATCTCTGTGTTGATTTCCCTCCAGGCGGGGAGGAGCATGTGTTTGAGAATTCCCCAGTTCTGGATGAGAGGTCCGCCCTTTATTCTGGAGTACACAAGAAGCCATTTTTCTTTGATGGCTCTCCTGAGAAACCTCCAGAAGATGATTCAGACTCTCTCACCACTTCTCCATCATCCAGCAGCCTGGATACCTGGGGAGCCGGCCGGAAGTTGGTCAAAACCTTCAGCAAAGGAGAGAGTCGGGGCCTGATTAAGCCCCCCAAGAAGATGGGGACGTTCTTCTCCTACCCAGAAGAAGAAAAGGCCCAGAAGGTCTCCCGCTCCCTAACTGAGGGGGAGATGAAGAAGGGTCTCGGGTCCCTGAGCCATGGGGTAAGTACGGATGGTGTTTGCTTCTATGACCACCAGCGACGTAGGCACCACCTTCTAGTGTCCCTGGAGGAGGTTCAGAGTGTCCGGAAGCAAATCCGCCTGAAGAAAATGGATACTAATTATTCATGTTCCAGAGCTTTTCTCTGCCAGCGTCCCTCCAGAAAAGGAGTCAACAGTGTGACCTGTGACCTGCTCCGGCAGAAACCCAAAGGGGGAGGGAGCTGCGGCATCCCCAGCAGGAGGGCGCGCGGGCGCCCCTCGGTCAGCGAGTTCAATATCACCTACGTGGTGGAGCGGAGCCTGTACAGCCACCTGAACCTGACCCAGCTAGTGCGGCCTGCCTCGGACAGGACCCTGAGCAAGGCCGAGAGACAGGACCTCAGGCGGTGCCTGCTGGAGGAGGATGAGGAGACCAAGAGGAAGTGGGCCGCCACGGTCGACCGCTGTACTAAAAGGGTTCTCTTGAGAATCCACCAGAAGTCCGTGAGTCACAAAGATGGTCACCAGGACGGCCTTGTCATTTCTGTGATGTGCAGTCAAGCGTTATGGCCTTTCTTCCGGGGAACCTGGCGTCTTCCCCTCTCTTCTCCTAACTTCATGACTTTCGGCCATCACCTCAAATTTCTAACCCTGCTTTCTTTTAGTAATGGCTTCTTCTTTTCCACTCGTCCTCTTGCCCGTTGAAGCTCTTTGGTTTTTAATTAAGACCAAACACTGAAGATGATCCAGAGAAGGGCTTTCGGAGTCCAGGGGTGGGGTTTGGCCTCCTTCTAGGCTGGTTGGTTCCCAGCCATCACGTCACTTGACCTCAAAGAATCTGATTCAGAACAGAAGGACATTTTGCCCTTAAACGAGTTGCTTATTCTTTCATTTAATTAAAACCATAGAAACTGGCTCAATGAAAGATTGCCATCAACAGAATCACCGATTTGGTGATTTGAAAACATTCATAAAGTACATTTCTCTTATTAGTAGTGCCAACCAGAAAGTTCTTAAATGGAAAGGGGGAAAAATATTCGAGCTCTTTTGTTTTACTTAAATCTATTGGATGTTCTATCTTAAACAGAAGGGTGGACCTTCAGAAACGTCTTCCCCTGCCCCGTAGATTCTTCTGTACGTAGCAAGCAATGAAACACTTACTTTCAGAAATGTTTTTCAGTTTTGTTATGGAATTATCAAAGACCTAGTAAAAATTGACTTTTGAGGGCATGACTTATATTAAACTTGAGAATATAGGCATTTTCCCCTTGGAATTCCCACCCAACTTTTGGCTTGCACAGAAACCCATATAAAATGGCACAGAGCAAGGAAGAGCTGTGGGCTTCCTGCCCTCTGTCCCCTTGCGACTGCTGGCTGAGCCCCCTTTAAGGGTCTGAAGGAACAGACCATACTGTAGCCTCCCATGGGGGCTTTCCCGGGTTCCTTCACATTCACGGATACGATGTTCTGCCCCAGACGATTACTGGAACTTATGTTCATTCATTCAAGTTCTGCTTTTTGTAGAAATGGAGACTGATTGGTCCATGCCATCCCTCAAATGACTTCTCTGTTCCAAAAGGATTGCTAGGTCCATCCTTGTCTTTAGTCTTCTAGATGTTCCCACATGTGTCAATTGTCTTGGTGGAGCATGTTTTCCATCTTTTCTCACTCATGCGCATCTTGTAACACATTAATACTATTAGTGACAGCTTTCCTCCTGGTTCTTTCTCTATCATCGCCATAGTTTGTGGTTGGGTTTGTGCTTGACGTACACAGCAAAATCCTCCTCATTCATTCACTTCTGACCTGCAGGTCTTCTGTAAAATGCTGTGGCAAAGAAATCTTGGTATAATGTATTAACTTCAGAAGGGCTCTGCCCAGCTCATCTGCCTCTGTACCTTTGCACATGACCTTGATAAAACACATCCACCTCAGCTCTGTTCATTGGTCTCCCCCGCCATGAGCTTAAAATCATGTCATACCGAGAATTTTTCCACCCTGACTACCTTGAATTGCTCATGTGTCCCTCATATTAATTACCAGGTTAGTATTGTAACTTCTTCAAGACTTTCTCTCTAGAAGTTGTATTTCTAAGACCTGTGCTAATTTAATTGTGTGTCAGGGATTCATTCTTCACTGACATTGAGTATGGACATGGGCGAGCTTCTTGGTTGGTTTATCTTGGTTTGGTTTTATGGGGTTAAGATAATTCCTTTGCTTGGTTTCCTTAAACCATTTTGTTTTCCATCCTTCTTGTCCTAGTGCACAGTTTCCTTTACTCTTCAAACTTGATCTTTTTGTCTTTCAAAAATGCCATATTTGCTTGATGAAACCTCAGGGAAATGATAATGCTGTATTTCACTGGAAATGGTCACTTGTCTTCGTATTTTTGGTCATTCAGTTTTTTGTTTGAGGGAACAGGCATGCATGACATTTTGGAATTCTGTCCATTTTTAAACTCCCACCCCCCCCCCACCACCCCCCAAAAACATGTTTTCAACTGCATGGCCATTCCATTGACCGGCTCTCCTCATCTACAAGCATCTCTCCAAAATGTTCTTATAGTTACCGCTACAGGAGATACAAAGACCTTGAAAACAACCTCACTTAGGTTTCATTTGCGTGGACCACCAAAGCCAAAGATTGGCTTACTTTTACTGTTTCTCCCTACAGTCTGTTTTCTCTGGTGAAGGAATGCTGTTTCAAGAACTACTTGATATTTCAGAAAAAATTTAAGACTCGTCCAGGCGATATTTATTATTATGTTCTTTGTCCCCGACTCCTGAGGAAGAGTCTGTTCCAGACATCTTAGCATATCACCGGGAGAGGTTTTAGTTGGTAGCTAAGAAGCCCAGTTCACTCTTAACACTAAGCTTTTTATTTTATGAATAAATGCATGCAGCTGGTATATGAAGACATAAACGAGCTTCTAATTTATTACAGTTAGAAGTTTCCACATAAATTCTTTCTCGGTTATTTCATGTGCATCAGAAAGTACATGCTGGGCTCCAGTGTTGCAGTTGATGCTGGAATTTAAAGCAGGGAAGTGCAGAAGCCATAAAATGATGAGGCATCTGGGCGCCATACTATATCTGTAAAGCCGTGAGTCACAGGAAAGGAACTAGAATAAAATCACTGCCTTTGCAAAAATGCAAACATCTATTTGGCATTATAAGCTGGAAAGGAAAAGTAAATGTTAAAAATGAACCTTGAGAGGTACATTGCTTGCCAGGTTAGGGGATTTGGTGAATGTTTTTGTATAAAGAGGTCTTTCGTGTTTTTTTATTTAAAAAAAAAATTTTTTAAACGCTTATTTATTATTGAGAGAGCATGGGAGGGGCCGAGAGAGGCGGAAACACAGAATCCGAAGCAGGCTCCAGGCTCGGAGCTATCAGCACAGAGCCCGACACGGGGCTCGAACCCACAGACCGCGAGATCAGGACCTGAGCCGAAGTCAGACGCCCGACTGAGCCACCCAGGCGCCCCTCGCTTTTTATAGAAGAGAATACAGTTAGGTGGACTATACGGGAGATCAGATTATCCATGGATATTTGATACACAATTAGAATTATGTCCACGGCGGATTATTTGAACCAGCAACAACAGCTGAAGGAGAAACACAGCTGTGTGACATCCGGAATTTGGCTATCCCCGCGTACCTCCCTCAGCACTTCTCTATCCTGGCCCCTCATTCTGCCTCCTCTCACCTTTTGGCCCCCGCCTGGGAGGCTCTGGTTTTACAATGGAAGCTCCCAGAATGTAAGGCCCAGAACTAAGCTTTAGTCCTTCGTTTACATATTTAGGATGTTTTACTAAGCCTGAGCTCAGATAAGGTAGGACATGGTAATTGGTCCGGGACAAGCTATCAGATCAGAGCAGGCCTGGTGCAAAGTGAAAGCCCAGCACTCACGGCGTGTCTGCCCCTCCTGAACAAACCAAAGCTCAGAGAGTCTAAGTGCTTTATCTGTCCCCCTACGAGGAAGTGGCAGGACCAGGGCAACCTGTGTGATTCCAGGAACCATGGCGTTTTCCTTCCCAGATGTTTCTGCTTTCTCAAGTCAGTTAATACACATCTCAAGTATATTTCTTTCAAACAAGCCACGTTTATAGTATGCGTTGTGCTTTTCTGTTCATTTCTTCCACGGGATAGCTGTGACCTAGACTTCTCTGGGAAACACGTCATACAAAATCTTGGAACCCAGATCTGCAATTCAGCTTTTATTACCAATCGCTTCAAAAGTGAATCCGCTGTAAGAAAAATGAGTGTGCTTTGAGTCTGTCGTACAGATTTTTGGGGGTGGGGGAGGGAGTGGCCATTGAATAGCTTTTGCTGGAAATACAACAAAGAATTCGAAGCAAGTTTTGAAATATAAAACTACTGAAATATAAGCAGTTCCATAAAGTTTGAAACCAATTAAAGGACAATAAGGTTTTTGATTCTTTACAACATCAGCATTTTTTCCTATTGAAACTAAGGAGTGTGGTCAAAGACAGTCACTGAATCAACCTTTTCTTTCTGGACAAATGTGGTGTCTTCATACACTCTGAGTAAAAGGGTCACGATTAGTTAAGTTGGGCAGTTAGCTGGGAAAGTTAGCAGCATTTTTGGCTAGGTCAAGGAAGCAATGAGTGAGTAATCCTCTTGGCCTGATTGTACTACTATAAACATAACCTTTTTTCCCCTTCGCAGAGATTTAAAACCAAGCAAAATAAGAGTCTGTTAGAAAAGCCTGCTGTCAGTGGTAGAGCTATACAGGATTCCAGATCTGGGTTTCCAAGACTACTCTGAGCCCGTGGATCCCCTAATACATATTTCCTCGTCATCATTACTATATGCAGCTGAAATCGGGACCGGAAGGGCATGTTCTGTTGCTAAGAGGCAGGGAATCTTGGAGCACTTAACAAACACATGGGTGGTGTTTGGTTGTATTTTTTTTTAACCAATTGGTTTTTGCACGTTAAGGGGATTTTGGACCTCTGGTATAGGCACAGTTCCAGTGGCCTCTGGAAAGGCAAAATGAGGGAAATTTCCTTAAAACATGAATCATGTATGTTTGTTTTTTTTTCCCCATCATTTCTTGTTTCCTATTTTCATCCTGTGGACATACTTGTGATTCGGTGATTGTCCCGCAAATGGGAAATGTGTTGGGTTGGTGCACTGCCGGCTGACTTAAACATAACTGGATTATTCCTGCCCCGCCCTCTCCTCTCCACAGAGAACCTGCAGTTTTGGAGGATTTGACTTGACGAATCGTTCTCTACACATTGGCAGCAACAGTTCGGACCCAATGGTGCGTACACATCAAAGGAGAAGCAGAAAGGTTTGGATTCAAGCATGTGGTTGCCATAGTTTCAAATTTGAGAAATTCTCCTAGTTTGAGAAAGGATAGTGGGTAACATCGGTGATCCTGCATCATAGTTGGATAGAAGCCCCTTGGTACCCATCATGGAGATGCTTTGCTGTTCCGTGTGGAACGACGATGACCACCTCCATTCCTGTGATGCCTTTGCTTCCGGTTTTCTTTAAGTCCCAAATCCAGAGGAGTTTGGCTTCTAGTAGCACGTGTACACGGCCACTACGCACAGGTAGCGTGACAGGATGGAGCCCTGTGACCGGGGTCCAACAGGATGTGCCCAAATATCTAAGAAACCAGTCTTATCACAGGCCAAGTGCATGGCTCTCTATAAGCGTAGGTCTTCCTGATCTGGAGTGTCCTGGAATGAACCCAGTATCCTTGGGCCCAAACCAAACCAGACTCTTCAGAGCCAAGGTTCCAGCTGCCTGAGATCTGCTTCTGGATCACTCTGGGGACAGTCCACCACTGTGGTGCACAAGTTCCATTCCCTAAGGTTCCCTTTCTGAGGCTCCAAGGATGTAGGTGAATTTTACCTACAGTTTTGTTTTCTCTTTATGCATTTTGCCTGCAACTATGAAATTAAAATTCCGTGCTTTATATTTGTGTATGTGTCAGCTAAAATACCCATCTGTGATTTCTCAAGTGTTTGAGAATTTCCTAGAAGAATAATACTATTTTATTTGGATATCAAACTTTATTGATTCATAAACCAATAATTTTATGTAGTTAAATCTTTAAAAAAAATGATAGAGGAAGTAGGATTTCTTTTCCTTTCTCAGGGGAAAGTCGTTTTCTAAGATGTAAAATAGAACGAGAGATGACCAAGTTTTGTTCAGGGAAGGAAATGTACATATTCTTAGCAGTTGACCCCACGGAGCTCAAGAATGCTGTTAAGTCTGATCAGATATTGGACTTCTGATGACTGAGATTTGCCATGTTGTTCTTTCCACTCTTCCTGGGGTGATTCAGTAGTATTATGTTTCTCTTCTTCCCACTGCTGGGATTATGTGAACGTTGGTTCATTTAAATTACTCTTTATCAATGAAATGCAGTCCCCTTGGGTATCTAAAATGATGAGGAAAAGTATAATAGGAGAAGAATATACTAAGGTTAAAAAAATAATAAGTGACCCACATCCCACTTTAAACAAATATACAAAAGGGCCTTAGCGAGTAGCTTTTAATTTTCAATCGAAAAGACAAATAACAGCACTGAGTTAACACAGGAAAAATTTCAGGATCCTGGGGGATGCCGGTATTTTTCTGAGAGGTAGAACATTAATGGTTTGCATAATAAAACCTGTTTCTGGGCATCCTTTTACTGTGATTAAAGGTATTTCCAACACTTTGTTTTGCAGAGTAAAGAAGGAGATTTTGTGTACAAAGAAGTTATCAAATCACCCACGGCCTCCCGCATCTCTCTTGGAAAAAAGGTGAAATCCGTGAAAGAGACAATGAGGAAGAGAATGTCTAAAAAATACAGCAGCTCTGTCTCTGAGCAGGTATGGAACAAAGAGCAGGAGCAAGGAGCCAAGCCAAGGGCTATCAGATCTGTGATCTGATATGGTAGCAAATACGTTCATTGGTATTAACCAGGCTCCGGGACCGTGCTTAGTTTGTGGACCCAGAAGCTCGACTGACATTTATTCAATAATTGACTCAGTAAACATCAGCACTTAGGGTGGGTGGGCCCTGCTTAGCGCTGGGAATACATGATGCAGGCCCTGCCTTCATGTACAGACAAGAAAAAGAAATCATGTGAAGAAGTGATTACTCCTTAGTGCAGAAAGCATCTTAACATTTGACACAGAGGAAGGATTTTGATAGAATATCCCTTGCTACAAAATGGATCGCCAGAATCAAACCGCAAAAAGATACTCAAGTTTCCTTAGATAACAGACTTTTCAAAAAAGGTAGAGGAAGTAGGAGCTCTAAAAGCTCCTGGCAAGTAGACCTTCTGATAGCAGTTGTTTCTGGGGGTGTTTGCATTGATTGGACCTCTCTGTGGCCATTGAGAGAGCACAGAATAGACCCCCCCCCCCCCCTTCTGTGATTTCATCAGTAGAAACATGACCGGTTTTTGTTCTCACCGTTTGGGTGGAGGAAATAAAGGCATCTGGAGAGTTTGGCCTTGAGGTGACTTTGACCATTTGACTTTCCTTTCCACTGGCAGCTTTACGGCATTCGAGACGTTTGTCAACTTGAAATCTTTGGGTAATGTTGCTTTACCTACCAAATAAAAACAGGGAAAGGGGACATTTTTGCTCAGCTGCTGCCCTCTGGTGGACAGAGGAAGCTAAAATCCAGACCTCCCCGCTTGAGTCCCTGAACACCAGCTAGCCACTGGCCTGCACTGTGATTCAGACAAAGCCCACACAGTATCTTCAGCTTCTTACAGTGGTTGTCGCGGGGGAAGATGGGGGGCGTGTACGGATTTTGTTTCCGTTCCAACTGGGCACGTTTTTGATAGTCACAACTGGGCGGGGGTGGGGCAGGCTGGGTGCTATGCTACTGGCATCTGATAGAGGACAGAGGTGCTGGTAAACCTTTTATGACAGTTCCCCCCAGCAGTTACCCATCTAACATGCTGACAGTACTCGGGTTGAGAAACTCTGGCTTGCTAAACCTACAGAAGTCCGGGCTGCATCCTGTATGTCTTCTCCACGATCGTTTTCCCTTTCTGTCCCTGCGGGCATTGGGAGCAGTGGCGATTCTAGATTTCTGCACGGCAGTGAGGCAAACTGCGGTCTCCTCTGAAGCAGACGTCCTGCCAGTCACTGAAAGCAGCACCATCAAGTTGAAGCACTTTAGCTTGCTTTTCCCTTGATTTGAGACCTCCACTAAAAGCTCCTACACACTTGCATTCCTAAGGGGTTTCTGCCTTATGGATCATGAGCAGAGAACTTTAATGTCCTTTTCCGCCGTTTTCTAGAATTATACTATTATCTAGCAGGCTTCTAGTCTAATTCTCTGCTTTTTTGAAGCAGTCATTTCGCTTAAAAGGAATAAATGATCATTATGATGCTTTTTGTAGAGAGAAAACTAATGTTGCAAGGTTGATTTGTAAACATTTTAGGAAATGTATCAACCATTACGGTAAAGATCTTTGCTTTGTCCCTGCTGTACACCCAGCACCTAAAAAACAGTACCTGTTCATAGGTAAACAATAGGTGATGAGTAAATTCACAAAAGTACTTGAGAACATACAGTATGAGAGATGTAGATTTCATATTGCTGTTTTTCAAAATGGGTGTTTTCAAAAGCATTGAAAAAGGTAATTGGAGGGGCACCTGGGTGATTCAGTTGGTCGGGTGTCCGACTCTTGATTTCGGCTCAGGTCATGATCTCATGGTTTGTGAGATCGAGCCTTGAGTCGGGCTCTGCATTTACAGTGCTTGACTGCTTGGGATTCTCTCTCTCTCCCTCTCTCTGCCCCGCCCCTGCTTACATGCGTGTGCGCTCTCACTCTTTCTCAAAACAAACTTAATTGTTTTTAAAGATAATTGGAAAGATGACTTAGTTGATGTTTCAGAAAGAGGAATGAAAATATTTTCAGGAATTCATACTTCACAGCTTCAGTTACTCCTCAGTGATGGCACCTCTGTTTATATTTGTTTCTGGGGTTTGTTCACTTTCCTTAAATGTAAAGGGATGTTTGGGGGGCCCCTGGCTGGCTCAGTCGGTAGAGCATGCGACTCCTGATCTCAGGGATGTGAGTTCAAGCCCCCATGTTGGGCCTAGAGCGTACTTTTAAAAAAATGGGTTTTGGGTCAGAGGCTGCCTTAAATGTTTGCAGGACCCGCAGAATCGCGTCAAAGCTCTTCTGATGATTCGGCACTATGCAAATAACAGGTTTCATTTAGATGGTTTTGTGCTCACGTGGCTATGTGATATGCCAGAAAGTGGTATGTTCTGGCAAGTAAACCAATCAGACTGCAAACTTTTTAAAGCATGATACCGCTTCTCCGTATAGCACCACTAATCAAATGAGCGCGCCATACTTAACATGTGCAAATGAGGGGCCACCAAGCTAATAATGCCTCATGGCCGCCCCAAAAGTAAAAAGTACTGCTGAATCACTACTGTCCTCATTCGGATCTGAAAGGGACTGCACAGCTTTTATGCTGCACGCATAAAGGATGTGAAAGAAGCTAAAAACCACAGACGACGTATAGAAATTTTATTACAGACCAAAAAAAAAAAAAAAGTATTTTTGCTATGTATCTGTATCCAAAATTGGTTATTTCATGAACTAATTTTAATAATTTATGTAAACAGATAAAGAATCTGGTCTTTTATTTACTTATTTTTGCTTTAAGGTATAAACGTTTCCCTTCAGATTGAGTCAGTGTTTTCTGATAGTACTTCCAAATTACACATTACTGGTAGATTGTACTTGATCTGCATTTGAAGTTCATTTTTACTACCGACCTATAGATTATGCTACCTATCTTTTAAGCCTTTAATAAAATGTTCTAAGAGGCAGATATATATATATATATATATATAGATAGATAGATATATATATTTTTTTTTTTTTTTTTTGAGATTTCAAGACCATCTATTTGAGCATGAAGAATGATTGTGTTACGTGAGCTGCAACTTTAAACTGAAGCAAGGCTATAGATTAAGAAGGAGGAGGATTTGGGGTACAGAATCAAATATGGGGATAAAAATGGATTTGATTGATTTAGTTGAGGGCTAAATTGCTTCAAATTACAAAAGGACACCCATCCACTCTGATGAAACTTAATTTTGTTGAAACCCGTTATAGGACTCGGGCCTGGAGGGAATGCCCGGCTCCCCTCCGTCTTCACAGCCTGATGGTGAACACATGGACAAACCGAAGCTCAAAGCCGGAGGTTCTGTCGAGAGTCTGCGGAGTTCTCTGAGTGGCCAGAGCTCGATGAGTGCGTCCCGTTTATAATTATAGATGGTTTCTGTTGGAGTCCACATCAGACTTTTACTGGGTGTCAGGGTCAGGCAATCGAAAGATGAAAAGAACAAGTTCCCTCCCTTCGGGTGTTGTTAGAGACAGACCTGCGAAATGTCTGGACCTAGAGTCCTATTTGTTTCGTAGCAGACGTATAGCAGTGGCACAAACGGGGTGATGAATTTTGATTGGAGAAAACAGGGAAGCAACTCGGAGGAAGGATCTGGAGAATGGAGGGGAAGAAGTCAAGGGCAAAGGCTCTTGAAATGACCAACGTAAGACGTGGGGAAAGAGCGAATTATAAATGTCACAGATAATGCGTGCCATTCAACCACTCCAGGACTAATGGTGGTGTCGCCAAATGGCGTGGGGGAGGAGACCAATTTAAACCCACCATTTTCAGAACGCCTGGCCTTGTGCGAGTTCTTTGACTTCTCTGACTTTCCTTGTCTGTCACAAGGGGTAAGGACAGTATGCCTGAGAGGTTATGAATGTGGAAGGCTTGCGGTGTCCTCCATTAGGGAGTCTGTCTCCTGGATTCCTGGGTCATAAAGATAACTTGCTGGAGTCCCTTGTCTATTTAGGCGGTTGATTAGGAATAACCATCAGAAAATTCAGATCCCGTGGACTCCTAACCCAGCCCTGCCGTGGTCCTGACACAACGGTTGTGGCCTGTGACTTCCCTGATCTGTCCCTTAATTTCCTGATCTGTGATGACCTTTAATGCCTTTAAGCTTTGCTACACAGGAAGTCTGTGTTTACCCTGGTTCTTCCTATCTTTCCTGTGCAGGTGGTCAGACCGTAAGTACCACGGATTCCTCAACCAGCAACAGGGAGAGTGTCAAGTCAGAAGACGGTGATGATGAGGAACCCCCCTACCGGGGCCCCTTCTGCGGGCGCGCCAGGGTGCACACCGACTTCACGCCGAGTCCCTATGACACGGACTCACTCAAGCTCAAGGTACGTCTCTGCCCGGCCTCAGACTGATGGTTTCTTTAAGAGGTGTTCTGTTGTCCTTGCTTTTGAGTGCTGGGCTACTGTGGTGCCAGTGTCTTGGCTGCTGTGATAAACTGGTCTCCTCAGTACAGAAAAACAAAACCGAAAACCAGGTAGCATTTAGGATGAAGGCGGGTGTTGTGTTAATGCTCTGTCATCACCGTCGCCTCCACCAGTCCTTACCTCTGACCTCGGCTTCCTTTTAGAGTTCCTGTTGTCGTCCCCCCCCCCCCCCCCGCCCCCTCCGGTTTTGCTCTCTCCAGCTGAAGAAACCTTACTGCCTTCTCTGTATGACTAACCAGTGAGGTTTTTACAGGACAGATGGAGCTGCACAAAATGTATGAAGCACTTCTACAACAGGGCTTGCTGCTGGCATTTGATTGGTGGGAAATTCTTTCTCTAGGGAGTAGGAGCTCTGGATGGTGGCCAGGCATCCAGAGGGCCAGCCAGGTGCCCAGCCAGCCATGAGCACCAAGAGATACTTCAGCCACGTTTCACCTTGTGGTGAAGGGGGGGCGGGGGGGGGGGGTGGAGGGTATGAGACCTCAGGCCTGCAAGGAATCTAGCAGAGGCAGGAGAGCTCAGGCTCTCTGCCAAGCTCCTACTCGTGTATAGTGACCTGTGGAAGGAACCCTGAGTCTGGCCCTTCGTTGTATTTTCTCATCTGTGTGGTTAACACATCTAATTGGTGCAGGGTTCATGCCTAGAGATGTACCTAATGGAAGGATCTTTGTTCCCTGGGCCACAGAAAGGAGACATCATCGACATAATCAGCAAGCCACCCATGGGCACCTGGATGGGTCTGTTGAACAACAAGGTCGGCACATTCAAGTTCATCTATGTAGATGTGCTAAATGAGGAAGAAGAGAAGCCCAAGCGCCCCACCAGGAGGAGGAGAAAAGGAAGACCACCCCAGCCCAAATCTGTGGAGGATCTCCTTGATCGGATCAACCTGAAAGTCAGTTTCTTCTTGTTCTGGTCACATTTGGCTCCCTGCTGCCTTCTCCTTTTCCTAAATTAAGCAAGGGCACATGCAGGGAAGGAGAAAGAGTCATCTGTGTGATCCAACAAGGGCAGCCCGTTACTTTGATGAGTAGCCATTATTCTACAGAAATAGGTACCAGTATTCTAATGCTGCCATTGACCTCTGCGGTGGGTGACCGCCTAAGTCCCGGGTCAGAACTTGCTATTAGCCCCAAGAACAGCTTTCAGAGAGCCGTGAGGTCCAAGCTACTACCAGGAAGGGCTGTAAACACAAACCTCTGGTGCCCTGCTCCCTCAGCTCCTCAGACTGAGGATTTATGCCCACGGCCCGTCTCCCACTGTCCCTCTCAGGATCTAGTGAACCGGGGCCGCAGCAGTAGATTCGGTCTCCTCCCTGCACAACCCTCTTTCTCCTGAAGAAGTCATAGCGCTTTCTGAGTTGGATTTCAGCAGCCCTATAAACGAAAGAAGTCTCCTGGGCTGTGCACGCTGCAGCGTTAGAGGCCCTAAAGCAGGGGCACAGTGAAAATGCAAGCCAGTGGGGCCCATGTCAGCCTGCGAGGTACATGTCCTTGACCCCTGATTAATGAAATGCCTTGCGCGCCTGCTCAGCTGTAGGGCTGGGAGATACACAGCAGATTACAAGCGATACTTACTAATCTTCCAGCTACGTGAAACGGACTGTGGAAAGAGTTTAGGGGTTCGAGGCTGCTTGAGGGTCCAGAATCACAGGGCCTGCTGACTCCCTTGGCTTCTTTCCCTCACAGGAGCACATGCCCACTTTCCTGTTCAATGGGTATGAAGACCTGGACACCTTTAAGCTCCTGGAGGAGGAAGATTTGGATGAGTTAAATATCAGGGACCCGGAACACAGGGCTGTTCTCTTGACGGCGGTGGAGCTGTTACAGGAATATGACAGTAAGTCCCTCCCGGCACACAAGTGTCCCTCGTTAGATCGGTCACATGCTCAGGTCCCTAGAGTCATTCAGTTGGTCCTACTTGATCCAAAGCCAGGGCCAGTTTTGTATTATGTCAAACAGCACAAAGGCACAAATTTCCAATGTAGCCCTTCTGGTTTATGTGGGAGCAAAGAAAACCTTACTGCTGGCCCCTTTCCTGGCATGTTTCTGGGTAACATTTGAGGAAAAGGCTGCTGTAAGAGAGGATTGAATTGCAGTGTCTTCTTTTTTTAATATAAAAATCTCTTTTTTAAAATATATGTTTTTAAAGTTTATTTTTTTTAATTATTTTTGAGAGAACGAGAGAGAGAGGGTGGGCCGGGGAGGGGCAGAGAGACAGAGAGAGAAAGAGACAGAATCCGAAGCAGGTTCCAGGCTCTGAGCTGTCAGCACAGAGCCCCACATGGGGCTCGAACCCATGAACCGTGAGATCACGACCTGAGCCGAAGTCAGATGCTTAACCAACTGAGCCTCCCAGGCGCCCCGTATTTATTTGTTTTTAAAAGTGTATTTATATTGAGAGAAAAGAGAGCACGGAGTAGGGGAGGGGGCAGAGAGAGAGGGAGAGAGAGAGAATCGCAAGCAGGTTCCGCACTATCCATGAAGAATCTGCTGTGTGGAGCCTGATCTCACGAACTGCGAGATCATGACCTGAGCCGAAATCAAGAGTCGGACGCTTAACCGACTGAATCACCCAGGCGCCCTGAAGTTTGTTTATTTATTACTTTGAGAGAAAGAGAGTGCATGTGCAAGCAGGGGAGAGACAGAAAGAGGGGGAAAGAGAGTTTCTGTACTGTCAGCGCAGAGCCCAATGCAGGGCTTGAACCCATGAACTGTGAGATCATGACCTGAGCTGAAGTCAGATGCTTAACAGACTGAGCCACCCCGGCGCCCCTGAATTGCGGTCTTCCTAACCCCATAGATGCCAACTTAGGCACTATGGGATGTGCAGCCTCAGCATGCCGTCCGGATACACAAAGGTAACAGACATACTGGGAGTATCTTGCCCAGCCAAGGGTTAATTACTTCTCAAAGCACACCGGAATTGTTCTCTTATTGAATAGGATGGTTAATGAATATATGACATTCATTGGCTTCCACTGAAGCAGGAAGTATCTGAAATGAATATGTAAGAGATTCCATATTGCAAATTCTCAGCTGAGGTGATAGCTCATTTTTATAGTCCATGGACAGCATTCAGTAAGCTCCCAGCTTTTATGTAGTCTATTTGAATATACTGTATCCTTTGCTCCATTAACCTAGTCTTATCTTGCTCTTTATTCTTCAATCTGACATCAAAAATATTCCTGAAATTATGCATCACGAGGGGAGTATCTTTCCTAGTTATTGAATTCAAATGCATTTTCTTTCACGTGCTCTGCTTCGCTAGCTAATAGCATTTCTATAGCTAAAAGACAAACCCAAACCATGGTTAATGGTGGGAAAGAAATACATTACTGAATGCATCAGGCCCAAGAGACATGGGAGCAAGTGAGTCAGTACAGTTAAATTCACTTCTGCTTTAATCGGTCCTCCCTCTAAATTAACTGATAATATAGAGGACCACATACCATCAAATAGATGGCTGAATCCTAGATAAACATACTGCCTTCAGGGATAGATCTGAAGAGAGTTGTGTTTCATAGTTAATCCCACTTCATAACTATGTCTCTTTGGTATAGGAGGTGTCTCCTGGGGGTCTGTGGCCAGGTTGGGCACAAGGAGCCTCCTGGCCCCGTGCCTGGTGTGGCCAGCCAGCTATACTGATATCAATTAATGTCAAATCATCTAGTCTCCTGGACCAGAGCTGTTCTCTAAAATAGCTCATTTGCTCTTCCTCAGCCACTGAGAACAGCTGGCTTATCAACCCCGTCCATTACGTTTCCTGGAGCATTCAGAACATTTCCTCCTTCAGGAGGACCGAAGCTAAACACGGAGGGTAAGACAGGTCGGATGTGCTCTTAGTCTCTGCCCTGCCACACTGGCTCAGATTCACCGTTCTGAAGTTTGCACCAGGGGATATTTTGTAGGAGGGAACCTATGATGAGGCATACTCAGAAAGTCTAAGGAGAGCTCTTTGCTTCTTGAAATCTGTGCTGCGCCCCTGCTCAGACTATCCCCAGTGCAAAAAGTAGCTCATCCTCTTACTGGTTCTAAAACAAAGGCTTCATGGGCTCGGGGTGCTGATTAGTGCCAAGGGTCTGGGTCTAGACTTATCCCAGGATTGTAAGATTTTCATTCAGTGCAGTTAAATTTTAAGTAGTATTCTAAGTAACCAAGAGGGACACCATAGATTCTGTCAAACTGCATTTCTGTGCCCGAGACAGATCCAGAGATCTGTTCAGATCTTGCACCTTTTCTAGCTCAGCCACCCACAAAAGCAGGAAGCACATCACCAGAACGGCTTGGCAGGCAGACTGACCAGCCCTCCTCTGTGCATGTCTGTGTGTGGGGAATGCAGGCCTCTGTACAGGGTTCCATTTGGAAAAGACTCTAATGGTCTGATAGCATTTCCCTACACTGATACCAAAACCACTGTTGTAGGCTTGCCAAAGGAAAGCTCTTGGTTAATAATTTTAATAAAAATTATAATCGGCGGGCGCCTGGGTGGCTCAGTCAGTTGGGCGTCCAACTTCAGCTCAGGTCATGAGCTCACGGTTCGTGGGTTTGAGCCCCGCGTCGGGCTCTGTGCTGACATCTCAGAGCCTGGAGCCTGCTTCAGATGCTGTGTCTCCCTCTCTCTCTCTGCCCCTTCCCCACTCACACTCTGTCTCTGTCTCAAAAATAAACGTTAAAAAAAATTTAAAAAATTGTAATTAGCAATTTCTAACATGCAGAGTAGTACAGAGAAAAAAAATCCACATACCCAAAATCCAACTAAAGTTAACATTTTGGCAGAGTTGCTTCAATTCTTTTTTAAAGAAATACAAGCTCACTGAAAGGCGTGTTCTCCAAGAATGCCACTCCCTTCCCTCTTCCTCCCCAGGGCAATTGCTTTCCAGAAAATGGCGTGGGTGCTTGTGCACCAGCACCTTTTGATGTTTGGGTATCTCAGTGTCTTCGTGCATTGTTCCTCCCTGTGTGTGTGTGTGTGTGTTGAGGTGGGAGTAGGGGGAGGGCTTCAGGCCCAAGTTCAGGTCAGGCCCAAACAGGGTTTCAGCCCCCAAAACCCAGTCCCCTATGCTTATTTGACTGTGAGACTGTTCATGGTCCTAGCTCCCCTTTCTTGTCCTCTACTGTCGCATTCATGCTAGTAAGTGTAGGGAGGGGATATGGCTTTGAATCTGCAGTACATCTAGGAGGTACGTACCCACCTCTTGGAAGAAGGGCAAGTTACTTGGTAAATACTGGCCTTTAGTTTTAGGGAATTTTGTTAAGCTTAATAGTTGGGTTCCTGCTAAGTAGCTGCTGACTGGACCTTTAATAAAAAAAAATGGACCACAGCCCCTTGACATATGCCCCATGACCGTTTCAGCTGAACTGGTTTTGTGAGGCAATGTGAGGGATCCCTTCACTCCCCGTGCATTCAGGTACCTGATGGTGTCTGGTGAAGGCTGGCATCCCTGAAGATGCAGACGCAGTCTGCATTTTCATGCGGGGGCAGGGACAGGTGTTCTCTTTTATGCCCCTTGGTCAGCACTTCAGTCTATTTTGGCTGGAGTGATACACTGAACTGCCTTGCCAAGGACAGACTACACTGATTCCTCTTCCTGGGTTGTAACTTAATAGCTCAAAGCCTTCATTTTATACATATCATTTTCCTAAATAACATGCTAGACTAGGACAAAGGCTGCTTCAAATCCACAGACTCTTCCACATAATGAGGACATCACTCCAGAATGTTCTTTTTGTGTGGGGGAAGGTAAACGTTCGGCTGTTGTGCTTCCAGTTAATTTTTCATTAGTTTAAAAAATAGCACTTAAAAAATTTTTGATTTTTTTTTTTTTATTTAATTTTATGTTTTTACTTTACATCCAAGTTAGCATATAGTGCACCAATGATTTCAGGAGTAGATTCCTTAATGCCCTTTACCCATTTAGCCCATCCCCCCCTCCCATAACCCTCCAGTAACCCTCTGTTCTCCGTATTTAAGAGTCTCTTATGTTTTGTCCCCCTCCATTTTTATATTATTTTTGCTTCCCTTTCCTTGTGTTCATCTGTTCTGTCTTAAAGTCCTCATGTGAGTGAAGTCATATGACATTTGTCTTTCTCTAATTTCACTTAGCATAATACCCTCTAGTTCCATCCACGTAGTTGCAGATAGCAAGATTTCATTCTTTTTGATTGCCGACTAATACTCCGTTTTTATATATACATGTATATGTATACACATACGTATATACACCACATATGTATATACACCACATCCTCTTTATCCATTCATTCATCGATGGACATTTGGGCTCTTTCCATACTTTGGCTATTGTCGATAGTGCTGCTATAAACATTGGGGGGGCATGTGTCCCCTCGAAACAGCACACCTGTATCCCGTGGATAAATGCCTAGTAGTGCAATTGCTGGGTCGTAGGGTAGTTCTATTCTTAGTTTTTTGAGGAACCTCCATCCTGTTTTCCAGAGTGGCTGCCCTAGTTTGCCTTCCCACCAGCAGTGCAAAAGAGTTCCCCTTTCTCCGCATTACTCACCAACATCTCTTGTTGCCTGAGTTGTTAATGTTCGCCATTCTGACAGGTGTCAGGTGGTATCTCATTGTGGTTTTGATTTGTATTTCCCTGATGATGAGTGATGTGGAGCATCTTTTCATGCATCTGTTAGCCATCTGGATGTCTTTTTTGAAGAAGTGTCTATTCATGTCTTTTGCTCATTTCTTCACTGGATTGTTTGGTGTTTGGGTGTTGAGTTTGAAAAGTTCTTTATAGATTTTGTATATTAACCCTTTATCTGATATGTCGTTTGCAAATATCTTCTCCCATTCTGTCGGCTGCCTTTTAGTTTTGCCGATTGTTTCCTTCATGGTGCAGAAGCTTTTTATTTTCATGAGGTCCCAGTAGTTCATTTTTGCTTTTGTTTCCCTTGCCTCTGGAGACGTGTTGAGTAAGAAGTTGCTGCAGCCAAGGTCAAACAGGTTTTTGCCTGCTTTCTCCTCGAGGATTTTGATGGCTTCCTGTCTTACATTTAGGTCTTTCATCCATTTTATTTTTTGCATGTCGCTGTCCAGTTTACTCAGCACCACTTGTTGAAGAGACTATCTTTATTCCATTGGCTATTCTTTCCTGCTTTGTCAAAGATTAGTTGGCCATACGTCTGTGGGCCCATTTTTGGGTTCTCTATTCTGTTCCATTGATCTGAGTGTCTGTTTTTGTGCCAGTACCATACCGTCTTGATGATTACAGCTTTGTAATACAGCTTGAAGTCTGGGATTGTGATGTCTCCATCTTTGGTTTTCTTTTTCAGGATTGCTTTGGCTATTTGGGGCTTTTCTGGTTCCATACAAACTTTAGAATGGTTTGTTCTAGCTCTGTGAAGAATGCTGGTGTTATTTTGATAGAGATTGCATTGAATATGTAGATTGCTTTGCGTAGTACTGACATTTTGACAATATTTGTTTTTCCTATCCAGGAGCATGGGAAATTTTTCCATTTTTTTGTGTCTTCTTCAATTTCTTTCATAAGCTTTCTGTAGTTTTCAGTTTATAGAATTTTCACCTCTTTGCTTAGATTTATTCCTAGGTATTTTATTTCTAATGTTTGTTTTTGAGAGAGAGAGAACATGAGAGGGGGAGGGTCAGAGAGAGAGGAAGACACAGAATCTGAAGCAGGCTCTGAGCTCTCAGCACAGAGCCCAACCTGGGGCTCGAACCCACAAACTCTGACATCATGACCTGAGCCAAAGTCGGATGCTGAGCCCCCCAGGCACTCCCCAAAAATAGCACCTCTTAATCTGGGGTTTTACCTTACCAGCTTACTCTGCCAGGATTAGTGTCATAACACGCTTTCCATGTGAAAAATGCAAACAGGAAGTGGTGAGTAGAACAGCTGTACGTTGTGGAATGCAGTCGTCGTCTGCCTTCCTGCGATTGATTTAATGACCTGAGAAAAGCCATCGGATTTCCGTTTTGTTTTTATGTGGTAGGGGAGGGGCCGTGAAGAGAAAGGAAAAGAAATCAAAACCATTTATCATGAACTTACTTGTTTTAGGCAGAAAAAGTTGTTCTTGGTTTCTGTTTTATGGGACCAAGTACCCCCCCTCTGCACAATATTACAAAGGTGTTCGTCGTGTAACCTCACTCCCATGTAAGGCCTTCTGTGCCCCCTTTTATGAATGCGCATGTGACATGGCTGGTGATAAGGGCCCTCCTTATTTCCCCTGTGATTGGCTTTTAGACATTCCCTTGACAGAAACATCAGGTACTTCTCTAGAAGGCTTCTTTAAAATGGGGACATTCAGTTTCCACTCGCCCAGCTGAAGAGTGTCCATTACTCAGCATCCTGGTTAGAGGATTTCCAAGCTTTCCCCTGTCTTACCTTTGTGTATAGGGAACAGAAATGCTGACTCAAAACAAAAGGAGAAGGCAGAAAGGAAAGCAAACCCTCTAACACATTCCAAACAAACAAACAAAAGGATTTAACCTGTGCCCCCATGAGGTTAGGGGTTAATGTCCCCAGGTGCCAGCCTTACTCCTGTTGAGAGAATCCGAGAACAAGAGCTTGTCACCAAGACCTAAGAATGCTCCTAAAGTCAGTATTTCATTTACTACTTAATTTGGAAGACACGTCTTAGGCCAGACGCTTGTCAGAGAAATCTCTAATAACCTGCTTGTGAAAGGGGCATACGCACCCTAAGCTTCCCCTCCGGGGTCCCCTCGCTCAGAAAGGACACTGATTGTCCTTCCCACACAGCAGACATAAAGCTTTGAATTTCTCCCTTCCTGACAGGCCTGAGGCCAGAGTCCTCCTCTGGGTAACTTAACAGAAATTGACGAACTGCAACTAGAGGCTCTCCCTCTGAATTTATTTTGATGTTACCTTTACAGAAAATTGTTCTGATCTCGTCCGTTCATTTTATTTCATTCACTTTAAAATAATTAGTGCTCTTCCAAAAGTCCGAGGCTTCAAAACGTGCACTGATAACAGGATAAAAATCGGGATTTGGTTGGCTTTGATTTTCACTCCCCTCTGATTCCATGCTGTGTGTTTACCTTCCATAGGTAACAGCGACCAGTCGGGATCCCAGGAGAAGCTGCTTGTCGACAGCCAGGGCCTGAGTGGATGCTCTCCACGAGACTCCGGGTGCTACGAGAGCAGCGAGAACCTAGAAAATGGTAATGTCCACACGGATAACTATGAGTGCGCCTTAATATCTTTAAAAAAATTTTTTTTTAATGTTTTTAGATTTATTTTTGAGATAGAGACAGAGCATGAGCAGGGGAGGGGCAGAGAGAGAGGGAGGCACAGAATCTGAAGCAGGCTCTGAGCTGTCAGCACAGAGCCCGACGCAGGGCTCGAACTCACACACTGTGAGATCATGACCTGAGCTGAAGTCCGATGCCCCACCGACTGAGCCACCCAGGCACCCCTAGTACACCTTAATATCTTAATATGCCAGCCCTTTGGATCATTTCTGGACAGCTATGCTTCGGCATAGGACTACCTTTTCTCTGCAGCCTGAGCCATACTTTGGGGGATACTGGCACTTAAGATTCTTAAAAGACTGAACCTCTCCCTCGAGACCAGGCAACTGATGTTCTCGAGAAAGGAGTATAGTGGTCTCCTTCTTCCATCCCACTTAGCACATAAGTGGAGAGTTGAAGACACTTGTGTGTCAGCTTCCCATGGCCCTGAAGCTCTTAGCGCCTCAGCCCCGGTGTGGATCGGGAAAGAGCCATGCGGTTTGGGGTGAGGAGTTCTGGGGGTTACAGCATTTTTTAGCCAAAGACTTGACTTCATGCATCTGAGCCCCCTCACCCCTGAACTAGTAAATGAGTTTCTCTTTGTTCTAAGAGTTAAAGTAATATTAATACCTAGTATTTATGAAACACAGACTATGAACTTGGTAGTGGGCTGGGTCCTTAGGTTTGCAATTACTAATCATCACTCAAACCCGGGACTGCCTATTATTTTTTTAATGTTTATTTTTGAGAGAAAGACAGCACAAGCAAGGGGGGGGGTGCAGAGAGAGATGGAGACCTAGAATCTGAAGCAGGCTCTGAGCGGTCAGCGCAGAGCCTAACGTGGGGCTTGAATTCACGAACTTGAGATCATGAGCTGAAGTCGGACATTTAACCGACTGATCCACCCAGGCGCCCCTGCAATGCGTAGTTTATAGATGAAGACTTTAAAGCTTGGAGAGATTAAATGATAGCTGAAATCCTTGTTCTTTTCTCACCTGGTACCACTCTGGCTATTATGAGGGTCTGTCGATGGTAGGCAGTATTTTAGACCTAATTTTCCAATCCTATAAGCATTTTTAAGCCCATACTCCATTACAGTCATTATACATCAGCCCGTGGTATCTGGGCTTCATTGAACTCTAAGCCAGAAAGGATTCAGTTTGCATTTGTTATAGTAACTACCTTCAAAAACAGTGGATTGGATTAAAATAGACGCCCCCATTTTCAAACCAGGAGAAAGGCAACACACATGGTGGGAAACTTGGCTTATTTATTCTGAGGAGCGGTAATATCCCAGTGTTTGGGACGGTCACGTATCTGTCCCTTATTTCAGTGTAAGGATGTTGAGGAGCCCTTGCAGGACCAGCATGCAAAGCCAAGGCGTGAGCATTGGGTTCCTTCAGCATTGTTGTTTTCGCTCCCCGCAGTGTTTCTTATCTAGACAGCCTGAGCAGGGGTGGCCCTCAGGATCTGGAATCTGCCCAGTGAAGCGGGCCAACTTGTGGGTCACAGGTGTGGTCACTCCTTTGATGAAAAGCTAGATTCTGGCAGGGGTTTATCAAAGATCACAGTACGAAAACATCTCAATTCGTACTAAAAGTGAAAAGACTGACTTTATCCCAACAGTCTTTGCTTCGTTTCTGTGGAAGCTAGATCTCTGAATACAGGATGCAGAATTAAATCTTAAAATATTACATTTTTGTTTACATTTAAAAAAAAATCTCAAAACTTCAGGCCAGCTAGATATCACCCAGCTGCCCACATCTAATATGGTGCTTCCTTCTCTCTGAGAGCATGACTAGGGCTCAGTGTTCTGTCTCCCAACTTCACGTCCTTGGGCCAGGCCCACCCATGGTCTATTTACTGGAAGCTACTAGAGAATATGTGTGTTTCTTTCACTTCATTGGAGTACTGAGTGCCATATCCACCGCAAATGACAAACTCAGTTTGAATCCGTGGTTTACTTATAATGTATCCATCATAATTATATGCTCATAGATGATGTTCGGTAGATAGGTTTTGGAACAACAAGATTGGCCATAAATTTCGCTTTGAAAAGCAGCATAACAGTATGTGACCAAGGTGTAAAATTGGCAGAAGTCCATAACTCAAACTAAAACGATGTTTTCAAAATAGAGGTGACTTCTTTTTCTATCTTTCCTGCTTGTCCACTTAAGGACACAGTATTCACCTCCCCCCACCCCTTTTTTTCTTTTTTTTCAAATCTTAAACCAAGCCGCACCATTCTGTTCTAGTTCTCACGAAGAAAATATTTTCATTGAGTGCAGAGATAAATGCATAAGCGCTGGTCCATGGAGGTCTGCGGGTCTCACTGTGTCCAAGCCCCCTCCACACTTCCGCATCCATCTTTTATGGATGAAGCTGCATTAAAAAGGATACTCCTGTATTGAAAATTCCCGATTTCAAAAGTCCGATTTTCTGAGAAAGGGTGATTCTGTTAGCAGTCACCTCTTCGTCTCTACCGTCCCCTCCTCCTGACTGTCGTGCGAGGCAAATAAATTGCATCCAAAATACCTACAGCTGTAAACCCTAAATTGCGTGTCTCCTACGCCCTTTTGTTTTTGCAGTAAAAACCAGCATTTGAGCATGGGGAGCTATTAGGTCCCTAAGGAAAACAATTTACCAGGTAGACCATCCAGAAGGGTCACAAAAGCAGCGGCATCATAAACGCCTCCACTGCATGGCCGGAGTGCAGAGCAATTACCGAGGGAGACGGTGATCTGAAGGCCACATGTCTTGTTTGTTTCCTCCCTGTCCTAACAGAGAAGCAATCAGTAGGAAATTTCAGAAAGCTTACTTGTCTCTCACAGGAGTCATAAGTGGAATGGGGTCAGGTGCCCTCCATTTTACAATGGGTGGCTCTTGATTTCCTGTCGTGGCCCCCAAACTCCCATTAGAGCAAGATTAGAGACAGTAGTAAAGGATGCCCTAAATTTCTGTTGAACACATGAACCCCATTGTGAAAAATGCCCAGGGTTGATGGGTTTTAGCTGCCACTGGAATCCCATCAAGTAGCCCACAGTTTAAAATATTGAGCACCTACTGAAGCAAAGCTTTTTAAACTGCAGGTTGCAATTCATTAGTGGGGTGGAAAATCGGTGTAGAGGGTCGTAAACAGCAGTTTTGTAAAACAGAATAGAAAATACCAGGGTGCGTTCCAAAGGTAAGATTGATATTGTTACTTGTAATCTTGGTTCAGCGTGTAGGTCTCTGCGTGTGCATGTGTCTGTGTGCACTGGATAAACGTGAAGTGTGTTTCTTACTGTAGATTATAGTTTAAAAAACAGTCTGAGAGCCACTATGGGCTCCAAAACCAGGACGAGAGTGGGGGGAGCAAGCAGGCAGGGTGCAGACTTCAAGGAGGTACTCAAACTCTCAGGTACTCGGCTGCACCTGCCTGACCCCGAGAGCAGTCACCGCCAAGTGTGCCCCTAGGCACACAGGTCACCTCCCCCTAATCCCATTTCTAGTGATCATTTTGGAGACCTCAAAATCTGACCCATGAACTCTGCCAAAGTGTTTTATCAGTGTGGGAAGATAATGGTTCTCCCTCAACCCCTGGACTGAAAACCCACCTGGCAGACTTCCTGGGAAGACGGCAGAGTCGGAGGAGCCTGAGCTCACCTTGTCCCATGGACACAGCTAGGTAACAGCCACATCTGTGCATCCTCCCCAGAAAACAACCCAAAGATTTGGCAAAACAGACCTCCCAGTCCGTTGTAGAGAGAAGGACATATCAAAAAAGTAGGAGGGGTGAAGACGTGGTTGGAACCGAACTCCTGGTGAGACTGACCACAAACAGGAGAGACACAAGCACTGGAGAAGGGAGAACAGACGGCACACCAGGCACCCTAGACATGGGGAATCTGCAGCGGGAAGAGGAGTCTCCACCATCTGGCTTCGAAAAACAACAGGGCTTAACTTTGAGTTTTTAATAACCAGCTGGGCTTAACTCCAGGCACTTTTTTTTTTAATACTTATTTTTAAGAGACAGAGAGTGAGTGGGGGAGGGGCAGAGAAAGAGGGAGACAACAGAATCGAAAGCAGGCTCTGAGCTGACGGCACAGAGCCCGACACGGGGCTTGAACTCACTGACTGCAAGATCATGACCTGAGCCAAAGTCCGACGCTCAACCGACTGAGCCACCCAGTTGCCCCAATTCCAGGTACTTTAAAAATCAGTGGCTCAGCTCCAGGAAAGCCGAAGATGATACGAAATAGTCCCCTTAAGGAGCCAGCACAACAAGCAGCCCTGCCAAGATATGGCAGAGAAGCAGCAGTTTGAAAAGCACCTGGCGTAGATGTGCAGGAGATTTATTTACTAATCTCAGAATGGGTACTGGAGAGGCAGGGGTCTTTAGGAGACTTCTCCAAGAATTGGTGCTATTGCCCCCATCCCCACCATGTAGATCCCTGGACCACCTGCAGGAAACAGGGGGGACACTCTCCACCTCCCTTGCTAACACCATGCACCCATGTCCTCGCCCCGTTCACACCACCTCAGCTGGCACAACTCCTTCCAAAGCAGCTCTCGCCAGGTCGCATCCTATAAGCAGCCCTGGCAGGGACTGCTGCCTCTTCAAAGTGACTCCCACCCTATAGAGAGGGGAAAATAACCACATGCCCTGGCAGCCAAACTTTGTCACTGGCAGTGTGGAGTGAGTGCTCTGCCGATCAGGGCACCTGCAGCCCTGGCATCTGGCCTGACTCCAGCCCCGCCCACCAACAAAAGCTTCTCGGGACAACACCCTGCACTTGAGTGTGACGGCACCCCTTGCAAATAGGCTGAGGGCAGGCATCCAGTCTGACTGCCAACACCACCCAACTGTGAGCCCATGACCACCCAGACCTCTTAGCACAGGGACCAGACCCAGCCCACAACAGGCAAAGTGGACCAACTGAAGATAAATGAAGCCCAGTACAACAGTAGGGCACACGCAGCACACACAGGAGATACCCCTGAAGCTCCTGGTTGTGATAAGCAGGGGACATTGGGCTACAGAGTACCACAGGACCTCTTCTTCGTAAGGCCACTACTTTCAAAATCAGGAGATGTAAATAAATGACTTTCCTAATATTTAGAAACAAATGCAGAGTTAGACAAAATGAGACAGAAGAGTATGTCCCAAGTGAAAGAGCAGGACAAAACCACAGCCAAAGAGCCAAATGAAACAGATAAGCAATATGCCTGATGGAGAATTCAAAGTAATGGTTAAAAAGATACATACTGAATTTGAGAAGAGTGGAGGATCTCAGGGAGACCTTCAGCAAAGATAATATAAAAAAGAACTAATCGGAGACGAACTCAATAATTGAAATTAAAAATACACTAGAGGAAATCAGATTAGAGAAGGCAGAAGAATGGATCAGTGAGCTGGAAGACAGAGGATAGGAAAGCAACCAGGCTGAACATCAGAAAGAAAAAATGAGAACAGGTTAAGGGAACTCAGTGACATAATCAGGTAGAATAGCTGAAAACTTCCCTACTCTGGACAAGGACGCAGACATCCACATCCAGGAGGCAGAAAAAGCCCCCCGTAAAATCAGTCCAAGGAGGCCCACACCAAGACAGAGTAATTGGCAAAAAGTGGTGACAAAGAATTTTTAAAGCAGCAAGAGAGAACAGTTACATACAAGCAAATCCCCATAAGGGTGTGTATCAGCTAATATTTCAGCACAAACATTGCAGGCTAGAAGGAAGTGGCATGATATACTCAAAGTGCTGAAAGAAAAACAAAACAAAACAAAAAACCTGCAACCAAGAATACTCTACCCAGCAAGGCTATTATTCAGAATAGAAGGAGAGATAGTTTCCCAGATAAAGGTTAAAGGAATTCATCACCATTAAACTAGCCTTACAAAAAAACATTGAAGAGAATTTTTTGAGTGGAAATGAAACACCATAATCAAGAGTACGAAAATTATGAAAGGAAAAAATTTCACAGGTAAATACAAACATAAAAGTTCAATCACTAAAATACCAGTAAGGAGGTAGTAAGATCAGTTATATCTATAAAAAATCAGTCAAGGGATTCACAAAATAAGCAGTAAAGTATGACATCATACATAAAATATGAGAGTGTGGTAGGCAGGGGGAGTAAAAATTCAGTGCCTTTAGAATGGTTTCAAACTTAAGGGACCATCAACTTAATATGGACTGCTATATGCATGGGAAGTTATTTATCAAACTAATGGTAACCACAAATCAAAGACCTGTAATAGATATGTAAAAATAAAGAGAAAGGAATCCAGGCATATCACTAGAGAAAGCTATCAAACCACAAAAGAAGACAGCAAGCCAAGAAAGGAAACACAGAGAAGAACTAAAACAACTGTAAAACAAGTAAAATGTCAATAAGTACATACTTATCAATTATTACTTTGAATGTTAACGGACTAAATGCTCCAAATCTGTTAGATGCTGGCTACAAGAGACTCACTTCAGGCCTAAAGACCCACACAGAGTGAAAGTGAAGGGGTGGAAAAACATTTACCATACAAATGGAAGTGAAAAGAAAACTGGGGTAGCAGTATTTATATTGGACCAAACACACTTTAGAACAACCAGTGTAACAAGACAATGAAGAACACTACATAATGATAAAGGGAACAATTCAGTAAGAGGATACAACAATTGTAAATATTTATGCACCCAACATGAAAGCACCTAAATGTATAAAGCAATATTAACAAATATAAAGGAAGAAATTGGCAGTAATACAATAATAGTAGGGAACCTGAACACTCACATCAATGGACAGGTCATCCAGTTGAAAATCAGCAAGGAAACAGACTTTGAATGACCCATTGGATCAGATGAACCTAATAGATATATTCAGAACATTCCATCTAAAAACGATATAAAATTCAAGTGCACATGCAATGTTCTCCAGAACAGATCACATGTTAGGCCACAGAACAAGTCTCAACAAATTCAAAAAGACCGAAATGACAACAGGCATCTTTTCCAGCCACAAAGGTATGAAACTAGAAATCAACCACAAGAAAAAAATCTGATAAGAGCACAAATACATGGAGGTTCAATAACATGCTATTAAACAATGAATGGGTCAGCCAAGACATCACAGACAAAATCAACAAATACAGGGAGACCAATGAAAATGAAAACGCAACGATCCAAAGTCTTTGGGATGCAGCAAAAGCTGTTCTAAGAGGGGAGTTTACAGCAATAGAAGCCTACCTCAAGAAGCACGAAAAATCTCAAACAACCTAACCTTATGTCTAAAGGAGCTAGAAAAGAAAAAAGCCCAAACCCAGTAGAGGAAGGAAATAATAAAGATTAGAGCAGAAATAGATGAAATAGAGACTAAAAAAATGGAACAGGTGAAATCAGGAGCTGGTTCTTTGAAAAAAATCAACAAAATTGATAAACCTTTAGCCAGATTCCTCAAAAAGAGAGAAAGGATTCAAATCAAATGAAGGAGAAATAACAACTGACACCACAGAAATAAAAAGGCTAAGAGAATATTACGAAAAATTATATGCCAACAAATTGGACAACCTAGAAGAAATGGGTAAATTCCTAGAAATCTAGCCTTCCAAGACTATATCAGGAAGAAAAGGAAAATTTGAACAGACCACTGACTAGCAATGAAATTGGAAGGCAATTTTGCTCACCACTATAACATCAACAATGCCACTAGCAAGGACACTGAATCAGTAAAAAACAAACAAGACAGCAGCAGCAACAACAAGAGCCCAGGACCAGATGGCTTCACAGGTGAATTCTACCAAACATTTAAAGAAGAGTTAAGACCTATTCTTCTCAAACTATTCCAAAGAGCAGAAGAGGAAGAAAGCTTCCAAATTCATTCTACAAGGGCATTACCATGATACCAAAGCCAGATGATAACATTACTGAAAAAGAAAACTACAGGCCAATATCTGATGAACATGGATGCAAAAATCCCTAATACAATATTAGCAAACTGAATCTAACAATACATTAAAAAAATCATTCACCACAATCAAGTGGGATGTACTCCAGGGATAAAAGGGTGGTTCAGTATTTGCAAATCATTGTGATATGTTAACAAAAGAAAGGATAAAAACCATATGATCATCTCAATAGATGCAAAAAAAAAAAAGCATTTGACAGAGTATTCATGGCAAAAACTCTCAACAAAGTAGATTTAGAGAGAACATACCTCAACAAAAGACCATATACGAATAACCTACAGGTAACAACATACTCCATGGTGAAAAATGGACAGCTTTTCCTCTAAGATCAGGAACAAAACAAAGATGTCCATTCTTCGCCACTTTTATTCATCACTTTTATTCCTAGCCACAACAATCAGACAAGAAATAAAAGGCATCTGAAGTGGAAAGGAAGAATCAAACTTTAATTATTTGCAGATGACATGATACTATATATAGAAAACCCTAAAGACACCACCCAAATCCTAGAGCTGATAAATGAATGCAGTAAAGTTGCAGGATACAAAATCAATAAACAGAAATCCGTTGCATTTCTATATGCTAATAATGAAATTGCAGAAAGAGAATAACAACCAAAAATAATAAAATACTTAGGAATAAACTTGACCAAGGAGGTGAAAGATCTGGACGCCAAAAACTGTAACATGCTAACGAAAGAAATTGAAGAGGACAGAAACAAAAATGCTCATGGATTCAAAGAACCAGTATTGTTAAAATGCCCATACTACCCAAGTGGTCTAGAGAGTTAATGCAATCCCTATCAAAATACCAACCACATTTTTCACAGAAAATGGAATAATCCTAAGATTTGTATGGGACTACAAAATACCCTGAATAGGCAAAGCAATATAGGAAAAGAACAACAAAGCTGGAGGTATCACTGTCATAGATTTCAGATACACTACAAAGCTGTAGTAATCAAAACATTATGGCACAAAATAGACCCATTGATTAATGGAACAGAATAGAAAGCCAGAAGTAAACCCACACTTTTATGGTCAATTAATCTACAAAGGAAGCAAGAATATATAATGGGGAAAAGACTGTCTCTTCAACAAATGGTGTTGGGAAAACTGGACAGCTGTGTGCAAAAGAATGAAACTAGACCACGTTCTTATACATATACAAAAATAACATGAGGCCTGAAACTATAAAATTCCTCAAAGAAAGCACAGACAGTAAGTTCTCTGCCAGTGGCCGTAGAAATATTTTTCTAGATAGGTCTCCTGAGGCAAGGCAAACAAAAGCAAAATTAAACTATTAAGACTATACCAAAATAAAATTCTTTTACACAATAAGGGAAACCATCAACAAAAGGCAGAATGGTAGAAGATATTTGCAGATGATATATCCAATTAGGGGTTAAAATCCAAACTATAGAAACGCCAAACTTCACTCAACACCAAAAAAATAATGGGCAGAGAGCCCCTAAATAGACATTTTCTAAAAAGACATCCGGTTGGCCAGCAGACACATGAAAAGATGCTCAACACCACTAATCAGGAAAATACAAGTCAAAATCACGAGATCCCAATTTACACCTGTCAGAATGGCTACGATCAAAAAGACAAGAAATAACAAGTGCTGGCAAGGATGGGGAGAAGAAGGAAGCTGCATACTGTTGGTGGGAATAGAGACGGGTACAGTCACTGTGGGAAACAGTATGGAGGTTTCTCAAAAAATTAAAAATAGAATTAGCATAGGATCCAGTAATTTCACCACTGGGTATTTACCCAAGAAAGTGAAAACGCTCATTTGAAAAGATACACATACTCCTGTTTATTGCAGCATTATTTACAATAGCCAAGATAAGGAAGCGACCCATGTCCACTGATAGATGGATAAAGAAGATGTGGTATGTATGCACAACGCAATATTACTCAGCCATAAAAAAGAAAAAAATCTTGCCACTTGCACATCACGAATGGATCGAGAGTGTATGATGCCAGTGAAATAAATCAGAGAAAAGACAAATACCGTATGATTTCACTCATATGTGGAATTTAAGAAACAAAACGAACAAAGGGACAGATCCAGAGGACAGCAGGGAGGTGGGTGGGGGGTAAAATAGATAAAGGGGATTAAGAACACACTTGATGAGCCCTGAGAAATATATGCAATCAGTAAATCATTGTATACCTGAAACTACTAGAACACTGTGTGTTCACTGTGCCTGCACTGCTCAGCTGGAGTGCTGGAGCACAGTGACTCCCGAGTTCCAACAAACGCCTACGTCCTCCTGTGGTTCCTGAAGGTTTTTCTCTCCTGTTAATAACCTTTCCACATCCAGACATTTTCAACATTTTCAGGAAATTAATTCTCCGAACTGCTTTGGATGGTAAGGATTTCACAGATAACATCGGCAGACTTAATGCTTAAAAGAATCGGATGTTACCTGCCAGTGTAGACACTGGCAAACTTCACTCCAGGTGAATTCGGGGATCTTTCCAACAGAAGTAGAATGTGTGGAAGTGTAATTTACACATATAGTTTATATTAACAGTTAGAGGGAAGGAAAGCCTTATTTCTAAAATTTATACTAAAACTTTTTTTTTTTTTTGGTTTCGGGTTTTGTTTTGTTTTTTAAGAGAGTGTGTGTGTGCAAGTGAGCAAGGGAGGGGGAGAGGGAGAGAGAGAATCCCAAGCAGGCTCCATGATCAGCACAGAGCCCAATATGGCACTCGATCCCATGACCCTGGGATCATGACCTCAGCGGAAATCAAGAGTTGGACGATAACTGACTGAGCCACCCAGGCACCCCATATACTAAAACAGTTTTAAGAATTTTTCAGTTTTAACTGATTTTTACACTTCATGTTTAGCAGGATAGGCTTTCTGAAGAAGTATTTCCCTTTTCAATTTTATCTGTGATATTCAGCATATTCAGGAGTAACACTGAGCTAACAGTCTCCATGTAACAACGAAATAATGACTTCTAGTGCTTAGCATGTTGCTAACACACAGGTGGATGGGGTCAAAGCCCTCACATTATGCATAAGGTGCCATTTGACCCTGCCTCTGTTTTGCCAACTGCAAAATACTTCCCCTGTTGATTTGTGTCTGATTTAAAAGGATGGGACCATTGTAAGTCTTATTGAGACGGCTCCTGTTCTTATCCATCAGTCTTAGTGCTGGAGTTCTGCCTGACATCATCCATTTACTATTATCAGTTTGCAGTTAGAAAACTGAAATCCTGGAAGGAATCTGGTTTTCACTGCTGATAATGGCCAAACCAGTAGTAATCGTCACAGTGTGCTGGCCTTTTCTTGTCCCTTTTCCCTCACTTGTACAGCATGCACACGGAGGCTTTATCAGAGAATGTGTTTCTTGTACCCACCTGAATCCATCCACCCCCTGATTTCTCCTTGCTGCTTTATTTTTTATTTAAAAAAATTTTTTTAATGTTTATTTATTTTTGAGACAGAGAGAGACAGAGCATGAACGGGGGAGGGTCAGAGAGAGAGGGAGACACAGAATCTAAAACAGGCTCCAGGCTCTGAGCTGCCAGCACAGAGCCCGACATGGGGCTCAAATTCAAGGACTGAAAGATCATGACCTGAGCCGATGTCTTAACCGACTGAGCCACCCAGGCGCCCCTCTCCTTGCTGCTTTCTTATTGAAAGGCTGAGACTGCTTAAGCGGGAGAGGTCAAAATTCTAAATTAAAATATTTTATTAGAAACGTCTATTGAAACAACAGACTGGGAAGAAAGCTTTTTGTTAGAACATAGTCGTCTTTTGACGATTACAGCCAGCCATTTCTTTGTCCCTTCCAAATGTGACATGGGTTTAAAATTTTTATCTTTTTCTGTCAGCCTGAAATACTAGGATCATCTGGGTATTCCTCTCAGGCATCTCAGCCCAGTGTCAAAGCACACATCAAACACAGTATTAACCAAAATATAGCAAAGGACACCTAATTGGGGCGGGGCAGGGCGGGAGGGGTGGTGTTAAAAGTACTGATGAAAACGATTTAGCACAGGGCCTGACCACAGATAGTAAATTCTCAGTGAAGCTCATCAAGCAATACTAGCAGTTGATATCAATTAACAGTTGTCAAATTAGATGATGTCTGACTGATTGTTAAATTATAAGCCTGGCAACTGATTTTAATCAGGGCTGTTGCTTCCATTTGAAATTAGAACTGTATCAGTGTTTTACAGATCATTGCAAGCAAAATACTCACACAAGCTTCTTTACTTATTTTTTTTTAAGCTTCTTTGCTTATTTGTGCCAAGTTTGGTTGACTGTTCACACACAGGATACTGGATACATAGTTCGCGCACGTGAACAAACCAGAGGGGAGTGCTTAGGGGAAAGTGCACTTTGAGAATTCCCTGGTCACCAGTGAACCTTAGGGGGCACCATTTATAGAATTCAGTCTAGCTGCCCTTTGCAACCCTGGCCTTAGGAAGCTGTCCTCCCGAAACAGAAATCCCATCCTGTGGTTTCTAAGTGGGGTACAATCAACCTTCTTTTACACTGACCGCAGCTAGGAACAAACATGAGGCCTAGATTGATTTTACTGTCTGACACAGCCTATTTTTTTCCCTCCTAACATTTAGTTTCGGTCTCCACGAGTCCATTAATAAGTCTAAAACTTCTTTCTAAAAATAAAAATGGGGCCATAATAACCCTATATCACCCAAAGTCCTAAGTGGTGATCTCATATCCTTAGTATAATTCAACAGGGAGACAGGACATGGGGATTTCAGTTATGTCAGCACAACTTCACCCGAGTTTGACTGGTTTGTTTTTTTAAAACGATTGTAAAATATTCCCCTGTCTCACAGGCAAGACTCGGAAGACCGGCCTTCTCTCTGTCAAGTCGTCAGTGGAGTCCAGCTTTAAGTCCTTCAACAGGAATCAGCTGGGCAACTACCCAACCCTGCCTTTAACAAAGTCCGGGGATGCGCTGAAGCCCGGGGAGGAAGGCAGGCTGGGCAGCAGTCTCGCCCCTCACACCTCCAAGTGCTGTGACCAGCCATGTGTGACTGGTCTGAACAAAAACCGAAGAAGCCTGCCCGTTTCCATCTGTCGGAGCTGTGAGACCCTGGAGGGCCCCCAGCCCGTGGAAACTTGGCCCAGATCCCATTCCCTGGACGACCTTCAAGGAGAGCCTGCTGCTGAGAAGGATGTGCCCGGCGAGGTGACAGAACCCTCCCCTCAGATTGTACCACAAGTGCCACAAAAGACAACCCCCTCCATCACAAAGGTTCAAAGCCCCAAACGAGATCCTGCTGTTGACAATGCACTGCTACTGACCCAAAGCAAGAGATTTTCTGAACCTCAGAAGACAGCTAAGAAACTAGATGGTTCCATAGCGGCCTCCTCCCGTGGCACATCACCTCCTCCGTGTTTGCCCAAAAACTATGATGCTCAGCCTTCTGGAGTTAAACACGGTTTAACAAGGACACCTCTCGAGGGTCACAGGAAAGGACTCGAGTCTGAAGGAACGCATCATCCCGCGGGCACCAAAGAAGGCCTAGATGCCGAGCAGAGGGGCCCCGAGGCAAGAACGCAGGCCAGACATCCCTCCCAGCCTCCACCTGTTCCCGCCAAGAAAAGCCGAGAACGCCTGGCCAACGGACTCCACCCCGGCCCTCCCGGTCCCGACGCACCAAGCCTGCCCGCTAAAAAAGGCAGCCCCAGTGACTGTCACTCACCTCAGGCTCCTAGGCCTCCCTCGGCACAGGAGCCCGGCAGCCCACCCAGCTCGAGGCCGCCGCCCTGGCTCTCAGAGCTCCCGGAGAGCGCCAGCCTCCAGGAGCATGGCGTGAAGCTGGGCCCAGCTCTGACCAGAAAGACCTCCTGCGCCCGGGGAGTGGACCTGGAAACACTCACTGAGAACAAGTTGCGAGCTGAAGGCATCGATCTCACTGAGGAGCCGTACTCTGATAAGGTACCCGAGGCCTCACGGGCCTCTGCTGTTTTAAGTCAGGCAGCCAGGTAAGAGGAGCACCACAGCTGCCCCTGACGCCGGCCTGGTGGCAGGGGCCGTGCTCGCCGCGGGGGTGCATGGGCCCGAGCGGGGCCCCTCTGCTGCCAGGCGCCAGGCGATGCGCCGAACGGGAGCCGACGCAAATACGGCCTTGGACCTTTCTTCTGTCTTCCCTTCCCTCCTTTTGCTTGGTTTCGATTTTTGGCGGCTAGATTTTTGCAGGAACAACTATCGAGGAATACTAGAACTGGTTCCAGAAAGGGCTGCTTTAGCGGACAGACCTGAAGTGCAGTCTCTGGGTCTTACTGAACATGTATCTTTTTAGACGTGAACACGTACCCACTTCATTTCCTATCTGTAAAATGAGATTCATAATAACCTGTGTAACTACCTTTTCTACAGGGACTATTAGGAGCAAATAAATGTGAGCACACTGAAAATTGTAGAACCCTTTTCAGATGTAATTATATTGTACAGTTATCTGTATAGTTAACAGAGGAGGAATGATTATATGAAATATCCTGCTGTACCAAAAGCACTGAGAAAACTCATTTAAACTCCTTTCATTGAAAGCACGTTGCTTATTTGGGAAAAAAAAAAAAAAGAAGAAAGAAAGAGTAGATCTACCAATACCAAAACAATTTTGGAGACCAATGATGATAGATATAGCTGTACATTTTTCCTAGAAATGCATATTTTGTTATAGTATATCCCTGGGAGGCCTTGTTATAAACTTCTTTTCACCACAAATGCCTTACAGTATGATCTTACTCCTCCTCCTCGATATTTAGTGAATAAAAATCCCTTAGAACGGAAAGGAGTGAGAATTTGAGTCTACAGTACACGCCTAGGGATTGGCGGTATAAAATAGACGGGCCGCAAACGTGAGACTACCTGCCGTAGGGCACAAGTCTGCCCGTTTCCCCTGTCATTTAGGAAATAGTGCATGTGGTGCAAAATGATCCAGTACAGTGAGGTGAGGTCACTGGTCCAACTGATACAAGACGATTATGTTCTTAGGTTTCAAAACCTTTTCCTCAGAGCTCATCAGTACCCGAAAGATCAAGATGTAAACATGTTCTAACACCCATCATGATTCTCAATCTATGCACTTCAAGTGAACACTTTTGGTGACACATCCCAGTAGCCGTAGGTGTCTTAGCCTACCTTGTCTTGTGTTTGCTGCTGTCGAAGAAGAAATTTGTTGCCACCCGTGACGCCACATTTCTGCTCTCCCTCACAGCACGGCCGCTGTGGGATTCCCGAAGCCCTGGTGCAGCGATATGCAGAGGACCTGGATCAGCCCGAGAGGGAAGTTGCCACCAACATGGACCAGATCCGCGTGAAGCTGCTTCGGAAGCAGCACCGCATGGCGGTGAGCAGCCGGCACCCGGGGTCTCCCCTCGCTCAACTTTGGAAGTCCACGGAGTTAGGGCGCTTCGGGATGCGCGTGCTGGCCGCCACGGAGTAGCCCAGGGTTCCCTCCAGCTATCAAAAGGAGACACCTGGAGGGAAAGCAATATTCAGCCTGTAAAGTTTTCAAAATACAGTTTTGGAAAGGAAAAAAATTGGCCATAATCCCAGAACTATGAAAGTTTTTTTTTTTTAGGTCTTTAAATTTATATCTATTTCTAACTATCTATTTGTATCTATTTCTATTTTGAGATAGAGAGCAAGTGAGAGAGAGAGAGAGAGAGAGAGAGAGAGAGAGAGAGAGCGCGAGCGAGCGCTCACCCTTGCAAATAGGGGAGGGGCGGACAGAAAGGGAGAGAGATGATCCCGAGCCGAGTGCAGAGTCCGATGTGGGGCTTGATCCCACGAACCGTGAGATCGTGACCTGAGCTGAAATCAGACGCTTAACTGACTGAGCTGCCTAGCACCCCTGAAAAAGTTTTTAAAGGTCTGTCTAGCTATTTCTCTGCACATACAATAGTAAATGTGTAGTTCTGAAACCTGATGTTCAGTTCTCAGATCATGAATCTGTTACTAAACATTCTTTTATATTATCAATATAGTTCTAGTAGGTAAATGTGCCCTCATTTAGCCAATCCCAAATGGTTGCAACAATTAAATTTTCCCCAACTTATTAAATAACTTAGCAAACAACAGCCTTAATATATAAGTCTTTGTAGACTCTCAAGGTCAATTTGAGTATATATTCCTTCAAGAGCATTTGCTTGTAGAAGCCTGCACAAAATCTCAAGAATTTGCACATTTGTCAGAAAACTACCTTCCTAAAAGATGTAGCACTTGGTCTTCCCAGAAGTCAATTGTAAATGTCCATTTCCCTGCCCTAGCCAACACTTGGTATTATTGCATTTTATGTTTTTTAGAACTACACTAATGATATATCTAATTTTCTGGTTAACGTAGATTCAAAATACCATGGAACATCTGTTTTATAAAATCTCTACCTGGGCGCCTGTGTGGCTCAGTCAGTTCCCTATCTGACCCATAATTTTGGCTCAGATCATGATCCCAGGGTTGTGGGATTGAGCCCCACATCAGGCTCTGCACTGAGCATGGAGCCTGCTTGAGATTCTCTCCCTCCCTCTGGCCCTCTCCCCTGCTCATGCACTCTTAAAAACACAAAACAAAACAAAACTCTACACACTGAGTATCTTACTTGTCACACTACCGCACAGGCCTGCCTCTTTATTCACCTAGAGATTTCACTGAAGAGCTCATCACCAGAAGACAAAATAGCAGGGTATAGAAATGCTTACAAATCGGAGACTTGGACGTTAGGTTAATTAGGGTTAGATCTAATTCCAAATACTTTGTAGAACCTCAAACACTTCTTTGAAGACAGATCTCACCTTCGAGAAGCTGAGAAAGAATTCTTGATGCTACTCTTGGGTCTTCGACACCTCACAGCAGGATCACTTTGCAATAATCTAGCAGTGCAGTATTTCAGTAGTGTTCCTTTTAGGTATATAAGAGCCCTCCAGTAGCCTGTGTCAAGTCTTTATAAAATTGCTTTCTTTCTTTATCCAGATCCCAAGTGGTGGACTCACAGAAATCTGTAGAAAGCCCCTCTCTCCCGGATGTGTCTCGTCTGTGTCAGATTGGCTGGTTTCCATCGGTCTGCCCATGTATACCAGCGCCCTCACTGAAGCCGGGTTCAGCACATTGGGCCAAGTGCCTTCTCTGTCCCACACTTGCCTTCAGGAGGCCGGCATCACAGAGGAGAGACACATAAGCAAGCTTGTGTCTGCAGCCAGACTCTTCAAACTGCCACCAGGCCCCGAGGCCATGTAGCCAGGCCCATCATGGAGCTCCCCGGACAAGAGCCACCCTTTCACTGTGCTTAGGATGCTAATGCAATCCCTCCTCCTTGGGACCTGCAGACCAGATCCAGAAGAAAGGCCCAGTGTAAGGCCGACCGGAGCACGAAACCTCGGCACAGGACTGATGACCCTCTCTTCTCCAGAAGAGCCCCCCTCGAGGAAACTGGTGTGGTTCTCTTTGACTCCCCCAAAGAAAAGACAAGCACTAACTTTTATTTTCAGAACACAAAAGAACCAGGATGCCAGCTCGCCGCCCATGCTGTGCCTCCAATCTGTCTTGGTGTGCTGGCAGAGGGAGGGGGCAGCCGCTGTCGTTTCTGAGAATGCCCTTGCCTTGCTGTCTGTCACCCTGCGGGATGCCTGAGGGCAGGCGGGTATTGGCCAGGCCAAAGTAACAGACCCAGGAGTTACTGTACGCCATTGACTATGCTTGTTTATTCAAAAGTAAGAAAATCTGGCTGCATTAGGAAAAAAAAAAAAGTCCTATTCTCCTTTCAGTAAACAAGAGACATTTTAATAATTGCTTTCTAGCAATCAGCTTTTATTTGCCTTAATATAAGCTTTTAAGCAGTTATCTGGTGTTCACCACCCTGTAACCATAGTTCCAGATCTTCAGCCTAGACTGCCATCTAACATACCAGAGATGTTTTCAGCAAAAAAAAAAAAAAAAGAAAAAAGAAAAAAAAGAAAAGAAAAAAAAGAAAAAAAAAAAGGGCTTTTCTAATTGCCTCACTCTAACATGGCTTAATTTGTAGGGGTGTTTGTCAGGCACAAACTTCATGTTGGCTTTCAGTTTTTAAACTAACCACAAATCCAGTAAAAAGCTATCTGAAACTCACAGATCAGGTGTGTATGTGAGCGTGCATGCATGTGTGTCCGTGTGTGAGCGCGTGTGTATAGAAACTACCTTCATTTTAAATCAGTTTTGTTTTGTTTACGATGTTGGTCACCATGCTGCAGTATTGACTTTGACTCCCGACCACGACCATTCCAGAATTCACTCATCAGCTAACAGGTCACCTTTGCAAAGCCACCGTAAGGTTGAATATTTCAGAAAGATGCTTTTAAAAGGGAAGTAGTTTATAAGAGATTTTTAAGGTTTTTTTTTTCTACTTTTATAATTAAGGTACTGTTTTCCTCCCTTTATTGAGATCATTCTTTTAATTCAAATAATAGTTCATTCTGGAGCCAGACAAAGCACGTTAGCCATGTATTAAGTATTTGCCATTTTCAGTTGTTTTCCTACTGATTAGAGCATTTACCGTTCTCTTTTAGTTTGGTGTCTGACTTTTCTAGCACACAGAAATTTAGGCAACTAATTTAAGGTTTCCGTCGCTTACTAAATGAATTTCCTCCACATTCTTAGTCATGAGAACTATTCTAAGCATTGAATGTGATCATTGACAACAAACACTTTGAAGACAAAGCCTTGATCAAAAGCTCTTAAACATTTCATCTCCTCGTTAAAACGATTCCCCCGGGGGGGGGGGGGGGGTAACTTCACTCATTACAAAGCCATCTTCAGCATTTGCTCTATGTACTTGGATCCGTGTTTCTGAGGAAAAGGATGTTCTCAGGTTATATATTTTTTTCGCGCTTTGGTATACATTTAAAAAAAATACGTTTCTTCAATAGTATTCACCTTCTACAAGACGCCATGTGAAAAAGTTGTGGAAATGCAGAATAAAAAGCTAAAAGCTGCCAACTTTCTACCGAGATCTGAAAAACAGCCCATTTTTGCCATCTCGGGTTGTGCACACAGCCCACGTGGAATGTGACGATACCGTCGAACTGTAGCGCTTGTGCTGTGGTGGAGACAGGTGCAGGGACACGGAGCCTCGGCATGACATTCTGAGATCCTGCTCATAGTGTAAGCCGACCACACACAAGTCACACAACAGATAACAGAGGAGGAGGGGTCATCTGTGAATTTCCCAGTGTTAGTTCATTTTCAGTGTCAGATTTTCATTTAAGTAAAAGTGGCACCAGAAAAGGGAATGTTCTGGAGTTCTTGAAAATGCCAAACCCTATTTTTGTCATTCTTCTTTGGAAATCATTGCCTTTGCGTAGAAAAATCAAATTCAGGGACCATGAATGATTTTCAGTGGGAAGATCTTCCTAACCTGAGGGGTCTGAGATTTTTACTTTATCGTGCTTTTAAAAAAAAAAAATTTTTTTTTTTGTTATTGTTAGTATTTGTTTGGTCTTTTGCTTTAAACTTTTAATTTGATCCTAGAAAAGCCTGAATGTTTGTGTGTGACATTTGACTAAGGTGGTTTAGGGACCGCGTGTCAGAAGACAGGTAGGTAGGTGTTAGGCGCCAGCAATATCCGGTTTTAATCAATTGCACTTGGTACAGAATGTTGAGGAAGGGTTTAAAGTGTCGTCTTTGGAAAGCACAAAAGAAACCTGGAAAGGCAGTTTGGCTCAGGTAGCTACACATCCGCTGTGTGTAATTTTTACTGTAAAGCTGTCTAGAAGGAAATGCGGCCAGCCCCAACCACTATTTACATTCCCAGATAACCAGGAATCAGATACATTTTCATGGCCTTCTGTTAGCAGCCCTTTTCTCTGTCCTGATCCCCGGTGTGGGGGAAATTGGAAATTACTAGTCTATTGCAAACCAGTTCCTGACATAGCAAAATTTGCTTTCATAACTGCAGCAAAAGAAATCAGTTCACCAAGTCAATGCTGCATTGTGTGTACTGTATTATTTTCAGAAAATATAGTAGTCTGAGTCCAAGTTACCTTGATTTTAAATTGATAGAGAAATGCAAGAAACTGTCAAGCAAGTTATATAACAACTAACAACATTGCACTTTCTGTATATGAAATCAATATTTAAATAACTTATTTTTCTCCATTGCTGTTCTTAAACATTGTAAGTAGCTGTAATATACCAGTACCGATATGTCCTTGCGATTGCTTCAGCCCAGGAAAGCTGTGTATTGTTTTAAAAATTGTAAAAACTATTGTGATGATTCATTTAGCAAAGAGAAAGGTGGACAGAAGGGTTTTCCTATGTATCAAACTTGTCTATAATTATGTCATCTTATGTACCTAGGAAAAATAAATAAATTTCGTCAGTTGACTATGCCTCTCTTGTTGTTCCTTGGGTATTTCAAAGATGAACGGAGTAGAAATGAAAGGTAATTTACAAATGTGTGGTGTAAGAATGAACTCTATTGTAAAAACAATTGTATACAATTCTGCCACATCACAAAACTCACACACACTCATTCTCTTTGCAATATGCTAACGTACTGCCTCTCCCAAATATTGCATAATCAAATCCCAGAACCACAGCATCTTAGACCAGAAAGAATTTTTAAGGCATCGACAGTCTAAGCCCATCATTTTCAAATGAAGAGTGAGTCCACGTAGGTGGTTGACTCATCCAATATCACACAGCTAAGTGGTAACAGAACCCAAATCTTTCATTGAGGGAGGAAAAAAAAAATCTAGGTTCGGATGGATATTCCAGAAACTGACCTGACAAAAATCATGTTTCAAATTGGTGTATCACAATTGATATAAAATTTTTTTTTATTAGGAGGACATTGTTTGTAATAAAATTTTGAATAGGTGATACCCATACTTGAGATTAAAAAAAAAAAAACAAAAACAAAAAGCGCCCACTCCTTTCCTCCCAGCCACTATCTCCGTCCTTGCAGGTAAGTCGTATAACCGGTGTGTGCATATCTTTTCAGAAATGCCCACACATTTACAAATACAACTGCCTATGTATTTTTCCATACAGGAATGACCTTATATTCTTCACACTTCCTTACCGTGATTTTACATTCAATGTATGTTGGAGATCTTTCCATGTCAATACCCCACCATTCTCTTAAAGACCACATAATACTGTTATGCCAATAATTTAATCACTACTCTGTGAAAGGACAATATCTTGCTGTTATAAAAAAGCTGTTAGAGGGCGCCTGGGTGGCTCACTCAGTTAAGTATCCGACTTCAGCTCAGGTCATGATCTCACAGTTTGTGGGTTTGAGCCCCGCCTCGGGCTCTGTGCTGACAGCTCAGAGCCTGGACCCTGCTTCGAATTCCGTGTCTCCCTCTTGCTCTGCCTCTCCCTCCCCCTCAAAAATAAACGTTTTTTTTTAAAGAGCTGCTAGGAATATCCTTGTACCAATATCACTTAGCACATGGAACTGTGTTAAAATTACATGTATTTTAGATTTTGATAGAATTTTTTTTTAAAACAGAAAGATGAAATATTGCCAAATTTTTTGGAGAAAATGCATCAGAATGGGATTGAGAATAGGAAAGATTACCTTCTTTTATCATTTTTGAGAGAGAGCACATGAGCGGAAGAGGGGCAGAGAGAGAGGGGGAAGGAGGATCTGAAGTGGGCTCTGTGCTGACAACAGCGAGCCCGATGCGGGGTTTGAACTCACAAACCACGAGATCATAACCTGAGCTGAAGTCGGATGCTCAACTGAGCCACCCAGGCGCCCCTTGATAGAATATTTTAAATTCACTGGTAGACTTCATTAAAGGAAGCTTTACCAAGATAGGTTTTAATTCTAAATCCGGGTCTTACGCTCTATCCCCTAATCCATTTTGCAAATGGGGAGATTTCATGTATTCTTAGTGTGGTGGTACATCTCAAGGGCTGAATTATTTTAAGTAACTATAAGTCTCCAATCTTCTCTCAGACTGACTCCTAAGATTCAACGGTTCAATTCAAAGAAAATACTTTCTTGATTCCTAAGAAACCGTGACCCGACTCTTGGTGTTTGTTCTAAGTGCACTTCATATATGGACACTTGGGTTGCTTTTACTTAGAAGTTACAAAGAACAGGCACCTGCATGGCTCAGTCCATCCGTTAAGCTTCCGACTCTTGATTTCGGTTCAGGCCACGATCCCACAGTTTGTGGGTTCAGGCCCCGCGTCCAGCTGTGTGCCGACAGCATGGAGCCCGCTTAGGATTCTCTGTCTACCGCTTTCTCTGTCCCTCCCCTGTTCATACTCACTCGTGCTCACATGCGCGCGCGCTCTCTCTCTCTTTCTCGCTCACACACACACACACACACACACACACAATAAAGGGATAAACTTTTAAAAAGAGAAGTTACAACAACATACATTTGATTAGGGAAAGGAGAGAAGGATGATGGTCATTCTTTAACCGCACAAGCCATTTTGGAAACCTTGGAATGACGGCTTTCTCACTCTTAGCTGGGAGGACCCACTCAGAGCTCACTGTACACAGTCCTTCCTTGGAGTGCACGTCCATGTGTGAGAGGCAGGGTGAATACTCAGGTGTAGGTGTCTGGACTTCCCCTCAGGATTGCGGGCAGCTTTATTGGCAAGCATCGCCATTCCTCCCCCAGTCCCTCCAACACTACTCACCCCCTCACCCCCACCCCCAGAGAAAGGGAATTTAGCTGCCTGTCCTCGTGCCCTTGAGCAAAAGCACCTGAAGGTCCTAATCTAACCACGTTGGAGACAAGTGTGGAAGGACTCCAGGATGTGCAGGGGAACCATGGCAGTTAAGACTCAGCTGATGGGCCTTTACTGCCATCCCATGCATTCTCAACACCTGGGTAACAGATAAGGAAGGTCACAGCCATGAGCGAAATGTGTACGGAGGTCTGTGGGAACCAGAGGAAAACCCGACTCAGTCAAGGAGAGAAACAAGTCAGAGGAGGCAGTTGATGTGGCTTATAACTGTGTGCCTGTGTGCTAAGAGCACTAGGCCCTCAAACACACTAAGTCTTGAAAAGCATGAGAAAATAAGCAAGAAATTCTCTCCCTCCCACCTCCTGATCCACTCACCCCTCATCCTGACTGGATGATCCTTTCCCCCAATTAATAAAAAACTTGGAAGCCATGTCCTGGGCCCCCCCTCTCCGGACCTCCTTTCAGCACACTTGCAAACTCCCCCATGTCGTCACCTCCGATTCCCTCCTCACAACAGCATGACTGGAGGGGCGTCCCTCCACCTGCCTAATCCTACCCATGCTCAGGATCCGGTCCTGGGATCCCTTGCTTCTCTGCAGCTTCCCCTTGAACGTGTTTGCAGCAGGCTGGTGCTCTGCTTTCCAGGCCCATCCAGAGCCCCCCTTTGGGGGTAATTCCTGCATTTCCTTTGGGACAACGGCAATCCTCACATTTCCAGGGATCCGGGTGCAACCTTTCGTCCTGGTGTCCCCCAGGCCTCTCCGAGTGGTGAGCAGAGCTCCTAGCTCATAGCCTCCATGACCACAGGACTGGGCTTTGGAGTTGAGTGTCAACACATGACAGGGTTGGAACTGAGCTATCTGATGGCGGTGCCCAGGAAGCTCAGCGATGGAGGAACCCGCGGCCCTCCTGTCCTTTCCACAGCTCGTTCAGCCTTTCTTTTGTTAGATTCCTTATGCCACCGGCCAAACATCTTTTCTCAAATACTCCTAATATTCCAACTCTAAAGCCTCCCACTTTGAACTTCCAAATGAAGCAGTATTCACAGATATGTACAGGCAAGGCTATAGCTACGATTTGGCCCACAGCCCTCCTCGGGCAGAGCCCGTCCATCTCCAACCACTCTGGGCCCCTCATTCGAATGAGGCTGACGTCGAAGGGGGCCAACACTTGCGCATCCCCAGTGGGTCAGGAGGGTAGAGTTGTTGGTATCATTCCGGGCCGGAAGGAAAATCAAACTGATGACGAATTGGCCAAAGAGAGCCCACACGTGGGTTATGAAGCACTGACTGTGGTCCCTGGGGGACCCGAATAGGCATCGTCAGCAATTTAAAAGCACATGCTGTAAGCCTGTATTTAAGGTGCCACGGGAGACCCAAGGTAGTGGTGGGTAAAATACCTGACCACAGGGAGATCTTAAACTCATTAGAACAGGTCATGCGAAATACTGAGAGGCCTAAAAGTTAAGATGGAGACAGTGTGGCTTCGTGGCTCCTCAATGCAAAAAAAAGCAATTGGACTAGCAGAGAGAAGAGTGGTTTCTCTACTGTCTTCCGAGTAGGCATTTCCAGCATTGACTCCCCTTATTTGGGAGGATGCCTCCTTGTGTGTGATGTGGCACGCCCCTCAGTCCCATGCCCACACGGTGGCGGACACAACTCAAGCTCCACAAGCCAGCCAGATTCTCCCACCTCTGTCTGGACCCAGATCTACCAATGCAGAGACCTGAGCGCAGTTGGTCTACAGTGCGGTGCCACACAGCCGCGATGTCCTGGCCTTGCTGCCTTGGCCCAGGACCGTCCCCTGGCTTCCAGCTTCGCAGCTGCTGCACCTACCTCGATTCCAGGCGGTTTATCCGTTCGCCAGTCTCCTGATGACCCTCTGGAGCCCGGGACTCTGTCTCCGGAAACTATTTTCTGTTGCTTTTAACAAAAAGACTGACTTCTGTCAACCTTCAATATAAAACTGCCAGTTATGTTACCACCAAAAGACGGGCTTATTTGGGAATAGCCAAGAACTGCAATCCAGGACAAACAAGCTGGGACAAAACCCCCGGCAAGCCCTGGGGGGAAAAGGCGATGGGCGCTCTTTTGCAGCGAAAGCGAGAATTGGGGAGGTTGTTGTAAACACAGAGTTCATTGGAGTAAACTGGGAGTTAAAAGTATAATGGCTTCCCATTGGCCGTGTTGCGACCATCTCTCATTGGCTGGCTTGTTGCCGGGGGAGGAGCAAAGCCTTTCTTCCTCCTCTGGGTGGTAAAGACATTCACAATTGCAAGGTGCCTCGCTTCCCATCAAATTTGCAATTAACGATGAGTGGTAGGGCCTGAGAGCTCTCCTTGCCAAAACTCCTGGCCCTGTTCTAGTGAGGTTTCCCTTAATTAACTTCCACGGTTCCAAGGCCATCCTCTTTGTAGGAAATTTCCTCTTTTCTACTGTATTATTATTAGCTTTTAAAAAACAAGAACAGGTCTTGTTTATCTTTCCTAGCCTTAGAGTTCTTGACGCTTCACAGCTCCTCAGGAACGGTGTATCTAATTGGAAAAAGAAGTAAAGGTGTTAAAGGAATATTCTTTCTGTGTTTGTTTTACAACCACCTGGCATTATAGTGGATGCTCATTTTGGTATAGTTGAAAGAGCCTTACCTTTGGAGTCACATTGAATTCCACTCTTTTTTTTTTTTTTTTTGATGTTTATTTATTTTTGACAGAGAGAGAGAGAGAGAGAGAGAGAGAGAGAGAGACCCAGAACCCAAAACAGGCTCCAGGCTCTGAGCCGTCAGCACAGAGCCTGACACAGGGCTCAAACTCACGGACAGTGAGATCATGACCTGAGCCAAAGTCAGATGCTCAACTGACTGAGCCACCCAGGCACCCCTAAATTTCACTCTTGAGATGGAATTCCTCAGGGTCTCTGGCCGCTCAACCTCCCCGAGCCTTCGTTTCCTCACTTGCAAGCACGACCAATAACTCCTACCTCACTGGACTATTGTGAAAATTAAATGAGACATTAAAGTGGGAGATAAGCGTGCTGAACAACCCAATACCCACTTGTGAAAGAATGACCTCCTTCCCCCTCCCCCACCTACCCCACGTCATATACAAAGATGATCTCAAAGTGGATCACAGACCCAAATGTAGGAGCTAAAACTAGAAAAATCTTAGGAGAAATTTGAAAGTAAATCTTCATGACCTTGTATTAAGCGAAGGATTTTGGAGATGATAAAGAAAAGCACAAAAAAAAAAAAGGAAAAAAAAGAGAAACGCACAAGTAACAAACGAAAAAGTAGATAGACTTCACCAAAATTAAAAAACTATTATGGATCAAAGGGAGCCATAAAAAAATGAAAAGATAAGCCATAGAATGGAAGAATATATTTGTAAATCATCTACCTAACAAGGGTCCAGTAGCAGAATTTACTGAGGTATTTGGGGAGAGTACGAGTGCCTGCTAATAGGTAGAAGGTTCTTTTGGGGGTAATGAAAATGTACTAACATTATAAAGGGATGATGGCAGCATGAAATCTGTGAATATGCTAAAAACCACTGAATTATACTGTACATGTTAAAGGGCATATGAAGTGTATGTCAATAAAGTTATCAAAAGACAGTGTATACCTAATACTGTACAATAGAAAATGTTTACATCTAACCATTGGCCACAAATGTACAGGTAGTAAGTGCTCCAAATACATCTTGTTGCTTCGATTTATGATGATTCATTGGGCGAAAAGTACTTGAAAGAGACTGCTGGAAGGTGCTTCCCTTTGGAATCCTGCGACCCAAAGCCAGTGGGACTGATGCATTGTTTTGTAAGAACGTACTTTTAAGATGCGCTGTTAAGATGTACTTTTGCGTGTGTGCGTGAAACGAGAGAAAGGCATGTATAGAAGAAGGGGTGGGGAAGGCATGTGGGCAGGAAGCGTCCTCAGGCAGGTCAGTTTGGGGACTATGTTGATCTAGAAGCAGAGTCCTGTATTAACGCAATCCAAGGCAGTGGTATCTCAGACTCAAGGCCTGTGAGGTAGGCTACGTGTGGTTGTTTTTCTTTGGAGAGAGGGAGAGAGAGAGAGAGAGAGAGCAGGGGAGGTGCGGATGGGGAGGAGAGAATCCCAAGCAGGCTCCCACCGTCAGCGTGGAGCCCAATGTGGAACTTGAGCTCAGGAACCATGAGATCCTGACCTGGGCCGAAACCAAGAGTCGGGTGCTTAACCGACTGAGCCACCCAGGTAACCCCAACTGGAGGTCTTTAAAAAAATTTCAAACCTTGCTTGTGAGCCAGAGATGTTTGTTGGTTTTGCCTATGAGGAAAGATCCACCAACCAGAACAATAATACCCATTACTCACTTTAAAAATTCTCTCTCAACTGCACTTTTCTCTGGTCTAGATAATTCCCACCCACAGACATATTTCACAGATACATTTCCTGAACGCTTTTCCTGCTCTTGTGGTCTCTTCTTTCTATATTCTTCCTATATTTTCTTCATATACTCCCCAGCCTACTGCTCCCTGGATGCACCTATAGCCACTGACGGAATCAATGTCCTGACGTGAAATCCAGTGTCCACATCCCACCTCTGACCTCCTGGAGCCCATCCCTGTGTGCTCCTCTTCCAGAGCTTCCTCTCGACCCCTCCTGCCCTCCTCCATCTCTACAGCTGCTGCCTCTCAGCGTCTCTCCTCCCCCTACCTCTGGAATGTTCCAGAACCTCAGACTTCCGTCTAGGGCCTCTTCTCGCCCCTGGTGATCTCCTCTCTGTGGTTCACTTTTCACCAAGAAAAGCCCGCTTGGAATAAAAGAAGTAATCCCAAACATCTATCTCTTAAGGAAAAATGTAATGCTTTGCAACAAAAGCCAACTACATGTTAAGACACGTCGCAGCCATTTGCTATGAGCTTGTTAGACTAACGGTTCCTCTTCCAGCACCATCTCATTTGTAACATTATCCCGGGTTCAGCTGGGCTCCGGAATAAAGCCAAAGAATAAAAATCAGAGGCTGTGCTCTGCTGTGGAGGCAGCATCTCATTCTATTTCTACAAGAACATTCTACATTCTGTTCCCAGGGAGTCAGTTCCATCGTTCCTGGAGAACTGGAAGGCTGCCACTCCAAATGTCCTCTGGCCCCTCACTGGTCCATTCACACATCTGCCACTCTTCTGATTAGTAGAAAGCAAGAAGAGGGCGGTAGAATCAGCTGTTTACTGGACAAAGCACCATATCGCGTGTTTGAGGCAATTTACATGCTTTAACATTCAGCCAACTCCAAGTGGCCATTTAGTCTCACCCCTATTTTGCCAGTGGGAAGCACCCTGCCAGCAGGGGCTTCGTTTGATTCATTTCTGTATTCGCAGCATCCAGCAGCATCCAGAACAGTACCTGATACACAGGGGTGATGAATAAATACGTCCTGAATAGCAAGGCTCAGAGAAGTTAAGACACTTTCCCAGACTGACGCAGCCAGTCAATAATGGGACTGAGATTTGAGCACAAGTCTGTCTGACTCTAAAACCCTTGCCCTTTAGAGTATGGTAATTATCTCCAGCAACAACTCCCCCCCTGAAGTCCCTGAGCTTTCCACATTCAATTCTCTCTAAAAATAGACATCTTAACCTTAACAGGTCTCAACTTTCAGATACCTGGTTCAAAACCCGTGGCCATCCTTTTATTTTTCTGTTAGCCTCCACATTCGACCTGTCAGGAAATCCCACTGGCTCTCCTTTCACCTCCATTTCCAGAAACTGACTGCTTCTTACCACTTCCACTGCTACCTCACTGGCCATGACACAGCCACTGCCCCTCTGGCTGGGTTGTTCCACAGCCCTTTCTTTTCCCGCCCCCACCGTCACCCACCCCCTGCTATCTAGCTCACAGCACGATCTGAGTGACTCCTCTGGACTGAACGTGTGTGTTCCTCAAAATTCCTGTGTCGAAGCCCTAACCCCCAGTGCGATGGTATTAGGGGGTGGGCCTTTGGGAGGTGATTAGGCTTCGATGAAAGTCTGAGGGGGAGCCCTGGGGTTCGACTGGTGCCCTGATAAGAAGAGGGAGACACTCCAGGGTTTCATCTTTCCACCTTGTGAGGACACAGTGAGAAGGCTGTCTGTCCTCTAGAAGCCAGGGAGAGGGCTCCCACCAGAAACTGGACCCTGCGGGACTTTGATCCTAGACTTTCCAGCCTCCAGAACTGTGAGAAAGTAAATTTCTGTTGGTTAAGCCACTTCGGTTTATGGTGTTTTATTTTGGTAGCCGGAACAGACCAGGATCTTGTGAAAACATGGGGCAGATCATACCCCTCTGCTCAAAACCCTCTAGTGGCTTCTCTCCCGAAGAGTCAAGGATAAATTCTCCGCAGTGGCCAACAGGGTTCTAGGTACGTGTCCCCCCTTTTCCTATTCGGTTCTCCACACCCCATCACTGTAGCCTTCGGGCGGGCATATTCACCAGCACAGGCCTTCTTTCTTACTGGTCCCCGACCCTTGTCAGTCAGGCTTGTGCTTCGGGCCTACACAGGGTGTTTTCCTCCCTCTGGAATGACTGGTAGAGTCATTGCCCCCAAATCCACATGACTAACCCCCTCCTATAGGTCTCTGCTCCAAGATGACCTCTCCGAGTCCTATCCTGACCCATCATCTCAGCCTTCACCTTTCCTTCTTCCACTCCTGACCCCCTCATCTGTTCTATTTTTAGCGGCAGCATCCATCATTTTCTGACTCACTGCTTAATTTATTTCTATGTTGCTTATTATCTGTCTCCTTCTCCCGAGGAATGCACAGGTTTGCTCTCCTTTGAGCCTGAACCTCTACACTCGATACACTGTATTTGCTTAATAAATCACTGTCCCTGAACGACAAGGTCTTGAATCCTTAATGTTAAAACTGGCAAGGATCTATTCCAATCCTCTCCGTTTATAGGCCAGGAGACAGGACCCAGAGAGTTGACAGGAGCAGCTGAGGTCATACACAGATGGCTGGTGACAGAGTAAATCGATAGAGTCCGACCTTCTCTACCTACCAAAGGCTTCACTGGAGCATGTGAGCAACTGAGGCTTAAAAAGAAATCAGAGCCAACGCAAAGATCCCGGAGCTGCAGAAAGCCAGCCCCTGTAGAGGGAGCAGGCGCTGCGGCGTGCGGCCACCAGAGGGCATTCACGTGCCAGATCGGACGCCTGACCTGATCGTGCCGAGGGCGGGAGGTGGAGGCATATCCCAGGGAGGACAGTGCTCACCCGGCACCGCTAGAGGGAGCAGCGGTGCCACCAGCCCCCAAAGGAAATGCGGTGGCCCGTGGCAGAGCAGGACTTCCACGCCTGGGAGGTGGGGTTTCAACATATGAATTTGGGGGGAATACAGTCTGTGACAGTAGCCTGGCCAAGTTGACACGTTAAAAATACCATTATACCTCGAAAGCTTTGGAAAAGTAAGTTTTTAGGGCCTCACCCCAAACCAGTTGAATCTGAATCACATGGGATGGAACCTGAATATTCATTGTCTTTCCTGCGTTTAAAGTTCCCCGTGATACGCTGATGCGTAGTGAGAGTTAAGAACTATGAGTACCATCAGTGAGAAAAGGGCCTTCAGGAATTGAATTGGGCCACCAGTAGTACTTGGTTTTCTGTGTGGGATCACCACAGAGAACAGAGAGACTGCCCTGGAGGGAGCACACTCTGGCTCTGTGTTTGCTCCGTGGCCCTGGACAGGCCCCTTCCTCGATGTCATCATCCAGGAAAGGAGGAAATGGGAGGAAAGGCCCAAAGTGCCCCACTAACCTTTACCCAACTTCCATCCCCCTTCTTTCTTATTTCGGAATCTCAGTTTTGTCTGGCTTCACCATTCCCAGCCCCAGGAGATGAGTCGTGATTGCCCCCGAGCAGCCTTCGGCAGTGGCACCCCTTCCTTAGGCACGCCTTCAACGGCCATCCTTGCAGCCAGCAGTGGGCATTGGACCCACTTCTGGGCAACGGGATACAGGTGAAGTTGACTATGGCCTTTGGGGTAGTATTTCCTCCGCCAATAGAGAGCAAGCCCCTCCCTCTGCTTCACCTGCAGTCATGAGGTGGGGAGCCTGACACGATGCCGCTCCATGTGACCCAAGTCAACAGACAAAAGCCCACCTGCAGAAAGGGAAAAGCAGAAAGACAGAACTTGGGTCCTCGATGCCACTGGAGAGCCAGGATACCATTTCCTCCCAGTAATTATAAAATATTTGCTGAAAACACCTTCCCTGATTAGCAGCAGTCAAAGGAGGCGGGAGAGAGAGTAGCGGGAGAGAGAGTAAGATTCTGCAGCCATCTCATTCCAGGGATTTGGTGTCTGTGGAGCAGATGGTGGGGTTGTAGAGACAGAAGAGTCTCAGCTTAGGAATCCAGCTGAACATGTACTCCATCGGACTCCAGTGCCTCCTCATATAGACAGCCTTCTATTTACCACAGGCTCTTTGAGGATATAGCCATCAATCTCGAAAGTAGCATTCAAGACCCTCCACAAATACAGCTGCTCCCTTCTCCGGTCAGAGGTGTCATGTCTCTTCAATGTTTCTAGAATATTCCATGGTGATTCCCGTGTTCATCTGCACTTGGATTTCCTTCCCAGCTTAGAATCCTCTGCCTGCCGTCTTTCACTAAGATGGGATTCAGACCTACCATCTCAGATCTAGCCTCCTCTAGCAAGATGTGAGTAACTCATCCACACCACCCCCTTCCTGACAACCCAGAGCCCCGTCATGGTGCCCTTTGCCGGAGCATTTGGCCTCATAGTCAAGCAAGGGCACTGAGTGAGGGAGCCCTCTGGAGGCCAACCGAGCCTGCAAACATCTTGTTTCCTTTTATCTTTTCCAGTTTTATTGAGATGTCATCGACATACAACACTGTATTAGTTTAAGGTGTACAACACAATGATTTGATACGTGTACATACTGCAAAGCGATCACCACATTTTAGCATCATTCACTCAGTTGCCAACTTTTTTCCTTTGTGATAAGACTTTTAAGGCCTACTCTCTTAGCAACTTTTAAATATACACAACACAATTGTTTGCTATGGTCCTCACGTTGCACATCACATCCCCAGAACTTATTTATCTTATAACTGGAAGTTTGCACTTTTTTTGACCCCCTCTACCCAATTCACCGCCCCCCCCCCCCCCACCACCACTTCCTGTCTCTGGCAACCACCAATCTGATCTCTATTTTTGCCAGTTTGGATTTTTAGATTCCACATGTGAGATCATACAGTATTTGTCTTGGTCTGTCTGGCTTATTTCACTTAGTGTAATTGCTTTCAAGTTTCATCCACGTTGTCACAAATAGCAGGGTTTCCTTCTTTTTTTATGGCTCAATAGATTTCCGGAATATATATATTCTTTATCCATTCATCTGTCTATGGACACTTATGTTGCTTTCACGTCTTTATCGTAGATGCATAATGCTGCAGTGAACGTGACAGTACATATATCTTTTCCGGATAGTGATTTCATTTCCTTCAGACATATACCCAGAAAAGGAATTGCTAGATCATATCATAGTCATTTCTTCCTTTATTTCTTCCTAATAAATCAATTCCTCGTAAATCAATCCAAAGCCATGTTTGAAAGCGCCACAAAGTGGCTACAGTTGTGTTCAATGACATTTTGCTATCTCTTATACATGCTCCTCAGTTTCCTTAAACATGTTATTCATCTAAAGAACCAGTAATAGAAGGGAAGGGGATACTGTGAACAGCTTCAAGGTTGTTCTATCTCTGAAAATAACTACACAGATTGATTTCCTTTACCAATGTGGATAGTCTTTTTCTATTAAATTTAGGGGTTTTTTTTTAAGTTTATTTATTTATTTTGAGAGAGAGAGAGAGAGAGAGAGAGAGAGAGAGAGAGAAGCAGAAAGAGGGAAAGAGAGAGAATCCCCAGTAGGCTCCACACCAACCCTATGTCGGGCTTGAACTCAAAAACCGTGAGATCATGACCTGAGCCGAAATCAAGAGTCAGACGCTTAATTGACTGAGCCACCCAGGCGCCTCCAAATTTAATTTCTTTAGCTCCCATTTGCCCAAATTACATGGCATCCTGTATCTCTTCCTAAGACGTGCCTGAAAAACTTGCCCGAGAATCCCCGGATTTATTCAACTCAAAGAGGCACGCCTTGCTTCCTTTGCTAACAGAAGGCTGGGATCCGAGCCAGAGGAGCCAGTCAACGATGAACGGGCTCCAGCTTTCTGCCATCATAATTTCTTCTGCTCTGGGGTAACTGTTGAAAACTGTGTTTTATGGTTCAATGTGTCCTTGCGTTTCCCACTCCAAATGAGCTCAAAAGCCAAGGCGATATTTTATTTTGAGGGAGGACAAAGGACAACCCCGATCTCTCCACGGTTATGTCTGTCTGAGGCTTAAAGCCCCCAGAGGGGGTTCACACTCAGCCCCACAGGATTGAGGGCACTTGGAGCCTTAGTCACACGATCGGCCCCAACCGGCCCCCCAAATGGACCTTTTCTGGTGGCGGAACTGGGCCCAGGTTATCATCTGGATTCATGCTTCCCCGGAACAGAGCTGGAGGCCCTTTGCGTCTTTTCCCGTGGGTCTCATCTCAGTGTGTCTGAGTCCCATCCCATTACATCCTCTCAAGGGAAGAGCACAGGACACTCAGGTGGCAGCACAGGTGGCAACTCAGTCCTCATTCAAATTTACCCAATTTCCTCTAAGTGACCACTTTGCATAACAAGGAGTGGCTCAGGTCAGAATCATCTCAGGGCCATTAGTACTTAGAACAGAATCACTGGGTGGTGTCACTCTAGTGACTGCAAGGGGCTGACTGCAGACACCTAGCTGATCCTTTTCTTTTCAGCAGTTTCTTAAAGTTCTGCTTAGTTGGGCTCGTCAGGGTTCAGACTCGAAACTCTGGAAGGGCTCAAGTGCGGTCCCCACCCCACCCCCGCCCCCAGCGTGGGAGATCTGGTCAGAACTGCATGGAATCACGTGGCAGGAGTCAGAGGTTTTGAGCAGGCACTGACTGTGCCCTGGTGAGCCTCGCTTCCAGGGTGTGTGGGTGCAGATGGTCTGGGGAAGCAGAGCTGGGGAAGCCGCACTTGCGGGGAAGAGGGTTCAGGCCCTCCTTCCGGGGGTGGGGGTTGGGGCGGGACCCAGGAAAGCCGCTGGGAGCAGGCTGCACGCCGATAGGTGGTAGGACAAGGCTTGGAGGTGCCACACCTGGGCCATCATGGCAATGGGAAGGTGGCCCCACGCCACTCACCTGTCCTCTTCTGGGATTAATTTCAGCCCTTTCCCCGCTGCCCAGTGTCATTCCTCACTTAGCTCCCAGAACCCTCCTCCTGGCTTCCATGGCAGGTGCCGAACCGAAAATGTCTTTCAGGGTGGTGTTTCTGAAGCAGCGGGTAGTGGCAGAATAGGAGGGAAGGAGAATAAAGGGGGAGAGATTAAAAGTTGCCCTAGACCTGGGACCTCAGCCTTTGACAAGAAGGTCCCCCTTTCTCCCGGTTCAGGCTCATTGGCTCAGAATTGCTTATTTCTGTTACTTCCAAAACAGACCCCGAGTCTGTCTGGGGCCGCCTTCTCTGGCCCAAGGAAGGGCCCGCATCCGAGAGCTGTGGTGCCCCCCAGCGGTTGGCAGAGCAAGACCCGGTGCCTTCTCACTGGACGCAGGGACAGGGTGTGCATTTCTTCCGTTTTCCCAGCAGAGGGTTCCAAAAGTTTTCCAAGGGCCCTTTCAGCTGTGCTCTAAATGCAGGGCCTCGGCACCACTCCAGGGAGGAACCTCATTTACTTTGGCACCTGGGCACTTCCTATTTCGTTCCGGGCTCGGAACGTATGGAATAGGGCCTTGCTGGGAGGCGCACCGTAGTAATTCTCTGCGCTGCGGGACGGATGGAGACTGTGGCTGCCCAAGCCACTGGGAACCTGCCACCCTCGCTGCCCCCGCCCCGTTGGCTTTGAGGTTGAAGGGAGTTGCGCACAAAAGGTTGTTTGATGAGGGTTCGTGCCTGTTGGATCATGGATCGTGGAGGATGCTACAAATACCCAAACTTTCCTTGCAGGTATTTCCGCACCCCACCCCACTACCCGGGCCGCTCCAAGATCGGAGAAAATGTATAGCATTCATTTTGGAGCAAATGGAGAAATCGATTCTTTCTCTTCAGGCTCATGGCTAACACAGCCGGGGGAGGCCAAACAGATGCCTGAGGCAGGAATGCCGGTTTAAGCCCCGGCACTCTCGGAAGGTACAAATTGGACGATTTATGTACTCTGCTATTTTTGGCCCGGGAAGGGAAGGAGGACTTCCCAGTTCCCATTACTTTACCGGGGGCGATCCCAGAAACGCGTCAATGACTCGAGTGTCCTGAAGGCTACCAACCGTGCTGGTGCTCAGGCCATCGGCTCCAGCCTCTGGCTCCCACTTTTCCACCGAGGAGAACACTGGGTCACGGCGAAGAAGAGCTCTTAGAGCCTCTCCTAACATCGACATGCATGGAAACACCACAGTGTTTCCCAAAGGCCTCCTCCCTGCCTCATCCTGCCCGAGGTCCCCGGGGAAGCGGGACCCTAAAGCACGCCACAGCCGGCGATGCTTCTCGGCCTTTGCCAAACCCGTCGGTCAGTGGCTGTGGTGCCTGGGGTCTCACGGGACTGAGTCTCTGGGACGATGTCCCCGGCTCATCCCCAGTGGAGCTGGCTCGTGTCTCTCAGCGGGATGGCAGCCAGAATTAGTTTTCAACTTTAGATGACTTGTGGAATTTTATAAACTGTTCTATTCGTTTTGGGGTTTTTTTGTTTTTGTTTTTTTGTTTCTTTGTTTTTTTACTTCTTCGCATTTTTGTTGGCTTTGGCAGGGAGGAGGCCTGGGGTAAAGGTGTGCTAGAAGTGGGAGGGGGTGGAAATCGAGGCCATTCTCAAGGGGTGATGATGAGAAATTCCATCCCTATTCTCTCCCCTTGACTTGATATGTGCTGCTTATATTTCTGCATTGGGTAAAATCACTAAAAAGAAAAGTAACCTGGGGTTTGGAGGGTTTTCTTTTCATAGTTTTTTTTTTTAAGTTTATTTATTTATTTTTGAGGGAGAGAGAGAAGGCGAGCACAAACAGAGGAGGCGCTGAGAGACAGAGACGGAGGCACAGAATCCGAAGCAGGTTCCAGACTCTGAGCTGTCAGTGCAGAACCCAACTCGGGGCTCAAACCTACGAACCGTGAGATCATGACCTGAGCTGAAGTCAGATGCTTAACTGACTGAGCCACTCAGGCGCCCCTGTTTTCATAGTTTAAAGTAAAGCATTTTGTTGGGGCTCCTGGCTGGCTCAGTCTGGGGAGCATGGGACTCAATTTTGGGACCATGAGTTCAAGCCCCACATTGGGTGTAAAGATTATAAACTTAAAAATTTTTAAATAATGCATTTTGCCTGCTGTTTTTATTTTTTCTTTTATGGAGGTGAAAGCATTTGCTTTGAATATGTGCATTTCCCACCCAGTTTATTAAGATAAAATTGACACTGGGGCACCTGGGTGGCTCAGTAGGTTGAGTGCCTGACTCTCAATTTGGCTCAGGTCATGATCTCACAATTCATGGGTTCCAGCCCCACATTAGGCTCTGCGCTGACAGCTTGGATCCTGCTTGGGATTCTCTTTCCTTCCCTCTCTGCCCCTCACCTCGCTCGCGCGCTGTCTCTCTCTCAAAATACATGAGTAAACATTGAAAAAAGAGATATGATTGACATATAACGTCATCTTAGTTTTAGGTGTGCAACGTGAGCATTTGATATTTGTATATGTTGTGAAATGATCACCAGAGTTTACTTAACATCCACCGCCTCACATAGTTACAAATATTTTTTCTTGTGATGAAAACTTTTTTAAAAAATTTTTTATTTCATCTTTTAAATTTACATCCAAGTTAGTTAGCATATAGTGCAACGGTGATTTCAGGACTAAATTCCTTAGTGCCCCTGACCCATTTGGCCCATCCCCCCTCCCACAACCCCTCCAGCAACCCTCTGTTTGTTCTCCATATTTGAGTCTCCTGTGTTTTTTGTCGCCCTCCCTGTTTTTATATCATTTTTGCTTCCCTTCCCTATGTTCATCTGTTTTGTATCTTAAAGTCCTCATATGAGTGAAGTCATATGACCTTTGTCCTTCTCTGACTGACTAATTTCACTTAGCATAATACCCTCCGGTTCCAACCATGTTGTTGCAAATGGCAAGATTTCATTTGTTTTGATTGCCGAGTAATACTCCATTGTATATATATACCACATCTTCTTTATCCATTCATCCATCAGTGGACATTTGGGCTCTTTCCATACTTTGGCTATTGTTGATATTGCTGCTATAAACATTGGGGTGCGTGAGTCCCTTCAAAACAGCACACCTGTATCCCGTGGATAAATGCCTAGCAGTGCAATTGCTGGGTCTAGGGTAGTTCTATTTTTAGTTTTTGAGGAACCTCCATACTGTTTTCCAGAGTGGCTGCACCAGTTTGCATTCCCACCAACAACGCAAAAGAGATCCTCTTTCTCCGCATCCTCGCCAACATCTGTTATTGCCTGAGTTATTAATGTCATTGATGAGAACTTTTAATATCTACTTTCTTAGCAACTTTCAAATCATGTCATTTATTTCATTTTTAATTAATTTATTTTTTAACGCTTATTCATTTTTTAATACATTTTTTAAACATTTATTTATTTTTGAGAGACAGAGGGACAGAGCACGAGTGGAGGAGGGGCAGAGAGAGAGGGAGACACAGAATCCGAAGCAGGCTCCAGGCTCTGAGCTGTCAGCACAGAGCCTGGCACAGGGCTCAAACCCACGAACTGTGAGCTCATGACCTGAGTCAATGTCAGACACTTAACCGACTGAGCCACCCAGGTAGGTGCCCCACAAATCATGTCACCTTTTTTAAATGAAGCTCTTTTGTAATGAGGTGAATGGATCCTCATGGCCCCTTCTCCCATAGCACCAGGATATACTTCTGAGCCCATAGAGTATCACGATACGCTGATTATTTTCCTACTTGTCTGTTTCTCTCGCTAGGTGGAGCTCCCGGAGGCTTGGGACACTTCATCATTATCTCCCTAGCATCCAGCACTGTGCCTGGCACACACCAGGGCCCAACAGATATTTGTTGAATGAAGAGAACACACCAGTAAAGGATGCCAGCACCTTTTCTTTTTTCTTTCCTTTCCTTTCCTTTCCTTTCCTTTCCTTTCCTTTCCTTTCCTTTCCTTTCCTTTCTTTTCCTTTCCTTTCCTTTCCTTTCCCCTTCTCTTCTCTTCTCTTCTCTTCGCAGGCTGCCCCAGGGGGGTGGAATTGGGCAAAAAGTGAGCATGCAGCCTTTGGACTTTAGGTGTGTGTTCCAGCCTGTGCTGGCCAGGCTGGGTCACTCTGCCCTGTCTTCTGAGCCTCTTTTTCAGGACTGAGGTTTCCAAGCTGCATGACACAATGAGAGAAGTCAGCCTTGTTTTTATCCTCGCCAGCCAAGTGGTCAGTGGGTCAGCTGTCCCGTCCAGCGCCACCCATGCAAATACACGAGTGTTTCCTCTTTGACTTTGACTGACTCACTTGGCCGAGGTGTGGGCAGAACCACGTGACCCCCCCCACCAAAAACTATGCAGGTGTCATTCGGTTTTCATGGAGTGAGCATCGTGAAGCTGGGAACTTCCCTCTTCCTCACTTTCAAGGCCACGTGCACTTGGGTTTTGTGCGCCTTTCCAAGCAAGGGGCAGCAACTATGGTGGGGGGGAGACACGAGTTGCTGCAGAGGCCTTCAGTGGTGGCTTGTGTGGAGAGGTGTCTACAGCTTCCGTAAGAGCACGGTGTGCGCATCAGAATGGCAGGCACTGAGGGGCACCCGGGGGACTCAGTTGATTAAGCCTCCAACTCTTGGTTTCAGCTCAGCTCAGGATCTCACAGTCCACGAGTCTGAGTCCTGCGTGGGGCTCTGCACTCACAGTGCGGAACCTGCTTGGGATTTCTCTCTCCCTCTCTCTGCCCCTCCCCAGCTTGCTCTGTCTCAATAAATAAATAAATAAAACATTTAAAAAATTAAAAAAAAAAACAAAAAACAAGAACAGCTGACACTTGGGTTGAGGTGATTCAAACCCCTGGTGTGAGTCTCAAAAATACGCACCCAGTGGGTGGTGAGGTCTAGGTCAACCTCAATGCTGATGCCGGAATTACCTCTTGACAGGGGCTTCGAACTCAGAGGGTCTGCAAACTTCAAGAGAGGAATTACATCCTTCTTTCCCCCCAAAACCTCAGGCTGAAATTCAGCATTTTCTTTCATTAAGAGTGTAAGCCACACGACCAGTAATAGCACTATCCTATATAAACTAGTTTCAGATCACCTCACAGGGGTTACAGATATTCCACAATGTCATTTCCAGTCACTGCTACTTAGAAAGCGTGTAGCTGTTAGACCCACTGGTAAATCTGGTGCTTTTCTAACATTTATTTATTCATTTATTTTGAGAGAGAGCATGCGCGCGCATGGGCGCGTGCAAGGGCAGGAGGAGGGGTGCTGGAGAGACCACTGTCCGAGGAAGGGACTTCCCTTCTCAGTAGCCCGCCTGCTTTCCTTTTCTTCTTGCTCCTACTGCACGGCTACCAGGGGCATGGGGGTGAGTATCCACTGGCGCTCACCCCCATCCAGCTTCAGCGGCACCCCACGTCGTTAGCGAGTTCCATATTGCCCTTTCCTGCCCACCAGCTATGACCCACCAGCTCCCACAGGAGGCCTCCCGCTACCAGCCTGGGAGAGGCAGGGGCGTTTCCTGTCTGCCTGAGCCCTGCAACTTGGACCGGTTCTAACAGGAGCCAACTTAGCAAACAGATCTGTCTTCCATTCGGCCGGAACCACAGCTTCTTCAGGGAGGCCTGAATTCCTCAAAGAGGGCTGTCCTCACAACATACCGTCAACTGGCGGGTCAACCAACAGAAATCTATTGTCTCACAGTTCTGGGGGTTGGCAGTCCAGATGAAGGGGCTGACGAGGTTGGTTCCTCCTGAAGGCTCGGGGGGAGAATCTGGTCCAAGCTTTGCCTGTAGCTTCTGGTGGTTTGCTGGCAATCGCTGTCATTTCTTGGCTTGTAGAAGCATCCCTGCGGTCTCTGCCTTAATCTTTGCCTGGCGTTCTCCCTGTGTGCCTGCTGCCTCCAGATTTCCCCTTTTTATATATGATGCCAGCGACCTGGGATTAGGGGCCTACTCTACTCTAGTATAACCTTATCCTAACAACTAATTACATCTGCAACGATCCTATTTCCAGACAGTGTCACATCCTGAGGTACTGGGGTTAGGACTTCAACGTATGGATTTTGGAGGACACGGTTCAACCCATATCACCTCCTTTAAGTTTGCTCTTTCTTTCAGTCCTCTCTCTCAGCCTCAGGGTATTCTTTAGAGATATCTTTTTTGTCCCCTTATAGCTAACACCCTTATCATAACTAGATAATTACTCCTGACTAAACACGAATTGATATGAGAGTAAAGGGACCTAACACATGGAGTGTGTGCCACTCTGCTTTTAATTCCTCTCAACCTTATGAGGTAGGAATTATTCTCATGCTCAGGTATAAAGAAGTCTCACTTGGTGAGTGCCCATGCAGGGACTCAAACTCGGTTGTGTTTTTGTTGTTTGTTTTTGTTTTTCCAAAGGCTGAGTGCCCTCTAATGCACAGAGCTTCTTCCAGGCTAAAGATGATGGCGTGGATCTCCAGCTTGTTTTGGCCCCACCAAGATGGCCACAGTCTGCATCCTGTGGAAATGTTGGCTTCATTCATTCACTTCCTCATTTATTCATTCAACAAACATTTGCTGCCTATATTGACTACCATATGCTAAGTTCTGTATGCTGAGGTTCACAGAGGTGGCTGAAGCCCTGATCTCCAAGAGCTGGAAGAATAATGGTGATCGACAAGGGAGGAAACCTGTGTTAGATGCGTGTTAGTTATGTTAGATGTCAGAAGGTGTATCAGAGAAGGTGATGCTTGAACTGAGGCTTCGGAAATAGCCAACCAGGAAAAAAAATAAGGGAAGGATGTTCCAGACAGAAGAGTGGAAACAAAGGTATGAAGAGAACCCGGCATAGTTTGCTAGGGAAACCATATGGGCAATGATTGAAGGAAGTGAGAACATCAAACCCAGAAAAAAGATCACAATTCTCAACACACAGAATTCCTATGTCATTAAATTGCTGCGGTCCAAAACTATGCATAGCTGTAACAGACCAGTCTTGACCCAGAACACCAGCGACGTGTGCGCATGCACAGTGACCACTACGTCAGGCCTGCTGCCACTTGGCTGTAAGCAGGAGTGAGACCCCATCAGTTATGAGGTGCAGCCTGGTTTTTCAGACTTTCAAGTGTAAAACAGTTGCACAACTTAGGACTGGTAAAGCAGAGTATTCGTGAAGTGAACATGGGAGTTGTAGGAAGGCCACTTGTGTGGAAGGTCTGGGCAGCATAAGACGAAACAAAACGTATGCTTTGGAATCAGTATGGTCTGGGTTCAAATACAGACTCTGCCACTTACTGTCATATAATCGGGTGCCAGTTATGCAACCCAGAGAGTCACAGTGTCCTTATGTGGAAGATGGGGTCACTATTTACCTCCTAGAACAAGGTAAGATATGAAACCCTCACACTGGATATGAAGACCACAGCTGTGAGGAAGGGGGAGCATTACGGGCCACAGTGAGGTTCTCTGCTGGGCCAGCCTGGGGAGCACTCCCCCAGCACTCCCTCTCTTGAGCAGTTCCTGAAAAGGGATGATGCCAGTGCTCCCCAAACTTTTTTTGACCTCGCATGCTTGTCACTTGAAACTTTTGAACGCACACCCTAAATATATGTGTCCTTATTAACAGATTATGTAAATGCATTCCTCTATTAACATACTATGCCCGCTATGAAACATAAATGAGATTTAAAAGTATAAGATAAAGACAAAATAAACAACAATTGAAACAAATTGCTTTACTTTATTAGTGGTGCCAAGTGCCCTTGACCTATCACCAATCAGAAGTGCCATCTTCTGAGAGCCCTCTGATTACTTTTGCTTCGTTTCTGAAAATCTTGATTTACATTTTGTGACACAGTGACTTGATTTATAAGCTTGCTTTTAATGGCATTAGCAGCTAAGTAGATCCTTCACAGAGATGCAAACGAAGTGCATCTCTGGCTCAGCTCACTAAATTATGACGGTCACCAGTGGCTTAGGCCAATTACGGTGCCTCAGGGCAGTGGAATGATGCCCTATCTCCTCAGACTTTCCCAGAGATGAATAAATACATATAAAACCAGAGTGAATCCGTGTGTTCCATGTTTAACAAATCTAAGGATATTAGCTCAGTGCAAAATTGAAATGAGAAATTCTCTTACTGGTGTCTCTGCTGCCCCCCTCTGGCCAGCACTGGGAACGCATGAGCCTCTGCACTACTTCCCCATCATTGGCAGGGTCTCTGTCCTGGGAGCTGACTTCCCACAAAGCAGGTGAGAAATCCAAGAGAGCGAGGCAGGAGCCGCAGCGCCCTTCGTGACTCAGCCTCACAGGTGACACACCATCGATTTTATTGCACTCAGTTCAGGTGAGTCTGGATTTGGTGTAGGAGGGGGTTACACGAGGGCAAAACCCTCGGGCAGTGTGGATCCTTGGGGACCGCTGAAGACTGGCTATGGAAGAATGTGGCAGAAAAATGAGAGAGTAAGCTGGGGGAAAAACAGAATACAACACCCAGGAAACACAGAGTCCAGCAGCAAAGACCCAGGATGATACTGTGTGGCAGGCTTAAGAAGCAACCAGTGCAGATTGTACAAGGATGAAAGGTGTCAGGAGGGTTTCCAGGAAAAAAATAATAATAAAGAGACAGACTTCTCGATATGCTTAAGAATATTGATATTGGGGCATCTGGGTGGCTCAGTGAGTTAAGCATCTGACTTCAGCGCAGGTCACGATCTCACAGCTCATAAGTTCGAGCCCAGCGTCAGGCTCTGTGCTGACAGCTCAGAGCCTACAGCCTGGAGCCTGGAGCCTGCTTCAGATTCTGTGTCTCCCTCTCTCTCTCTGCCCCTCCCCTGCTCGCACTTCGTCTCTGTCTCTCTCTCAATGGTAAATAAACATTAAAGAAGATTTAAAAAAAAAAGAACTAGAACAAGTTAAAAAAAAATAGTTGGTTGGTATATAAACAACTTTATAGGAGAAGATCAAACCTTCCACATACAGAAAACTATAAACAGAAAAACTGACAAGGAAATTATAAGTCCAGGGAAACAAAGCATTTTCCAGGCAAGAAAACACGGTAATAGGAGATGACTTAGGTTTTACAGTGAATATTATTTAGATGAAGATACTAATGTCAATACTTTTTATTGACCTAACTAAAGATGGGACATAAGTATTAGGAATATGGCAAGAGAGGACATGGGGTAGGGAACATATGAGCACAAAATCGTCATTTAGCATAACAGGAAATCAATGGGTAATGTCTAACTTTTAAAAAGCTCATATAAGCATATGATTCAGAAACCTAGAAATACATATCAAACAAAACAGTTGAAGAATTTAAAGTGATATCCTCTGGGGATCAGAACCAGAGGTATGAGAAGTGAAGGGGCAAGGCGGGGACCACTGTTTTTTGTTATAAACCATTTAGTACTATTTAATTTTCTTTGCTCCTATAAACAAAAAAAGAAGTCTAATTCAAACAATATGCACAAAATAGAACTCTTAGGAGCTAATAATTAGCATTTACAAGTTTCTGCATCATGCTTTAAAGTTATGTTTGTGGCTGGGGTGCCTGGGTGGCTCAGTTGCTTAAGCATCTGACTCTCAATTTTGACTCAGATCACGATCTCATAGTTCGTGAGTGTGGAGCCTGGCAGTGTGGAGCCTGCTTGGGATTCTCTCTCTCTCTCTCTCTCTCTCTCTCTCTCTCTCTCTCTCTCTCTTTCTCTCTCTCTCTTTCTCTCGCTGCCCCTCCCGTTTGTGCTCTCTCTCTCTCTCTCAAAATAAACAAAAAATGATATTTATGGCTGCACATATATTTGAAGAATAAACGTCACTGTGATGAATATATGTTTTTACGGTCTCATGCGTAGTCAATTATGGGAACTAATACACAAATAAGTAACTATTTACATTACCCATCACGAAACAAATACACTCAACCCTTTCAGAAATCATTGCTGCGGCTCTTCAGTTGTACAGCCTGTTCCCTTTATGCCCATTTCTGGGTTTTTTAGTCCTGTCCCCAGGACACCTGCAAGGCCTCCTCCAAGAGTTTCATGTCCGCTCCTCCCTCCCACTCAACATCCCACAGCACTGGAGCCACACTTCATTTATGAAATTTTAAGCCTATGCCTTGTATTATTTATGTCTATGCCTCAAGGAGGTTTGTGTTCCAATGCACAGCTTTCTCCTACAAATACGTGTCCTCTTTTGCACCCCCTTCGCCAGATAGCCTACACTCAGTTTTTCAATTGCTGAGTTAGTACAAGCAGCCAATCGCCCTTAACAAAGCTTAAGGCTGCCCGTGGTTATTCTGTAATGAAAAGAGTAGCTTTTAAAAGTTATTACCTGGAAGTTTAGAGTTCTTATTAATATTTCTGGGAAGTTAGAGGCTCCTGGGGAGCACGTGAATGAACGCTTTGGCCAATAGCTGGCTTTCTTCAGTGATAAATTCACGTCAACATTACTCCTTCATCCTACCAACGTGCTTCAACAATTCAAGGCACTTGAACAACAAGCCAAACACAGGTGTCTGCCGAAACTATCACTTTTTGTCAGATTTACCTGACTTTGATGCAAATGTGCTCGATTAGACATGCGTAGGTATAATGTTCTTAAATGGAAGACGAAAAAATGTACATAAAACGTTAAGATGAACAAAAGAACTCAAGGAAATATCTTATTACTTGCTTTGCATTGGCCAAAGCTCTCCTTTCCCTTAGAGACCCCAATGGCCCATGTTCTCTCCTTTATGCCTCAGAGACATTTTAGGAAAAGCTGAAGAGTGAGTACATTGAGGTGACCCATTTAAGGACTTACCTTGGGACCCCTTGGCGGAGTGGGGGGTTTGACAACTCACTAGAATAAAGGGTAAGCACTGTATTTAATTTTTATATTAAAATTAATTAATTAAATTACTAACATCATAAATGAGTCATCACTGACATAATATGGCAGTGGGGGTGTGTATGACAATGACCCCCATTCATTTCCACTACTTGAAAGTGGTTTTCAAGATATGCCTCCAAATTTCACTGGAATTTATCCATCATCCATACACTTAGGCTGTAAAAACAATGACTTGGAATAATGAAACAAATCCTGGTCCCATATCTAATGCTGAGGTACTTAGGATGCAAGGAAAACAATCTCTGACAAAAGGTCAAGGCGAAGGAATTTTCAGTGTCACAGGAATTCAGGGTCAGGCCAATGTAAATCTCACAGTTTCTTCACATTTAATGCTTTCCAAAATCCATGTTGGGGGGGGCACCTGGGTGGCTCTGTCAGTTAAGCGTCTGGCTCTTGGTTTATGCTCAGGTCATGATCTCACGATTTGTGAGTTTGAGCCCCACTTTGAGCTCTACTGCTGGCAGCATGGAACCTGCTTGGGATTCTCTCTCTCTCTCTCTCTCTCTCTCTCTCTCTCGCTCTCTCTGCCCCTCCCCCACTCACTCTGTCTCTCTCAAAAATAAATAAACTTTAAAAAAATTTTAAATGTAAACTTTGGGGGTGCCTGGGAGGCTCAGTCGATTAAGTATCAGACTCTTGATTTTGGCTCAGGTCATGATCTCATGGTTCAAGAGATAGGGCCTGGTGTTGGGCTCTGGGCTGAGAGCACAGAGCCTGCTTGGGATTCTCTCTCTCCCTCTCTCTGTCTGCCCCTCCCTCCCTTTTTCTCTCTCTCTCTAAAAAATAATAAATAATCATTAAAAAAATAAATTCAATAAAATGTAAACTTTGAAGATGGAAATAAGGCCAGTCAGGACCATTCAAGAGATTACAAAGATGATCTGAATTTTTTTTTTTTAATATTTATTTATTTTGGGGAGACAGAGAGACAGAGTGCAAGCAGGGGAGGGGCAGAGAGAGAGGGAGACACAGAATCTGAAGCAGGCTCCATGCTCCCAGCTGTCAGCACAGAGCCGGATGTGGGGCCCGAACCCACAAAGTGGGAGATCATGACCTGGGCTGAAGTCGGATGCTTAGCCAACTGAGCCACCCAGGTGCCCCAAAGACAATTTGAATTTCAAAGGGCAGAGAGAGCAGGAGAAAATCTGTTCTGCGGGACACAATGATGCGGGCAGAACCAACAGAGCCCCCCCTCCAAGTTCCCCAATCTTGTTTTCACTTCCAATTCTTGTTTTCCTTCTTCTCAATACTGGATATATTTATTATTATAACTGAAAATCTATTGCTTATCATATGTATAGTGTGTTTTCTGTTGTTCATTAATAATTTTAAAATAATTTTAATAATCATACAAATGGATATATGTTCGTTTATTACACCTACATAAATATACATTAAAATATAATTGCAATGTAATATATCTTAATAATTACATAAATCTAAATGTTTTAAATAATTAAGTCATGCTTTTAAATAATGAATAGTTTTCCAAAGAAAATGATTTTTTTCTTAAAATCTTGTCCTTTTGTACTTGCATATGGTTCTCAACCTTCTCCCCGCCCCACCCTGATGATCACAGGGTTATGGGTGAGGGGGATTCCCACTCCTGAAGTGGCGCCCAAATGTGTCCCCCCACGACCCCTTCCCCCATTTTCCTGTTTGAGGTGCACGCGAGTCTCAATTTCAGAAAACCGGATTCTCCTATTCTGGATGAGAACGAGAAACTGGGAGGGTTGAAGTCAGGTGAGGCATGGTTTATCCACTTTGCCGGGAGATTCTTGGGCTTGCAAAAGGTTTCCCCCACGGCATCTGTACAAACATCAAGCTTTCTAAGTGTGGTTTTAGTTCAATCCAATGCTCATAAATTCAACAGTCCTGGGGTCTGCGGGCAGGTGCGCCGGACCCACCCCTCCCGCGCTGGATGAGCCCACAGCCACACCTGGGAGCCCGCGCGAGGGGCCGAGGGCAGCGTGTCCTGAGCACGTCATTCTGTGCAGCAGAGGCCGAGACTCCACGCTCTGCGGTCATCAGGAAGAAGCCGGACTCCTCTCCCCGCCACTGGAAAGTGCTCCTGGAGGTAAGCCAACAGCACGCGGGCTTCATCTTTATTGCTTCCGGTTCGCTGAGTCCAGGGCCTCGCTCCTCCGGGGCCCCAAACACGGAACAGCCACCAACACACGGGGCTGCGTCCCGGGCGGTTCCCGATTGGACAGAGGCAGGTCTCCGTAGGCGACCGTGCCCCGTAGACGTAATCCCCACCACACGCTGTCTGCCTGGGGTCAGTCTGGCCTGTGCCCAGGTTTTGTTTAACTCGCAACATTTTTGCAATGGTTTCAAACACATAACACTTTGGAGGCACAGCAAGCCGCGATTTCCTATTCCTTTTGAAAATTAGGTATTCCGGCAGCCCTGGCCCCAGATTCCTACCCGGCAGCTGTGGGGCTGGACTGGGCCTGGGCTCCCCGCTTCACCGCGGCGCCCATCGGCCAGCGGGGATCTCCAGGTGCTCCCCTGGTCCCCAGAGGGTCGGAGTGCGTGATGCCAGCCCGCGGCGTTCCCTTAGGGGCCTCACCCCCTTCTCGCCCTGGCCACCCGCGTGTTTTAGTAGCTTTCGGGGTGTGTGCCTGGGGAAGGATCAACACTTCTCTGTGGCCTGCTTCTCCTTGAGTCAGCACTTTGGCCACCTTTGAGGTGCAGCTGCCTCTCACCCCAAGTAGCCCTGATTTTCACCCTGGACTCCCCTGAAATAGCTCCTGTCACCCCACACGTGGGATCTCTCCTTTCAGACTCCGGGAGTACATCTGGTCTAAACCGGACCGGAATGAGCGGGGACACTGAGGTTCAGAGCAGCAGAGCTGCTTTGGGTCAAGGCGAGCGGACAGGTGTTGGGACGGAGAGAAGCAGGGCACCGGTCTGCCCCCAGCTCTCTCCGCCCCCGCGAACAGCTTCTTTCTCCTCCTGCCCCACGGCCACCACGGGTGTGAGGTGACCCTGCCCGGCCTCATGCCTGGACTGGATCGGAGGGGAGCAAAACAAGCCTGCGAAGCAAAGGGGCGGGGGGGGGGGGGGGGGCGCTGAGAGGGAACAGGGGCGCACATAGTACAGGGCGAGAAGGAAAAGGAAGGCGAAGCCCTCCGCGTTCGCACACTGCCTCCCCACCGCACAGGCACAGGCGGTAAATCTTGTGCATTCTGTCTTGGGGCACGCGCGCGGCTACTCAGAAAATGCCATTTGCTAAAGGAATTCACCACCTGTATTCACTGAGCCTCCTCTATGTGTAATTAAAAACGATTAAATACAGAAATTGGATTTTTCCCCCTCCAGTTTATATCACTTACTGCGTCCTTCTCTGTAACAGAGGCAGCGCTAGATGCACGCGACTTTTTCCTCTTCCGCCTCCGTGCGCTGATTGCATTTCCGGGATTCGCTTGAGTTAATTGTGGTCATGTGATCGAGTTCCAGCCAATGGGGTGTGAGAGGAAGTGAAGCCCGCTCAGGCTCTGGCGCCTATAACCTGTCACTTTGTTTTGCTTTCCATGGCAACCTAGGAAGCGTGGGTTGAAGAGTGCCTAGGTTGGAAAGGAGCCTAGATCCTGAATCACTTCTTTTTGTGTGTGGCCTTTGATAGGTGTACGTCCCTCCTCTGCCAGCAGGGAGCAAATCATTTAATTTTTCTGTGCCTGGGTTTTTTCTCATCTGCAAATTGGGACTATTGCTAGAAACTCCCTCTTAGAGCTATTGGAGATATTAAGTGAGTTAATATCTGTAAATCCCCTATAAGAGTGTTCTGCTTACAGCAAGTACGACATAAAGAATGTTAAATAAAATATTAAAAGCTCTCTAAATGTTATATTAGACTCTGTGGCCGTTCTAAGCATTTTAACAAATTTCTTTGGATGATAATGACAATCACCTTGGCTGGTAATTTTGTTTTGTTTTGTTTCAAGGATAACATGAAACTTATGAGTTATACCTTAAGTGTCAGATGGGTTGGCCTGGGTTCAAATCTTGACTTTGCTACCCATTAGCATTAAAACACTACTTAACTTCCCTAAGTCTCAGTTTTCTCATTAACAGGGCCATTCATACCTACTTCATAGGTTTATTGGAGGATTAATGAGATAAACATTGTACAAAATTCAGTCAAGTGGCTGGCACATAGTAAATGCTCATTAAATAACATAGCTCCTAGGCAATACGTGATTAAGAGGCCAGGTTTGAGAAGAGGCTATCCGGAACATTTGTAATCAATCTCTGAACCTTTTTTTCATCTCCATGACGAGATGATTAAACCGAGTGTATTGTGATTTTCAAACCTTTTATTTTTTTAGCTGCAAAACTCCTCCTTCCAAAATAATCTTAGATAAATATTTAATCTAAGATGGGAGCAGTGGGGTAGAGGTCAGGGTGGAGGAAACCTACTGGCTTTCCCTCACATCCCCTTTCCAAAGTGTCCCCGCGTCACCTCTGTGCAATCCTAGGGTTCCTCAGCACAGTCTGGTCGTTTATAGGACTTGAAGTTCTCCAAACGGTTTTGTTCCAGCTCTAATATTTTATGACCATGAAGACTGGCACTCGGCCATGAAATAGAAGTTGAAGTTGAAATTATACTCACACAACCTGTTCCCTGTGCTAAGTCCTCTTCTGACTTAGCACATTGCTTCCATCGTTGCCTTTCACACTCACCAGTTAGACCCCCTCGCGCAGGAAACAAGCCCTCCCTTCACCTGCCTCTACCACAAGCAGAGACTAGGGTAGGAAGCCGACAGGATGCCACCGCCAGGCTGTCTCGGGCCTCACGGGGGGGGGGGGGGGGGGTCTGGCCTCTAGACCAGCGTGGCTAAAGCCAGAGGCTGTGTTTCTTACAGATGAGGCCCTTGACCAATTGCAGGGCATAGTTTTGAAACAAAATAACCTACCTTGAGAAAACTGAGCTGTCTCAATACCTCAGTGCTTTCCCTCAGCTGATAGTTAAATTATCCCTCACATTTTCCTTTCGAGCCCTACTTACTTACACGGGTATAAACGAGCCACAGAACCGCTCCATTTCCCTCATATTCGTGGCGGGTCACCGTGCCGCCCAAACCCTCAGGCATTTTCACTTCCTCTGAGATGAAATTCGAAGACTTCCTTGGCCTCAGACCTCATCTCCTACCACTCTCCTCCTGGCCCTTGCTGCCACAGTCATACTGGACTCTGTGGTTCCTGCAGCATCTGAAACATCTGCTCTCTGGGCCTTTGCACGTGCCGTGCGTATGTCCGGAAGACTTTCCTTCCAGGGAGCCACAGAATTCCATGCTTCACCCACTTCTCCTCAGAGAGGCTTCCCCGGCCACCTGATCTAAAAAGAGCACCCCCTTTCTAGACCTGTACCCTGCTCTTACTTCATAACTCTTATCTCCATCCTACATAGAGTGGGCTCGTATGTCGGCTGTTGCCGACTGTTTGCAGGAGAGCAGAGATTTGATCTGTGGGGCTCACTGCCATATCCTCAGCTTCTGGCACAGTGCTTGGCATGTAGGCGCTCAACAAGTACTTGGCAAATGAATGGCCAGATGACCTAATAAGCTGTTGCTTGTGCACGTGCATCAAGGTTATAAACACAATCCTGCAGGGCCATACAATGAACATGGGGACATCTAGGTGACTCAGGTGGTTGGTTAAGCGTCCAAACCTTGGTTTCAAACTCAGGTAGTGATCTCGTGGTTCCTGGGTTTGAGCCCTGCATCAGGCTCCATGCTGTCGACGTGGAGCCTGCTTAGGATTCTCTCTCGCCGAGAGAAACAGACGCCGAGATGCCGGCTGCTGCCAGTGTCTCCGTGCTTTGCTGCTCTCGAGTTGAGCTCTTCCTTCTCCTTGCTGGCCCTGCCAACCAGTAGCAACCCTGGCCCGCTGCCAGACGTAGGGACCACAGGCTGCCGTACCGGCTCTCTGCTGCGGTTCCTTTCCGGTAGCTGGACGTGCCCGGCTTCCTGGATCCTTGCAAGCCGCACCTGGCCCATCCACACCAATGCTTCGGAAGGGCTGGTGAGGGCATTCTTCCCGAACCTCCACCGCTCCTTGTCAGGCCTTTACCTCCTAGCTGCTCCCACAGTTTTGTCAGGTCTAATTCCTTTAATTAAGTCCTAATCCAAGGACTCTCCTTCCTCTTCCCTGATGGGACTTCAACTAATATGCATGAGGACTACTCTCATGTGCTCGGTCTGCCAATCAATGTTATTTTTCCAGTTATCAACATTCTTCTAAATACAGATACTTCCTGTCTAAATACGTAACAGCCCCACCTTCCTCTTCTAAGTAGCATGACCTCAGCGACAGCAATGTAATAGAATAGATAACGTATCTAATATGTGATAGAACCTGGGACTTCCCAAAATGTGCTCTGACAATTTTAGGTGGGATACAGACAAAGGCATTAAAAGCTATTTGAATAAATGTTGGGAAGCAGAAAATGTAACTGACAGAGACACTCATTTCATGGGTGTTCTTGCTCACAAGGGAGCCACATTTATTTCGACTTAAAAAACGGATGATTGGAGAGCAGCTGTGAAGATAGAGCACAAACCGTGAAGATGCTACGAAAATGACAGACACTTGGGATTGCTCTGATCCAGTAACTGATGTGAGGGGCCCGCAGACCTGGGTCGTCCCTCCTCCTCCAGCCCACGGACTTCCAGGGGCAGATGCCTGCTCCCTGCACTCAAGGCGAGGCAATCTTCGAGAGCCCTCGAGTCCTTTCCCCCCGGATGACCCAGGCAGCCCCAGCCTGTGTCCAGATCACTGCCCCTCATGTTTCAGCCTACACATTTTCTGATTACTCAGCATTTCCCCCAAACACCTGCAATGACTCCTGAGCCTAGTTCTACCGCTTTCTTCTCTCACTACTCACCATACGCCTGGCTACCCACGGCTCCCGCTGACAAACTTACCATCTCTTTTCATGTCTTAGCCTTACGCGTCCTATAACATAGCAGTGACTCCGATCATTTTCTGCGTTATGTGGCTTAGGTAAGAAACCCCACTTGAGAGAGACTGGATCTCAGACACAACTTTGAATGTTCATCCCTCTGTTGTCTGAGGATCCCCTCAAATTTCTCGTTTCCTCCTATTTTAATAAGCCATTTATCCTGTGACTTGTCTCTTCCATAAAACCTTCCTGACTCGATAGATGAGATCAATGTCCCTCTGGATATACACAGTTATCACATACATACATACATACATACATACATACATACATATATGCACACACACGCACACACACACACATACACACACACTGTAGGGGAAGGAAAAAAAAGTCTTCTCTACCCTCTTTTTAAAAAAATTTTTTCAAATGTTTATATTTATTTTGGAAGTAGGGAGAGACAGAGCACGAACAGGGGAGGGGCAGCGAGAGAGGGAGACAGAATCTGAAGCAGGCTCCAGGCTCCAAGCTGTCAGCACAGAGCCCGACGTGGGGCTCCAACTCACAAACTGTGAGATCATGACCTGAGCCGAAGTCAGACGCTTCACCGACTGAGCCACCCAGGCTCCCCTTCTCCTCTACCCTCTCAGGTTTGGTGACTGGGGCTCTGGAAATTAAACTGACAAAAGTCAGATTCACAAGAGACAAACAACTTATGAACTTGTGTAGTGCACATACACATGGGAAAAACTCAGGGATGAGCAACTCAAACTTGGGGCTTGTCTGGCAGCTTAACAAAGAATAACAAATATGTAGCCATAACAAAGGAACAAGGCTTTAGGCTTTTAGGAGTGGTAAACTGTGGGGAGATGTATCTACATAAGGAAACCAATGGAAGATAAGGGTTGTTTCAATAAGGTTTGCCATGTAGATTCCATGTCTGGGCTGATAAAAGGATAAGAGTCATTCTGCCCTTCCTGGTGTAGGAAGGGCACCTTTCTCGTGGGACGTTTTTGTCCTACGTTTAGGGGAAAAGGAGGAGGTCAGAGAGTTCTCCCTGCATCTGCTGTTTCTTTCTTTCTTTCTTTCTTTCTTTCTTTCTTTCTTTCTTTCTTTCTTCCTTCCTTCCTTCCTTCCTTCCTTCCTTCCTTCCTTCCTTCCTTCCTTCCTTCCTTCCTTCCTCTCTCTCTCTTTTTTAAAGTTATTTATTTATTTCGAGAAGAGAGCGCCAGTTGGGGAGGGGCAGAGAGAGAGGGAGAGAGAGAATCCCAAGCCGACTCCGCACCGTCAGCATGGAGCCCGACACAGGGTTTGATCCACTGAACCCTGAGCTGAAATCAAGAGTCAGATGCTTAACCGACTGAGCCACCCAGGCGTCCTTGCATCTGCTTTTTCTTCAGTGGCTTCAGCTCAAAGTAATTCTTATGCTACAGTGAGATGCTTTGGGGGAGCATGCTTTTATCCCCTCCAATGCAAATAAGGTAGGCTAAACTGCCATGGCTTCCTCTAACATTAGCTCTTACTCTTAAAATTTTCAGCTAATACTTACTAAGCACATTTATATGCCAGGCACTTACACTCAAGCAGGTCACATCATCTGTGACGTCTATGAGGCTCAAAATGGTTAAGTAAACCTGCCCACCGTCCTACAACTCGTAAATGGGAACAGATGGGGAATGGAACTCAATTCTATATGACTGCAGATTACTTCTGCGTCTCTATACCCTCAGCACTACTTTTGGGCTAACCTCAGCCAGGGGTTGGAGTGGAGTGAACACTGTTTTGAGTTTTGCTGTGCCAAGCAACCCCTAAGGCTGAAGAGACTCCGGGGTTATCGATCTTGTTAGCAGTGAGGTGAGGAAGGTCTTTGCACACAGCGCGCACTTAGATCCATTTGAAAGATGACTCTGCTGCTTTTATAACCCTGACGGCAGTCAGGACAGAAGTCCAGCAGTCTGAGCCGCTCGATAAATCCCTGTCACTGTGATTGCTGATGGCTTGTTTTCTTTCCTTTTGCCGGAGTATTTATAGAAGAACTTAGCAAGCTCCAAAATGTAAAACTCTCTGGAGATACTCTTTGGACCTTGAAACTATGTCCTGCAAGGGGAAAAAAATCACTAGGATTTCGGCTAGGGCTCACATACTGACGTGTAAGTACATCTCAGAGAGGTCAGCTGTGCCTAGCTGTGGTGTCTCTCTCCAATTCTACCACTATTTAAAATAAGCTAGTAACATATGTAAATAAATTCTGGCTAAGGTAAAAACTTAGCAATCATTTTTACTAATTTTATTGCCCCAAACAAGTTGTTGAATCGCTTTAAACTCTTCTCAGAATCTAAGAGCCAAACAGGAAATTTAGAAACCACATGGTCCAATACTACTGTTTTTCAGAGTGAGACAGAGGTACAGAGAAGAGTGTGAATTTGCCTGAGATCACAAAGCCAGTCTTTATCTTGGTTATAAGTAAACAAGTCAAACTCAATGACTATAATAGATGCTTTTGGATGTGGTTGCCCTTTCCTTGAATTTATTGCTTTGTGTTGGTGGGGGTGGGGGGGGCAGGAGGGCGTATCTTCAGTGCCTGACGTAATGTGAGCACGACACACAGACACAAGTGCTCCAGAAATGCTTACGGAGTTGGACAGCGTGTCAAAAACGTATTTCCAGATACGATGCTTGCTTTTATCAGTTACCGATCCCGATGATTTTTAAAAATAAAAAGGCACACATACTGCAAAAGAAAAATTGTACCAAAGAGAGGTAAACAGTCTAGAAAGACTTTGTTTAAGACTACTGTAACAGGGGAGAGAGACTGAACTTAACTTTGCTGAAACAAAAGGTGAGGAGAATTTTTAAACACCAGGGTGCGCTAGTGAACAGGTCCTAGAGGATGTTAGTGGGGAGGTTGGTCAACACGATTAGGTTTGCTGTTAGGCTCCTACCCTCTCACAAAAACTGGGATATATGGGCCCTATGTTTCTTAATGATTACATTTCAAGGAAATGCCTGCCGGGTCCTTGAGAAAGACATGCCTAGGTATGGTAAAAAGCCAGGAGAAGATTTACATCTCCGAGAGAGGGGGAAAGAATTTATGATGGCAAGTTTTCTAAAGTAAATGCTCTAAGTTGGGGCACCTGGGTGGCTCAGTTGGTGAAGCATCTGACTTTGGCTCAGGTCATGATCTCGTGCTTTGTGAGTTCAAGCCCCACATTGGGCTCTGTGCTGACAGCTCACAGCCTGGAGCCTGCTTCAGAGTCTGTGTCTCCCTCTCTGTCTCTGCCCCTTCCCCACTTGCACTCTGTCTCTGTCTCTCTCTCACTCTCCAAAACAAATAAACATTTTAAAAAATTGAAGGAAATGCTCTAAGCGAAAGGAGGTCAGGGGCCTAGAGCCAGGAAGAAGTCTGTACCCAGTTTAGTCAAGCTGAGGGGAGCAGTAAAGTTGTCCTGGTCAGCACCTCTTGGTTAAGAAGTAGATTAAACACATGTATTTACTTTCACTCTCTCTCAAACCCCCATAAAATGCTAACAAAAATATTTTTGTTACGGCTCAAAACCAGAAGGACAAAGAACAGGAATGGAGACGATAATAACAAACTTTTGGAAACTGCAAAGCAAATAAATGAGCAGAAGCTGACTGCTGGTAGACTAAGAAGATTAATTCTTTAATTGGCTGTGAGGAAAAAGCCAAGAAGCTACGCAATTCACATTGCAAACCCCCAAAGTGTTTCTGATTTGTCACCACTGGGGACATCTGGATATGAAGATAGAACGAAAAACAGAGTGGTTGTTTGAGTAGCAGAAATGAAAAACTCAGTTAAATGCTTAGAAAATAAATTTGAGGAAGTTTGACGGAAAATAGAACAAAAAGACCAAGAGATTAAAAAAAAAAAAAACAAAAAGGAGAGAAAATAGAACAAAATTAAAGAAGTAATCTCTGAAATTAAATATCCTGAAGAAAGAGTTCTAGAAATAGGACAAGGAACATAGAGGAGAGGAATTGAACAACCAAGTAAATCAAGACAACTTTCCAGCAGCTTCCAGACTAAAAGGGCCCACTAAGTGCCCAGTACCATCAGTCAAAGGGCCCCCATGCCAAGATGCATTGTTGTGAACTTTTAGAATGTTAGGGGCAAAAAGAGATCCCATAAGTTTCCAGAGAGGGACAAAGCAGGTTGCATATAAAGAATGAAGAATTGGGGCACGTAGGTGGCTCAGTTGGTTAAACGTCCAAGTCTTGATTTCGGTTCAGGTCGTGATCTCACCGTTCATCAGTTGGAGTCCCCAGTTGGGCTCTGTGCTGACAGCACAAAGCCCGCTTGGGATTCTTTCTCTCTCCCCGTCTCTCTGCCCCTCCCCCACTCATGCATGTGCATGCGCACGCTCTTTCTCTCTCTCAAATTAACCTTTATTTTAAAGAAAAGAAAAAAGAGAAGAATGATGGCAGCATTGAAAGTGGAAAGGCAATGTGGAGCCATGCCTTAAATTCCCGAAGGAACATTTTCTGGAAGAAAAGTATTTTCTGTTAGTGAATCTCTACCTTTCCAAGTTATTCTTTATTTGTGAGGTTAGGCTAAAGAGAGTTTTGGATGTTCTAAGTCCTCCAGATTTTACCTCCCGTGTAAGTTTCCTCGAGAAAGTAAGGTGCTCCACCAAAACAAGGGATTGAACTGAGAGGGGGCATGGAATACGGGCATAAAGAGATCCAATACAGGAAAGGAACAAAAGGAATCTCTAGGAGGGCAAGAAATGCTAATTCCAATATTGGTGGTTACCAGGGGGTGGGGGAGGGGGGAGCTGGGAAGATGTTATTTAAGGGTACAGACTCGTAGATAAATAAATAAATAAAATAAATAAATAAATAGATAAATAGATAAATAAATCCTGGAGATCTAATGCACAGCATAGTGATTAGTGGACAATATCAACTTCAGAGTTGCTAAGATACTAGGTCCGAATGGTTCTCACCACAAAGAAGAAATGATAATTATGCGATGGGATAGAGGGGCCAGGTGACGCTAGGGTGGTAACCATACTGCAATATGTAAACGTGTCCAGTCAGCCCACGCGCACCTTGAACGTCCACAGTGTTATGTGGCGATATCACAATGTTAACAAATAAATGAATTTTAAAAAGGCAGACTCAAAGATTCCCGGTAGTTTGCAGCCTGAAGATTAAAGGGAGAGATACCTGAGAAGGTATCTAGAGATCTAGACTATGTTTAAAAGCTGGGCAGAATACCTGGAAAGGGATTTAACTATCTGATGATGATTCGGGGGTTAAATGAAGGACAAGGTCATAGAAACTTGAGAAATTGAATATAGAAATGGACAATGGCCAGACCGTGTGTAAAAATGGAGCTGGGTGACCCCCAGCCTACAGCAGCTAGGCGAGGAAACCAAGCCACTGGCTGCAGGAAACCAGCCCAGAAAGCCAGCCTGCCATCTATAGGTGAGACTTGTAGGAAGCCAGACCGCCGTGTCTAACAACTGGTTCGGGAAGACCAACAGCGATCCCTGTAACAATCAGACAAAAACAGCCAGGACTTGAATACTAACTGACAGCTTTTCTAACGTGTGTTCTCACCTCCAGTTTAGGCCAACGAGAAAAAGCCAAATATGGACCCCCCAGCCAACCACATGGACCCCCCCACTTCCAGTTAGCCCACCTACAGTTTCCCCAGGCCAACAGCCTCCAATCAGGGCAGACCGGACACGGTTGCTTTTTTCCACTCTGAAGCTTTCCCGCCTTCACTGCCTGCCTGTGGGTTTCTGCTGAACCCCGAGTCCCTGCGACTGACTGCCTTGCTCCAGCGAGCTCCGGATAAATAGCCTTTGCTTGTTCTCGTGTGGCTGGTCTGTGTTTATTCCCCCAAACCCTAAGGCAAGAAAAACCCCAAACAAACAATTTTTTTTTTTTTATTTTATTTTTTTCAACGTTTATTTATTTTTGGGACAGAGAGAGACAGAGCATGAACGGGGGAGGGGCAGAGAGAGAGGGAGACACAGAATCGGAAACAGGCTCCAGGCTCTGAGCTATCAGCCCAGAGCCTGACGCGGGGCTCGAACTCCCGGACCGCGAGATCGTGACCTGGCTGAAGTCGGACGCTTAACCGACTGCGCCACCCAGGCGCCCCCTTTTTTTTTTTTTTTTTTTTTTTAATTATTAACTCTAAAATTTTATCTCTTCGTGGTATAGCTTTGTTTTTCTTTTAGGTACAGAGAACCTGCCTTTGTTTCTAGTGTTTTCCCTGCCACTTAAGACTTTCAGCTGTTTCATTTCCTAGAATGGGTGAGAAAGACCAGTTATCAGCAGACAATACATTTCAGAGTATCACTTCCAAGGGTGGGATTTAAGTCATTGTGTTCAGGTTTACATGGGGACCTTGTTTGGTAAGAGTTTTCTGCTAAAATACTTTCTCGTTTCTAATTAATTAGAATACTTTCCAAATAGAGCTGCTTTCTCATTTATTTTTTGGTTTCTTCTTTGAGTGTCCAAATATTTGATGGCTTTTCTAGATAGCTTTCTGTGATGAATTTAAAAAAAATTTTTTTAATGTTTATTTATTTCTTGAGAGAGAGAGAGACTGTGTGAGTGGGGGAGGGGCAGAAAGAGAGGGAGACACAGAATCCAAAGCAGGCTCCAGGCTCCGAGCTGTCAGCACAGAGCCCCGGGGGACTTGAACTCACGAACTGCGAGATCATGACCCGAGCCACAGTTGGACACCCAACCGACTGAGTCACCCAGGCTTCCCTCTGTGATGAATTTTTTATTTAATTTTGGTCAGACAACTTTGAATGACTTGAACTCTGTTATATTTTTTGAGACTTCTTTTATGTAAACAAGGATGTAGTCTATCTTTGTAAATATTCTGTGTGCAAGAATGAATATTCATCCTGCTGTTGTGTAGTAGAGTTTCTATAAATGTCAGGTCAATTTGGTTGCTAGAATGGTTTACATTTTCCATATCCTTACTGATTGTCTGTCAGCGTGTTTGATCACTTCCTGAGAACGGAGTGTTGAACTCTCCAATTATAATTGCAGATTTCTTTTTCCTCCTCGCAATTCTATCAGTTTTGTTCCAAGTATTTTCAAGATCTATTATTAGTTGCATAAACATTTAGGATTGTTAGGTTCTCTCGATTAATTAACCTTTATCATCATGAACTAACCTTTTTATCTCTGGTAATGTTTTTTGCTGTGAAATCTATTTTGCCTGACATTAATATAGAAACTCCAGCTTAAATGTTTTTCTTATTTATTTGTAGGATCAGCATGATATATGTTTCATCTTTTTACTTCTAACCGATTCGTGTGTTTATATAGAGAGTGTATGTATGTATGTGTTTATTTTTAGGGAGAGAGAGTGTGTGAGTGGGGGAGAGGGCCGGAGGGGGGCGGGGGAGAGAGAATCTCAAGCAGGAGCCCAACACTGGCTCAATCCCATGATCTGATATCATAACCTGAGCCGAAATCAAAAGTTGGATGCCCAACCAACTGAACCACCCAGGTGCTGCTAAAGTGGATTTCTTGTATGTAGCATATAGTTGGGTCCTTCATTTTTATCCAGTTGGATAATCTTTACCTTAAAATAATTTTTTTTAATGTTTATCTATTTTTAAGAGAGAGAGAGAGAGAGCAAGCAGGGGAGGGGCAGAAAGAGAGGGAGACACAGACTCTGAAGCAGGCTCCTGGCTCTGAGCTGTCAGCACAGAGGCCCACGTGGGGCTCGAACTCACAGACCACGAGATTATGACTTGAGCCAAAGTCAGACGCTTAACCGACTGAGCCACCCAGGCACCCCCAATCTTTACCTTTCAACTGGAGTGTTTACACGATTTTGATTTACCATGATTTGTGATCCTCATGGGGTTTTCTGGAACTCTTTCTCCATGTACTGTCCTCCACCCTCTGCAGTACTCTGCCCCATGGGTTCCAGCCAATTCAGTCTTCTCAAACTTCAAGCTCTGTCTCCTCAAATAAAGTAAGATTGCCACACAACCTGGGATCTCTCTTTCCATGATTCATGATCCAGAAAAGCCTCCACACAGAGAGCTGGGGTGACCACTGGGTTCACCTCATGCATTTCCATTCTCTGAGAGATCACAGTCCTGTGTTATCCATTGTCTAGTATCTCCAAACTGTCCCCTCATGGATTTTGTCCAATTTTCTTGTTGTTCGTGATGAGAGGGTAAGTCTAATCCATTACGCACCATGGCGAGAACGGAGGTCTCCCATGCAATCTTTTTATTTTTTATTTGTTAAATTTTTAAAAATGTTTTATTTATTTTTGAGAGAGATAGTGTAAGTGGGGCAAGGTCAGAAAGAGAGGGGGACAGAGGATCCGAAGCGGGGTCTGCGCTGACAGCAGGGAGCCCGGTATCGGGCTCAAACTCACAAACCACGAGATCACGACCTGAGCTGGACGCTTCATTGACTGAACCACCCAGGCGTCCCACCCATAAAATCTTTTTAAATTAAATACATTAGCTGAGAAAATCTAGACATTCATGCTGTCAAATGCTTGTTATAAAATGATATAAATTGAGATAAGTATCAATTTAGTATAAAATGATAGAGATGCGGCACTATTTCTCTATCATTCCCTTGCCTACGACCCATATCCTAGCACAGAACTCCCAAGGTAATGAGAGTTGGCCTCTTCTTATCCCTTGCACCTTTCTGCTTGCAAGTCTGGTGCACGGGTGTGCCCCCAATACATTCCAGTCCCCGGGGCAAGCTTTTGCCATGCAACGGAAATGACTCTAATTATCAAAGTAAGAACAAAGTGTTTTAAACCACTACCCAGGATTTACAGTGTCCCGGCTTTGAAGCTAGCTTTGCTTCGAGTACCTTGGTGGGCTGCAGCTGTCTGCCCACCCTCACGTAATTTTGGAATTAGCGTCCTTTCCAGAAAACTTCGTGAGAAGTCTGTATTCTCTTTCAACCTAAAAGCACCAGTGGAGATTTTTTTTTCTGCAGGGTCCAAGTGACTTCCGCTTTGTGTGCTTTTTGGATATGTTTACTCTTTCTTGCCCACCTCTTCCTTGTCATCTTCATTATCATTTTAATAGTGATATTTCAAATTTTATTTCAGCCTTGCAAGTTGTAAGCTATGGTACATTATCATCACGACTACAACAATTTTGTTTTGAAAGTAGTTATTAACTCCTGTGCTACAGAAAATGAAATTGAACTATTTAAGTGTTGCGAAACCTGTCCAAGGTCAGGCACATGTTAATCACAGAGCTAAGACTAAAGTCCAGGTCCTGACTCCAAATCCTGTACAGCTTTTCTCACCACATCCCAGTGTCTTTCCTAGTCCCTCTCTTATTTAGTGGCCACATCTTGCCTTCAAAACTCACATTTGATGTAACTTTTTTTTTTTTTTTTTTTTTTTTAACTCCCAGAGACTTTCAATCTACCTGGATCACAGAGCAGTGTTACTTTTACAGACATGTTGGGAGAATCACAGTACAGATGTTTGTTGTCCGTGCATCTGTCTTGATGAGCGTGTGAGGTTCTTCAAAGCTGATTCTAAGTCCATTTGTTCCTAAGTCCAAAGCATTACTTTTGAATCAGCCCATGTACCCACATCTATGTCAACCCAATTTTCTCCAGGGAATGGTGCACATTGGTGGCATTAGCTCAGACTTTCGGATTTTCTTGGCCCTCTTCTTATCACTTTATCACTCTCCAAAAGCTTTGCATTTTTTGGACATGACAGAGTTAATACTGTTAATAAACCAACTCAGAAAACACCAACATAATCTGGCCTGCAGATGTGGGGTGTGTTTAGTCTGCACAGTGCTTTTATTAAATGTGAATTGGCTGCAAAATTGAAAACCAGGAGATTTCACATTAAAAAAATCAGAATTTTCACACCATCTTGAAAAATCAGAGTATCTTGCAAACATGGGCCCCCAAACCCTCATGATTGTCAACTGGCTAGAGCCGAGATTCGGCTGCCCTCTTTTGGCCAGACACCTGCTGTTCCGTCTCTCACAAGTTTTGCTACCCCGTTGTCGTCTACTGGTCTACACTTCATTCCTTTACTTTACCTGCCTGAGTTTATGACTTTGGCCACAGACTAACGAACTTCGGTTAGAGACTAACGAACTTTGGTAGAGACCAACGTGTCTGTGCACAACCGTGGTGCCATCTGTTGGGGAAGAGTGGGGATGGTGGGCTTTTGCCCTGAAAAGGAGGTTCGCTCATCTGTGTGGATGGTTTCGAGTTAAAAGTTTGTAAATGGAGAAGCACTCGTATTTATGAAGTATGGATACGTAGCAGCAGATTACTCCCCACGCATCGCGCACCTAGGTACCTGCAGTAGACCATAACTCAACTCCAAACCTTGACAGGTCTGTCAGGAGGCTTGGGTGTGTGCGTATGGATGTGCGTGCATGTGCTGGGGGACATAGGAAGTGCAGAGAACTGGGCAGTCTGTTTCCCTGGGAGATTCTTCTTGGAGATCCAGTGTTGTGGGAATTTGTTCATTTGGCCTTTTGGAAGAGGTCCCACCTTTTCTGCATCGCTGTTGAACATGACTTCTCATCACAGAGCAGAAAGAGCACAGCATCTGGAATCGGAAAACCCGGGTCACAGTCATATTTCTGCCATTTTGCCATTTGGTCCGGATCAAGCTACAAAGTTCCTGTGGTTTTTGGTTTTCTCATCTAAGAATCAGGATGATAACGACTGTGCAATTCAGCAAGGTAGTTGTGTGACCCTCTGTGTCAGATTAGAAGCAGAGATGGTGAAAGATAAATTATGCCACGCATCATGTTCATGGTTGGTTTACCTAGTGCTTCAGGCTGCGAGGTTGAAACACATTCCTGTAATTTTGAACACGTGTTTTTTTTTTTGTTTTTTTTTTTTTTAATTTAGCGGAAGTCGATGCGTTTTTAAAAACAGCTCCCAGGGGCGCCTGGGTGGCTCAGTCGGTTGAGCGTCCGACTTCGGCTCAGGTCACGATCTCACGGTCCGTGAGTTCAAGCCCCGCGTCGGGCTCTGGGCTGACGGCTCAGAGCCTGGAGCCTGCTTCGGATTCTGTGTCTCCCTCTCTCTCTGCCCCTCCCCCGTTCATGCTCTGTCTCTCTCTGTCTCAAAAATAAATAAACGTTAAAAAAAAATTAAAAAAAAAACAGCTCCCAGAGTTTCAATAATGAAATGCCATTTGATCAAGTATGCGAGGGAGGCTTCCAGCTCTGTTATTCTCACATCTCAGACCTGGATAGACCTCAGTCCATGGGCAGAACATAACTAGTCCTCAGACTTAAGGGATAAGAGTCTTAAGACCCATGAGCCTTTTCTCCGGGCCTCTATTATTCTCTTGCTCCAGCCTCTCTTCCTGTGAGTGGTCAGCCATTACCAGGGCCTCAGGCGACTCTTTTTATGTCCTCACCTGAGATCAGTGTGTCTCTTTCATGGTCTAAGAGGTATTTTCCTTTGAATTTCCCTTTATCACCTCACAGTCATGAATTCAAACACCGAGTTTATCTCCTCTCCCCAAAGGAAACCCTTCCAAGCTCTGCTCTCTGTCAGTGGCATCAGTGTTCTCTCAATTTGGTGTAGCTAGATTTACTCGGTGATCACCGTAGGCATTGTCGCTGCGGTTAGAAGAAACTGTGACTCAGTCTTCTGCTGTATTCCTCTATCTAGACTTGATAGATTTGTTTCCAGTACCATTCACCTCTCTCCTTCCCTTTCTTTTTTTTTTTTTTTAATGTTTACTTATTTTTGACAGAGAGGGAGAGAGAGAGAGAGAGCGTGTGAGCGAGTGGGGGAGGGGCAGAGAGCAAGGGAGACCTAATATCCGAAGCAGGCGTCAGGCTCTGAGCTGTCAGCACAGAGCCCAATGTGGGGCTTGAACTCACGAACTGTGAGATCACGACCTGAGCTGAAGTCGGATGCTTAACCGACTGAGCCACCCAGGTGCCCCCCGAGTGTACTTTAAAAGGCAGTGCGACAAGATGCTTGAAATCAGGGCTTTTCTAGAAAAATTGAATGTATTTAGAAAAACTCATTAGATCTCCTAAGTTCACTGTGTTTCTAATACTTAACTTAATGAATTCTTGTAGGCTAGTGAGCCTGTCAGAGAGGACGTAAGGACAGTATTGGCTATGGATGCTGACAATGGGATTGATTGCCCAAAGAAAGTGACAGGAACCTTCCGCCCACACAAGTACCATGTCATTTTTCCATGAACTCGGCCGGCAGTGATTAAGTATGTGTACTCGAGAATGCTTCCAAAGGTTTGAGCAATCCATCTGGCAAAAGCATTTGACACTATGGGATTTGTTGCTGTGGTGCTGTGCCAACAGCAAGACTTACTTAATTGCATTAGTCATCAAGCAGCAGCACCACTAATCTTGGATCTTCCCGAGTGCCATCTGGCTTGTGTATTTGAAAGACCAAATAAACAAAGCCGAAGAACTACAAACTTCGCCCATATTTGAGTCTGACGCCTGGAGGTTACGACCTCAACCCTCAACCAGTTCCGTGGTAAGACTTCAAGGGTCACTCCTACGCGAAAGAGGCACAATTGAGGTCGAAACGACAAGAGTTGAAGCCTTCCAAAAGGCCTCGCCCACCCAGAACACAATTGCCGCGTCGCATGCTGATGTACTCCAAATCCTTACCACGAGGGCAGTTTCTGTGTGTCTGAGCAGCGTCTCCGAGAAGTTCCATTTCGTACGACTCCATTACCTGGAATTAGTTCCCTGTCAGCCACTCAGTTCCCTGCTTGCGTCAGTAGGAACTAGCTAGCTCCCTCAAGTTGGATATGGAAGGCGCTGAAGCCAAGTGGTTTGGTTGTTTCGATGGGTTCAAAACTGTAAAGGCTGTGACCGTGAGATACTGCTGGCTGGGAGGATCTCAAGGATGTGTTCTGAGACGTTAGCCACAGTGATGAGGGGGGAAGGTGGACAATGTGCAAAAGGAAGACCCTGCTTGTTTCATGACTTTGCTCTTACCTGGCCTGACATTCATCCCCTAAAATACCAGATATCATTAGACGAGAGCCTAGCCATTATTTGGCGAAGTCCCTTAGCCTTGCCGTTGATACATTAGAAACTTGCTCAAAACTTCCTCCCAACTCTAAAATTTTGGCCAAGAGAAAAGAAATTAAACGGCAAAGCAGAGGGGAAGATAAAAAAAAAAACAAAAAAACAAAAAAAAACCAGACATGCTGGTTTCAAAACATCAACTTCCTTCTTTCTCTTAAAAATCTTCTTTTCTGCAAAATGTTGCCAGTTGTGGGATATAATGTACTTCTACATTAACATCCCCTCGGTGTTCTCTCTGCACTCCTTTGTGATATCTCTAGGATAAAATTAATCGCAGGACAGCTGAGCTCCTTATTGCCTGTGGCCGGAACACTAAATAAAAAAGTATTTAGGAGTATTTTAGGGCAAAGTTCATGATGGAGACTAATGTGGGTGGGTAGCCTCCCAACGGATGAATACTTGGCTAGAAGCAATTTTGGGGGCTCTGAGGAGCAAAAATAAGGTAGAGGAGAGGGACACACAACAATGGACCACCACAAATGGTTCTCCAGAAACATCTTACTGCCCACTGTTGATTTGAGACCTCTCATTTGTAAAACATAGTTTCAATATCATCTGAATATAAGATTTTGGTTTGACTTGAATGGCCACGTAGTTATTAGCGTAAACATCAGATTTTGTGAAATTCATCTTCATGCTCTAAAATAAACAGTGTCCCGTCCCACCCCTTTTAAACTGTCATTTCCCCACCTTGCAATAAAATCGGCTTTCCTATCAAGTCTCAGAGAAGAAAACATCACTGAATAAGGTTAGGAAGATAATTCACATGCCTATGAATTCTTCTCACAAGTGGCCATCAAGGCAAACTTCATTCACTGGCAAAACAAACGAAGGACTTGTTTTTTTTCACAAAAGTAAACTTTTAGGTGCCCTGTTACATTGAGGAAAACAAATTTTTCCCCAGCTAGTCCCCTCTAAAGGTGATCTTTTAGCTGCCGTGATGCAGTCATCTTTTGCGTCTAGGTTGGCCCACCTTAGCCATCCCTTCCTAGCACAGAAGAGAGCAGAATGATTTCAGCTGGTGCAATAGAGTCCGTGGCTCATCCCGTCAGAGCTTATGATACACTTTAGCCTGGACATCCAAGATTTTTTCCTCAAAACGATCCTGTAGATCAGCCTCAGACTATACCAAGAAGGTCCTGAAAAGGACAGGGTTTGGAACACCTCAGAATCATATAAGTGCTTCCATTGCACCTTGCATCCTTCACCTTGGCAAGCATACATCCTCAAGTTCAGTTCAGGACTCGCAATGACCAAGAGACTGGAAGATGTAGATTTGGCTCCATTGGCCTGGAGCAGATTCCTGGCTGAACACCCAGGGCACTAACTCGTGTAGTCAGATTTCCAAAATACAAAAGGAAATACCAAGGAGAGAAGGAGAAAAGAGAACTGTGTGTGTGTGTGTGTGTGTGTGTGTGTGTGGGTGGGTGTGTGTTTCCAGAGGTGTATGAGTGGAAAAACAGTAAAACGAAACAGATTGAAAACCACTGGCCTCCCCCATTGAATATGCCCTTTATTCCTTGTGCTGGATGCTGCTTGTTTGTCTCTCCAGATTCACTTTCTACCCTTCTTCAATGGGATCTTGCTCTGGAAAGTTGATATTTTGTGTATCTCATCATTGGGTTTCTGTGACCTCTGACTCCTGACGGGTTTGGTCAATGGAAGGCACTGGACGGAGCTCTGAAAACCGGAAGTGAGTGAAGTTGTGGTCTGTGTCTTCCTATGAGCTGAAATCCACAGCACTTGCCTGTGTGGCTTCTCCATGCTATTCTGTCTGGGTTCTGGTAACTCCACTACCATTTTGCCCTTCAAACCCAGGGGTAGTAACGGTGACAAAAGACCCTTACTGTTGCCAGTTCTGAGATCCTACACTGCCTTCTGTTGATTCGCTTAAACCCTGCCTACACTTAGGCAAAGAATCCCTTTATTAAATTCTCCCCAAATTGTATTCTTTGAGTGCGCCATTGGTTTCCCATCAAGACTTGGACAGATATATGTTCTAAATATATGAGTTTTTGCAAAGTAAGTGATGGAAATCGAACTCAGGAAAGGCAGCTTTAAGTTTTTATTTTTTAATTTTAGAGAGCATGCAAGTGAGAGAGAGACAGAGAGAGAGAGAGCACGAGCAAGGGAGAGGAGCAAAGGGAGAAAGGGAGGGAGGGAGAGAGAGAGAGAGAAGAGAGAATTTCAAGCAGATTTCATACTCAGTGCGGAGTCTGAAGTGGGGCTCAGTCTCAAGACCCTGGGATCACAACCTGTGCTGAAATCAAGAGCTGGACACTCAATCGATTCAGCCATCCAGGTGTCCAAGGAAGGCAGCTTTAAATCATAGTAATATCATTCATGGTTCTAGGACTATTGATGGCAAAGGAACAAAGTCATCCTTTCGTCTCTGCGCACAAAATATCACACACACAAAAAAAATCAATCAACTAGGAGTTGGAGGATTATCTGGAATTTATCCCACATTGGGATGTGGCCTCAATCAATTAATTTAACTTTTGTGGTACTCTGTTTCCTCCTTTATGTGATGATAACAATCTGCTCAATGTTCTTCACAGCACTTTTAGAAGGATCAAATAACAGTGCTTTGAAACAAAGTTTCTTCATACTTCCCTGTAAAAGTCCCGTAGACTTTTCCAGGCCTGGTGGTAACATCAGCTCCTTTGAAGATTTTTCCCGAGTCTCCCAGGAAGAATTAATTCTCTTAGCTCCATTTTCACATAGCAATTGATTCAAACCTCTGCTAAAGCATCCATTCCATTATACTGTTGCTGGGTGTTTATAAGTTTATGACTTCAGTTAGATGATAAGCCCTTTACAGGTTTTATTCTAAACACCAAGCATGGTACTTGGGCACATAAAGATCTCAACATATGTTCGCTGAGCGAAGGCATATGTTTTTCTCCTTTATTCTCATCTCTCTAGGTTTATACCAGAATATCCTTGTGCCATGATGCCCATCTCACTCATGACTTCTAGAAGTTGCCCTAAGTACACACTGACAGAGTCAGGAATAAACTATGAAAGCAGCCTAAGCACACAGCTGGCCATGTATTTATCCAGCTTTGACCAATGAGCTATCTCAATCAGTCTTTTTCCCCCTCAGTATTTAACTACTTTGTCCAGAGAACTCTGTCAGTCAAGAGAGCTTTGGAGCACCTGGGTGGCTCCGTCACTGAAACGTCCAACTCTTGACTTCGGCTCAGGTCATGATCTCACCGTTCGTGAGTTCGAGCCACACACGGAGCCCTGTCCTGACAGTGCAGAGCCTGCTTCGGATTCTGTCTGTCTGTCTCTGCCCCTTGCCCATTTACTCTCTCTCTCTCTCTCTCAAAATAAATAAAAATAAACTTTAAAAAAAAGAGAGAGAGAGAGCTTTGAAATGGGAAGGTACTAGAAACTGGGGACATAGAGTGGGCAGCAGATTAGTAAGCTGAGGAAGAAAGCCTGAAAGAGGGGAGAGAAGGAGGAGGCACGTAGAGAAGTTTGATAAAATTCCACGTCACCACTGACAAATGGAAATCCTATTCCCGGGGCTTTACAGACCCTAGCAGGGAGGATTATACTTTGTTTCCTAACCTTAGATTCTGTGGTGCTTCTCAGTGTCCCTCTCTCTGTCTAGCTTCCTATTTCTCTGCAATCCAGAGCTCTGACTGGAAGACCTATTCTTAACTCTTCTTTCATTGTCCTGACAGCGTTGCTGAGAAAGGGAAGGAGTTCCACCTGGCATTTTACCCGCTCTGCTCCCGGGGGGGCCGGTTCTGGCCACTCCACACTTGTCACATATGGCTCGTGGCTTGCCTTATCGGTTGTATCCATGGGCTTTCTCCTTGTTCCCAAGTTTTTTTCAACTTGTATTGAATCTTCTCTCCCTTATACCTGCTGAGCAGATGTCTCCTTTCCTTTCTCATGAAGCATGCACAATTATTTTATTTTTCACAATCATTTATTTTTAATGTTTACTTTTAAGAGAGACAGAGAAAGTATGAGGAGGGGAGCAGAGAGAGAGGGAGACAGGCCCCAAAGTAGGCCCCATGCTCCGAGCTGTCAGCACAGAGCCCAACGCGGGGCTCAAACTCACGAACCATCCGATCACGACCGGAGCTGAAGTTGTACGCTTAACCAACTGAACCACTCAGGGGCCCCAACACAATCGTTTTATTTTTTTAAGCACTTTCTTCCCATAGTTCATTGACCTTTTTCTCCCCTTCAAAGGATCTCAGAGGTCATACTACTCCTGATACGTCACTCGTCTCCAGGGAACAAAACAAAAAGAAGAACAAAGAACAAAGCTTACAGGCACAAGCGAATGCTAGGTGCGAGGCTTGGGGACCCTGTGGCCTTTACCTTGTCTCCCGCATCTGAGTGTGGGCCTGTCCTTTGGGGGCTTTCAGTCGACAGTGATTCCAATGGACATAGACCACACTGCAGCAAAAAGATACAATTGATTTGGAACCCCAAATCGATTTACCAATTTGCCTCTGGGATCTGTTGAAGGGAAACCTTTAACCACTTTTGGGGGAAGCAGAGAGCTGCCTGGATTCCTCTGAGGGTTGGAACCAACCAAGTCTTGGCCCGGCAATCAGAATGAGAGAGGTGCTGGGGGTAGTTCTCATGCCCGGAATCTAAGTCTCAGGGTCAAAACCCGTCATACGGCTCTAAATTTAATATCAGTTCCTGTAGCAGTGGTTTGAGAAGCACTGAGCCAGAAAGAGGATGTAGAGACCCGAAAGAGGAAGAGGAACACAATGACGCTTTAGGAAAATGGGAGTTGATGTGCGTTCTCATGGTGACAGTGTTATTTTTTAGCAACTACCTTGTGTATAAGGTAGTTTCTGTGGGAAAATCGCATCCTTTGAGCTATTATTGCAAGTGATAGCTCCTGTTTATGTGAACAGCTCATCTCCCCTCTCTGGGGAGCCCACAGCAACCAAATCATAACCCTCCCCGAGCCGGGGCCAGCGGCCCAGGAAGATGATGGATGTAAGGGCTTGCATTCTGCTCTCAGGAACTTTATAATAACGGTTTCATTAAATAATTATCCATTATAATAGATTCACTTAATACCTGATTAATTATTAAAGAAACAAAGTAACAGTTACAGAGTCCATTCATTGCCCTTATAAATACTGGAAGTTGCAAACTTTCTGGAAGAAGTGGGTTTTTTATTTTATTTTATTTTATTTTATTTTATTCTATTTTTTTTTATTTTGCTTCATCATGGCTTTCACAATTAAAATGATGGTGCAGAAGAAATATTGACAGCGTGACCAACAACTTGGCTTTACTTCCAAGGATCATCAGGGATCATCAGAGGTTATGCAATGGCACTGGAGAGAGGGGAAAACTAAAGGAGGAAATCTAAATTCTTTGGCCAGATGTTCCATTTATTTCGACCAGACCCCGTTCACCATCTCTGTCCCGTGTCTGTGACCTGGGATTCATTGCAGGCAGCTGCGTTGCCTTTCAACATGTGAGCAAGCCAATATCCTTCAGACCTCACAGTGATGAATAGCACCTCCAGTTACAAAGTGCCTTGTTTCTTGCTTTAAAGTGAGAATCCAAACCTTGAAGTTTATTAAAAACCTTATTGAAAAAACAGTGAGTGATAAAATATAGTTCAGTGTCACAGTTTAAGAAGAAAATCCAGGAATCTTTAAAAAAAATAGGTAATGATAAACACATTTAACCTGTTAGTCCCTGGTGAGCTGTAAATCCAGGCCTGAAATCGCAGAGCCCGGGGTAGTCGCCTGAGCCCTGGCAGGAATGGCCTGGAATCACATTCTGGCAACGTTACAAATTAGGCATTAATCAAAGACGGCTGCTTACTATCTCCACACCTCAGTTTATCTAAAAAGGGGGGGGGGGGCGGGGGAGTGATATTATCATTCCTCAGGGTTATTTGGAAATTCAAATGGATGTTTTGTAGCAGCTCAATAATTTGCTGGTAGAAGGTATTCTCACATATGTGACTGTACATTTCAGTTCATCTGAAATGCATCTAAGTCTCAAAGTCAGGAAATCCAAATAGTAGTGTCTTAGTCTGGGCTGCTATGCCAAAATACCCAGAATGCCATAGGGTGGCTTATAAGCAACAGAATACTATTTCTCATGGTCCTGGAGTTTGGGAAGTTCAAGATCAATGTGCTAAGGATTCAATGCCTGATGAGCCCGGGATCAATGAGCCCAAGGATTCAATGTCTGATAATTACTTAATGAAACCATTATTTTAAAGTTCCTCGTTCATAGGCTGTCTTCTCACCGTGTCCTCATATGATGGAAGGGGTGAGGGGTCTCTCTGGGTGACCAGATCCCATTCACGAGAGCTCCACTCTCATGACCTAATCACCTCCCCAAAGCCCCACCTCTACATACCATCACACTGGGGATTAGACTTCAACATGTGAGTGGGGGGGGGGGGGCACAAACATTCAGTCTATTGCAAGTGATACCTCCTATTTACGTGACCAGCTCATCTCCTCTCTCTCCTGGGGGCCAGCCCACAACAACCAAATCGTAACCCTCCCTGTGCCAGGGCCAGAGGCCTAGGAAGAGGATGATTTGATCCACGTACTGGGGAGCAAGCAACCTTTGTGCTTTCTCTTTCCAGCCTTTTCTCTGTTTCTTTCTTTTTCTTTCTTTTTTTGCTGCCCTGTGGTTCATTTCACTCCACCTTAGCCTATCTCCTTTATTTTTCTGTCTCTTCCCCTTTCTACCTAATTCATTTGTTATTGGCTAATTTCCTAATCATGGCTTGTAAGAATAATACTAAGGAAACCCCTATTCTTGAGGAAAACTAAGTATTGATGTAACAAAACCCAATGCCATCGTTTTATAAATTCGTGAAAAGGGCCAATCTAATCCATTCTGGGTTATTGCCAAAACCCTCGTCTCTCTTCCTCCTCCCTGTTTCCAATCTCTCTCTCTCTCTCTTTTTTTCTCTAATTAGTTAACCTCTTTTTTCCTCCAACATCAGCATGCAAGATAAAATGAAACATTTAAAATTGAATTCAACATCAGCATGCAAGATAAAATTAAACATTTAAAATTGAATTTGTGACAAGAGACCACAGGAACACCAATATGCTAATGCAGACATTGAGGTCGGCCACTTGAAGCGACTCACAGTCTTGTTAGAAAGACAGATGCTCACAATTCAGAATGGGAAGTAGCAGTTTACCACTGGAAAGTGGGGAGGGGATGGTGAATGTCAGGTGCAGTGGGTTATTCCTTTCTCTTTTAAGAAGAGTATTTTTCAGAATGTCCTTTGAGATAGGTTACGATTAAGACAGTGAAATGTGAGCTAGATTAGAGAAATGTTAGACAGTTTTGCAGCTGGCTGGCTAACTAATATACCCAAGGGATATTAAGGAAGAGGCAGGTTAAACTGTATACACTTCTAGCGGGGGATGGGGGCATGGGCTCTGAGGCCTTGCCTTATTTTCCTTTTGTATCAGTGGCTTAGTAAACCACAGAAGGCAAACTCATAACAGTATGAATAAGATACACACCCGCCAGAAACGATTAATTCAAATGATGATGGAATCAATATTTACAGTGATCTTAACATGTTTTGCTTGCAGCAAAATACATTAGATCCATCTTCAAAGGGGAGAAGCCTTTATTTATTATTGCACTCTTGTGTCCTTCCAATAAACATTCTTATCGTTTGTGTTGGTTCTGTCAGTCTCTCTTCCTACAATCAGAGGATCCCCAACTAAGACAACTGATAACCACTTCTCAAGGGGCCTTATTTCAGGGGAAGCTGTGCAGCTGCTAGGGAGTGGAGAAGGCGAGCAGATTGGACCCCATGCCTGGGCCTGCCCTCTTTCCACGACAGAGGTGAGGGAGGCGTGTTCATCAGTTGTGTCTGTAGTTGAAAATGAAATAAATAAAGCTTCACAACACAACACGCATTGTCTGTCATGCTTACAAATTCCAGAGATAAACTTTCTTTGCAGCATAGTTGGAGCCAAATGCTCACTGTAGGGGGAAATCTGCCTGTCTCAGTCTCTTGACTTTTCTTTTCCTGTGTGGTTGTATTCATTCTAAGACATGTTCTTACCGAACGGTGACACATATGACCTTTAACATCTAGGAGTTACATTCACTAGCACAATGAAAACCCCTTCCCCATTGGTTCCGGCAGAACCCTTAGTTGGGCTATCCTTGACTTGTCTTAGGTCACATCCCTAAACCAATCACTGTGGACAGAATAGGATGGCCATTGGTAGGTCATGTGCCCATTCTCCATTTGGAGAGGTGGGTACCAGCAGGTAGAACTATGCCTATAGAAAATACATAAGATAGGTTCCCATATGAAAGAGGAACCCTCTGGATAGAAGCAGAGGGAAATGGATACCAGATGGGCAAACACAACAGATATCCACCCTGGAGGAAATGTTCCCATTGTACTATTCATGATAATACTAGATAAAACTGGATGAAATAGGGTTGGAAGAACCGGAGATGAAAAAAGTAAAGGGAGGCGTGAGAGCTGTTTTAAAGCTTGTGAAGAGTGAGTGAACAGTCTTCATGGATAAGAGGGGGTTGACGTGATTTCTTATATTCAGAGGGCCGAGATAAGATTGTTGGGTAGAAGATTCTGGGAAGCTAACTGTAGTTCAATATGTGGAAAATATTTATTTATTTATTTATTTATTTATTTATTTATTATTGATTTATTTATTTTAAGTTTACTTATTCATTTCGAGAGAGAGAGAAAGAGAGAGAGAGATGGGGAATGGCAGAGACAGAGGGAGAGAGAGAGAGAATCCCAAGCAGGCTCTACACCATCAGTGCAGAGCCCAGTGTAGGGCTTGAACTCACAAACCGTGAGATCATGACCTGAGCTGAAATCAAGAGTCAGATGCTTAACTGACTGAGCCACCCAGGTGCCCCTATGTGAAAAAACTTTACCATGTCATGACTTCAGTTGTCCAACGATGGTTGGTCACTAGGCAAGCTCTCCCCAAAGGGAGGGACTAGCAGGCATTGTTGCTGACGAAGAACCTTCTATTACGTGGGAAGCTGAATTAGATGACCACCAGGGTATCTATTTTATCCTTAAGATCCTGTAACTATCTGATCTTTAAATGATATGGCAAGCATCCAATGCACTACCTTGACAGCCTTGTTGGAATCTAGCTATTTCAAACTGCCAAAGACCATGAAAACTTCAACCCTTTTGACCAAGTGGATTGTGAATGCCTGTACACGTGTGTATGTGTCAGCGTTTGTATAAATGTGATATTCTGTTGCTGGAAAGGCCCAGGATGCAAATGTTACTTCGCATTTCTTCACTAAAGTTTAAGCACTAAGGAGACTCAGAAATGCCATGGATAGTATGACCTGGAGAATTCTATTTATAAACGCTATGATCACGTTACGACTGAAGGAAGCTAGTTAGGAGGAAGGAAGATCAGTTTTATTCTCTGCAATAAGTGGATCTGGCGATTTCGGAAAATTCCGTAGTGAATATTTCTGTAAATTCACTTATAGTCTCTGCATGATGATAATGATGATGATAATCATAGTGATTATAGCTTTCACTTACTGAGCGCTTACTCCTAATATTAACAGCTGACATTCATTGCTGTTACCAAAAAGAGCTGATCTCATTTACTAGGAATGATTCTGAGTACTTCACACGCATTATCTCATTTAATACTCAAAGGACCACTTTGAAGCAGATACTATGATTATTGTCATGTAATCAATCCTCAGATGGAGGTGCAGAGTTTAATAACTTGCCAAGTTCATACAGATTTTTTTTTTAATTTTTTTAATGTTTATTTTATCTTTGAGACAGAGAGAGACAGAGCACGAGCAGGGAAGGAACAGAGAGAGAAGGAGACACAGAAGCCGAAGCAGGCTCCAGGCTCTGAGCTGTCAGCACAGGGCCTGATGCGGGGCTCGAACTTGTGAACCATGAGATCATGACCCGAGCCGAAGTCGGATGCTCAACCGACTGAGCCACCCAGGCGCCCCCAAGTCCCTACAGTTGTAAGAAGCAATATCGCAGTGTGCCAAAAATGATTTCATAAGTATGCCCTTCTTCAAATCGCACAACACCCACGACAAAGAAGGTATGACTAGTTCCATTTTATAAATGATGAAAATGAATACCAGGTCACTTGTTCAAGGCCGTGTCACCTGGCTTGCAAGTAGCAAATCAGAATTGGAGTCAATCTGCCTCTAAAACTTGTGCTTTACTGTGTCCCGTATCCCAGAATCCGGAATGGCCAGTGCACCCCTCTCTGGATTGGTCCCGGATTCTGGCATGAACTGCTTTCTTTTCTTTCGGGAAGATTTTACCACTCTGCCTCTTGCTGGTCTGGGGTACAGCTGGTGCCATCAAATGTCTGCTCAGCTCCTCCTGGGTTCCAGAGAGTGGCCAGAAAATCCCAGTTTGCCTGCTCTGTCTCCAAATTGTTAGTTCCCTGGGCGATACCACGGTCTATTGACTCTTGGCCTGTGGGTTTTCAGGGATTACCTACAAAACAGAGTTTCTTTACTTTCTGTTGCCAGGAATCCTATGGAAAAGTGTTGAGGATTGCCAACTCTTTGCCAAGGTGACAGGTCCCATTTTCCTGGAGCATGTGTTTATGTAGCAATTGATAAGGATAGGAATTGATAAGGGTTAGGAGTCATGCCTTATAAAAACCTTATAAAAACTCTGTTGTATTTGTAGTCCTGTTCAAAAATGAAGCATCTGGCCACGCAGGGGCATTAGTATCTCTACAATTAATCTTTTGGTGGTGCTGAGGTACTGAGTGGATTTCTGTAGATCAAGAATTCAAGAAACAAAGTAATCTCCCTAAATTATCATGAATTATGTATGCGACATCAGAATACATATATACATTCTTAATCTCTATGAAAGTATGTGTTCAGAATCTCCATTTATCTGTCTGATCTCCCCTTTATATTTCCTAGCCATGTTTTAATCTGCTTTTTATAAATGTTATTGTGCCGAATACAATGACTTTCCCAGTGAACATTCTGGAAACAGTTGTAAAATGGTGATCGTGACCTGGGTTCTGGGTGAGAGAGTCATTCCTGAAATGGTGCCAGGGAAGGAGGGTCCTGAGCCAAATCAGCATGGAAATAGCACAGTCAGGATGGAGAATTGAACTAAGGTTGTGGCTGGAGAGGCGGCAAGCCAGAGGGGCGAGAAGAGAACAGAATAGAGAGGGAGCTGTGATGACAGCTCCCAGATATTGATAAGGTCTTAATAGATTTGTCAAAGAAGCATGACAGCTGGTGCATTTTGGATTTGCATTTGTTTCTATATTATAATTTTCAAGGAGATAGAAAATAAAAACAAAACATATCAGCTCTTTGCAGGGATTTTTCTCCTTGGTGCCATCTCTCCTCGCATAGCAACCTTCCTGCCCACGCTCATTGCTTCTGGTGGCGATTTTCTCAAACCGTAACTCAGTTTAGAACTTCAAAATGAAGGACTAAACAAAGGCACAAGAATCTAGAGACTCAGTGCAAATGTAATCTTGAGTCTTTGAGCATTGCCGTACAAAGCATAGCTTCATCTGTTGCTGTTACTGGCTTAATCTTGGCTGTTGCTTTTACAGAGAGACTGTTGGGGTCTCAGAGGCATTACCCGGTACAGGAGCACCCTACCTTCCTTATCCATAGTTTTGCTTTCTGTGGTTTCAGTTACCTGTGGTCAACTGTAGCCCTGACACAGGTGATCGTCCTTCTAACGGAGCTTCGGAAGGTCAATAGAAGCCTAACATTTTGTCACAGCACCTACATCGCCTCGCTTTGCCTCATCAGCAGGCATTTTGTATCTCACATCATCACAAGGAGTAGGATGGGTATAGTATGGTAAGATATTTTGAGAGAAAGCACATTCGCATAACTTTCATTCCTTTATATTGTTGTAATTGTTCTGTTTTATTATTGTTGTTGTCGATCTCTTACTAAGCCCGCTCTATAAATTAAACTTTATCATAAGTATACACACATATCTACATACATACAGAGTATATATAGGGTTCCGTACTATCCACCGTTTTAGGCATCCGCTGGGGGTCTTGGAACACATCCCCCGCAGACAAAGGGGGCACTACTGTACATGATTTCTGAGACCCAATCAAGGACTTGAGAAAGCATGAGTGCTTGTTATTTAGTCCACGATATCTAATCACGAAGGAAGGAGGCTCAAAGACTGGACTGGTGGTTTATTCATTTGGAATTGGTAACCAAGTCGAAAGAGCCATGTAGACCGGGTAATATTATGGAGAAATCGGCCAAATCGGCTGAGAGATGAACGATACTTTGTCGATTAATCTCACCTTAAATAACCTGGCTCTTTGAGCAGTGTACTTTCACACTCTGTTTTTTCAATGTTTACCCCAGAGGCCCTAAAGCCTTCTTTTCGGTTTCCGGGAGATGTGGTGATGGTACTAATGGTGAAATAACACAGCAGAAATAAACGTGCTCATTCACATTACTCAACACATTGAAGTTGTTGGAGTAATATTAGCCTGAAATTTCTCACAAGCGTCTTGCTTGTCTCTGTCCCCTTACATGGAGATCTAGTGCTACTATTATGAGGACTTGCCACTTTGTCCTTGCCACCACCCTCCGGAATCCGTTTACTTCCCTTGTCTACAGTGAGGTTCAGAGGCAGGCTTGAGGAACAAGCTTGAGGAACAAAGAGAAACGAGTAGCTCAGGACTGACTTTACAAGCAGGACCCCACTCCCCCCCAACCATGAAGTGCTCATAACATGTTTTGGGACTGGGCAAAGTGGCTCAAAGGGTCAGCGGTGGATTCGAAAGTAGCAGTGGATGTACTGTAGATGAAGAAGAGAAATAAAAGGGAAAAGTGTCATACTGTAGTTACATATATTGGTTCCTGAGTAAATCCAAATGCATTCAGGTGCTGACTGAATGCTTACCATCATGCCCAAATGTCAGCATGGTGACATTTCCCTAGGGAGTTTAGATGGCTGGCCAACTACGGAGTCCTCCAGATAAATCTGCCTGTTAGACAACACCCCATATATCCTTGAGGTAGATGGGCAGTGAGACATCCTTCAACAAATAGTTTTAGGCATTTTGAGTTTGGTGTAGAAAAAGAAATAGTTTTATCATCTGTGTGTGTATGTGTGTGTGTGTGTGTGTGTGTGTGTGTGAGACTTGGTAATGAACTTTACTATTTAATAAGTGACTATCTTACAGTTCCATTTTTTTTTTTTTGCAATTGTACTAAAAAACACTACCAGGGGAATCAGTTATAAAAAACACTACCAGGGGAATCAGGAAAATAAGTACTTTTAGATGAATGAATAAATTTGGAAATGCAGGTGAGAAAGACTGTGTTTTCTTGGAGACCTGGGGCAATTGGAAGGGTTGGGGGTGAAGGGCAGTTAGTAACAGGTGGGGTCTGTGAGCAGCCGGCTATGCTGGGAGGGGCAGGCATGGAGGGCAGTGGGGTCAATGACTGCTTTGGGGTGAATGGGCTCTGATTTATTCTGAGGCAAAGCAGAAATCCTAGCTCGAGGGCAAAGGTAAAGAATGAGTTTCAACCTGTACTTTGCCTGGTGCTATAGCTGATTTTATTGGTTCAGTCACAACTGTGGATGCTGTCATCCCAGGTGAAGCACATAACTTTTGAATGTCTATGTATGAAGAGTTTTCACCCGGATTAGGGAATTGGAGCTTCAAATGGTTCTATAAAATGGTACCCTTTCCCAGTCGTGTCCAAGAACCTCAACTATAACTAATAGTTTCCATTCAAACTCAAGTATCCTTACTCCAAATTTAGTATCTGGAGTTTAGCTGTCCTGTCCATATCCCTGGGAAGTAGTTGTATATTAATGATTTAGGTTGATTTTAAATTTCTTCAGAGTCAAACAAAATTGGGATGACCCACACTAAGAGTCATTCCTAAGAGATTGGTAGAATAGCCTTCTGCTGAAATGACAGTCTATGGCAGAAATTGCTAATGATTTTGTAAATCAAGTTAACAGAGCCACTTGGATAATGTTAAAAAGTATTTACCTATGTTTTAAAATGCCATTTCCTGGCATCCAAATGTTTAAATAACTGCACCATGGTAAACACACAAGCATAATTTTGCTAAAGAGTTTATTTTGGCCAGAAGCCATCACATTGCTTAATTAGTAAAAGCATGATGTAGTCTTTGGAGAGAAAGTACTTAAATATGACATTTGAAAAATCTTTCTAAACATTAATGTTCAATCTTTAAAAATTTTAAAGAGAAAAATCAGATGTTTGTAACACTAGGGAATTTGCCTAAATTTCTTTATCTGGGTTCATAATTATCTTGCAATTTCTATGATTCCTCCAGCCTGAAATAAAATAATTAGCATGAACTAAATGCAGGGAATTTGATAAATACACGATCCCCTCGAGGGGCAAAAAGGATTTATTTTGACAGCATTTCCTTTTGCACCAACTGTTCTAATAAAGATAATTTTCATATTTTAAAAATGATGAGATTCTGATTTTTTCTCCTTTGTGGAACCCACCTGTCAAATAAGATGATAAAAAAAAAAAACAACTTACAGAGCTCCCCTATATGTTTTTAATTTTTAAAAATATGGTTGTCCTTTTTCTGCCAATCACTGGTAGTTGAAGACAGTGTAGTGTTGTGGCCAGAGCCTGAGGTCATTGTAATAACTGAGAGAAAATAAAATAATGCTCTTGAAAGCTCCTGGCACATAGTGGGCCCTCAAGGACCAAGTAGTAAAGTCTTCACCGAGCTAGAAATGTACGGAAAAAAGGAATTTCCTTGGAGATTTTACTTTCAAAGATCTTCAGATTTACTTGGCTCCAAACTTTGTATACACAGATATTGTGTCCTTACGCATTTGAAGAGGCCTTGGAATCATGTGCTATTTTCCCAGAGCAGGTATAGTGTATGTGCCAGTGCTTAACAGCAAGCACGGTTTATTTTGTCTGCATTAGCAAGAGCTGACAAGAGACCTAGTTTTCTTAATCTCAGCTAAGAAAGGAGGAGTCAGCTTTGATGAACTTGCGGTACTTACTTCAATGTCAGGGAAACAGTGATCTGAAGGCAAAGCCACCAAGGAATCAATTGTTCCTAAATGCCCATTGAGGCCACAGCTGGATTTGCACAGTTACTCCATTTTCGCATGCAAAAATGTCAGATAATTCTCTGGGGTACAGATGTTGTTGGCCCAACTACTTTGTCCCATCTTTTCCCTTTCATAAAGAGAAAGGAATTCTACATTTAAATGAAAAAATAGCTGATGACTAGTTTTCTGATTGTTTTCACGTCTTTGTCAAAGACCATGTTAGTTCTCTTTTGAAGAGTCTGTTTAAACTACAGACAAGCATGCTCAAATGTGTATTGAGAAGAGATATAATTTCTAATGAATAGTAAGTGTTCATTGAACAATAATGAACAATAATGTCCAAGAACTTGTGACCTTGATCAAAATCTAGCTCATGAATCTTCCCAGCTGTATCAAATTAGTAATCACGATTAACATCTAAATAGCTTTAGGGTTTCTATGGACGTCTTCATTCAGAGAATATTAACAACGTATTGGGGAAGCCAGATATTCATCCCTCTAGTTTGAATTCTGTAACACCTACGTGTTAAACTTAAGATGTCTCTTATAGCCAATTCATCCACTCATCCATCCACTCACCCACTCACTCATAATTGTACTAGATACCATCAAAAGTTTGAGGGAAAAGATCTCTCACAAAATTTGGAGACACCAGATGTGAGATAAACAAGATCATAGCGTAAGGGAGGAAAAATCTTTCCTCTACTCTTTTAGGTTACTCCCTTAGCCCGGGGACTGTGAGTCAATGTGACAAAAGACAGATGAACAGAACAGGTTTATATTCTACGCACATGCGGAGCCTTACAGAGAAGTGACAAGCGCCCAAAGTGGGTAGACCTGGGATCTTCTAAACCATTTTAAGCAAGGATGATAAATTTGTGACAAAGTGACATGCCAAAGGAAAAGGGGTGCCCGCTTCTAAGGCAGTAAATTGTGAGAAGGTAAATATGTGTGAGAAAGTAATGGCAAATAAAGGTTATTTAGTAAGGTTAGGTCAGAGTTTTCTTTGCTTTTTTAATTTTTTAATTTTTTTTAAATTTATTTTTATTTTATTTTATTTTATTTTATTTTATTTGTTAATTTTTAAGTCAGTGTGATAAGAGTCATGGTCTCTTCCCAGCATGGGGGAGGGATGGGGGGACATTTTCATAAAGGGAAATTTATGCTTTTAGGCAGAAAGAGGGAGGACAGAGAGCTCCTCCTATGACTGTTGTTTTCTTAATTGCCTTCAGTTCAAAAACAATCCTTCTGCCAACGTGGCCTATTTTAGGGGTGGCATATTCTGATCCCCCTCAATAGCATGGTACAAAAGAAAGCAAACCAAATAGAGATCCTAGGCTGGGTCCCCCCCTTTCCTCCTATTGTGTCATTTCTTACATTTAATTTCTGTGACATTCAGCTATCTTATCTAAGATTGAGATGATAATACTGACCCCACCTGTGAGGTTAGAATAAGGACTAACTGAGAATTGTGTGTGAGCCCTTCATAAACTGTTAAGAACTTTATGCACATTGAGTATATTAAGTGCACTGTGTGGTGTAGATTCCGAGTTAGTTTTTCTTAATTTAACAAAAAGCATTGCACCTAGAGATTCTGATGGAAAAAGGGTGGATGCAAGAGAGATCACCTTCTATCTCTCGGGAAGATTGTTTCTTTTTCATATCACTAAATCCATCATAATAGTTGTGTCTTTTATTTCAAAATACATTATGACATCCTTAAGATTCTTTTTTTTTTTAATTTTTTTTTCAACGTTTATTTATTTTTGGGACAGAGAGAGACAGAGCATGAACGGGGGAGGAGCAGAGAGAGAGAGGGAGACACAGAATCGGAAGCAGGCTCCAGTCTCTGAGCCATCAGCCCAGAGCCTGACGCGGGGCTCGAACTCCCGGACCGCGAGATCGTGACCTGGTTGAAGTCGGACGCTTAACCGACTGCGCCACCCAGGCGCCCCAACATCCTTAAGATTCTTATGTGCTTCCCTCCCCCTAACTCCTAGCCCCCGTTGGCCACCTTTTCTCAAAATGCAATAAATAGTTCTCCAGAAAAGTGTTAGTGATGGCTCAAGTTCAGGACAGCCCTCCTGAAGGAAATGGCACTTAAACTGGGCGCTGGAGGAAGAGAAGCCTTGGCCAGAACAGAGAGAGAATGATCTTCTAGAACAAAACAAAAGCATAAGCAAAAAACAAAGAGATAGCAAGAACAGAGGGTGCAGGGAAATTTAACTGTGAAAATATCTTAAACATTATAAAATATAACACTAAAGGTAATTTAATATTTAAAAATGCTTCCTTCTGCAAAGTCAGTTCAATGAAAATTTTTGCTCTATGAATCCTGGTTCTTTTGTTTTATTTTTTATCTTCCTGAACAAAGAACATGATCTAATTAAATTTTGAAGGCCAAGAGAAGTGTCAAAATGGCTACGTGTAAAGTCCTTTACGAGAATTCCTTTCTTGCCTAACAGAAAGCAGCCTTAATTTGGCTGAATGCAATGGTGACTTTCCTTTTCAGTAAGAACTCTGGGTAAAAAAAAATAGTTATCCAACTCTTCTTCTGAAAATGCAGTGGAACTTTAGAATCAAACAAAAACAGCCTTTTAAGACACAGGCAGCCAAGTAATTCCTGAAGGTGCCCAGCTCTGCTTTAGCAGTGAACCAAGAAGATGCACTTTGACAGTTTATTTTCAAGTTGGCAGACAGGAAAGGACAGTGCGATGCTTTCCTGTACTACTTCCTGTAGAGCAGATCTGTCACTTTGCCAGGCTCAATAATGACATTGACTAAGCCTTTCTGGAGACATTTGGGATATAAACTATTAGCACACATGTGCATAGTATCTTTCAAATCTCTATGTTCCATGTAAATGTCAAATGTATTCTTCGTCCTCTTTGGAAGATTCTAGGAGTGCCTGGCAAGAAGAGGCTGCTCACTGGAGCCCAGAGCCAAGCTAATCAACTCTCTTGAGTCAAAACAGTGTCTGAATGATGAGTCCCCAGGCAGATTTCAGGAATGTAGAACATTTGGTGAGTTTGCATATTGTTACCAGGAGCCTCTTGTTTGCTCTGCTGGTGAAACCAAAGCCAAGAACTTCTTGGGGGAAACTCTTGAGTTTTAATACAGTTCTTTGAAAAGCCCATTTCCATTCATTCACTCACAAATGCATAGCAGATTAGGACAGTGTAGAGTCCATTGTGCTGGGGGCTGGGGAAGACGAATGAGAATAAACACTTAAATCTCCACCCTAGAGGAGTGTTCAGTTTTTAGGGGAGACAGGCATATAGTTTAGACTTTACCTTGTGGCCACTGGAAACCATTAAAATGTCTAAACAGGTAGTAGCACAAGATTGTGTTTTAGAAGGGCCTGTCAGTTGTAAAGAGGCAAGAGTAGAGTCAAAGCAACCAAATGAAAGTTGTTTCAATAATCAGTAGCCAAGAGATTAGTGGCCTGAACTAAGGCAGAAGAATAGAAATGGAGAGATGTGACCGGGTTTGAGAAAGTATCACTGGAGGACTTGGCCATTGATGAGATGCGAGGAAGGGGTATAGGAGGGAAAAACCCTATGATAGGAACTCCACAGGAGAAGAGCGTGAGCCTAGGTTTGGTGGGGGGGTGGGATCTGGACACAACGTTGGGAAAGAAAACTGATGTTCTGGTTCCATTTAAGGCAAGAAGTGGGGGGGACTCTCAGGGAGAAGTTTAAGAATATTGGGGTGTTTGTTTACTATACAATAAGGCAATGTTTTCCACGATGGATCATGACTCATTAGTGAGCCAAGAAATCAGTTTAGCAGGTTTGACCAGCACTATTTTTATTTTTTTAATGTTTGTTTATTTATTTATTTTTGAGAGAGAGAGAGAGAGAGAGAGAGAGAGAGAGAGAGAGAGAGACAGCTCCCAGGAGGGGCATAGAGAGAGGGAGAGAGAAATCCCAAGCCAGCTCTGCACTGACAGTGGAGCTTGAACTCATAAACTGTGAGATCACAACCTGAACCAAAACCAAGGGTCAGATGCCGAACCGACTAAACCACCCAGCTGCCCATATTTTAATTTTTAAAGTGGCTTTGCTGAAATATAATTTACACACCATAACATTCACCTATTGTAAGTGTACAGTTAAGTAATTTTTAGTAAATTTATGGTTACAAAACAATCACCATAATCCAGTATTAGAACATTTCCAACACCCCGAAAAGTTTTGCTGTGCCGTTTGCAGGTTATCTCTGCTTCCATCTTCAGCCCTAGGCAACCCCTGATCTCCTTGTATTTATGTTTTCTGGACATCTCATATGAATAGAGTCACACAATATACATTCTTTCGTGTCTAGCTTCTTCCACTTAGCATGGTGTTCTTGAGGTTCATCTATGTTAAACACGTAGCAATAGTTTGTTTGTTATTGCTGAATAGTCCATTATGTGACTACACCACATTGTGTTAGCCATTCAGCAGTTGATGGACATTTGGATTGTTTCCCATTTGGGGCTAATATAAATAAAGCTGCTATAAACATTTGTGTACGAGTTTTTGGATGGATGGATGTCTTCATTTCTCTTGGAAATGGGGCTGCAGAAGTGCCTGGGTGGCTCAGCTGGTTAGGTGTCAGACTCTTGATCCCAGCTCAGGTCTTGATCTCAAGGTCCTGAGTTCAAGCCCTGCTTTGGGCTCCACACTGAGTGTGAAGCCTGCTTAAAAAAAAAAAAAAAAAGTGGAACTGCTGTGTCATATGAAAAGTATATGTTTAACTTTTTAGAAACAGCAAAATTATTTTTCAAAGTGGCTGTACCATTTTACATTCCCGACAGCAATGTATGGGTATTTCAGTTGCTCCACACTCTCCAGTTGGTAGCATTAGTCTTTTGAGTATAACTTTTATGGTGGGTCTGTAGTGGTATCTCATTGTGGTTCTCATTTCTCTAATGACTAATGTGGTTGAGCACATCTTCCTGTGCTTATTGACCGTTCCTCTGTCTTCAAATCTTTTGTGCATTTTGTAATTGGGTTGTTTATGTTCTTATTTTTGAATTATAAGAATCCTTGAGATATTCCCTTATCAGGTACAAGATTAGCAAATATTTTCTTAGCAAATATTTTCTTCCAGTTTGCGACTTCTCTTTGCGTTTTCTTAATGGCATCTTTTGAAGCACATAAGTTTTTAATGAAATCCAATTTACCAATTTTTCTTTTATGGATTTTGCTTTTGGTCTTTTATCTAAGAACTCTTTGCCTGACCCAAGGTCAAAAAGATTTTCTCTTATGTTTTTTTCAAGAAATTTTACAGTTTTAGCTGTTATATTTAGGTCTCTGATTCATTTTGAGTTAAATTTTGTATATGGTATGAGGGAAGGATATAACTCCAGTTTTTTGCATGTGGATATACAGTTGTCCCACATGAGTATTTTTTTATTTTATTTATTTAAAAAAAATTTTTTAAACATTTATTCATTTTTGAGAGTGAGAGAGACAGAGCATGAGTGGGAGAGGGGCAGAGAGAGAGGGAGACACAGAATCCGAAACAGGCTCCAGTTTCTGAGCTGTCAGCACAGGGCCCGATGCGGGGCTTGAACTCATGGACCGTGAGATCATGACCTGAGCTGAAGTCGGACACTCAAATGACTGAGCCATCCAGGGGACCCTTTTTAAAAATTTTTTTAACACTTATTCATTTTTGAGAGTCACATGAGTATTTTTTTAAAAAAGAAAATAGAAGATACCAGAATGCAATCCACATTGTTTTATAAGATGTGTACATATTCCATGTGTTTTCTGAGTTGTGAAAAAGAAAAGGATTTATTTTTTGGTTCATGATCAAAATATCTGCAAAGCTATTTGAAGTATGGCTTTCCAAGTATACAGCACAAAGATTTGCGAAGGAGTAAAAGGAGAAGGTAGGAAGCAATTGAGAACAATGGTCATGAGAGAGGAAGCCCAGAGTTGGGACTTACATCCAGAACAGTGACCAAGCTTAGAGGGTTAGGAGCTGGTGAGGGTCCTATCATGTTGAAGGATCCAGGCTCTAGATAAAAGCCACCATGATGGAAGAAATGTGAACTTCTAACATAGAGGATTAAATTCTTCAAGGGAGAGAACATTTGAGTTAGATGTGAAGAGTGAAGAGTCTTTGTCAGGCATCCCAAGGAGGGAAGTATAGGGAAGACCAGGGGTCTGAAAATGAGTAGATCAACCAGAAAGAAAAGAGCCATTAGTCCCTGAGATGAGAGAGGACAGAAAATTAAGTCAACCGTGAATGATTTCAGCCATTCAAAGTTTGTATTTTTAAGACTCAACTTTTCCCCAAATGATAAGACTTTTTTTCAAAGGTAGCAGTGCTTGTCATGGCGAGCTTTCCACACTTCTATTTTTTTTTTACTTAAAAAAAGTCTACGGCATCATGAGAAATTAGAATACTCAGCCTGTTCCTTTGGGCTGTTCTTCCTCCTCATCCCAATAATCCATGTCAATTTTTAGCTCTCTTTAATATTAGGGCATTGTCCACAAAGTTAAGCAAAGATGATGGCATATTTATGTAGGATCTTTACTCCAATTATAATTTGGCTTCTTTCCTAAAAGTTAATTTCAACATAGAAGCCAAAACACTCAGAGGTGTGTGCAAGTACATGCATTTTAATAGTTTGCAAAAGTATTTTAAAAATCCCCATTTGAAGAATTACCCTATGATCCAGCAATAGCACTGCTAGGAATTTATCCAAGGGATACAGGAGTGCTGATTCATAGGGGCACATGTATCCCAATGTTTAGAGCAGCGCTATCAACAATAGCCAAATTATGCAAAGAAACTAAATGTCCATCAACTGATGAATGGATAAAGAAGATGTGGCTTATATATACAATGGAATACTACTTGGCAGTGAGAAACAATGAAATCTTGCCATTTGTAAAAAGGTGGGTGGAACTGGAGGGTATTACGCTAAGTGAAATAAGTCAGTCAGAGAAAGACAGATACCGTATGTTTTCACTCATATGTGGAACTTGAGACACTTAACAGAAGACCACGGGGGAAGGAAAGAGGGAAAAATAGTTTCAAACACAGAGGGAGGCAAACCGTAAGAGATTCTTAAATACAGAGAACAAACTGAGGGTTGATGTGTGTGGGGCAAGGGGGATGGGAAATGGGTGATGGGCATTGAGGAGGGCACTTTTGGGATGAGCACTGCGTGTTGTATGTAAGTGATAAATCATGGGAATCTACTCCTGAGCCAATAGCACATTGTATACACTGCATGTTAGCTAAGTTGACAATAAACTGTATTTAATAAACCAAAAATCCTTATTTGATACCTATAGGAAATATAGGGGTCTATCATCACTTTGCTTTTACTTTTGACCTTGAACAAATATAATTTTCCAAGGCTTGATTTAAGAAACTTGGACTACTCTAAATTTCTCTTGCCACAATAGATGCATGACTATTTTAGGCATCCCCATGGATACCTTCAGTATAACTTATATTCACTAATATAAGCCAAGATCAAAGAGTAACAGATAAATCCACCAACAGGACAGAAAAGTGTGATTAATAAGAATAATGGCCATCCATACACATTTATAAGAAATGACACTTCCTTTTCATAGTAAACTTTTTAATTCTTAAACACACAAAATACATTGTATTTTCTCATGCAAGCACTTTGTAACAGATGTGATTTTTCATCTTAGTCAGTTTTGCACTTATTTATTTATCCAACAAGTATTTCTGGGCCACATATGACATGCAGAGTACTGCCCTCGGTCCTGTGATGGGCACACACACCAGAAAATGGTGATCCTCCGATCTACTAAGGGAGCTAGGACAGGAACGTAAGTACGGTACTAGTCAGCACATCCGATCGATAGGGTGGGGGGGGGTCACATCATAAGTTACTATAAAGCGCAAGGGTGCGAACACCCATTTCCACATGTGATGAGAAGCACCCCAGAGGGCAGGACTTGAGAATGCCCTTTGCATCCTCGAGAAAGCCCAGAGCCCACCTGCCCTCGCGAAGGATGCAGATTGTGTGCAGGTCAGATCAACTTTCCAGAAGAGCAGCGACATAATTCGTATCAGTCTGAGCCCACGAACCAAACACATCTAGCTTTTAGGTCTATAATCCTCGACAGTGTCCCCTCAGAACGCTTTAGGGCGTATTCTGAAAATGACCCTGATTTGGGGACTGCATCTACTGCCTAGTATTTTCTTTTTCAGCTGTTAGTTTAGACTCAGAGCTACATCAGAGAAGTACAGGAACTACCCACAGGGGTTTAAAAATATTTACTGTAAATTGAAATAAAACTTAGGAAATAGATGATATTTTAGTATGCCATTTTAAATACCGCATTTCCTCTTTTTTTAAGCTGGTGAAGTCATAACTTAGTTATTTGAATATCTTTAAAGACTAAGACATAGAGTTTTCCTGACTTATATTTTGTCTTTCAAAAACGATGTTGTTTTGAAACCCAATTTTAGAGGCCAGTACAGATAATTTAAAACAAGTATACATATGAACTTATATACATACGCAGGGTGTAATAGGAAATGGTGCTGGAGGGAGAAGCCAGGGCTTAGGGTCAATGTCTATCTAGTTCTGTCATTAACTAATTGTGAAGCCTTGGATGAATCTCTTAATTTTATTAAACTTGGGTTTTCTCAGACACAAAAATCAGGGGACTGAAATAAATAATCCCTAACTCCCCTCTAGTTCTTATGATTTTTGTCTATATTTATAATTTATTCTGTTTAGAGCTAAATACCCAAGTTTTATAGATTAATATTTACTCGTGACTACAAATACTGAGACCATCTCCTTAAATTGAAGCAGATCAGCCTGGGCGGGCTGCCTGCAAAAATCAATGTGAAATAATACGTATGTGTGTGTGGCAGGCTGAAGACCGAGGTCCAGGGACTCTCTTCTTGCTTTCTGTCAGCATCACTAATCAAATGGTTGAATTAGCTCTGAACCCTTTGCAAATCAACCTAAGTTATTTGCAAATGGGGATGGGTGTTCTGAGAAAGCAATTGCTTAGCATTTTCTGAGAGCTGTAAATAGAAGATGAGTTAATTGCTCAATAATACAAAAATAACATATGTCACAATGGTAGAGTGGAAAATTTAGGCAATTAAAAAGAAAACCAAAACACAAAGCGAAAGAAAAAAAAAAAAAGCAGTATCCAGTGGGAGACAAAGTTCTTTAACCAAGGACGTTTTCCTGGGTATCCTGAAATCATCCCAGAGGCAGCTGTCTCCTCTGCCTACATTCAGGCTGGTCCTCTTTGTAGGTTTTAAAAGAAGCAATGCAAATGTTTCATGAATGTGTTTGGCATATGATATGCCTGTATCAAAGGATTATTTTGCCATGAGTCCTAAACTCAGAATGTGCTAAACTCGGAAGAGGTATTTCTAGGACACAGTACCTAGCGATACTAGGCGTTTCGACAGTAACTGCCTCCGAACATGCTACCAGATCCCTCAGTAGTGATTGGCCTTAAGTGATGCCTGGAACATCCCAAGACGGGAGGCTACATCAAGAGAAACTGCCCTCGTACATGCAGTGCGCTAGTTACCAAGTCTGTGCTGACCTAGAGATTGTAAGGAAGGCCTGAGGCTTTGGACCACTCGAGGACAAGAGCCCGTTACCTGTTCTAGTGACAACTCGTCTTCATTTCCAAATCTGTCGATCGACAAGTTGGGCTGGGGAGTCAGCAGTGGTGTTGCCAAGGGTACAAATCACTCAAGTGGAGAGGCCCAAAGGAGGCGAGACACAGAGGAGTAAACAGTTCTGGGATAAAGCGAAGATAAGTAGTGTGGTTTGGTGAACAGGCACGAACTCATAAGCTGGCCACACCCACGCGTTCATCTTGACTCTGCCGTTGCCTAACAGCCTGACTTGCACGTTTCAGAGTCTGCAGTGCTAACCACGACGCCGTGGAACCCACTCTTTGACCTTCTGTTTTGGTCTCTTCATCTGAAATAATAATCGCCCCTCCCCCCCAAAGAGATTTTGTGAGGATGAGATCATGTAAAGTGCCTCAAATACAGTTGAAATATGTTGCAGTCCTAACCCCAGCACCTCAGGATGTGAGTGTATTTGGAGATAGGATCTTGATGGAGGTGATTAAGTGAAAATGAGGTCGTGAAGGTGGGTCCTAATTCAATATGACTGGTGTCTTACAATTAGAGAAGATTAGGACACGGACACAGACGCAGAGGGAAAACCATGTGAAGATGAAACCAGTCCTGTCTGATACCTTGATCATGAACTTCTAGCCTCTGGAGTTACGAGAAGTCATCCGGTCTGTGGTATTTGTTATAGCAGCCCTAGCTGACTGATACGATATAACATAACATATAACATTACATATATAATATAATATAATATAATATAATATAATATAATATAATATAACAAATATAACTACCTCCACAGGTATAACAACCACACCGCCAGCAGAAGGGCATATGGCAAAATCTGGCCACTGTAGGGAGAGAAATCTCACATTCAGAAGCAGCTATTGCTGGTAGGTAACAGTATACCAGGGGCATCTAAACTCATGCCAGACCATTTGGTGTGTACTTATATGAAGCAAAAACAAATACTGTGAATGTGAAGTTAGTCAACAAGATCCCCAAAAGATGTAAATCTCTGATAAACTTTTACTTATGAATAAGGGCAAATAAAAATCATAATAGTGACCATGTTAAACCATTTATACATAAAACCAGGCATTGCTGGAATTATGTGCCAAACGAGACTAATATTTTGTTATTGTTGCTATTATCGTAACGGTGACTAATAGGGATCATTGGAATCTTAAATAGCTTAACAATCCAGGAGTATTGGCTTCATAAAATGCTTCAATTTGAACCTTGAGTGGGCATGAGCAGTCATCTGAGGGCCTTTTTCTAACAGTCTAACTCACTGAAAACCCTCATGAACCTTGCTTCTTCTGGAGGGAAGGCAGATGAGTCAGATGCTCCAGGAAAGACTTTCAAAGCAGTATCTCCTGTCTGGAATACACTTAAGTGTTAGCCACTGAAATGCTTTAAAATGCCTTTCTAATGTGCCAAAGGGCTAGCAATGAGCTTTGGAGGTCTATGTGCTTTCTTGCTGATTTGATTACCAGGGGTCTTTTTACAGACACTGAGGCCCATTTTGTTTTAATAACTGCTAAGTGAGGCTGGAGTGTAAATTCAAGCTCTCAGCGAACAGCATGGCCTCCTCAAGGAATGCTGCCTCTAGCTTGAATTTAGGGGAACTCAAATCACTGAGGTTAAACAGATATTAATGTTGCACCAACACTGCCGCAAGAAGGAGGAAGGGAGGGAGGGAGGAATGGAAAGTAAAAGAGAGAGAGAACAAAAGAAAGAGAGAGAGATTTCTGGTTTTAGTTCCAACATGGGAAGACCTTGGAAGTCACCATTCCCATTCTCCCAAGAAAAAAGCCAAACAGACTGAAAACCGATGACTTTCCTTGGATCCATTGGAGAATTGAGGTCACAGGGCTAATGGCCTCCACAGAAATGGAGAAATAGGCAAATAAAGAAAATCACAGCAATGATTAGCTTACTGGGAGCAGAAGTGGCTAGAACCAGTAACTGTAGAAACACTTACATGGTCATCTTGACAAATTGCTGAAGGCTGAGTGTGGACTGGGTTGAGGCTTAAAAACTCCTGCGTGGTTAATCTTAGGGAAGGCTCATACTCTGTGCAATTTACCTCCAAGGGTCCCCCAGGTTCTCCTGGCAAAGATCGGAGAAAAATTCTCTCCTGTCTTAGGAAGGAGGAGAAAAAAATGTAACCCTTTAAATTATGCCCAGAGGAAAAGTAATCATTTTGAAATAGACACAGAATATTCTCCATGACAAAGAGAGCATCTGGGACAGAGGAGGAGCCGGGGGAGGGAGAGAAAGAGAGAGAGAGAGAGAGAGAGAGAGAGAGAGAGAGAGAGAGAGAGAGAGGATCCTAAGCAGACTCCATGCTCAGCTCAGAGTCTGATGTAGGGCTTGATCCTGACCCTGGGATCATAACCTGAGCCAAAGTCAAGAGTTGGATGCTCAACCGACTGAGCCACCCAGATACAAATTCTTTGTTAGAAAATATTTGCAAATATTTTCTCCCAGCCTGCGGCTTGCCTTTTCAATACTTAAATACATTTTGAAGGCTGAGAATTTTTAAATTTTATGAAACCCAGTGTATCTTCTATTTCTTTTCATACTTTGTGCTTTTTGGTGTCCTGATGAAGAAATCTTTTCCTAGCCCAAGGTTACCAAGATTTTCTCCTATGTTTTCTTCTAGACATTGTATAGTTTCAGCTGTTACTTTTGGGTCTATAATCATTTTGAATTAATTTTTGTGTGTGGTATGAGATAAGGAACATGGCTAATCCTTTTGCATAAGGATAGCCAATTGTTCCGGCATTATTTTTTGAAAAGATTATCCTTGCCCCCCCCCCCCCCAATTAAATTCCTTGGTACCTTTGTCCAAAAATCAAATGAATTGACTGGATGGGGATGGGGGAATGATAGGCAACAGACTTCCAGGATGAAGAAGTGAGAAGTGGGTGGTCCCTTTCCCCACTAGAAAAATCATTTTACTGGAGAAAATATTTTTTAATTTTTTTAAATGTTTTTATTTATTTTTGAGGCAGAGAGAAACAGAGCATGAGCAGGGGAAGGGCAGAGAGAGAGGGAGACACAGAATCTGAAGCAGGCTCCAGGCTCTGAGCTGTCAGCACAGAGCCTGACACAGGGCTCAAACTCACGGACCGCGAGATCATGACCTGAGCTGAAGTCGGACGCTTAACTGACTGAGCCACCCCGGCGCCCCGAAAATTATTTTTAAAAACTCAACCATTTAGTTCCTGGGAACTGTTCTAATGTGACACAGCAAATGCAGAAACGTTCAGGTAAGGAAACCTACTAAATTCGGTAAAAGCCAGAGTCTCTGGCATCTGAGCCGTGACTTGCTTCCTTCCTCTCCACCTTCAAGCTGCATCTTATGGAAACACTGCTCTGTGCACCCTGCTTCAGGCAGCTGCAGCCAAGAATGATATGGGGGCTCGGTCTCCCTGCTGTGTCCTCGAACATGGCTGCACCTTCACTCTGGGAGGGGCAGGCTGCCCGGGTTTCTGTCCCCAAGCCCTGTGCTGCAGAAGCTGTATTCCTATCATCCGTGACCCAAGAGGATGAGGCTCTTTTCACTGACTCTCCTCAGAGGGTAGAAACACTATTACAGGACCAGCAGTCGAGGGACACCGTAGCCTCCTCTCCAGCTTGCACAGGGCAGAGGTGCGGGCAAGCCAAGAAGACTAGAGATTGCCACCTGCCCCCTTCAGCATCCGTTGGGAGAGCAAGGATGTCCCTCTTCGATGAGGAGGCCATGATCTGTTTCCCTGATCCTGTGCGGTGGTACAGTTTCTGCCCAAAGAGAGAGGCAGACCTTCGGAATTGGATGGCAACAAATTAAATAACTTAGATGAAATGAATAAACTGCTAGAAACACAAAACTACTGAGACTGACTCCAAAAAAAAAGCCTGAAAACCTGAATCGATGTCTAAGAAGTGAAGAAATGGATTTAGTAATTTAAAACCTTCCCACAAAAGCACCTGGGTGGCTCATTCAGTTGAGCATCCAACTTTGGCTCGGGTGATGATCTCCTGGTTCGTGAGTTGGAGCCCCGCATCGGGCTTACTGCTGTCAGCCTGTCTGCACAGAGCCCGCTCTGTTCTCCTCTCTCTGTCCCTTCTCTGCTTGCACTCTTCCAAAAAATAAATAAATATTAAAAAAAAAAAATAAAACCTTCCCACAAAGAAAAGCTCAGTCCCAGATAACTTCACTAACAAATTCTTCCAAACATTTAAAGAATGAATACCAATCCTTCATAAGCCCTTCCAAAAAATAAAAAAGGAGGAAATATTTTCCAAACAATTCTCTGAGGCCAGGATTACCCCTGATACCAAAACAAGATAGAGACATGACAAAAAAAAGAAATATACTTATTAGTCTTTATTAGTATGGAGGCAAAAGTCCTCAGCAAAATATTATCAACCTGATTCCAGCAACATGTAAAAAGGGTTATCCACCAGCATCAGGTGGGATTTCTCCCAGGAATGCAAGAGTGATGTAATATGTAAAAATCAAGTATAATAGGGGTGCGTGGGTGGCTCAGTCGGTTAAGCGTCTGACTTCAACTCAGGTCATGATCTTGCAGTTCATGGGCTTGAGCCCCAGGCCGGGCTCTGTGCTGACAGCTCGGAGCCTGGAGCCTGCTTCAGATTCTGGGTCTCTCTCTCTCTCTGCCCCTCCTCTGCTCACGCTCTGTCTCTCTCTGTCTCTCAAAAATGAATAAACCTTAAAAAGATTTTTTTTTCAAATCAAGTATAATATGTTCTATTTATAAAATAAAAGAGAAAAACCACATGTCCACCTCAATAGGCACAGAAATATAGATGTTTTTTAAATGGCTAATAAGCACAAGAAAAGATGCTCACCATCGCTAGTCAGTAGGGCAATGCAAATCAAAACCACAGTCAGATGCCATTTCACACCACTAGGATGGCCACAATAAAAAGGACAGGCATTTAAGGTGTGTTGGTGAGAATGTGGACAAATTGGGACCCTCCGTCATTGCTGGTGTGAATGTAAAACAGTGTGGCTCCTTTGGAATACAATTGGGATTTCCTCAGAAATTTCAACATAGAGTTGATATATGACCCATCAATTCCATTCCTAGGTATATATCTCCAAGAAAGTAAGATATGCGTCTACACATACATTTGTACATAAATGTTCATACCATCATTATTCACAAGAGCTAAAAGGTAGAAATAACCCAAATATCCATCAACTGACAAATGAATAAACAAAATGTGACATATCCATATAATGGAATATTACTTAGCAATAAAAAGTAATAAACCACTTACTGATTCATACTACAACAGGAATGAACCTTGAAAACATTACACTAAGTCAAAGAAGTCAGATACAGAAGGTCATATATTGTCTGATTCCACATACATGAAATGTCAAGAACAATCAAATCCACAGACGCAAAAGTAGTTTATTAGTTGCCAGGGGCTAAGGGAAGAGAGAAAATGGAAGAGGGGATAATGTATGTATATAAGGTTTCTTTTGGGGGTAAAAAACATATTATTAACCTAGAATCATTGCACAACTCTGTGAATATACTAAGACCAATCAACCATATGTGGTTGGGTCTATTTATGGACTTTCTATTTTATTCCACTGATATGATTGATCTATACGTCTGTATTTACATCAGTACCACACTGTAGGTAGTATACCACACTTTTTAGGTAGTGTAAACAGTTCAATTTTGTCCTTTTACAAAAAAAAAAAAATTGGGCTATTCTAGATCCTTTGTCTTTCCATACACATTTTAGAATTAGCGTGCTAATTTCTACAAGAAGTCTATTGGAATTTTGATTAAGATGCCTTGAACCTATGGAGGAATTTGTGGACAAGTGACATGTTAGAGGCACTGAGCCTTCCAGACTATGTGGATGGCATATCTCTCAATTTATTTATGTCTTCATTTATCTCTCTCAGCATTGTTTTATAGTTTCCTGCGTATGAGTCTTATACGTGTTGCCAGAATTTTCCCTAAGCATTTTGTAAGTGATTTTTTTTTAAAATTTCAATTTTGAGTTGTTCATTGTTACAGTGTGGAAACATAGTTTAGATTTTTGTGTGGTGATCTTTATCTTGCAACCTTGCTAATCTTCTTCGTCCCAGTAGCCTTTTGTAGCTTCTGTTAGATTTTCTACATAAATTACCGTATCTGCGGATAAAGGTAGCTTACTTCTTACTCTTTAATCTGGATGCCCTTTATTTATATTTGTCGCCTTATTGCCATGGATAGGACCTAAAATACAATGTCTTATAGAGGCAATGACAACAGACATCCTTGCCTTGCTCCTCATCTTTGGGGTAGAGCTGTTTAGTCTTTCACCACCACTAACTAAGTCCCTATGTTTTTTGCTGATGCTCTTTATCAGGACGAGGAAGTTCCGTTTTATTCTTCGTTTTTCTGAGAATTTGTATCAGAAATAGATGCTGAATACTGTTAAGTGGAGTGTATGTACTTCTCAAGATAATGATATCATTTTTCATTTTTAGCACGTTAGTACAGTGAACAACATAGATTTTTCAATTGATGTATGGTGTTGACATACGACGTTGCTCTAGTTTCAAGTGTACAGCATAGCGATTTGACAAGCCTATACTTTATGCTGTACTCACAAGTGTGGCTACCATTTGTCACCATACCATACTATTACAATACCATTGGCTATATTCCCCGTGCTGTGCCTTTTATCCTTGTGACTTATTCCTTCCATGACTGGAAGCTTGTGCCTTCCACTCCCCTTCACTCATTCTCCTCAACCCCCGTTCCCCTCCCCTCTGGCAACCACCAGTTTGTTCTCTGCATTTGTGGGTCTGTTTCTGCTTTGTGGGTTTCTTGTTCGTTCATTCTCTCGTTTCGGTTTTTAGATTCTACATACAAGTGAAATCATATGGTATTTGCTCTGCCTGACGGATTTCATTTAGCATAATACCCTCTAGGTCCACCTATGTTGTCACAAATGGCAAGATCTCATTCTTTTTTTATGGCTCAGTAACATTCCATTGTATATGTACCCCACGTCTTCTTTATCCATTCATCTATCGATGGACAGTTGGGTTGCTTTAGTATCTCAGCTCTTGTGAATAATGCTGCAACGAACATAGAGGTGCATATGTCTTTTTAAATTAGCATTTTCATTTTCTTTGGGTAAATACCCAGTAGAGGAATTACTGGATCATATGGTATTTCTGTTTTTAATTGTTTGAGGAACCTCCATACTATTTTCCAAAGTGGCTGCATCAATGTACATTCCTACCAGCAGGTGCATAAGTGTTCCTTTTCCTCTACATTCTTGCAAACACTTGTTATTTCTTTTTGATTCTAGCCATTCTGACACGTGTGAGGTGATATCCCATTGTGGGTTTGATTTGAGTTTCCCTGATGATTAGTGGTGTTGAGCATCTTTTCTTTTGTCTATTGGTCATCTGGATGTCTTGTTTGGAAAATATCTATTCAGTTAGTTCCTCTGCCCATTTTTTTTTATCAGATTATTTGTTTGGCTTTTTTTTTTTTTGGTGTTGGATTGTATAAGTTCTTTATATATTTTGGATATTAACTCCATATTGGATATATCATTTGCAACGTCTTCTCCCATTCAGTAGGTTTCCCACCTTGATTGATTTTTGAATGTTAAAAACTGACCTTATATTTCTGAGGCAAACCTCAGTGGCTGATCTTTATATTTGGTTGGATTCGATTTGTTAAAATGCTTTTAAGGGTGTTTACATTATGATCATGAAATCTATTGGTCTATAGATTTGTTTCTTGTCCTGCCCTTTTCTGTTTGTTTGTTTGTTTCTTTTTTTTTGTTAAAGGAGGATACAGATATTTCCCATCAGGGAAATGCTTTACTCATATAAAAACTTGGGAAACTTTCCTTCCCCTTCCATTTTCTGTCACCGTGTCTTCCTTAAATCGACACTAAGAGAGGTACATGTCCCATAGAGGAGGGGGTGCTGTAGCAAGAGAGAAGTGTTGACATTTAACAGGCAGCAGTGGGCCATTTCTGGAAACCCAGAGGGCTGAAGAGAATCTAGGGATTCGAAATGTTCAGGCGTGCCCCTGATATCCCAATTCTATTTCTCAGGGTCCCATTCCTTTCCAAGAAGGACGCTCACTGATCTTGGCATAACAGACTTGTTGAAGTTGAAGATTCAATCTCCTTTGTGGCCAAGAAGGCCCTCTGGCTCTCACAGGTAGCCTTTAGTTGCCGATTAATTTACTCTCGGCCTTTCATTGTCTTTCCAAAACGCTGACTGTCCCTAGTAATAGCCCTCTCATTCCTTATACTCTTTTCCTCTATCTCCCAAATGCCTCAAATATTGCAGCTGCCAGCACACATCCTTCTATCAGTATAACGTCTCAGTTCATCACAGTAAAAGTGTTAACAGTTGCGTGCCAGGCTCTACCAGTAACCAGCACCAGCAGTGGGACCTGAACGGCCAGCTGCCGGCTGGTGATCCAGCTCCAAAATCTCTCGCTTAGAATCTGCTCGCTCGGCCTACTTCCAGCATTAACTGTTGCTGCTTGGCTTCCTCAGAAAGCAGACTCTGATGAGAGAGATGTTGACCGTAGCTGTGTTAGGGCACCTCTCAGACACGAAGGAAATAGGATTTTGGCAAAGAGGAAAGGTGAACTGTGATGCAGTTGATACAAGGCTTCTCTTTATGGATCATTCTGGAGCGAGGGTAGCCCTGCAGCGTTGTCTCAGATTGGGGCAAGGTGGATGGAACTTCATACCTTCACGCTGTCCTGTGATTGGATGAAGGCTGCTGCAGGGACGTGGGCCTGACCTTAAGTGGTGCTGCTGTCTTTATGAGGACAAGTCCCAGACAAGGGGTCGGCTGACCGCAGCCAGCTGCCAACCCTCCTGGAAGCAGGAGGAGTGGACGCTTCTGTCCTGAAGGTGGGTGTTTGTATAGTGCCCTGTGGTATCCATTGCATCTGTTTTTCCAGAACCCAAGCCCCTTTCTGTTTTATTGCTGTGACTTCCACATACATGGCTTCTACCTCATGTTCCAAGATTGGCTGTGAGGGGGGGTGGAGACAACTCTTTCATTCTGGTGGGAGGAAAGGCAGAAAAGCCAATGTAGCTATAGATGAGGTTGTCAATTTGGCGATAGGAATCGAAGGAAGTTCGGCTGAAGCTTCCTCAAGATCCGGGCAAGATGGCTGGACACCACTGGGAGGCCCTTGGAGATGTGTGGTCACGAATTTTAAAAAGAAATCCATGTGTACAAACAGTAGAAACTCATCCTGGATACCTTAGAGAAAAAGAGGAGCTTAATGGAAGGAGATTAAAGTTTCACTGAGTTGCTATAATAGTCAGGGACCACGAACATTCAGAAGGATTAGACAGCACGAGCCAGATGGTGCTCACACTGCTATTTTCGCTGAACAAATGAATTCCAACAGTACCCACTGCTGTTGCTGGAGTCACAGAAGATTCAAAGTTCAGGAGAGAGCATCTGGTTGGCCTCCGTGGGAGGGAAAAGAAAGACACTGGCAAGAGAGGGCTTTCTATTTCTGAGCGAGGCTGTAAAAATACCGCCTTTGGGTGATTCTCTTAAAGGCAGGACTTCATGCTGCTGGTGGTGACAGAGATGGGGAGTAGAGGTACAGAAAGCTAAAAATAATGACTACTCAGACCAGCCCCATGAATAAGTATTTATCACCTGTAGTCAGGCATATCCCTGGACCACTCTTCCTAATTTAGTATATTGCAGAAGCAAAGTGGGGATACCAAAGACAGGAGTAAATGATCAATACACGGATTTTCTGTTTAGGGACATTCTCATCACTGCTTGCCAAGAAATTTCTGGAAGGCAATTTGACAATATATGTCAGAATCCATTTAGGACTACAAACCATTTGACCTAACTGCCTAAAAATGGAAAAAGGGAACATCATTTTCCAACATTTTTCCAGTTTGGCTTTGGATTGGTCATATTTATGTTTAACCCTTTGAGGATAGAAAAAAATTGTAAGTCGAGAACCAAGATATTTTGCTTATGCCTTTCGGTTAAGAACATCCCTTGAGCACCAAGCTGTGCTAATAAACTGACCGTGCATTGTGTTAGTCATGATTTCTATTTTTAAACAGGGAAGAATTTGCTCTTGGAGGTACCTTCTTCTTGGCACATCAGGGTCACTACTGTGTGATCTGTGGTTTACCAGGCTATGCTCCATATACGTGGCATCTCTGTGGCTATTTGTCCGGACCTGGTGAACTGAATGCACTGGGTGGAGCATTCAGAGTGACCCAAAGGAAAAAACCTACTGACTAGTATTTGGTGACAAACATGATTAGGTATAGTACATGGTTTTCTCTTTAAATCCACGATTTTTGAGTATCTATGTGTCCCTGTGGCATTTGCCCAGAGAGGGAGGTGGTACAAAGACGAGACAGATTAATTTACTCTCAGATTAATTTACTCTACTGTATCTACAGTCTCTAGCCTAAGGACTTTGCAGTTTAGTGCAGAGGGCCTGCACTTTTTAGTAGGCCCTCAGCTCTTGGGCTGCTCTTCCCTTCTTCTTTTGGTTTGGATTATAGACGTGATGGCCAGCACCTCAGTAGCCACATTGTGATAATGAAGCAGCAGTCATGGAACCAGAAAGCCAACATACTAAGAGTGGCAGAGTGAAAAGATAGAAAGAGTTGGGCTCCCTGAGGACCTCACTGGGCTGCTGCGTCTCTTAAGTAAACGGCAAATGTCATCATCATGGTTAAGAACAGGTCTTTGGTTACAACTGTAAGTGTTCCTCACTTTGACAAAGGAAATACTAGGAAACCAGAATTTTTGAGTCTGAGGCTATAGTTTAAAATTTTACATTAAGTTTAACTTTTTCCTACAGTAACTTGTGAAGTTCTAAAACATTCCTACCCAACTCTGTTGGCATCTCTTCTGCTGTAGAATGCCTCCTTCTCATTTGGATGCATTATTTCCGGAAAGGAACTGAGCCTGGTGGTTTTCCTGACGAGTGAACTAGCCATTTCAGTAAGGATAGAACAAATGTGCACAGAAATCAGAGTCGGAGAATTTTCCTTCTGCTGCAAGGTTAGCTAGGTAATATTTGCAGCACCATCCTTAGAATAGATTAATTAAAGGAATAGGCTAAATGTTTCCAAAGCTTGTTCTGAAATGATTCCTTCAGTCAGAGGTTCTTTCTTTTGGCTTCTTTAAGGCTTTCTGGTCCTTTTATTTTTAACACTTAAATCAAGAAGCTTTTGCATTTTTCTGGACCTTCAGGCTCTTCTGCTTCTGAAGCTGCCATTATGAAGGGCAGACGAAAGAGAGTTTAAGACTGTGCTTCCTAATTTCTCTTTCTCTTTTTGGTTTTCAAACTAATGAGCTGTATACAACTAGGTGGGTGGCAAAGTGGGCACAGGTTAGTGTGCGGTGTCTCATGCTTGCCCGGGTCAGCTGGCAGGCTGGAGCCTGCATCGTTTTCCACTAATGATCCAGTTTGGTCCACGTGCACTTTCCCTCCTGTCTATATCCAGGGCCGCTTCTGCTTGGGAAGGCCGCACATTTTCTTCATGACTGGAGATCGCAGTGGGCACTATTACTAAAACATCTGTAGGAAAATGAAGTAATGGGCCTGCTAATATGCTTAATGGCCTTAATAGCATCGAAAACTAATGCACTTAATGCGCGTTTCATTCATAGTTGCCCTTGGAATTATGGATGGCAAGACCATGCATTACGCTGAAACGAAATTGGCCCAAATGTCGCTGCAAGTGTGAAGGAGGAGAGTGAGAGAGAAATATTACAGCAGCATTATGAAATTTCTACTCAAATCCATCTTCATAGGAAAGAATTACATTATATGAGAAAAGAGGCAGTCAACCAGGGGACCATCACTGGCTTGAAGGAATTTGGCTCATGTGTAGAAGAGAAGAAATCCTGCAAGGCTGTGCCGAGCGAATGATCCGGTGAGCAAAAGCAGTAATAGGGGAGGTAGAGATACTTCTGACAAACAGGGAATTTCTAATTGTGGAGATCACTCTTCCTTTTCCTGGTTGCAGGATTTTCTCTGCTCGTAATAGGCTGTGTTTCAGACCTTTCCAGAACCCCCCCCCCCCAACCCCTTCTTTGTTCTATATTACTTAGGGCACTATTTATCATAAGTAATTGGATTAGTGAATTCAGGGCGCTATGTCATGAATTAGCTCCAGAGGAGAAGATAGTTCAGATGAGGCTCTCTGGAGAAAAGCCTAAAGGATCATGGACTGTTGGGACACTTGGTGGCATTGTGTATTCTAACAGGGCCCTCAGGTCATCTAGGCAAGCTTTTGCCAGCTTCAGAAGCACATAGGGATGGTGCTGGAGAGACTATTAGAAATAATGTTCTAAATTTTGAAGATAAAATTCACAGGAGCATGGGGGCCTCTGTTGCACATTCTACTAGCTCTCAAAGAACTCTGGGGAAGAGAAGTTTCTCCACCTCCCTCAGGGATCCAAATACTGCCAGAGGCCCAGACAGGCAAGAGGGTTATACAAGAGTAACCGGAAGTCCTCAGAAAATGAAATCGTGATGGTGAAGAGATACCTGCATTCCCATATTCACTGCAGCATTACTCACTGCATAGAAGACATAGAAGCAACCAAAGTGTCTGTGGATGGTTGAATGGATAAAGAAAATGTCACACACACACACACACACACACACACACAAGAATATTATTCAGCCATTCAAAAATAAAGAAGGAAATCCTGCCATTTGCCAAAACATGGATAGGTCTTGAGGACATTATGCTAAGTGAGATAAGTCATACAAGAAAGACAAATACCATGTTCTCGCTTATATGCAAAACCTAAAAAGCCAAATTCACAGAGACAGAGAGTAGAGTGGTGGTTTGGAGGTGGAGGAAACAGGGAGATGTCGGTCAAAGGGTACAAACTCCCAGCTATAGGATAGATAAGTTTTAGGCATCTAACATACGGCATGGTGCCTGTAATTAACAATACTGTGTTATATACATGAAAGTTGTTAAGAGAGCAGATCTGAAATGTTATCACCACACACACACACACACACACACACACAGGCCATTACATGAGGTGACGGAGGAGTTAACTAACCTTATTGTGGTCATCACTGTGCAATATATACATGTATTGAAGTATCACATTGTACATCTTAAACCTACATATGCTATATGTCAGGAATATCTCAAGAAAGATGAAAAACTGTTCATTTGGTATATCATGCTAGAAAGAATTTTCTAAAGGTGAATCATTTTCATATTGCATCGGAACGTTCTTTTCTACTCTGATAAAGTTAAACTGTAACTATCAATATAAACACAGAAGTCCTCAGAATTAGAGAAGCAAACCGTGGACACCAAGAAACTTTTTACTTACTGACGGCAGGCATTGGTGTAGAGCCATGACTGAAAACGGCTGGGTCCAGAAATGCATGTCACCTGTCAAGTGCTAGCATCCAATGTGGCTATTACCCTGCTACGGACTCAGCTTTGCAGGGGTCCTGCCTCCTTTGGTAAGACTGCTGAATGACCTTTCCCATCAACTCAGGCAGGGGGTGATGATATTTCTTAGGAAGGAGAACTTGGAAATTTTCTCTCTTTTGAATAAATACCAGCAATGTAACCATTGGGATTTGTGAAATATTTGTGAAATACAGGTTTGTGTATGATATATATAAGGCAGGTATGTTATAGGTCATGATGCTTTACTTCTCTGAATTTTCATCATGATTTTACTTTGGCCATAGCATCTTTTACTGCTTTAGGCATTTGGTTCAATAACAGCTGCTCACCCCCAGGTTTTCAGAAGAACATTCTGTACCGGTTAGATTTTTTTTTTCTTTAAGTAGGCTACACGCCCAACATGGGGCTTGAACTCACGACCCTGAGATCAAGAGTCACATGCTCTACCAACTGAGCCAGCCAGGCACCCCTGCCTTGGTTAGTTTTTGAGAACTGCTGGGACTTTATTTGGTCGCAGGCAATTCAGAAGTTAAAAAATTCAAGAATAGAGAAAATGATAAAAAATAGTGAGCCTTCTTAATGGTTGTGGATAATCTGGAGGGAGTCCAGCTACCAAAGCTCCTTCAAGTTCAGATATTTCATTTATTGCCCCACCACACCTAAATAATTGATTTCACAACTGACATCTGATTTCTTCATTTTTGAGTTTTTCCCTTGGAATGAGTTTATAAAGTGAACTCTCCAAGAAGAAAATACATTTTCACTCAGTGACTTTATTTTCTAATGGTTTATTAATGTTCTTCATTCATCGCTCAATGTTGAGGATATGGTTAAAAGGGAGAGATAAATATAAACTAAAGCACAGGTAAGTTTTTTTTTCTATCTCCAACTAAGAGGAGTTCCGTTGTTGTGAACATCTAGGAAAAAAGTCATCCTCAAATTACAATTCAGTAACATTCCGTATCCTTTTCTTAAAATAAAGGAACAACTGAAACTTGGCCTAACAGTCCCTATTTTCTGACACCTATAATTACTAATCCAGATGTTTGGAGTTGTATTTGCATAGATGAAGATTTTGTCAGGGGTTTTTCCATGATTAAAAATATGTAATTCAGTGAAAGACAGCTAATTCATGTTAAGAACAGCAATTCTTTCTCTAAGTTTCAAATACAAGTATACTGATTTAAAATGCTATAATTGGGGTGCCTGGATAGCTCAGTTGGTTAAGCATCTGACTTTGGTTCAGGTCATGATCTCACGGTCTGAGGGTTCAAGCCCCATGTTGGGCTCTGTGCTGACAGCTCAGAGCCTGGACCCTGCTTCAGATTTTATGTTTCCCTCTCTCTCTGCCCCTCCCCTCCTTGTGCTCTGTCTTTCTCTGTCTCTCAAAAATAAATAAACATTAAAAAAATTAAAAATTAATAAAAATTTAAAAAAATGCTGTGATTAAGCGTAAGAAGTTAGAGTGGGAAGATAAATGGGTAAAATTTTACCAGCGATACTAAATTTATTTTAGAATCTTAAAACAATATGTGGACACATGGTGTGCCTAGTATTTTGGTATATTGTCATATTTAGTTCTCTCAGTTGCCATACGAAATGGGCATATTAATCTCACAGAGAAGGAAACCAAGGTTCACCGTGGATAAGCAACCTTCTCAAGGTCACAGTCATAAATAGGGCTGGGACTCCAGCTCGAGCTCATTATCTTCCCCCTGCATTATGTTCCTGTCTGTAGGAACAGCCATAGAAAATCAACCAAGACAACTATCTCTTTCCATGAATATTACATTAAATTGAAGACAGAAAAATCATCCGTAGGTTCTACGTGCAAGAAAATCTGCTTTGCTTGATCTGGCCTTCATCTCTAAATTTCTGTGCTTTCTTTTTTCACCTGGCCATCATCACACGTGATGGCATGTGGCTGTTTCCCGGTGCTGATGCAGGAAGGCAACGCCCTTGACTGAAGAAGTTGCCCTGAAATATTAACTGTGGCTGTGTTTGGACTAGGGCAAATTTACTCCTTCTCTCTACATTTCTATATTTTATAATAAAATCACAGCTGTAAAAAAATAAGATCGTAAACATATATTCCTAAGTTTTAAATATAAAAATGTCTTTGGCAAGGAAAAATAAAGGATGAAACAAGCGATGGAAATGTGGGAATGTTTTGGGAAAGTCCGCTGGCTATAAAAGCCCAGCTTAGAAGCATTCCAAAATGTCAACAATCAGAATTAATTTAGCTGTCATCACGGACTTGATTTAATTTTCCTCACAGCCTTAAAAGGTACTTCCATGTATCTTGTGGGGACATGTGACCATGCTCGGCCCCCATTCCCTGGGTATCAAGGGTGCTTCTTGCTCAATCTTGTTGGCTTTTGCCTTCCTCCTCTTCCAAGTCCTTTATCTGCCTCCAGGGTTTTCCCAGGACAGTGACGGGTTGACTTTGTCTTTTCCTGCTTTCAAGTATTAGATCACATCATGCTGAGAAGCTCCAGAGTACACTCTTTCTTTAAACACGTGTATTTCCTTTTTCCCTTATTTATTGCAAAAGTCATATTTTGGAAATCTTAGGAAAAAACAGGTAAACCAAAGGATGAAAAAAAAAAAAAGCCATCTTCATTTAATCACCCAGAATGCTTTTGTGTATTTCCACCACGTTGCCTACTCACGTGTGTGTGTGTGTGTGTGTGTGTGTGTGTGTGTGTGTGGTGCGTGCGCGCGTGCGTGTCAGGGAGGGTGTGTCAATGAATTGGACAGGCTTTAAATTCCAATAAAAATCCCAATTTAAAATAACAGCTCAGTCTAGATGAGAACTTAAAGTGGTGCTTTATTGTACCGTGATTGCTTTAAAGACACCTCTCCACCATTTAGGCCAGCTCTCCTGCAGCTCACGTTAAGTATCAAAAACTGAATCGACCACTTAACCTCAATTACCTGTCCTGAAGGAAGGCACCCTTCTCTCCTCACCTCACTTCAGTGCATTAAATTAGAGCTTCCTCCCTCTCCACCAACGTGCCCACCATCTCTAGGACTTAACCGAACGAGGAAGCTTCAGACTTCTTCCTACTTCTTCACCAGCTCTTCTCTGGAAGAAGGAGTGATATGCTTGATAGGAGCGATGGGGGAGCCCAGCAGGCTGTGGAGCGAGCCAGTGCAGAAGTGGAGCTTGGAGTCAGAGAGCGGGCCCGCGTCTCGATTTCCTCTCCGTTCCCTCTCCCCTGCGGTAAGGCAGCAGGAAGGACACATCCTGTTTGAGGTCCTCCAGCTGCACTGCCTCTGGCTGCAGGGCCAGCCAGGTTCAGCTGGAAGGAGGGCAAGGAAGCCACACTTCCCTCCCCCCCCACCTCTGCTGCACCCCGGCTCCTCCCATCTGTCACGTGTGTATATATCAAATTGATTAGAACCCAGAGGAGGAGGAGTATGATTAACGCATCCCCAAACCCAGTAAGGTGTCTAGAATGCACTCTATATGTTAGAAGGCCCACCTATGTGGTGTGTGTGTGTGTGTGTGTGGTGTAAGTATATATCTACATAACATATATGTTCTTTCTCAAATTGAAATACAAGTAGGTTTTCATAAGTTGCAGAGAAATGTTTCCGTTTCTTTTAGGGCTCCATAATTAAGCTTCCTAGGACATTTCGGAAAACATATTTGCAGCCATGGCAAAGCAAACCTACAACTTCAGGATAAAATTTAGCAAAATATAAGTTGACTAAAGGGCCATTCGGATGTACTCTGAAACCACCAACCTATGCTCACTTAGATGAGAGCAACGGAGCAAACTTGATTTCTTGAAAGGTGGTTGAGTTCTTCTTCGGTGTAGGGCCTGGCTAAGGCTTCCCGATTCCCTCCGCCTTCCTCATACCTCAGTGCTTCTAAATGCCACGAGGTTCTCCTTGTACAGACCTGTCCAGGAGCATGCCATCCTATTCTGTGATGGTGATGTTATGGGTCAGCTTGACTGGATCATGGAGTGCCCATATATTGGGCTACACATTATTTCTGCGTGTGTCTAGGAGGGTGTTCCCAAATGCAATCAGCACTGGTGTTGGTGGATTCGGTAAGTCAGTTTGCCCTCCCCAATGTGGGTGGGCATCACCCAATCCATGGAGGGTCTGAATGGAACAGAGAGGCAAAGGAAGGAAGAACTTGGACATTCCTGCCCAATGGCTTGAGACAGAACATCGATCTTCCTAGTTCTCAGGCCTACAGACCTAGGCTGGAGTCCACACCATTGGCTCCCCTGCTTCTCAGACCTTTGGAGTTAGGCTGAAGTATACCACTGGCTTTCCTGGGTCTCCAGCTTAGGGACCACAGATCATGGGACTTCCCAGCCTCCATAATTCCATGAGGCAACTCTTTATAATAAGACTCTTTATATGTATGTGTGTGTGTGTGTGTGTGTGTGTGTGTGTGTGTTCTCTGGAGGCCTCTGACCAATACACATTCTAAGTCCCAAATAGAGTTTGTTCTTTTCTTTTCCTTTTAAAAAGTTTTCTTAATGCTTATTTTTGAGAGAGAGAAAGAGACAGAGAGAGAGAGAGCATGAGCAGAAGGGCAGAGAGAGGGAGACAGAGAACTGGAAGCAGGCTCCAGGCTCTGCGCCATCAGCACAGAGCCCAACGTGGGGCTCGAACTCACAAACTATGAGATCATGACCTGAGCCAGAGTCCGAGGCTTGAGGCCGAGGCACCCAGGCGGCCCATGTCTGTTCTTTTCAAAGAAAAGAGCCATCTCACCCGACATAGAGCTGCGGCCAAACTGCCAGAGACCCAGACAGGATGGACGGTAAGAAGAGACAAAGGATATATTCAAAATTAGAGGAACAAAACAGGGGTGCCAGACCTTCTTTTTGCTGACCCGGACATGAGTATGGGTAGATGGGAGATGATCTGAAAGCTGACCAAACATCATGCTAAGGATATGTGAAAGCCAGAATTTCCATGAGGCTTTCTAGTAGCTGATGAGCCACTTTAACAGGTAGACACCTGTTTTGCTAAAACAGGAGTTGCACCCGAAGCTATACAACTGGAAAACAGGAAGATCTATACTACCTATAAAAAGTGGAGATGAGAGATAAGGAGAGAGAGAAAGCGAAAAATTTTCAAGGATTAAGTAATGTTTATAACCTCAAACCGCATTCTGTCGCAAAGCCTCGCGGTAAATATTTGCCCATTTATGTAATTTAGTGTTTTGTTCAACCATGATTTTGCAGGTTGGGCAGAGATAGGGTAAGAGACTGAAGGAGACTGATATTTATTGTTGCAAAAGATCTTTTGAGATGGTGGAAATTAATTTCTGTTCATCCTCTCTGAAGAGATCCCATTTTTCTAGAATACCCTGAATTCACCCCAATGGTGCCTCTTAGATAGGACTGAGGTGTATGTGCTTGCAATAGAGCTACAGTGTTCAAAGGAATTATTATTTGGTCTTGTTTTGTTTTTCTTCCAGAAATAAAAATAATGTGTTAAAACCCCAGCTGCCCCTTAGCACTAATTGCATTGAGCTTAAGAATTACTCAGTGATGGATACGATAAATAAGTCCCATTATTTTTACAGAAAGAGATTTAAAGCCCTGTAAATTTAATCATATTTATCTATAATTCTTCTATAGTGAAGACCCGTCCAGTAGCTCTTGTAGTACATGAAAACTTGGAGAGTTTTGGTGAATAAAAAGGGTAAATTCGTTGCCTTAAAAAATTCAGTACCTAGCATGTGTTATGAAAAGTAGATCTTAATTTTTTTTCCCTGAAATTTTACTTAGAGCTTGAGGTTAAAGAATTTAATGTACTGTTATGAGGCTAATGTTTTTAATTTGGGGTTACTTAGAATAAATGCTTTTCCTTCTTAATTACTAGAGAGTGCTAGATCCCAGACAGATATTGCGGAGTCTGGTTGAGATGTCCTGACCCTCAAAGGGTCACTCCTGGGGGTTGAGGGAAATGGAGGGACAATATAGACAGTCCCCCTTTTAAGTGTCAGACTCTAATCAACAGGGGCTGGTCCACATGAACTTGTAGTCACAAGTATTTAAAATGCTAAGGATGATTTTGCATTTTCATTCATGTTTTCTTTTTAAAAAATCTCCCTCTTCTTCCTATATTCTCTCTTTTCCTTTTTGGTTTTGGCTCTTACTTCTCTCTGCTTTGTTTCCTCTTTTTTCTTTTTTTTCCTTTTCGATTCTTCCGTCTTGTTTGGCTGATCTAAATAGGCCACTTTCAGATGTGAGGAAATCAAATCACAGGCTTTGAAATGTTGTGACCAGACTTTCAGGAAAGCTGTTTCACAATCCCATCAATAGACATGAATACTCAGTCTTTGAGCTAGCAGTTCTGCCTTTAGAAATTAATCTTAAGGAAATAATCAGAAATGATAAAAATAATAATATTTGTCGAGTTCATATCATCGGCCAGGCATTCGCTTTACATGAATTAATCTATTTAATCTTTACAACAACCTATGATGTATCATCCCCATTTTGCATGTGAGGAAACTGAAGATCAGTAACTTGCTCAAGAACACACAGCTAGTGAGTAGGGGAGCTGGGATTTGAACCATGGAAGTCTAGCTCCAGAGCCAACACTCAACCAGGGCAGTCCCCAAGATGTGAGCCGTGGGCAAGCATTTTTAATGGGACCTCTGTCTATATAAACAATTTTATTAAAAATGTGTTTCACATTTTTTTTTTCAAATTCATCAGTCCCTGTAAGGTACAGAGAATGGAGATGATTTATCAGGGAAGATTTGAAATAATGGCTAAAGAAGGGGAGCTTACCTATGCGTTGACTGTCCAGTCAGAAGAAGATCCTTTGTGGTGTCCAGGCAACATCTCTTCTTATGTGGATCCGGGAACCATCCTTCTCATACTTTATTGTCAAATCTTCCATTCTGGGCTACTTTCCTATTTTTCACCATGAAAGGAAAGGCACAAGACTGTTACTACTAAAATGCGATGACTCTTCTGACTAAAACAACATAGATCTTGTGTCCTCCTCAGGTCCCTAATACCATTTATTTAATGCTTCTTACATCATTACTCGTGATGCCACCTCCTTATCCACCCATCACCTGTGAAACTGGCTTCCAGTGACTCTCAACAGCGGTCAGTGGGCTTTGTGGGATGACTGAGTTGGGTGCCAGCACCAGGGGATGCATGGTCCTGCCACCACCCTGCTGCCCATGGGTGCTGTAGACCAGAGGCAGCTCTGTGGTCAGTTCACACTAAATTCCAAGAGCAAGCAGCAGATCTGTGATGACCATCACAGGCCTGGAGCTCCAGATTTGTCTGGTGTCCTTAGTGAGTAAGACCTCCCGGTCTCAAAATAGATTAGAGGGCTGCATATTTGTTCTTCTAGAAAAATATACAACGCTCTGTGAGTTTTCAAATGGAAGTCTGAATACATCTTGTGTAATTTGTTTAATTTGGCAAAATTGCCAGGGATGTCATATTGGTTAACATGAAGCTGCCAGAAGCCCTTCTGAGAAATCCCTTCCATTGTCCTTGATGCTCCAGTTTCTTTAGCAGATAATAGATTGTGCCAGATGTATATTTGTGTATACATCTTTAATAATAATTATTTGCGCACTTGCTGTGTGTCGTCACTATTTCAGTTGCTTTACAACTATTGTTCATGGAACCTTCATCACAGCCCTCATTCATAAGCACAATTCTATTCTCGTTTGTTGAGAAAAGGGTGGGGTGCAATGGGCAACAACACAGATAGACCTTGAGGGCGTTATGCTCAGGGAAACAAGAGAGAGAGAGAGGCAGAGAGGTAGGTAGACAGACAAATATTGTGTATGTTTCCACCCATGTGAAGCATGGAACAGAAACACTCCATCCTAGAAACAGAATGGACTGGTAGTTGCCAGGGGCCGGGGGGTGAGGGAAATGGGGAGATGTTGCTCAGAGTATAAACTTCCAATGAATGAGTTCTGTGGATCTAATGCACAGCATGATGACTGTAGTTCACAAGTCTGTATTATATACTTGAAACTTGCTTAGAGAGTAGATCTTAAATGTTCTCACCACACACCCACACTCCCCCCCACACACACACAATGTCATGATGTAAGGGTATGAATGTGTTCAGTAACCTTATTGTGGTAATCATTTTGCCACACGTTGTATTGAGGCATCATGTTATACACCTTAAACTTACACAACGTTTTATGTTGATTATATCTCAGTAAAGCTGAGGAAAAAAAATTTAAGTTGAAAAGGCCCATCTTTGGAAAAGTGTCTATTCATGTCTTTTGCCCATTTCTTCATTGGGTTATTTGTTTTTGGGGTGTTGAGTTTGATAAGTTTTCATAGATTTTGGATACTAACCCTTTGTCCTGTATGTCATCTGCAAATATCTTCTCCCATTCTGTCAGTTGCCTTTTAGTTTTGCTAGTTGTTTCCTTCACTGTGCAGAAGCTTGATGAAGTCCTAATTATTCATTTTTGCTTTTGTTTCCCTTGCCTCCAGAGACACGTCAAGTAAGAAGTTTCTGTGGCTGAGGTCAAAGAGGTTGTTGCCTGTTTTCTCCTCTAGGATTTTGATGGCTTCCTGTCTTATGTTTAGGTCTTTCATCCGTTTTGAGTTTATTTTTGTGTATGGTGTAAGAAAGTGGTCCAGGTTCATTCTTCTGCATATCTCTGTCCAGTTTTCCCAATACCATTTGCTGAAGAGACTGTCTTTTTTCCATTGAATATTCTCTCCTGCTTTGTCAAAGATTAGTTGGCCATACATTTGTAGGTCCATTTCTGGGTTCTCTGTTCTGTTCCATCGGTCTATGTGTCTGCTTTTGTGCCAGTACCATACTGTCTTGATGATTACAGCTTTGTAATACAGCTTGAAGTCTGGAACTGTGATGCCTCCAGCTTTGATTTTCTTTTTCAGGATTGTTTTGGTTGTACAGGGTCTTTTGTGGTTCCATACAAATTTTAGGATTTCTTGTTCTAGCTCTGTGAAGAATGCTGGTGTTATTTTGATAAGGATCGCATTGAATATGTAGATTGCTTTGGGTAGTATTGACATTTTAACAATATTTGTTCTTCCACTCCATGAGCATGGAAAGTTTTTCCATTGTTTTTGTGTCTTCTTCAATTTCTTTCATAGGCTTTATATAGTTTTTAGTGTATAGATTTTCCCCCTCTTTGGTTAAGTTTATTCCTAGGTATCTTATGTTGTTTGTGTGTGTGTGTGTGTGTGCAATCGTAAATGGGATCGATTCCTTGATTTCTCTTTCTGCTGCTTCATTATTGGTGTATAGAAATGCAACTAATTTCTGTACATTGATTTTATATCCTGTGACTTTGCTGAATTCATGTATCAGTTCTAGTAGCTTTTTGGTGGAGTCTTTGGGCTTCCCAATAGAGTATCATGTTGTTTGTGAAGAGTGAAAGTTTGCCAATTTGGATGCCTTTTACTTCCTTGCCTGACTGCTGAGGCTAGGACTTCCAACCCTATGTTGTACAACAGTGGTGAGAGTGGGCATCCCTGTCGTGTTCCTGACTTTAGGGGAAAGCTCTCAGGTTTTCCCCATTGAGGATGACAGTAGCAGTGGGTCTTTCATACATGGCCTTTATGATCTTGAGGTATGTTCCTTCTATTCCTACTTTCTTGAGGGTTTTTATCAAGAAAGGATTTGGATTTTGTCAAATGCTTTCTCTGCATCTATTGAGAAGATCACATGGTTCTTACCCTTTCTTTTATCAGTGTGATGTACCACATTGATTGATTTGTGGATATTTGAACCAGCCCTGCAGCCCAGGAATGAATTCCACTTGATCATGGTGAATAATTCTTTTTATACGTTGTTGAATTCGATTTGGTAGTATCTTGTTGAGGATTTTTGCATCCATGTTCACCAGGGAAATTGGTCTGTAGCTCTCCTTTTTTAGTGGGGTCTTTGTCTGGTTTGGAATCAAGGTAAGAAATGGGCAAAACACATGAATAGACAATTTTCCAAAGAAGACATCCAGATGGCTAACAGACACATGAAAAAATGCTCACCACCACTCATCATCAGGGAAATACACATCAAAAGCACAATGAGATACCACCTCACACCTGTCAGAATGGCTCAGAGTAATAACTCAGGCAACAACAGATGTTGGTGAGGATGCAGAGAAAGAGGATCTCTTTTGCACTGCTGGTGGGAATGCAAACGGTGCAGCCATTCTGGAAGAAAGTATGGAGGTTCCTCAAAAAATTAAAAATAGAACTACCCTATGACTCAGCAATTGCACTACTAGGTATTTTTCCAAAGGATACAGGACTACTGTTTCAAAGGGGCACATGTACCCCAGTGTTTATAGCAGTGTTATTGACAATAGGCAGAGTATGGAAAGGGCTCAAATGTCCATCAACTGATGAATGGATAAAGAAGATGTGGTTTATATATACAACGGAATATTACTTGGTGATCAAAAAGAATGAAATCTTGCCATTTGCAACAATGTGGATGGAACTAGAGTGTATTATGCTAAGCAAAATAAGTCAGTCAGAGAAAGATAAATATCAATCATATGACTTCACTCACATGTGGAATTTAAGATAGAAAATAGATGAACATAAGGGAAGGGAAGCAAAAATAATATAAAAACAGAGAGGGAGATAAACCATAAGAGACTCTTAAATATAGAGAACAAACTGAAGGTTGCTGGAAGGGTGTTGGGTGGGGGGATGGGCTAAATGGGCAAGGAGCATTAAGGAGGGCACTTGTTGGGATGTAAGTGATGAATCACTGAATTCTATTCCTGAAATCATTATTACACTATATGTTAACTAACTTGGATTTAAATTAAAAATAAATAAATAAGTGAATAAGTAAATAAATATTTTTTTAAAAAAGAAAAGGCTCACCAAGGATTTCGCCAAATAATTGAAAATGGATTTACATTATTGTGAAATTTCAAAACACTGGAGAAAAAGAGAAGATCCTAACGCATCCAGGTAGATCATGTCACACACAAATGATCTGAAATCAGTATGGCTTTGTAACCTTCAAATAGCAAAACTGGAAACTGGAAGGTAGTGAATTAATGCTTTCAAAACTCTGAAGAAAAATAATTTCAAAACTAGACTTCTGTGCCCAGTTGTTATGGGCTGAATTGTGTTTTGCCCCAAATTCATATGCTGAAGCGTTAAGCCCCCAGTACCTCAGAATGTGACCGTATTTGGAGACAAGGCCTTTACAGAAATAATTCGGTTACAACCAGACCCCAATCCAGTAAGATCTGTGTCCGTATAAGAACGGATTAGGATGCAGACACTGGAAGGAAGCCCATATGAACATGGAGAGAGAAGATGGCAGCCATCCACAAGCCAAGGAGAGAAGCCTCAGAAGAAACCAGCCCTGCTGACTTGATCTTGGACTCACAGCCTAGACTGTCTCTCTCTATGGCAATATAGAAACCAGTTTCCTTTCAATCATGTTGATTGACTTCTTTGATAAGAATGGGGAAAGTGGGAAAAAAAGGTCAATGTTTTTAAGTTACTTTTAAATAAAGGGGTAAGGTGTTCAAATTTTTTTTAAACTGTTAACAATTGGCTCTGGGTCCTTTCTCCTCCACCCAAACGCCTCTCACTGTTGCATTGCACAGAGGTATTCTCATTGTCTGAACAATCATTATCGAATCCCTAATGTGATGAGATTGCAAAAGATGTCACAATCTGAACATTTTTTTGAGGAGGGGAGGGGCAGAAGGACAGGGAGAGAAAGAATCTTAAGCAGGCTCCATACTCGGGGAAGCCTAACGCAGGGCTCTGTCTCATGACCGTGAGATCATTCCCTGAGCCATAATCAAGAGTCAGACGCTGAACTGATTGAGCCTCCCAAACGCCCCACAACCTGAACATTTTTAACAGTGAGCAGACCTGTTCCTACTCAAATAAAAGAGTTCCTACTCAAATAGTTTTGAATATGTTTCAAGATCTTTGGATACCTGAATATTGATGGTAGTTGGATTTTAGGAACATTCTACGCTACAAGGCAAAAACTGAAAAACAATGGCAAATCTTGCCATACAGAGAGACTCTCACAAAGTCACTGAATCTGAAGAACTACTCCAGCCACTCAAAGCCACTGGCAAGTAAGTTTCTGGCAGAGAGCTGACACTGAAGAAGAGAGAGTTGACAGGGATGATGCTACTTTGAAAAAGAATGACTTGAATATCAAAAGATTAAGAAAAGATATTATACAACAGGAGGACATCCTTGAATATATTTGCAGAGAAAAATAACCCTCTTTCTAGTTCGCAGTGAAAGTCAAATGTGAAGAACTATGCTGAGATCACTTCGTTGGAAAAAAAAATTCTACCCCCCAAAAGCAAGCAATACCTGAGTCCTTCTTTATCCTAAGAATTCTTATGTAGATGCGGCAATAGCCTCAAATTTTTAATGTTCTATAGAAAGCTAATTTTCATAACCGTAGCTTCATTTTGCAAGATAAGATCCTAATAAAACTTCCTTTGGTACTTGCTATTTACTATTAAACGTTTGCTTCCCATTTTGTGCAGATTCACTTTTAAATGGCTCTTTTCTGGTACCAATTATTCTTGGATAATGAGGACTTTTTGTACTTTATGCTGACGGAGCAGAGGCTAAATGGGGTTAGCAAGGCTAGATCGCTGGTTCATCCTCAACCTCACTTCAATAAAAAGGAAACTCTTCAAAGGACCCACGGAGTCGAATGCAGTGAGCTGAATCACTTTTTACCTTGCTTCACATCCAAGGTTTATCTCTTCATGACCAGCTTGCTGAAGGCCTGGCGGCCCCGCAGAAATAGGTTCATGCCGACAGCCTGCCATTTTGTAGAGACTCAGTGAAGTCCCTGATCTCCAGAGGCCGAAGTCAGGAGTCTTCGGTTAGAAAGACGTTTTCCTCAGAAAATTCTTCTAACTGGATAATTAGAAGTGTAAGGAGGGGCACCTGGCTGGCTCAGTCAGAGAAGCATGAGACTTTTGAGATTGGGGTTGTGAGTTCAAGCCCCATGTTGGGTAGAGAGATTACTTAAATAAAACGTACAAAAAAGAAAGGTGTGGAAAGCGACCAATGCTAAGGATTAATATTTATTAATTTGGATAATTTACTTGGGGGACATCCCACTGAAACTAAGCAAATGACTCTTAAAAAGTAAAATTATAGTTAGATAGGCAACATACTAACCCAAAAGTGGAAGTCTTTCCTTTGGGCATGGGCAGCCTGCTTCTTTATCAAAATTTCCAACCCCGCTCCCCCTTGGCTGCTAACGTGAAATGTGACTAATGTGTACTTAGCACTTTTCCTAAAAGGTTATAACAAAAAAGAGATCATCATGGTTTCTGCTGAACACGAACTGTTTGAGTTTCTTGATGATGAGTCATGCTACCTTTGCATCTGTTCAGAAGAACCAAGAGTCCATGATCAGAAACTCTATTCCATGTTAAAGAAACATTATGGTAGAGGGCCCTTTGTCAATAGTCCTGAAAATAACATCAATTAAAAAGGATCCTTAATTCAGAAAACAAAGATGGAAAAAAAAGACAAGCCAATTCAGAGGTAGAGCGATACTAAATTGTCTCTATTCCCTACGGGAACACAAGTAATTCTAGCATTAAAACATCTTAATATTAGCCTCCTCCATAATTTAGATGTTGGTTTGCCAATGGGTCCATTGTCTTCTTCTGCAGCCAGTCTGTGTCATCCTTGGTTCCACTCCTTCCTAAACACATGGCTCATTAGGACAACCACTAGAAGAAGGGTAGAATAAGTTAATATGAAGTAAAACTTTAATTCATCAGTTTCAATAGTTGTTGGCATCTCTAGCTCAAAGAGCTGAATCTAAAATGTTAATACATTTGGAGCTGTTTTTTATGCACTTTAACTATATGGAACCATTTCTGGTGAATTTCCTTTTTGTATCTTTCTTTTTTAAAAAAAAAATTTAAATGTTTATTTATTTTTGAGAGAGAGACAAAAGGACAAAGTGCGTGCAGGGGAGGGGCAGAATGAGAGGGAGACACAGAATCCAAAGCAGGGTCCAGGCTCTGAGAGGTCAGCACAGAGCCCGGCGTGGGGCTCGAACTCACGGACCGTGAGATCATGACCTGAGCCGAAGCCAGATGCTCAACTGACTGAGCCACCGAGGTGCCTGTTATCTTTCTTTTTTGGTCGATGTCTATCCTCCCTGTGCCATGTTAAGAAATGAATGTATCATTATTTTTTCAAAAATCAAGTCAAATGTAACTTTGAGGGGAACGCTAATAGCAGTCGTTATTAGAACTTGATTCTCTGTTTCTCACCATCTTTCCCCCACTTCCAGCCAGGATCTTTGGAGGGCTTCTGAGGTCTTACAACAAACCGGAACATTTGGGAAACTCCACTGCTGTGTGTCCCATACCTTCCACCTCCTATATTACAGATATCTATGACTCTGTGGGCCTCGGGGATTGCCCCACAGTTTCAGTGCCACCACTGTAGGGCAGGGGACTCAGTGCCTGTGCATCTGTTGCCAGAATCCCTCACGCAAGCTCCTCTGAGGTTCTGTACCCTCCCTCAATCACTAAGAGTTAAGATCTAACTACCATTTCCTTTTTTTAATTGCACATTCTCTTGTCTCTTATCGTCTCTTTCACTCCCAAACCAGATACCTATCTCTCTTTCCTCTGTCAAATGCTCTTCATTTTTTATTTTCAAAAACAAAACCCAGAAAGGGAGGCTGTCTTCAGGCAGCTTCCACCTGACTTTGAAACATAAACTTCCCTGAGAAGGAAAATCCCAACGTTCATGTCTCTTCTTGGAAAGGGATTAAAAGAAAAACAGAAAGAGCCAAGGATAGCTCAATAATTTTCTTTTATGATGTGGCTTTTACTTAGATAAACAGTAAGAAACATAAAAATGCAAAACAAATGCAGTGAGTAACCTGAGGAATGAAGGGCATAAAACGGAGCTGGGAAAAGTTGTTGACGATCATTAAAAACTAAATTGTTTTGATTTAACCTGACCTCAGATTTCTGATGTTAACATGACTGCTGAAGTTTGTTTTCACCCATTCAAGGAAGAATCTTCTCCTTTGATATTGAATTTTTGACCTCAAAAGTTAATTCCAGCAACAGTGTTCCTCCAAGGGTGGGCATGTAGACCAAATGTCCTGTCAGAACCACCGAGTGCAGATTCTAGGACCTTCTCCAAGACACCTTCTCCCTGCAATATTGACGACCTTTTATGGTTGTGGCACTGCACATGCTCCCGAGTAGCACATGACCTAGTCAAAGCCAAGTATTCTTTCTGTCACTGGTCAGTTAAAAATGCCCAACCCAGGACTTCTGTCCTATTCTCAAGCCTATCACATCCCCTCTTTCTGGTTCTTCTGACTTTGAGAGATTGGCCTGTGCCCATTCCTGGGGAGAGCTGTGAGGACCCGGTGAGTTGCTTCCCTGATTGGCCCCTCACTGGCCCCAAGCTGCCTTTTTTTTTTTTAATGTTTATTTTATTTATTTGAGAGACAGAGAGAGAGAGAGAGAACAAGCACACATGAGCAGAGGAGTGGAGAGAGAGGGAGAGAGAGAGAATTCCAAGTAGGTCCCACACAGAGCCCAACACAGGCTCAATTTCATGAAACGTGAGATCATGACCTGAGCTGAAATCAAGAGTCAGGTGCTTAGCTGACTGAGCCACCCAGGTGCCCCCTACCCCCCACCCTGCCAGCTGCCTTCCTGCAGCTCTAGTTACTGCCACAAGCATCGCACTGTCATATTCATATTCGTCTGTTGGATAAGTCTTTGCATCCCAGAAAAAAAAAAATCAAAGTAAATTACTCTTTGTAATTAGGTTCTCAGAGAATCTCTCCTCTTCCCCTATCCGGGTAACATTTGTGTTTTGTAGAGGTTTCCTGAAGGGTGTGCATGTAAGGAAGGATCCTCTGGTCCAAGGCTATTGGCGGTCCTTGTTGTCCCTGTTGACCTCTGGTTGGAGGGCAGCTCATCCCTCTGGGTCACGAAGCATGGAACTCTGCCTTCTCTGGCTGCAGCGGAATACCTCCCAGTTTGCTTTCGATATTCTCCAGGCCCAGGGGTCACCTGCCCTGGTAGCTTGGCCCTCTCGTGGCTCTCACCATGCTGAAGTTCTTCTGAGGCCCCCCTCTATTTAGAATCAGGCCACCTTGAGAGGGTTCACCCCTCAGTCTTGCTTTGGGATCCTTTGGACTCCTTCTGGAGAACTTCCTGGTGGATCTACTGCCCCGGTAAAGTCTGCGTACTCTGTCAGGCATCGGGGAATGTCTGGACCCCCGAGGTACCACCTATGGACTCTGGCTGCAAGGGGTGAGTAGAGAGGGAGTTGCTCCCTAAGTTGCTTAATCCACCAGACACTATTCATCTGCTGCCTAGTTCACCGTTTTAACTCTTCAAAAATTTCTTAAAACGTTTCTTAATGTTTATTTATTTTTGAGAAGGAGAGAGACAGAACACAAGCAGAGGCGGGGCAGAGAGAAAGGAGGACACAGAATGTGAGGCAGGCTCCAGGCTCCAAGCTGTCAGCACAGAGCCCAATGGGAGGCTCGAACTCACGAACTGTTAGATCACGACCTGAGCTGATGTCGGATGCTCGACCAACTGAACCACCCAGGCACCCCTCTTTTAAAAAATTTTTTTAATGTTTATTTTATTTTTGAGAGAGAGAGAGAGAGAGAGAGAGAGAGTGTGTAGGGGAGAGGCAGAGAGAAAGGGAGACACAAAATCCAAAGCAGGCTCCAGGCTCGAGCTGTCAGCACAGAGCCCAATGCAGGGCTTGAACTCATGAACCTTGCAATCATGATCTGAGCAGAAGTCAGACGCCCAGCTGACTGAGCCACCCCAGCACCCCTTAACTCTTTTATTCTTCACAACAACTTTCTAGAGTAGATACTACTAATACCCCCCAGATTATGGATGTAGAAACAGGAATAGAGAATAAGTAATTTGCCTGTGGTCACCCAGAAAATGAGGAACAGAGCCCGGATTTGAGCCCAGGCAGCCTGATATCACGGTCTGTGCTTTGAATCACTGTGCAGGGAGAAGGTTGGGGGTTAGACTGATAAAATACAAGATTAGACAAAAAGTTTCTCTTCTAAATAAATTATTTAGGTGTAAAAGATTCTTCTGACATGAACACAAACTCTGACACTCAATACTTTGGAGAATCTAGGTCAGTCCCTTTACTCTATTAACCTCGCTCTTTATTAAAAAGCAGCATCTACTATTATTACTGATAATTAAATCAAGAGCCACTAACTTTATTGAGTTGCCGCTTAAAAATCCGCTGATCCCATAGTATAATAAATAAATGTGATTTCTTCCGAATTAGGGTCTGTTGATCTCTGGTGTCTTCTCTTTTTATGCTTTTAATAGGAGATTAAATATTGGACTAGTTTTGGGGGCCTTAAGTATATAATTTTGAAATGAAAAGTTTCCTGAAACACTCGTGGTTTTTTGTTTCCTTTTTTCTTTTCTTTCCTTAATGAAGCCAATATTTATTTCAGATACAGAGAAATTAGTCACTGTGTCCTAGATGTTTCCTTATCTTTACCTCTCTCATCTTGTACTAATTCCAATGAACAATTGTGCAACTTCTGAATCTTCTGAAAAGCATCCCATTCATTTCCTGAAGCCTTTGGAAACTCTGTTTCTCCGTAATGCTCCCCTCCTCAAGCTTTTATTCATTTTTTGTATTCTTTTTTGTTTTGTTTTGACCCAAAGTTTGCCCTTCTCTCAGACTTCTCTATTTAAAAAATCTTCTTTATCTTACTTTCCAGTCATTGGGTGAGTTTGATTTCTCCTATTTTTCTCTCTGTTGTTTTTTTTTTTCCCCTTGGATTGCTTTGGTGATTCAGTTTCTGGGTTTCAAGTGTATAGTTGCCAAATTTTTGCTGTTATTGACCATAAAATCCTGCCCAGTCACTAGGGTGTGAAGAAGCAGATGCGAAATGGCTCTGCCTGCAGCCCAGCTGTGTGGCACCACAGCCGGAGCGCAAACACACGCTTTTTCTTCGACTTTTCTCAGATTCAGGAGCCTGTTCAACATACATGACCGGTGCAACCACCCAAGTAATTGCCTAACGATAACCACTGATAGCCTCTTACTTGGTTAAATAAAGTTCGTTTCATGTTCCTTCTGATTCAACTTCCACATTGCTACTGCATGGAGAATGTTCGTTCTCCTTTTTCCATTGGTTTTTAAATAACTGTTATCCTAACCCCATAGGTCCAGTAAAGCCATATTGGCATTGGCGTTTTAGGTACCTGGTACACAGGGATAGGAACATTTAGGTGCAGAGCGACATAGGCGTTGTTCTCCCTTTAAAAATAAGCAGCATTCGCTTGCTGAGCCTTGGCTAGAATTTGGAGACCCAGAAGCTGGGCAGGCGACAGAAGCAGCATTATATGAAAAGGAGAGAGAGAAAAGGCAGCATCCTGTGCAGGCAAACAAAAGTCTTCTCTTTTGTCCAGTAGAGTTAACAATCCGAAGGGGTCAAACAGAGAATCGACTGGGTAGGTAGTGGAGTAAAAGAGAATATTGGCAGCTAACACATTCACTCATTTGCTCATGGGATTCTCCTCGCCTCGCCGCCAGGAAGGGACAGAGCTGGAATCTGACCCATGTGGTGTGACCAGAGATCCCGTACACACTGTACCTGTGCTCCACTGTCCTCTGGTTTACAGTCTGGGAAGTCATGACCCATCTGAGGTCAACCATGGATAGCGTGGCTGTCCCAGCTTGCAACATTCTCTGACTTCGAGACCTCCACACCTGCAGATACTCTCCCCCAGACAGGGACCGAGACCCAGAGGACCTCGCCTGAGCTGGGAAGGGGCTGCTGAAATAGACCCTCACAGAACGTCTGTGGAGGGGGCTAGCCAGCCCAACTTGCGCACAGCGTCAGCGACGAGGATTTTTTAGGGTCATGGTGCTTTTGCTCAACATCATGCCGCCTTCAGGGGGCTCATTTTTTCCCTCGTGGTTCTGTTTCTTCTACTTTGAGTAGACACGTTATTTTCTTTCTGACTGCTTTTGCTAGCTTTTGTTTTGTTTTGTTTTTGTCCGATTTACCACAAAATATAGGGATTCCTAGTGGCTTTTTCATGTGTTTAGGCCCCCTTTTGTGTGTTCCTGTGTTTAATGCCAAAGCTTCCCTTTTATCCTGTGTGTTTGCATAGCTACATTTCTCCCCTTACCCTTTTTATGTTTTTCCCCTTGCCCTTTTAAAAAATCGATTTTGAAAGTTTTATTTTTTATTATTTTATTTTCTATTATTTATTTTATTATTTGTAATTAATAGACTTAATTTTATTGAGCACTTTTAGGCTTACAGAAAGGACAGAGTTCCCACACATTGCCCCTCCCCACAGTTTCCCATGTTGTTATCATCTTGAATCCTTGAATCTTAGTGCATTTGTTACAACTGATGAGTCAATACTGACATATTATTATTAACCAGCATCCACAGTTTACATTAGGGCTCATTCTTTGTGCTGTACGTTCTATGGGTTTTGACAACTGCATAGTGCCCTACATCTGCCATTATAACATCATACAGAACAGTTTCACTGCCCTAAAAATCCCGTGGCGCCACCATTTCACCTCTCCCATCCTACCCCAAACTCCTGACAGCCACTGATCTTCTTACTGTCTCCACAGAATGGAGACAATTCTGTCGTACTTCTTTCAGAATGTCTTCTGTGTTGGAATCAGAGAGGGCGCACCTTTAAACTGGCTTCTTTCACTTAGCAACGTGCATTTAAGATGCCTCCATGTCTTGGTGTGGTTTGATAGTTCATTTCTTTTTAGTGCTAAATAGTTTTCCCTTGGATGGATGTACCCTAGTCTGTTTATCTATTCACCTCTGTTGAAGGCCGTCTTGCTTGGCTGCTTCCAAGTTTGGCAATTAAGAATAAAGCTGCTGTAAACATTTACATACAGGACATACGTTTCCAGCTGGTTTGGGTAAATATCAAGGACCACAACTGCTGGATCATATGGTAAGAGAATGTTTAATTTGGTAAGAAACTCAAGCTGTCTTGCAAAGTGGCTGTACCAGGTGATATTCCCACCAACAATGAATGAGAGTTTGTTCCTGTCGCTGCCCATTCTCACCTGGCATCTGGTAGGATCAGTTTTATGTATTGTAGTCATTCTAATCGGTATGTAGAAATGGTTCATTGTTCTTTTCATTTGCAATTCCCTAGTGACATATGATGTTGAGCGTCCTTTCATATGTTTCTTTACCATCCGTGTATCTTCTTTGGTGAGGTGTCTGTTCAGGTCTTTTGCCCGTTTTAAATTGAGCTCTTTTGTTTCCTTATTGTTAAGTTTTAAGAGTTCTTTGTAGATAACAGTCCCTTATCAGATACATGTTTTAGAAACAGTTTCTTCCAGTTGGTGGCTTGTTCTTTCATTCTCTTAACAGTGTCTTTTAGATACACAGCAAAAATGTTACATTTTAATGAAACCCAACTTACCAGTTTTTCTTTCATGGATCGTGCTTTCGGTGTTGTATCTGGAAAGTCTTGGCCAAATGTAGGGTCACCTATATATTCTCCGTGGTACCTTGCAGAAGTTTGATAGTTTTTCATTTTACATTTAGTTCTGTGATCTATGTTGAGTTGATTTTTGTGAAAAGAGTAGTGTCTCTTTCTAGGTTCTTTCTTTCTTTCTTTCTTTCTTTCTTTCTTTCTTTCTTTCTTTCTTTCCTTCTTTCTTTCCTTCTTTCGTTTTTTTTTGTTTTGCTTTCCTTTCCTTTTTTTCTCTTTTCTTTTCTTTTTTCTCTTTTCTTTCCTTTTCTCTTCTTTTCTTTTCTTTTTTCTTGTGGATGTCCCGTTGTTCCACCATCATTTGTTGAAAAGACTCTCTTTTGCCATTAAATTGTCTTTGCTCCTTTGTTAGAGATCAGTTCATTTGATTTGTTTAAGTCTATCTTTGGACTCTCTATTCTGTTCTATGTTTCCATTTGTTTATTCTTTTTCCAGTACCATACTATCTTAATTACTGTAGCTGTACAATAACTCTCCACGTTGGATAGTGTAAGTCCTCTGACTTGGTTTTTTTCCTTCACTATTGTGGTGACTATTCTGGGTCTTTTGCCTCTCCATAGAAAATTTGGAACTGGTTTGTGTATATTAAAAAATAACTTGCTGGCATTTTGGTTAGGATTGCCTTGAATATATAGATCAAGTTGGGAAGAATTGACATCCTGACAATACTGAATCTTCCTATCCATGTACATGGAATATCTCTCCACTTTTTTAAATCATCTTTGATTTCTTTCATCAGAGGATTTTAGTTTTCCTCATATATATCTTCTACATATTTTGTTAGATTTATATCTAAGTGCTTCAGTTGGGGGTGCTAATATAAATGGTGTTATGTTCTTAATTTTATATTCCAACTGTCCATTGCTATATACAGGAAAGCAATTAACTTTTGCATATTAACTCTGTACCTTGTGACCTCGCTATAATTACCTATTGGTTCCAGGAGATTTTTGTTATTGTTACTGCTGATTCTTTGGGATTTTCTACCTAGACAGTCATGCTACCTGTGAACAAAGACAGTTTTATTTCTTCCTTCCCCATCTGTATACCTTTTATTTCCTTTTCTTGTCTTATTGCAGTTAGGGCTTTCAATACAGTGTTGAATAAGAGTAGTGAGAGTGGTTATCCTTGCATTGTTCCTGATATTAGAAGGAAAGCATCTAATTTCTCACAATTATGTATGATTTTAGTTGTAGGGTTTTTGTACACATTATCAATGTGAGGGGATTTCTCTCTACTCATAATTTGCTCAGTGTTTTTTAAAATTATACATGGGTTTTAGGTTTTGTCAAATGTATTTTCTGAATCTATTGATATGATCATATAATTTTTCTTCTTTAACTTGTGTTGTGATTGATTACATTAAAGATTTTCGAATGTTAAACCAGCCCTGCATATGCATATCTGGAATAAATCCCACTTGGTCATGGCTTATAAATCACTTTATACATTGTTGGACTCAATTTGCTAATATTTTGTTCAGGATTTTTGCATCTGTGTTCATGAGAGATACTGGTCTGTAGTTTTCTTTCTTACAATGTCTTTGCCTGGTTTTAGTATTAGGGTTCTGCCAGCCTCACAAAATTAGTTAGGAAGTATTCCCTCTATTTCTATTTTTTCCATACCTCTGTTTACTTCTAGCTTTTCTTGTAAGCTCCAAAAAGAGTCAGTAATCCTAGGGGTGCCTAAGTGGCTCATTTCGTTAAGTGTCCAACTTTTGACTTTATCCCAGGTCATGATCTCACAGTTTGTGAGTTCGAGCCCTAAGTCAGGCTCTGTGCTGACAGGGCAGAGCCTGCTTGGGATTCTCCTTTCCTCTTTGTCTGCCCCTCCCATGCTCTCTCTCTCTCTGTCTCTTACAATAAATAAGTAAAAATTAAAAGAAAAAGAATCAGTAAGCCTAAACTCGTATGTATTAAACACAGGCCTGCCTCACTGCCTATGTTGGATCATGTTTTAAGTAAGGGACAACTATTTGCTTTTAATCATTTTGTGGCCTTAGGTTTCAATACTGTGACTTTTTTTTTTTTTTTTTAGTAAAAGCCCCATTCAAGCCAGAAATATCTTCTTATAAGCAATAGTATAAAGCAAATGTTTTTGAAATTCATCCTTCCATCACAGTGAGTCCCAGGATTCATTGTCAATAAATGTCTATTTGTTTGGCTTCATTATAAATCAAGCAAAGTAGCTCTCAGAAAACTTCCCTTTATAGGGATAATGTAGACAAAAAGATGTATATTCAGAAAATAAGGAGCCTTTTGTAAGGAAAATTCCTTTGACTAAAACTGCCTTCAAAATACTTTGCAACCACAGCACAAAAGAGCTTCTGCAGGAGAAAACAAAAAACAAAACTCTGACTCTAATTCCAAGGCCAATGACACCACACTGTATATAATACAGTTTCTTTTGTGCAAAAAGTAAGAGCACGAGGGGAACAAAGGGAACATTTGTGAGAACCAACATGATCAATTTGAAGAAAATAGCTGCTAGAAGCTGCAATCCAATTTTTTTTCTGTCTAGAAAATCAATAAACCTCAAGCATCTAATAAATCGCTCAATTATACACAGATGCCAGACTCTACAGAAGATGTAATATTAGGTTTTGCAAATCATTACTGTCTCACAGAGATTTTTATGACAGTAAGTTCCACTGATTAAAATGTCAGTATAAAACATTGCCTTTCATTCAAATAGCTAGTACAGACTCACCCTCTGTAATGATGGAATGTAATAATTAGACAGTGGGCAAAGCCCACATGTTCGCAAACAACAACAACAAAAATCAGACTGCTCAAAGAAAATGAAAGAAGTGGTGAGGCCAAATTGAGGGAGCCTCAGGCTTGGGTCCTCAATGAAGACACCCAGGGCGACACCCGGGTCCCTCAAGATGGCAGTCGCTGGGGGCGTTTCCATGACGACCCCAAGGGCATGGCTGGGGACTTATCACTGGGATGGCAGCATTAGGATTTCCCATGAAGGGGAATTTAAAAAATGTTTTTTAATTAAAAAATGGTTTAAAATGTTTATCCCTGAGTTTCAAAATTGGGGAACATCTTTAAAGCCTTTGAGTTCTTTTCTCAGCCTCGTTGTCTAGGCTATGGCCAGTTCCCCTTCATATTCTGTACTCAGATCTTTTAGGATTGACCTGGGCAGAGACTTCCTGACTTCCCAGCAGGACGGGCTTAGTTTTCACTCACTGGTCACAAGGCCCTAAGGGGGGCTCTGGGCCCCAGTGAAAAGTCTTTTTTTTTTTTCCTTCGTGGGGATGGGGCACTCCCAAAAATGATGGAGGAGGTAAAAATCATTACATAGGATTTACCCTGCCCCCTCCTGGACCTTACCCCTTTATTTATACTATCTTTCCCTATTTCCCTTGTTTTCCTCAGCCCTGACAACCTGGGAAACAAAAGGGAAATCTTCGTCTTCAGTCTCTTTCCTCATCCTAAGGGAAAACTCAGCTGAAAACCTATAGGAGGACTAAATTTCAATAAGGAGAGATGCTGTGCCCAATGCTTGACTCCAGGTCGTGAGGGACCCTCTATTCCATGCTGCTGTGGACAATGGCTGTCAAGGACTGAATGTTTGTGCTCTCCCACCCCTGTCACCAAACTCACGTATTAAAGCCCTAATGCTCACTGTGGCTATGTTTAGCGATGGGATCTCTAAGGAAGTAATTAAGGTAAACGAGGTCATAAGAGTAGGGCCTTGATACAACAGTACTAATTTCCGTATGAGACACCAGAGAGCTCTCTCATGCTCCCTCTTTTTCCCTCCCCTTACCTCTTTTTCTCGCTCTCTGTCCCTCCATCCCTCTCTCTCTCCTTCTCTCCTTCCCTCCCTCCATTTCCCTTCCTTTTTTTTTCTCTGTCTCTCCCTCTTTCTCTCTCTCTCTCTCTCTCTCTCTCTCTCTCTCTGCATGCGTGAGGACATAGCTATCTACAAGCCAGGAAGAGAGCTCTCTTATCAGAAACCAAATCAGCTGTAACCTTGATCTTGAACTTCTTGCCTCATGAAGAAATGAATTTCTTTGCTTAAGCCACCCAGCTGAAGGTGTTTTGTTATGGCAGCCCCAGCAGACTAATATAACCGCATACCATCCCCTCAGAGAGGGAGATCGTCATCATATAAGATTCTTTCTGTCAGACGCAAATGGTATCAGCCTTGGCGGTCCTAGAAGCCTGTGATCAAAAAATTCCATATCGCTGCCCTTCATGTTTGGAGAAATGGTATTTTCTCCCATACATGCAGATGTTTCTGGAAATCCTAAGGTAAGACAGCATTTTAAATGTGACTTCTGGGTAATGACTTCCCTTGTGTCTGCCTAGCTTATGTTGCTCAAGCCTTTGACACAACTGTTGGACACACCGAGCACTGTCATAACATCTTACAGATGGGACACAGATGGCCAGCAACTTTCATCAAGGCTCAGCAACCTGTGGGTAATCAGGAAAGAAACCACAGGGGTCGGTAATTGAACTCGGCCTTTCTGCTTGATCTTTGGGGGCCACTTCTGGCAATGGAGTGTATTCTGATGTCTTTACCCCCATCAAAGTCTATGGTTCTCCCTGCCACTCCTTGGCACCTCATTTGTTTGTCTGCAGCCTGTGCTGTGGTTGTGATCGAATGGACTCTTCCCATTAGGAGCAACTTGTGGGGCGAGGGGCAGTGCCTGCAGGTGGCGTAAGGACAGAGAGACTTGCATATGTTGGGCTGTGATTTGTTCTTTTTTTTTTTTTTTTACAATAATTAGTGACATCTTGTTTGACTCATTTTTAAAAAAAAATTTTTTTTAAATATGAAATTTATTGTCAAATTGGTTTCCACAAAACACCCAGGGCTCATCCCAACAGGTGCCCTCCTCCATACCCATCACCCACCCTCCCTCTGCTCCCACCCCCCATCAACCCTCAGTTTGTTCTCAGCTTTTAAGAGTCTCTTCTGGTTTGGCTCCCTCCCTCTCTAACCTTTTTTTTCTCTTCCCCTCCCCCATGGTCTTCTGGTAAGGTTCCCAGGATCCACATAAGAGTGAAAACATATGGTATCTGTCTTTCTCTGTATGACTTATTTCACTTAGCATAACACTCTCCAGTTCCATCCACATTGCTACAAAGGGCCATATTTCATTCTTTCTCATTTCCATGTAGTACTCCATTGTGTATATAAACCACAATTTCTTTATCCATTCATCAGTTGATGGACATTTAGGCTCTTTCCATAATTTGGCTATTGTTGAGAGTGCTCCTATAAATATTGGGGTACAAGTGCCCCTATGCATCAGCACTCCTGTATCCCTTGGGTAAATTCCTTGCAGTGCTATTTCTGGGTCATAAGGTAGATCTATTTTTAGTTTTTTGAGGAACCTCCATACTGTTTTCCAGAGCGGCTGCACCAGTTTGCATTCCCACCAACAGTGCAAGAGGGTTCCTGTTTCCCCACATCCTCACCCCCATCTGTAGTCTCCTGATTTGTTCATTTTAGCCACTCTGACTGGCGTGAGGTGGTATCTGAGTGTGGTTTTGATTTGTATTTCCCTGATGAGGAGCGACGTTGAGCATCTTTTCATGTGCCTGTTGGCCATCTGGATGTCTTCTTTTTTTTTTTTTTTTTTCAATATATGAAGTTTATTGTCAAATTGGTTTCCATACAACACCCAGTGTCTGGATGTCTTCTTTAGAGTAGTGTCTATTCATGTTTTCTGCCCATTTCCTCACTAGATTATTTGTTTTTCAGGTGTGGAATTTGGTGAGCTCTTTATAGATTTTGGATACTAGCCCTTTGTCCGATATGTCATTTACAAATATCTTTTCCCATTCATTGGTTGCCTTTTAGTTTTGTTGATTGTTTCCTTTGCAGTGAAGAAGCTTTTTATCTTCATGAGGCCCCAATAGTTCACTTTTGCTTTTAATTCCTTTGCCTTTGGGGATGTGTCAAGTAAGAAATTGCTGTGGCTGAGGTCAGGGAGGTTTTTTCCCATTTTCTCCTCTAGGGTTTTGATGGTTTCCTGTCTCACATTCAGGTCCTTTATCCATTTTGAGTTTGTTTTTGTGAATGGTGCAAGAAAGTGGTCTAGTTTCATCCTTCTGCATGTTGCTGTCCAGTTCTCCCAGCACCATTTGTTAAAGAGACTGTCTTTTTTCCATTGGATACTCTTTCCTGCTTTGTCAAAGATTAGTTGGCCATACTTTTGTTTTTTGATGTTTATTTTATTTTTGAGAGAGAAAAAGACAGAGCATGAACAGGGAAGGGACAGAGAGAGAGGGAGACACAGAATTCAGAGCAGGCTCCAGGCTCTGAGCTGTCAGCACAGAGCCCAATGGGGGGCTCAAACTCACGAACTGCAAGGTCATGACCTGAGCCGAAGTCAGACACTTAACCAACTGAGCCACCCAGGTGCCCCTGAGTCATTCTTATTTTAGTGCTCTGGTTGTTACTGTTTACTGATAATATTCTTTTTATCCTTTTTTTTCGAGGGGGGGGGTCCTCTCCTGTTTTCCTATCCTCCAAATGAACATTCTCTAAAAAGGTCTTTGGTCCAAATATATTTTGCGCATACTAGCTATTATTTATGAAGTACAATACATTGAAGCCTAATTACTTGTACTGCAAAAGTGTATCAATGGGGACGCTATTCTAGTTATTCATGTAAAACTAAATTTCCAGGGGGCATCTGGGTGGCTCATTCCATTAGGCGTCTGAATCTTGGTTTTGGCTAGGTCATGATCTCTCAGTTTCATGGGTTGGAGCCCCACGTCAGGCTCTGTGCTGGCAGCACGGAGCCTGCCTGGGATTTTTTTTTCTCTCTCTCTCTCTCTCCCTCTCTCTCTCTGCCCCTCCCCTGCTCACACCATTTCTGTCTCTCTCGAAATAAATAAATAAGCTTTAAAAAATAAAAAAATAAAAAATTCCAAGGAGCTTGAGCTTCATCCTCCTCCATAACTTTTCAAATGTTAAGTGAATAAACACAATACGTGTCTTCCTTTGGAATTCAGTATTAGGTTTTGTGTAATGGAAACACTGTGCAGAGACCCCTTCTGCTTCCTCTCTGGCAGTCCTTTCACTAGTACATCTCACTAATGGGTAAATGGTTAACAATTGGTGCTCTGGAGTTGTTTGCAATTCCTGTGATGTCAACATCACCCCATGACCTATTTCAAGCCACCAACACGGTGTCACTAAATGGGTACTGGGAATAGATGAGTATAATTAGGTTTCAGGCTCCCGCCTGGTATGGATAATCATGTCTAACTACTTCATTAGAAAGGAGACTTAACCCTCTGCACCTGATCTTTGATTCCTAGGGGTTCCTTGTCCCTTAAATAAGGCTTGGTTACCTGACCCCGAATCTCTGACGCATGCACGAGTTTGCCAAACACGATGGAAAAAATATCACCAGGCTTTTAAAACACAGCAAGGCCTGACACTCTTCCTGCACCCTTTTCCCTGTCGGCCACATCCTTTATCTTTTTAGTTCAAAAACGGTATTTCACTACGGAGAACCATTTTCACCACATTTATAGGATTCGGTGCATCTGTTAGGCGCTGATAAGTACAATTTTCTGCCTCAGTGGAAGATGGAATAACATCGGTAAAAGGGTGATACAAAGTCAGTTTGGTTTATACAAAATAAAAAAAAAAAAAAAGCAAGAGAGACTTTCAGTTGCCTGCTCATGTCAAACATGAAAGATTTATTGTGCCTTGCACGTGGCACGTCCAGTGGTCACAAATGCACTAAGATTCAAGGATTCAAGATGATAACAAGGCTTTTCTCGCCTGGGCAGCACTGTGCTGTGGCTTCAGGGACTGTTCCTGGATTTATCCCCAAGCCTACCTCCCCAGCATTCCCAAAAGTCCCAAGGGCTGCCCACTAGCCTTTGAATAAAGTCCTCTGCTGCTAAGTTGAACAAAGTTGGCTTTTTGCCTTGTGACTAAGAAAGAGCCGAGGCCCAGCCGCTGGGTTCAAATCCCAGATGCCCTACCTGCTAGCTTGTGTCCTTAAGCAAATTTCTCTCCATGACTCAGGTTCCTCATCTGTAAATGTCCCATAATACCTCTCGTGGAGTTATGATGAGGCTTAAGCGAGTTATTACACATAAAGCCTTTAGAATAATGTCTGGCACACGGGAAGCCCTCAGTAACTGTGAACTATTATCATCGCGCTGGGTATATTTTAGCAAGAATTGGTTGATGTCAGCCACCTCCAAATACAAAGGAGAGACGAGTAGCCATTAAACCATTGCCTTTTATGGCACATATTTTAGATTTTCTCAAACAGAAGAAATCTCTTTATAGTAAAATAGCTTCCAACTTGATACAGAACAGAGAGTGTGTATTTCGCTTTTCCATGGTGATCAGCAGTTTAGAGGGTGATCACTCTTTAAATCCAGCATCTGTTAATGTTTAAACCAATTCATAGTTGTCCTCGGAGCACATGATTTCGGACAAAGACAACAACCAACCAGAGTGCCAAAACCAGAGTGCTCACTAGCTGGTTTGCATAAAATGCAATGATTTGAACAAAATCTCTGTATGAACTGTGTATGTACTCATTCACATCAGTGTGAACAGAAACTTTATTATTATTCTCAAAAATTCCTCTAAATATTTGCCCTTTCAGATTCTGGAATGGCGATGCTAATTTTAATGTTACATTCTTGTTTCCTTCTTGGCAAATTTCATTGTTTTGCTTTAGTGTTCTAAATTTTTTTTTTAATGTCTCCAACATTTCCAACACATGGGCAATTTAAAAAAATCTGGCTCTTTCCTTTTTTTAATTCCTGTTCATTTTGATTAAAAAAAAAAAAATAGGAAGGAGGGAGTCCCTTGCATTTTCCAAAGTATATTTTACAGTTCTCAAGTTGGCCACTCGTTTTTCTAGAGACAATTCATTTATTCGTTCAACGCAGAGCTGTTATCTTGACTTGAGCTGGATTGGGCTAGATGCCAGGGATGCCTTGATGAACAACATCAAGACCCTATTCCCAAAGAGTTGACGGATCAGTAGGAAGAGAGACAGAGAGACAGGCAGTTCTAATACCCCTTGACCAAAGGTAAATTTATGGTGCTATGAGAGCACAGCAGAGGGGCACCTAACTCAGACTCAGGGGGTCAGGAAAGGATTCCCACAGGAAATGGCATTTAGCTGGGACATGTACACTGAATGAGTTAGCCCAGTGGATACTAGCGTTCTTCTTGAACCTGTTTGTGGAAGGGTGTAAAATTCAACTGTATAATGCTATGAACATAAGTTACGAGTCTTTTCTTTTAGAAAAGACAGTCACAATTTCTCATGTCCTATAAACATTTGGTTTCTTTTGACAAGCGAGGTATAAATACAATAGATTCTAAACTGAGAATTTCATATGTATTTGCAACATAAATTGTATTCCTCATCTTAAAATACCTTATAAACTTGTCTTAGCTCGGGTCGCTATAACATAAAAATAGCCACCCACCATAGACTGGGTGACTTAAACAACAACCAGTCATTTCTCACAGTTCTGGAGGTTGAAAGTCGGAGATCAGGGCGGCAGCATGGTCAAGTTCTTGGTGAGGGTTCTTTTCCTGACTTGTAGAAGGCCCCTTCTTGCTGTATCCTGCATGAAGGAGTAGGGTGAGCTCTGGTGTCCTTATCCTCTTATGGGGCATCAACTCTATCATGGGGATTCTGCCCTCAAGACCTCGTCTAAACCTAATTACCTCCCCAAAGTCTCGCTTCCAAATACCATCACCTTGGGGATTTGAGCTTCAACGTATAGATTTTGAGAAGAAAAACATTCAGTCCTTATGCAATACTTTATTGTATAGTTATCCTTAGGTTTTAGTTTTCCTACGTGAAAAATAGGTAAGTTCATTTTAGTCATATGGTTTCCTGGGAATAAGTCAAATTCACTAAGAATGAAATAATATTTTTTTCATTTTAATTAATTAATTTATTTATTTATTTATTTATTTTGAGAGAGAGAGAGAGAGAGAGCGATAGAGAGAGCAAGACAGAGAGCGAGCAAGGGAGAGGCAGAGAGAGAGGGAGAGAGAGAGAACCCAAGCAGGCTCCGTGCTGTCAGCACAGAGCCCGACACGGGGCTCAAACTCACAAACCATAAGATCACGACCTGAGCAGAGATCGAGAGTCGGATGCTTAACAGACTGAGCCACCCAGGCACCCCAAGAATGAAACAATGATTTTGAAGCCCAATAAACATAAAAAACTACAAAGCAGTTTCTTTAACTCACATTGAAAATTTATACATAAAACATACTGTTTTTTAATAACAAATTAGGCATAACGATTATTTTCTATTTTTGCTCAAGATACTTCTGCAGTGTATGTGGGTGGCTACTCGAAAGAATAACATCCATGAGGACATGTTGCATCCGTATCGTATATATTTTTCCTGACACATACAATACAAAAATACATCGCACTGTGTTTTTTTAATTCTAACATACTGAAATATATCAAGGTTGCCAACTCTTACCAATCTCACCTCTCTCGTTTCCATTACATAGTGCTTCGCTAGCTAATCCCAAGCCTAGGTCAAACCTCTCCCCTGCAAATTGTTGAAAGTATTCTTTTCGTCAGGTTGACCATCAACACTTTCTCACAGACCTCCAAAGGCACTCAGTACTGCTCAGTCCCCCTTAGTTCCCCTGGGCAGGTTTATCATTCTCCTCTGCGACGGCTATTTTCAATCTCCCTTCCTCCTAACCATCTCATGCCCCCTTTCCCTTCTAAGCTGATGACCTTGCCTTAGTTTTCACTTAAGCGACAGAAATATGGCGGAAACAAATCTCAAAATCATAAATGCGAGTGTGAGAAAATACATTTATTTTTCTATAACCGAATGGAGCCTTCTCGCTCTCATTCCACAGATGGCGGAAAACTGAATCCCAGGTTCCTTGGCCACTTCAGGATTTTCTCAGTACCTTCAGACTCTGTCCATTCAGGACTGCTGTCTGCCCTTTATGCGTCTCAGAGTGGCATTTAAGATCCGGGGGGTTTACATCGTGTAATCAGGAAGAGATATATATTCCAGCTCTGAACACTGAAAGGTCTGGAAAAAAATGACCATCCTAAGCAGGAATTTGGATCTAACAACAGTGCTTCCCGCTAAAAGACACCAGGGCTTCTAAATTCAAGACGGCAGAGTTTTTAACTTCATCTTTTCAATATGAAAATCGTTTCTCCTGTCACTCACAGCATGCATCTTGCTCGTCACGTATGCTGGAAATTATTTCATATAATTCCTCATTGGATTTATCCTAAACTACACACAAAGCAATTTAAGGTTAACAACATGAGCAGTTTTAGCAATAGGATTATGGAAAGTATTTTAAAAATTATTTTTGCCAAAGCTCTTCCTCTGCTTTTTCAAATTTTTGAAAACTTAAAAAAAATTTTAATGCTTATTTATTTTTGAGAAAGAGAGAGAGTGTGAGCGGGGGGCGGGTAAAGAGAGGGGGAGCCACAGAATCTGAAGCAGCTCCAGACTCTGAGCTGTCAGCACAGAGCCCGACATGAGGCTGGGACCCACGAGCCATGAGATCACGACCTGAGCTGAAGTTGGACGCTTAACTGAGCCACCCAGGTGTCCCCCTGCTTTTGTAAAATAGCTGTACTATTTCTCTATGGTCAGACCATATTATTACTACATACTTTCTCCTTTCCTTTCTATATCTCAGTTAGTGTTAACTTTTTATACAAGTATATATTTAGAGCTTACCATGTTAAGGTCTTTCCTACAATTTTGGTTATCTGAAATACATTTTTTAGTTTCTTAAGAAATTACTCATAGAAACAGTATTTTCTGAATTCTGGAGTTTTGATTAAGTTTGTCCATTTTAGCTGGATATAAAATCCTTGGCTCCCATGTCCTTTCCTGGAACATTTTAAATATGTTATTCCATTTTTTTTTTTTTTTAGCATAAAGCATTTTAGCATAAAACTGTCAAAGATTTCGAGGACAATATGATTTTATTTCCTCCATGTAAGTGACCTGGTCTTTTGCTGGGTGCCCAAAAGTTTTTTTTTTAATCCAATAATTTTATTAGATTATATTTCAATATTGGTCATTCTGAGTTGTGTTTTTGATTTTTATTATGATTGCTGTTTAGTATAGGAAAGTCTTTTTTCTTTTCTTTTTTTTTTTTTTTGTGATTCTTGTTATTTGTCCTGTTCCTTGACTTGGTTTTTGTCCTCAGAGCCTCCTGTTGTGTATATACAGGGTCTTTTTGCCTGCCTTCTATCTTTGTCATTTTCTTTCTACTCTTCCTTAACCTTTCTATACTTTATTTTTTTGTATTAAATGCTTACTCTATTTTTTTAATTAAAAAACCTTTTTTTAAACGTTTATTCATTTTTGAGAGACAGAGAGACAGAGCATGAGCGGGGAAGGGGCAGAGAGTGAAGGAGACACAGAATCCAAAGCAGGCTCCAGGCTCCGATCTGTCTGTCCCCCTGACGTGGGACTCGAACTCATGAACCGCGATATCATGACCTGAGCCGGAATCAGAGGCTCAACTGAGGCGCCACCCAGGTGCCCCTAAATGCCCCTTTTGATCTCCAATGTTTCTTAAAGCATGATGTGTTCTATTTATCCATTCTGTGTTTCTTCTGGCTTAGATTTTATTTCAGAAAAATTCTTTTTTTTCTTTTTTTTTGTCATTCTTCCCTTAGCTCTATGTCCCCATTTCTGAGTTTTTTTCTCTTGACCTATTCTCTTCTTTTAGATGTATCATTTTCTTAATGTGTTTTGTATTATTTTGAAATATTGGCTTATGTTTTTCATCTATTTGAGGACATGTCTTTCTGGCTTGCTTTTTAGAAATGTTATCTTGTACTTCCTTTTCTTTTTTCCTAAAATAACTTTGCATGGGATTTCACCTTAATCCCCTTATACTGCTCATTTTTATATGAAATTTATATTCCTGAACTTGAGATTAACATTTCCAACTTCATGGGCCTCGAACTCCCTGTCCTGTTGTTTGTGAGGTATTTGAAAACATAATGGCTTGCTTTTCGAGGTTTCTTAGCCCTGTTCCCTTTCCCTATTTTCATACAGACTTTCCTTTTTCCCGTGACACCATTGACCATCTTCTGAGTAGTTGTGATTGGATTGCCAAGACTTTCACTTCAGTGACGGATGTGGTCCTGCAATGGAGCTTTTGCTAGTTGGTTTTGAGGGCTTATAGGTCCAGACTACCCCAGCAGCTTAAGACCTTATCATTGACCTGTTGTGGTAGCGTGAAACCTCCCCCTAGATTTAGCTGCTGTTCCCAAACTGTCATGCAGAGCACTCAAGTAAGTACCTGTGGTTGCTCTGGAGTTCTTAGGTCTGTGCGTTACCCATTGCTTTCTTCTGCTTTCTCCTTCAGAAACACCGATGTCCTGCAGGTTTTAAAGCTGTCAGGGTAGAGCTCACCTATATTTTGGCGTTGATGAGGTTACTGTTTTACTTAGTGTTTTTGTAGATGTTACCTACGGATTTTTGTTTTTGCTATTCTAATTTCTGGATGCTCCTATGGGTGGGATTTGGGAAGATTCAAAAACAGTAGCCTCCTCTATAGCTGTCTGCTCCAGCTTCCTCCAGTGAAGTCCTTTAAAACCGTAACCAGAAGGTGTTAGGCGTTACCCTCTTACGATCCTCTAAAGACTTTGTATTGCATTTAGAATAGACAGGAAAGACCTCACCGTGACCGAAATGATCACACATAATCTGGCCTCCACTTGCCTCTACTTTATACTCATTTTCCCCTATCCTCTCTACAGCAAATTCACTGATCTTCTGTGTTCCTCAAATAAACCAAGGTCGTCCCCACCGCAGAGTTTCCCGCTTGCAGTCTTCTTTGTCTAGAAAATTCTTTACCCGGCTGTCCTTATTGCTGAATCATCTCATTCTTTAGCTCTCAGTACAATGGCCAAGTCCTCAGGAGGGACTTCATGAATACTTTTTCTCAATTATCACTCCCCTCTCCCACTGTAGTCATTTGGGGTCCCGTCATGCCATTCATTTCCTCATGGCATTTGTCCGATATTCTTATTTATTTGTTTGGGTGTTTATGCCCTTATCTTTGTATTGGTATCATCTATAATGTCGTATCTCCAAGCACCCTCTTTAGAAATGAAGGATGTATTGCCACAGTTACAGAAAGCACGTCCAGAGAACAGCACTACATTGTCAGTTCCCTTCAGGAAGTGCCTTTCCAGTCCTTTAGCCTCCACTGTAAAGGGCCATCTCAGCTTCACAGTTCCCTATGGAGTCAGTTCCATTGATCTCCACTGATACTATGTCGCTGCTATATTCAGCTCGCCTCTGTCACCAGCCATCCCACTTTGAGCACAATGGGAACATGAATAGAATTGTGAGAGTCATAGGAACAGGGTATCTGCATGAGCCCAACGGTGTGACCTCCCACTTACTAAGTCTGGTCTAGCTACTGCTACAGCCAGTGGTAGCAGTAATGTGCAAGTAACAGAAACTAACCCCGATTCTCCAGTAAAACATTATCTTCAGGAAGGCCAGGTATACTCTAAATCAGACATTTATGTGGGGCCGGGTTCCCATTGTTGAAATACACGGGTCCATGAAGCAATGGGTAGAAATAGGAGTGGTCTTGCTTACCATAACTCTCGGTGACCCACTCAGGAAATCCTTGCTTCTTGTCTCTACAGTTCTGTGCTCCTTGAGTTTGGAGCTTCTTCTTTTTTATTTTAAGTTTATTTATTTATTTTGAGAGAGACAGAGGCACCATGAGTGGGAGAGGAGCGCAGAGAGACGGAGAGAGAACCCCAAGCAGGCTCCACACTGACAGCATGGAGCCTGATGCGGGACTCGAACCCACGAACTGTGAGATCATGACCTGAGCTGAAATCAGGAGATGGATGCTTACCTGATTGAGCCACCAGACACCCCAGATTTGGAGCTTCTGATTCACAAGGAGAAATGCTTCTACCAAGGGACACATCAATGGTCCCTTTGACTTACAAGCTACAACTGTTGTCTAGGTACTTTTGTCTTTGAGTACCAAGGGACCAATAGGAAAAGTACTTATTATCTTATTAGGGATAATTGACCCTGATTATCAGAAGAATGTAAGGCTGCTCTTATACAAGGAGGGCAGAGGAGAAAATATTCGGCCCTTAATAATCCACTTGGGCATCTCTTGGTAGTCTCTTGTCCAATTTTGATGGTTAACGGACAGGTGTAGCTATGCTGGCCTGAAGAAGTCACAGTCACGAGCATCTCAGACCCTTCAGTGATGAGGGTCTGACTCATACTGCTACGTAAGCAGAGGTGCTGCCTGAAGATGAGAGGGATGTAAAATGGAGAGTGGGCGAAGGATTCATTGAGCTTCAGTTGCAACTCCAAGACCACATCAGTTCTCCCTTTCTATTAAGTATTTTGGGGGCCTTGGTAACCTTTTGTATCCAAGTTTCCCTCAATAACAGAGGCCTAATGGAATCCAAAGGGGTTGCTCGGAGAACTTGTATTAATAAATGTATTCAATGACCATATAGGATGGACAGCTGTGGATGCCGTCATACACTATCCAGACTTTCCTTTAAGAGTGGAGGGTTTATTTATTCCCCCAGTCACTGGAAGTGCTGCGAGTGGACAATTTCCTGTTGTTAGCCCTCTGGCGGAAGTGACTCGCTTGACAAGGGTTGTCTCACCTGAAGCATACTCCCTTTCTGGGCACCCTATATGCTATGACTGATCATTGCATGTTTAGAAAGGCCAGTGCCATGGATCCAATTTAAATCAAGTCTAATGGGCCATCCCAGTCTCAAAGATACCCATTGCCCAACTTTTCCTTCCCCCAATCCATATGTGTTGATCCCAAAGGCACTACCTAATAACCTCCTGTATGAAAATCACTGTTTCACAGTCTGCTGCCAGGGAACCCAACCTTTAAAAATTAGCTAGAATTGCCTTGGGTTTCATATGACAGAAACCCTACCTTCATAGCTAACCAAAGTAGTTTACATATCTTTGAGTAAATGGTGCATTGTGTCCATCAAGGAACGAGGTTCCTTCTAGCTTTCTGCCATATCACTACTGGACTTTGGATTTCATTTCCATGGAAGAAGATGGTTTGCTCCACTTCTAGGCATCATTTGCATGCTCTAGGGAAGAAGCGTGGAGAGTGGAGAGCAAAAGACAAAGGAGCATGCCTTTTAAGACTTTTAAAGAAGTCCTACTTAGCAACTTACAATTATTTGTTAGTGGCCAGAATGGGTCACTTTGCCATCCTTCGCTGCACATAAGACTAGGCAGGTATTTCCAATGGGGTACATTATTGCTCTGAACTAAGTCGGGGCTCTGATAGTTAATAATAAGGCAGAATGAAATGACTAGACAGGCAACCAGGGGTGTCCTTTTTCCTGCATAGCATGTAAACTCCTGAAAGGCAGGAACCTCACCTGTCTTCTTCACTTCCATATCCTCAATGCCTAGAACAATGCCTGACCTATAATGGTAAACAAGTAGTTGATGCCTGAATGACTTCTTCTTTGATCGGGATGTATTTCCTATTATAACATGTTGAAAATATCATGATCAGAAGAGTATGTGGTTTGACTAGGGAAGAGGAGGGCAATACCATAAATGGAAATTAAATTTAAAAAAATTTTTTTGTGGAAAGGATAATGAAATACTAAGATTAAATAATTTAATTTGTCCTTTGTTATTGGCAAATCGGAAGCACTGCATTTCTGATCAAAAACAGACTGGTAGACAAAGCCTTTAAGAAACCTACGAGGAGCCAGGGTTATTTGATCTTACGTCCCTGGCAATGGCATAAAAGGACTCCCATGAACATCTGTTGAGTGAGCATTGGTAGAAATGAGCATTTATGAATTAGAAGTAGTTGCAATTTTCAAGTTCTTATGTAAAATAATCTCTTGAGTATTTGAGAGAATATATGTATAGCTTAGTCACGTAAATTACGATATTAACACATATGTGATCCCAAGAATATAAGACATGGAAGCCAAGTTGGTTCAAAGAACTTTGTATTAGTAAAACATTGTTAAATTTTAATAGGAGTGTATGCGTTTTCATAAAGAAATCCTAAGTACGAGTTCTTCATAATCTTTGTATTGTACTCTAGTGATGTAAAAATAGGAGTTAGCTTAACTAAAAGGAAAGAAGGGGACAGCTAGTTAGGAAACTAGAGTGTCTGTCTGTCTGTCTCTCTTTCTCTCTCTCTTTAATACCTTGAAAAGAATTATGATGGGAAATTGGAACATTGAGAAAGTCAGATTGTAATAATTTATCAAAATACAATTTACAAATCCTTTAATTGGATTTGTGCTTAGGACAATGGAAATACACAGAGGAAACTTGAAAATATATTGTATCAACCAATACACTACTCAGTTACTTAAACTTTAGAAACATCCTAGCAAGCACTTTTAATTTTTTTTTTCAACGTTTATTTATTTTTGGGACAGAGAGAGACAGAGCATGAACGGGGGAGGGGCAGAGAGAGAGGGAGACACAGAATCGGAAACAGGCTCCAGGCTCTGAGCCATCAGCACAGAGCCCGATGCGGGGCTCGAACCCACGGACCACAAGATCGTGACCTGGCTGAAGTCGGACGCTCAACTGACTGCGCCACCCAGGCGCCCCGCACTTTTAATTTTTAAACCCCTGTATAGTTCAGTGAAAATTAAATTTGTCGGCTTTTAAATAATTCAAACATCATTCATCAAAATACAGCTTTGTAAGATTTAGTTCACATCCAAAGAGAAATTCGTTTTATAAGCAATTTGCATTGAAAAACAGGGTGTTTAATCCACATTTCAAGGAGCCTAAATCTGGAAGGCTTTATTGGATCAAGTTTCCAATTTGAAACCACGAAATTAAAATGTGTTAAAAACTTTGAGGAATGCCTGCTATTCCTGTTAATAATTTCCTAAACTTCTATTTGAAAGCACGCATACAATATATTCAAATAGGCTATGTAATTCAGAGTCATGAATCTTGGACACATGTGGAAATAGAACCCAAACTGTCGGCCTGAAGGGTGTAGATTCAGAAACTCTCACTTGCCTAGACATATGTAAAAGGTTGCAGGGGTAGGACTTCCAGAAAGATATTGGCATGAAGACCCAAGGTGCATGATGTATGAAGGGAAAAGGAATCTATGCTTTAAGTCTGACTACTCAGTGGGCCAAGACTTCTAAGACCCCTGAGCCCCAGGGAAACCAGAGATATCCTTTTATCCCCTGCACAATATGTCAGGTGGTTAAAGACTCACCCTGAATAAAAAGTATGGGGAAAACATTTAGGGTTGCCAAGGAGGGCCTATTGAGCATGTTTTGGTATCATATCACGGGCAGTCTATTCCCTTTTGGACCAAGCCAGAGTCCTGGATAGACTGTGGGGTGGTGACCCCAACAGAGAGCAAGTTAATAAACCTGGCATTCCCAGTTGCTCTGTGAAATGGAAAGACACAGAATGTTAGTGCTTTTAAGCTTTTGCATAACCACACCACCAATAAGGAAAAAACTTCCCTTGGAAGTGGGGCAGGAACATCCATTCGTAGCTATTATGCGGGTAATAATCAAGGTAGAACGAGACTCCTGATACATTTGGAGCATCAGGCTATGCCAGCTACAGCTACCTTGTAAGTCATAAAGCCAGGTGGGAATCTGGTGGAAGATAGGAATTTATGAGAAACCATGGAGAAGGAATTAGAAAGGACTGGGGTCCCTGGGAGATCACTGATGGCCTGAGATATAAATAATGAAATAGAGGCACACAAGACTGCTAGACCGTAAAGAACTCTCCATTGCTCTTGTCGTGAGATCTAATCTGTAATGTTTCTCAGTGGGCTCTATGGACCACCTGCATTGGAATCAGCAGGGATGCCTGTTGAAGTTGCACATTCCCAATGTGTACACTTTTTGATTGTAATTTTAGGATTTCCTTATTTATTTGTATAATGTTCTTTTATTACTTGTAACCCTCCACTTCTTTATAGAAAACATTCAAGGCTTCGTTTTTGTAGCCCACTTTCTTTTCTGTCTCTCTTTTACTATGTTAGAATACACATGAACTAAAATTTATCATTTTAACTCTTTAATTTTGTTTTAGAGAGAGACAGAGAGAGAGAGAGAGAACACAAGTGGGGGAGAGGAGCAGAGAGAGAGAGAGAGAGAGAGAGAGAGAGAGAGAATCCTAAGCAGGCTCCACACTCAGCACAGAGCCCGACATGGGGCTGGAACCCACAACCCTGGGATCATGACCTGAGTTGAACTCAAGAGTCAGATGCTCATCCAACTGATCTACCCAGCCCCCACCCCCCCCCCCCCCCCGCCGCCTGTTTTTAATTATTTTTCAGTGTTCAACCCAGTGGCATTAAGGACATTTACACTGTTGTGAAGCCATCACCACAATTCAGTTCCAGAACTTTTTCATCATTCAAACAAAAACTCTACTACACCCTTAAAAAAACCCCACATTCCCCCCTCCTCTCACCCCCTGGTAACCTGTTTCACTTCCTGTCTCTGTGAATTTGCTGACAGCCACTCTTGACCCTAGATCAGATTCTCAGAGTGTGGGGTGGCAGAACTGACTCAGGAATCTGCATTTTTAAAGTATATTTCTGCGGGGGGGGGGGGGGGCCTGGGTGGCTCAGTCGGTTAAGCGTCCGACTTCAGCTCAGGTCATGATCTCATAGTCTGTGAGTTCGAGCCCTGCGTCGGGCTCTGTGCTGACAGTTCAGAGCCTGGAGCCTGCTTCCGATTCTGTGTCTCCCTCGCTCTCTGCCCCTCCCCTACTCATGCTCAGTCTCTCTCTGTCTCAAAAATAAATAAAAACATTAAAAAATTAAAAAAAAAGAAAGCATATTTCTAGGATATTTATATATATATTGGACACTTAAAAACCACCATGAAACAGTCACCTTACACATTCATTACTCTAGATTTTGATGATTTTTTTTTTTTTTTTTAGTTTTCATTAAAATACCTTTGAGATAAAAACACCATTAATATCAGACACCTTAGTACAAATGAACTTATCAGGTGATTTCCAACCAGAACAACTGAAATGAGAGCCCAGGCAAAAGCCAGCTGTGGAGAGGGAAGCTTGACTACATAAACACTGACTCCCTACCCAACCAGTGGGTTACACAATAGAAAAGGCCCACATAGACATTCTCTCATGGTAAATAGTAATAAAGAGAGGAGGTTAGAGCAGAGGGAAATTGAACAACATAGATCAAGAGCACAAGGTGAAATCACTAAAGCAGATTCAAGTTTGCTCCAGTGTTTTCTGGGATCAAAAACCACACAGCTGTGTCCTCAGAGACTTTCATTCTGAGCAATCCAGGAAGTCGTTTTTGATTTCACTCTTTCCCCAATGCTTCTCTTCTCCAGCTCCAACTTTCCTGGAAAGCTAGCTTCCTTTTTTTCCCGCTTACAGTGTAATATGTAGGTGGGGGCTAGAGGGTCACAAAACTTAACTCAATAATAACTCACATACTGAAAAAGTAAGATTTCTTTATCTGGTCTGTAATTAATACAGCCATCCTCATAGGCTCCCAATCAGTGGCCAACAGTAAATAATAATAACAATAATAATAATAATAATATTTAAAGATTAGTCCAATCTAATATTTTACATTGGCTCTCTATTAAATCAAATAATTTTGTCTTTCACATGGACCTCCCCTTCCCTGCTTCTCTCCCTAAGATAATGACAGTAGACGAGGGGAGAAGGGAGACTAAGGATCCTTGAGTAAGGAGTCCTCTGGACCCTGGGGCAATGTCCTGTCCACTTGATTTGCTAGGCACCCAGCTGGTCTCTGAAGCTGAGGTCTGCAGTTGTTGAACTCATGGTCTATCCTTTTGGCGCAGGCTCTGTGCCTAGCACCACTCCCCATGCTGACTCAGCTTCACCTTGGCTCCTGCTGGCTTCACACTCTTACGTCTTTGCCAGGGTCTCCAGCAGCCAACTGGACAGGCTGTCCACTCCCAATCTTTATTGTGGGCTCACTTGCTCATGGCTGGCCCACTAGCTCTCAACTCAACATCCACATTAGTCATTTAAAACCAAGGTCTGCCTCTTCCTGACCAGGCCACAGCATTGCAGCATCATTTAAAAGTATACACTCTAGAATGTGAAGTTATCCCCAAATTTTAACTCTTATTTAAATATATACTTTTCTTTTTCTTTTTTTAAGTTTATTTATTTATTTGGAGGAAGGTGAAGTGAAAGAGGGAGAGAGGTAATCCCAAGCAGGCTCTGTGCTTTTAGCTTGAGCTTGATCTCATGACTGTGAGTTCATGACCTGAGCTGAAATCAAGAGTCGGTCGCTTAACCAACTGAGCCACCAGACACCCTTTAAGTATATACTTTTCTATCAGTATCTAGAGTTAGTCATTGGCTATATACCTCTTCTTCACCCCAAGACCCCGAACCTCTGACTTTGCTTTCCCTTTGTCCCTCCCCAGTAAGATATCAAGTCCGCTAGCTTATTCTGATTTGTGGTATACTAGATATGTCTAACGTTGATATAGAAATCAATACCTTCAAGGAGTTAACTTCACTGGTTAATTCACCTAGTGGTACCAGGGACACTTCCTTATTTGTTTGACAAATTTTAGTAAAAATAATGAGCAATATTCATTCAATAAATATTTATTGATTACCTGCCGTGTGCTATTATGCTAGATGATGGGGAATATAGCTCCTTACAAGATGGATAAGATCTCTGATTTCACAGAACTTATTTTGCTGTTTTCCCTCAGTGGCAAATTGAGGCCATTGCTGTTGGCCCACCACAGCAATCATGAAGGACTTCCTGGGACACAGGACTTTTGGTGCTAAAACTTAGACAGTCTTGGGCCAACTGGGATGATAGTAACCCTATCATATCACCGAGGCTTTTGTCCTTGGCTTTTGCTGATTTGGGAGCAGCTCTCAGCATTTTTTCTTTATTGAACAACGATCAAAAACAGGACAGTGAGTGAATTCCTGTCTTATGTCTCTTTATATGAGGAAAAAAAGCCTTTCCAAAAGCTATATGGCAGGATTCTCCTTTTATCTCGTTGACCGGGGTTGTGACATAAGCTTATGCCTATAGTGATAACCCTCAAAGGATATGAATTACTATAATTGGCTAAGATTAATCAATATTTATCTCCTGAGATTGGGAAGGGACATATGAAGCATGTATCTTACAAAATGTGAGCACATGCTACTTCTGTTAGAAAGAAGGGGAGGTCATGGCTTCTCTATGAACAACCAAGGCACCATTTGCAAAACATTAGGATAGACTTTTGCTGCTGTTGTTCATCCAGTAGATTACATATTTGTTAGATCTCCACAACCTAACCATATTCAATATTGCTGTTTAAGTTTGTGTAGTTTGCAATCACATAGTTATACTTGTAAAATTCTAAGTATAATGACAAACATTGTATAAAATGACTTCCCTTTCCCCCTTCAGAAAACTAGTAGAAAATTGGACAAAACTTTTGGAAACAACCATCACAAGGCACTAGAGAATGACCCAAGGCAGACAACAAATCGAGGAGAGTCTTCTCATGAAAAATTGTTACTGCATCGGGTAAGGTCAAAACAATGTGGCTTCTTCCCTGAAGATGCTCCTATCTTTTCCCTTCTTCCAGCCTAAGCATTAAAGACCATTAGCTGGTAGTGGTGGTTTTGTTTGTCATAGGTGGTGAAAATCAGGTTGTTTCTAGCTGAAGGTGGCAGATTCCATTTGCAGTGGGGAGACGAAACTTGTAGTTTTACCAGTCAGAGTCTACTATTTCAGCTGAAGGCATGTGGTTACCAACTAGAAATTTAAATGTGAGATTGGAAGTGAGAGTCATAGAAGGGCTGGCTTAAAACTCTCCACAAATCTCTAGATGATTGCTAAACTACATATATAGAGGGGAGATCTCAGAGAGTGCAACAAAAAGTGGGATCGAAGGAGATTTGAGAATTTGCTGTGCCTCTGAAAGCATTCCTGAGCCTACACACAGCTGGGTGAAAAAGGACAGCAGCTTTATGGGCTCAGAGTGGGTGAGTATAACCTCTGCCAAATAATTATCTGACCGCTAAACTATGCGGGCACAAGGAGACCTAATGGGACAAGGCTAAAATGAACAAATAAGTCTGAGCAAAGAGACCACAGATTATATATCATGGTATAGACAATCCCCAGATTGACTATAGGTAAGTTACTACAACAAACAAACAAAAAACACTTTGAAAAGATAAAATAGAATATAGAATTGCTGTGGCATATTATCTACAAGTTACAGTTTTCAATGAAAAAAAAAAAATACTGGATATTTAGGAGCACCTGGCTGGCTCAGTTGGTACAGCATGTGACTCTTGATCTCAAGGTTGAAAGTTTGAGTCCCACACTGGGTGTAGATATTACTTAAAAGTAAAATCTTTTTAAAAAATACTGGGCATTGAAAGCAACAAAACAAACATTCAGGTGGTTTTTTTTTTTAATTTTTTTAAATGTTTATTTATTTTTGAGACAGAGAGAGACAGAGCATGAATGGGGGAGGGGCAGAGAGAGAGGGAGACACAGAATCAGAAGCAGGCTCCAGGCTCTGAGCCATCAACCCAGAGCCTGACGCGGGGCTCGAACTCACGAACCGTGAGATCGTGACCTGAGCTGAAGTCGAACGCTCAACCGACTGAGCCACCCAGGCGCCCCTCAGGTGGTTTTTTTTTAATGTCAGTGGAAACTTCAAGTGGGCCAAGATGGTGGAATTTAATATAAAAAGACTTCAAAATAAATATTTTCAAAGAATTAAAGGAAAAATGCTAACTTTAGGTAAAAAACAAATAAGAACTCTCAGTAGAAAAATGGAAGCTATGAAAGGACCACATAGGAATTCTGGAGCTGAAAAAGTACAATAACTGAAATTAAAAATTCACTAGATAGATTCAACTTCAGATTTGAGGTATCAGAAGAAAAAATCAAGGAATTTGAATATATATCAATAGATTATTGAATCAAAGAAACAACAACAAACAAAAAGAAGAGAAATGGAAAAAAATGAATAGTCTCAGACATATATGGGGCAATACCAAAATTATCAGCATGTGTATAAATGAGGTCTAGAAAGAAAGAAGAGAGAAAAATGTATAGAAAAAAATTTGAAGAAACAATGACTCCCAGATTCTCAAATGTTATAAAAAATTTTAACTTACAGATCAAGAAGCTCAAAGAACCTCAAGTTAGCCAAAAACAAAGAGAATCACACCAAGAAATATCATTATCAAAATGCATAGAGAAAATCTTGAAAGCAGCAAGAGAAAAATGATAGATCACATATAGGGAACAACAATATGAATAAATAAATAGAAAGTAGAAATAAAATATATGAATAAATAAAATAGAAAGTAGAAAAACAGTACAGATAAATCAATGAAACTAAGTGTCACTTCTTTGAAAAGTGGACAAAATTGATAAAACTTTAGCTAGACTGATCAAGAGAAAAAGGACAGATAATAATTACCAATATCAGGAATGGTAAAAGGATATCACCATGGATCCTACACTTAAGGGATACTAAGGAAATATTTTGAGAAAATTGATACCAGTATTTTTGACAACGGAGAGAAAATAGACAAATCCCTAGAAAGACACAAATTACCAAAACTGACTCAAAAAGAAATAGAAAATCTGGAAAGACTATATCAAGTAAATAATCCAATCCTATAAAAAAGATCTTCCAGGAAATAGAGAATGAAGAAAACTTCCCAACTCATTTTATGAAGCCAGAATTTCCCTGATAATACAGCCAGAAAAAGGCATCACAAGGTAAAAAACACAAAGTACAGATCGATACAATTCACAAACATGTATGCAAATATCCTTGACAAAACATGAAAAATTCAAACCCTGCAACGTACAAATAGGATAATATATCATGAACAAGTGAGGCTTCTGACAGAGATGCAAGAATGTATTGATACTCAAAAATAATTACTACAATACACCTCTAATAAAGTAAATTAATAACGATAGAATTCTAATAATAGTCTAATGAAGAAAATTCTCAACATAGAGCATTTGGAAAAATTCTAACACCCATTTGTGATTAAACTTTTTTTCAACAAAATAAGAATAGGTGAGAACTTTGTCAATCTAATAAATCATCAACAAAGAAATTACATGTGAGACAATATCACATGTAATCGTGAAAAACTGAATACTTTCTACCAAGGATCAAGAACAAAACTTCTCTCACCACTTCTATTAAACATTGTATTGAAAGTTCTAGCCAGTGAAATAAGACAATCAAAAGAAATATAAGGGATATAGATTGAAAAGGAGGAAGCAAAACTTTCTTTATTCAAGGAAACATGGTGTATTTAGAATATTGTAGAGAATTTATGAAATACTACTGGAACTCATAGGTGAATTTAGGATGTCTATACACCAGAAACTATCTAAACCTTAGACTTAAAACATTTCATTCGTAATCACATTTAAAATACTTAGAAAAAAATTGAAGAAAAGATTTCAGGGGCATCTGGGTGGCTCAGTCAGTTAAGTGTCTGACTCCTGGTTTTGGGTCAGGCCATGATGTTATGGTTCGTAAGTTCAAGCCCTGCATTGGGTTTGCTCTGACAGTGTGGAGACTGCTTGGGATTCTTTCTCTCTCCCTCTCACTCTGCCCCTCCCCGCTCTCTCTCTCTCTCAAAATAAATAAATAAATTTTAAAAAAAGAGAGAGAAAAGATTTCAAAGCCTTTGTACTAAAGACACAAAACATTACTGAGAGAAATTAAAGATAACCTAAATAAATATTTGTGGCCTGAGAGACTCAAGATTGTTAAGATGGCACTCGCAAATTGATCTAAAAATTTAACGCAATCCACGTCAAAATACTAGCAGGGGGTGCCTGGGTGGCTCAGTCAGCTGAGTGTCCAACTCTTGATTTCGGATCCGGTCATGGTCTCACAGTCATGGGATTGAGCCTGGCTTGCATTGGGCTCTTCCCTGAGCATGGAACCTGCTTGGGATTCTCTCTCCCTCTCTCTTCTCCCCTCCCCCTGCTTGCATGTTCCTTCTCTCTCTCTCTCTCTCTCTCAAAATACATAAACATTAAAAAAAACCCAAAACAAAATACTAGCAGACATTTTTTATATGTGGAAATTGGCAAGCTGATTTTAAAGTTTATATGAAATGCAAAGGACCTAGAATAGTCACAACTATTTTTAGAAGGAAGGAAAATGTTGGAGGACATACAACACTTGCTTTTAAGACATACCATGTAGCTTTGGTGATTAAGACTGTGTGGTATCGGCATAGACATGTAGATCCATAAAAATGAACTGAGAGTCTAGAAATAAACTCACACAATTAGGATTGATTCATAGTCAACAAATGACCACGTAATTCAGTGGGGGGGGGAGTAGTTTGTTTCAATAAATGAAATTAGAATAACTGAATACATGGTAGAGAATGAATATTCTTTCCTCATGTGATAGACAAAAATTATTTTAAAATGAATGGTAGACCTAGACAGAGAGTTAACACTATAAAAGTCCTAGAAGAAATAAAAGGCAAAAGGTCTTTAGGACTTTCGGTTAAGCAGAGATTTCTTACATTGGACACAGAAAGAATTAACTGCAAAAAAAATGTGATAGGTTGGACAGCACCAAGATTTTTAAATGCATGCTCCTTCAAAAAGAAAATATGAGCAAGTGATTGGGAAAAATATTTGTAAAACATATGTTTGTAAAAGGAATATAAAAAGAACTCTTACAATTCATCAATAAGACAAACAGGTCAATATATGTATGTCAATCATACCTTAATAAAATGGTGTAACGAAGTAAAATAGACCCCAAAAATGAGAAAAAGAGGTGAATGGATACTTCACGATAGAAAATATACAACAGGCCAGGGGCACCTGGGTGGCTCAGTTGGTTAAGCGTCCGTCTTTTGGTTTCAGCTCAGGTCATGATCTCACTGTTCATGAGTTTAGGGCGCAGCTTAAACTAATAGCTAATAGCGCAGAGGCTGCTTGGGATTCTCTCTCCCTTTCTCTCTGTCCCTCCCTTGCTTGCTCTCTCTCTCTCTCAAATAAATAAACTTAAAAAATTAAAAAAAAAAAAGAAAGAAAGAAAATGTACCACAGGCCAAAACAAATACATGGAAAGCTGTTCAACATCACTGGATATTTGGGAATGCAAATTAGAATCGTAGTAAGATACACATCCACCAGAGTAGCTCTAATAAAGAAATGAAAGAACTGAATGGCAGTCCCTCAAAAAGTTAAACAGAATTACCATATCATCCAGCAATTTCACTTCTAGGAATAGGCCCCCAAATAACTGTAAACAGGAACCACAACAGACAGTTGTGCACCCATGCTCATAGCAGCATTGGTCACAAGAGTCAACAGGGAAATAACCCAAGTGTTCATCACCAGGTAAATGGATACACAAAATGGGGCATATCCATACAGTAGAATATTATTCAGTCTTAAAAAGGAATGATGTTATTTTTTTAAGTAATTTTTAATGATTGTTTATTTTGAGAGAGGGAGAGAGAGAGAGAGAGAGACAGAACATGAGCAGGGGAGGGGCGGAGAGAGGGAGAAAGAGAATCCCAAGCAGGCTCTGTGCTATTAGTGTAGAGCCCAAAGTGGAGCTCAGACTCACAAATTATAAAATCATGACCCGAGCCAGAATCAAGAGTTAGGTGCTTAATTGACTCAGCCACCCAGGTGCCCGATACCAGTTCCAATACGTGCTACAACATGGGTTAATCTTGAAAACATCATACTAAATGAAATAGGCCAGATACAAAAGGACAAGGGTTGTATGATTCCACCTAAAAGCAGGATTCAGAAGAGAGACAAAGTAGAGTGGTGGTTGCTAGAGTCTGGAGGGAGGGAGGAATGAGGAGTTAGTATCCAATGGGTACAGAGTTTCCGTTTGGGAAGGTGAGAAAGTTCTGGAAATGGCTAATTGTGATGACCGCACCATATTGTGAATGTACCCTTATGCCACAGAGCTACTCACTGAAAAGACGTTCAAAATGGTAAATTTCGTGCTTGCGTATTTTACCACTAATTGTTCCGCACTCAGTCTTAACAAGGTGTGAGTGTGGTATGTGGTAGTTTCCCCGCACCAAGCAGCGATTCAGCTGGAGGTCCTACAATTCAACTCAGGTCCATCCAGGGACAGCATCAGAGACCGCAGGGTAAGGCTCAGTCCCGCAAGACCGTCCTCCGCTTCAGACGCCAACCACAGATCCGTGTTGTTACCTGTGCTTCTGACCCACTGGCTATTGATCAGAGGTTCTCCCAATCTCCCCCTTAGTTTCAGTTAATTTGATAGAGCATCTCCTAGGATTCAGAAAATGAGTTTCCTCACTAAGTTACCAGTTTATTACAAAGGATATTGAAGGATATGAATCAACAGCCACATGAGGGCAAGGCAAAAGGGAATAGACAGAGCTTCCCCGCATGCCACTCTCCCTGAACCGCTACGTGTTTGCCAACTCAGCGCTCTGCAAATCCCATCCTTTGGGGTTTTTATGGAGGCTTCAGGATTGATCAAATCATTGTCCGGTGGCTATCAATTCACCCTCCAGCCCCTCCCCCCTCCCCCCTCCCCAGAGGTAGCGGGGAGAGTGGGGGACTGAAAATTCTAAATCTCTAACCACAAGGTTGGAGCCCTTGGCTACTGACCCTCCTCAGTAGGTGCTTTCCAAAAGGCACTTGATTAACATAACAAAAGACACCTTGATCCGTTTTCTGCACTTAGGAAACTTCAGCTGTGTTGTGAGGTGCTCTGTGACAGAAACAGGGCAAAGAATATCACATATAGATAAATAGACATTCCTTATAAATTACAATGTCACACCCACAATGAAAATGATTAAAATGGTAAATTGGGGGTCATGTATATTTTACCACAATAATCAAGTACCAACACTAAATGAACAAAAGACTGCTACATTTATTATTTTCTTTAACGTTTATTTATTTTTGAGACAGACAGAGACAGAGCATGAACGGGGGAGGGTCAGAGAGAGAGGGAGACACAGAATCGGAAACAGCCTCCAGGCTCTGAGCGGTCAGCACAGAGCCCGACGTGGGGCTCGAACTCACGGACCGCGAGATCGTGACCTGAGCTGAAGTCGGACGCTCAACCGACTGCGCCACCCAGGCGCCCCAAGACTACTACATTTAACGCAAGGATGAATCTCAAAAACTTCCTATGAGTGAAAGGAACAAGAGAAGACTGTACGTTAAGATTCCATATGTAGATCTACAAAAGCAAAACTTAGTGACAGAAGTAAATCAGTGGTGGCCTCATGCTGGGGAAGGAGCAAGAAGTTAATCCCATTTAGGGGATGATGCAATTAGCCTAAGACATGATTGTAATCTTAGGTTGAGGGACTAAATACGTTTGCTAAGTCTTACCACAATACACAATTAAAATAGATTAATTTTATCGTATATAAATTATACCTCAAGGAAACTGAAAAAAAAATTCCTTGGCTTCCCATCTATTCTGTTAGCACTGCAAGCTAACATTGATTAAGCCCATTTTCAAACTATAGGACTTCCTCAAAATATTTTTTTTTTTTAGTTCTAAATAGCATAATCGCAAGAGGATCCCGTAATCGCAAGTTTGTGAGAAACTTTGTAAAGACAGAATATAATTAACCATTTTCTGAGGGAATCTTTCACTTACATTTGGGCATATATTCTAGTATCTCCTATACAGTATTTCTACAGATGTTAGTTTGGTAGCGGGGGGTTTTAGGTTTGTCCACTTTTCCCATCAAATTAAAAGAAGAAATACCTTCTGTAAATAATACTTCCTCTCAATGGAGTTGTTTACGTTCTCAGCCTGAAAAATTTCCCCTCAAATTCCTTATTTGAGAAATAAGTTCACTTCCCAAGCAGCTAAGAGGACAACCTTATGGAGGTTCACATTTCGAGTTAGGGTCAGTTGTGAAGTATGTTGTGTTTCCTGCTATTTTAAAAAAAATTTTTAAGTGTATTTACTTTTGAGAGAGAGAGAGAGAGCAAGCAGAGGAAGGACATAGAGAGAGGGAGACACAGAATCCGAAGCAGGCTCCAGGCTCTGAGCTGTCAGCACAGAGCCTGACGCAGGGCTCGAACTCACCAGCGTTGAGATCATGACCTGAGCCTAAATCGGATGCTCAACTGACTAAGCCACCCAGGCGCCCCTGTTTTCTGCTATTCTTGACCCCCCCCCCCCCCGCCACTATCTCATTGCTCTCAGCTTTCCTGATGGTACTGCAGCATCAAAACCTACCCGTTTTCGCTCACATTTCTACTTAGTGCCCTAAGTAGACTGTTTGCTAAACTGACTTTAGAAACTAAACTAGGTTAATGCATCTGTTCCAGATAAAAGTTACATGTTAACCAGCTTCCTGAGAGAACTGAAGGGGATATTCCAACAGGGGGAATTTCAAGTAGATCTGTGATTGTAGATCTTACTGAGGAAGCCCGTTCTGGCTGGCCTTCATAGAGGAAGACAGAAGTGAATGTTGGGGGCCTTCCAGGAAGGCAAGCCCTGCAGAGAGATTTAGTTATAAGCCTAGTTTCAACAGCAATAACAGCTATATGGGGCTGTTCATCTTCTGAGAAATCAAATACCCATGAGCTATTTTAAATTCATTTATCCGGTTTCGGCTGGATTGCATTGTGAAATAGTAGTATGGTTTTCTTTTCCCATGTATTTGTCTTCTCATTTGTGTCCTCACTCGTACCCTGAAGGGTGAACTCCAAGCCCGTAATGAACCAGAAATCAAGCCTCAAAGAAACCGCTGACCCAAGTATGAGGTCCAAAGATTTGGATTTATGCTTTCGTAGCCAATCCTGACCTGCCCTCCTCCTTCCACTACTCAGCACACACACCCCACTGTGGGCGCAGGTGGTACAAGGGCCTGAAGGGAAACAGAAGTCAGGGACAGTGGGGCAGCAGAGGAAGCTGTGGAGGACTGGATTCTCAGTAAGGAAAGCAATCTTTTTTTCCTTTAATTTTAGAGAGGGAGAGAGCGCACGAGTAGGGGAGAGGAGTAGAGGGAGAGAATCTGAAGCAGGCTCCACGCTCAGCACAGACCCTGACGTGGGGCTCGATCCCTGGGATCATGACCTGAGCCAAAATCAAGAGTCCGACGCTCAACCGACTGAGCCACCCAGGCGCCTCAGGAAAGCAATCTTTTAAAAGTTCATCAGTACTTCCGATATCTCCGTCTGAGCCAGAGGCAGGTTTACGAGGAAGCTGGCAAAGCTTAAGCTTTTTGGCACCCCTCCAAGATCCTTTGCAAGGCCTGGAAGGGGCTCTAGCAAGGAATTCATATGGTCAGATATTTTTTGTGGTGAGTAAGTGCTCAGAGAGACTTTCCAACCAGGCCTTCGTGGAGGAGGAAAAATTATTTTCCTCTACCCTTTTAGGTTCTTCATGGAAACACTCCTGTAATACAAATACTGATTAACAGTACAACAAACAAATGTCTAATAACATGTAAACTTCCTAAATACATGGGAGGGAGCTAGGACAACTGAGTCCATCCTTGAAATGACCTAACCCACCACCTTAAATATCATCTCCAGCTCCAGTAGTGAGCAGGAAAAACATGGTAAATAGGGTCAGGTTGTTATGCAGATTGAAGTCATTGCCTTCCCCACTGACAGGAGTTTCTAGAGATTTAGAGTCCTGCTCTTCCTGATACAGTGGCCCCCTTATTCTATGGTTCCAGTCACCTGTGGTCAACCATGGTCTGGAAGCAGATGATCTGCCTTCTGATATAAAGTCTGAGGTCACTGCCAACCTAACATGAGGTCACGTGCCGGTGTCATTCACCTCACTTCATCTTATCACGGCGGTGCTCACTGAGTAGGCATTTTATCACCCCAAATATCACAAGAAGGCTGTGTACAGTATCATATTGTCAGAGAGAGAGAGAGAGAGAGACAACATTCACATGACTTTTATTCCAGTATACCGTTATAATTATTCTATTTTATTAGTTATTGTTGGTAATCTCTTATTATACCTAATTTATAAATTTAACTTTATCATGGGTACGTATGTGTAGGAAGAAGCATGGCGTACATATAGGGCTCAGTGCCATCCATGGTTTCAGGCTTCCACTGGGGTTCTTGGAACACATCCCTTGTGGATAAGGAGGAGACTACTGTACAGAGAGGGAGAAGCCCTTACAAATGGAGAGTTTTTCCTAGGAATGCAAATGTGTCTTAGAAAAAAGGTAACTTCCACTTAGTTTTCAGAGCTTCATCTGTGTTTGTGGGTGCTTAAAAATTGCCAGCTTAAAAGAAATAATATGCCAAAGAAGCATAATCTGTAGTGGTACATTTTGCTCCTCTTCACCTTAAAATATAACAAGCAAAAGTTTTAAGCCTAATAATACATAAAACACAAAGGGGAAGAAGACCGTAACTTCGAGCAAAAAGGGCCAAGGACTTAAACTGAGACCCATCAGTGCAGGCTGTGAGATATTCAACAGTGACAATTAAGAATGGTATCCCTTTCACTCTGCCATCCCTTCTGTCACACTTTCCTTTAGGTAAGATGGTATATTCAAGGATATAGCTACGGGGAAGTTTTATTCGCGGGTACATTTAGATCGGGTTTTATTGTTTTTTGTTTTTTGGGTTTTTTTCAACGTTTTTTTATTTATTTTTGGGACAGAGAGAGACAGAGCATGAACGGGAGAGGGGCAGAGAGGGAGAGAGACACAGAATCGGAAACAGGCTCCAGGCTCCGAGCCATCAGCCCAGAGCCCGACGCGGGGCTCGAACTCCCGGACCGCGAGATCGTGACCTGGCTGAAGTCGGACGCTCAACCGACTGTGCCACCCAGGCGCCCCTAGATCGGGTTTTATTGTGATAGAGGGTTCATAGTCACCTCCGATGATAGTCATGTCATCGCTAGCTGTTGCTTCGTGGCGGAATGGCTTTGGGGTTCCTCTTAGTGCCTGCTACACCATCCCCCTTGGGGCGTGACACGGAGAGGCAGAGCAAGGGGACATCTCACTACTTGATCACAGGGCCCACACCGGGTAGTACAGAAGGGACCTAGTGTCAAATGCGGGGAAGCTTGTTGCATGAAACTGTAAGTGTTGCCTTTGATTCTCACTGATGCCTATTCAAAACAGAAATTCTCTCCTGTCATGACTGCAATGCAAGGGCAAACACCCTGCATTTTTTCCTTTTGTGATGGGGATTATATACGATGCAATTTATTAAAATTCCTAGGAGAGAGCAGAAACTTGTAGCTGTACTACAAAGAACAAGTGTATCTGTGTGCGAGGGTACATGAGTTTTGTATCCCAGACATTTTTCATGCTAGAGGAAGGACTGGATTATCTTCCCATTTTCTGTATAAAAAAACCATTACAAAATTGTTGCCCCATGAAGAGGTGATAAAAGTTTGTGCAATCATAATATGTAAGGAAGATAATATAATAGAGGCGTTTCATGCAGTTAATTAATAAAAATATCATGTAAGTTTTCTGGCTTTTGTTAGGATTATGGTATATGTCTGTGTGTTATGTATATAGTCAGGGTTTTCCTGAGAAATAGAATGAGTAGGATACATATAGGTGTATATAAGAGGTGTTTTTTCTAGAAGTTGACTCACAGTTAATGGAAGCCAAGGAGTCCCATGGTCTACACCTGCAGGCTGGAGAATGAGGAAAGCTGGTAGTAGAATTCAGTTTGAGTCCAAAGGGGCCTGGGTATTGGGGAGCTGGTGGTGAAAGTCCAGATCTGTGTACCCCAACCCAAGAACCGGGAGCGCCAGTGTCCAAGGACAAGAGAAAATGGATATCTCGGCACAAGCAGAGAAGGCAAATTTGCCCTTCCTTCATTTTTTTGTTCTGTTACGTCCTCAACAGACTGGATGACGCCCACCCATGTTGAGCGGCCACCTGCTTCACTCAGTTCGATAATTCAAATGCTAATCTGTTCTGGAGATACCTTCACAGACACACCCAGACATAGCATTTTAACAGCTATCTGGGCACCCCAGAGCCAAATGGACACACAAAATCAATCAGCTTTGTAAACTTCATAATTTCTTACAATTGTTTTTGTCATTTTACATAAATATTAACTCTCATACCTAATTCTGGATTTATCATTTTCTATTCTTTGATTTAAGAGGGCCCCCAAATTCTATTAATTTGGGGCCCATAAAATGTGCATCATTGTTCCCTGCATTTGATTATTTTTCTTTTCAGCTGGTTTAGACTCCAGGGTCGGCCACCACACCCTCTTTTTTGCAAACACCCTTAACACCATTGCCTTCTCTCCATTTCCCTAGTAAAGCCCCAGCGAAGGGTAAGCAATAATGAGCCCTTTCTCAGCACCTGCACACAAGCAACTGAACTGGGCCACCGGAAAACACAACACTGGTGCCGATCGGACTCACTTTAAGTTCAGAACCACCCATTTCAAACGAGCTCAATGCTGGTCAGCAATCCTTCTGCCCCTCTCTTCAGGTGCATGTTTCCCACTTTCTGAAATAATCATGCCACGGTGCGTTCTTAGTCAAACCTCCTACATCTTCATTGACCATATCTGCACACTGAGCTGCCTCATATTCCATTGATAAAGCAGATACCATCACACAAGACTTTACTTCTTCTACCAGGAAATTTCCAACACATGCTCCCTTTTCCAAGGGAGAACGTCTTTCTTTGCTCCTGTTAAAGACCAAACCCTCCACTTCGTTCTAGATCCATCCTCCTCCTGCACATGTCACTTGTCTTTCCTGCATCATCAATTTATCCCTTTCCCCTGGATCATCCCCATCACCAGACTAACTCCAGTATCTCCTACTACAGAGGGAACAGACAAAGGAGACAGAGAGAAGCAGAGACAGAGACAGAGAGCAGAGATCCTGGCTCTAGGATAAGAGTATGCTCCTATACTCTTTGTAGACGCCTATAAACTTTCCAGCTATTGACCCATTTCTCTGCTCCCCTACATAGCAGATCATCTCAAAGATGTTTCTATAGCTATTCTATAAGCAACCCCAGCACACATGCTCTCCCAATAAGGCCACTTCTCACCACCTTCATCATTGTTACTCCAGTCCAAGCCACCATCATCTCTAGCCTGGGTTACTTCAACCAACTGATTCTACCCCTATCCCTACATTCAGTTCTTTAAATTGTACCAGGATCAATATTTTAAAATGCAAAATCTGCTTAAAGCCTCTATGATTATTCCAATGGTTTCCCGTCATACCTACAATAAAATTGGAACCCTTTGCTCTTGTCTGCAAGGACTTCCACGCCCTGGCAGCCCCCTTTCTTTCCATGTTCATGTTCTGCTTCTTTCTGTCTCTTTCACTGTGCTCCAGAGCACATCAGATTGCTTGCCAGTCCTCGAACAAGTGAATTCCTGCCTTGCAGGCTCCGTATTTTCTGTTCCCTCTGCTTGATGTACTCTCGCCCGAAATTTTCTTGTAGCTTTCTCCCTAATCCCCATTTATTCAAATCTACTAAAAAATAATCTCCTCTAAAAGTCCTCCCCTGAGCACTCTACCTAAAGTAGCACTTCCTGTCCACTCTCTCCACTGTATTTACTTCTTAGCACATATTACTACCTGGTCTGTATATTTACCTGTTTATTTGTTATCTGTTTGTGTGTTTACCATTTGTATCCACTAGAATGCAAATTCCATGAAGGCAAGGGCATTATCTCTCTTGGTCTCTGCTATATCCCAGAGCTTAGGAGAGGGTGTGGCACATATTAAAAACTCAATAAATGTCTTGAATGAATGAGAGAATGGATGATTTCTTCAATATACTCTTAGCAGGTTTGTGTCCCGTTGATACCTCTGAAATTTTCAGTTACTAATCAGCTACGCATCGCCTCTCTGACACTTTCTTGATATGTATATAGGCTATGGAATAGACTAAGCTTCTAAACAGCCCAAAAGACAGTGATTCCAGAGAGAGGTTAATTTCTTTCTTTCACAAGAGGATCCAGAGGAAGGTGGGCCATCCACAGCAGATGGGCGGTTCTACTTCACAAGAGCATTCAGGGATCAAGGTTTCTTTCATCATGTTCTCTGACATTACTTAGAGCACTGTCTTCACGTGCATGATGAAAGTTGGGTCACTTCCATGTCCACATTCCAGTTATGAGAACCAGGAAAAGAGAATGGAGGAATGCACACTTGATATTTTAAGACCAAATCTAGCAGCTTGCATAAATGCTTTTTTTCTCGCAACTGGAACTTAGACACAAGGCCACGGTTAGCTGCAAAGGAAACTGGTGAATGCAGTCTCTGTATGGGTGGCCATGTGCCCAGTTAGAACTCAGTGGTTCCTGTTACTCAAAGAACAATGGAGAAACTGGTTATAGGGGACAATTAGCAGTCTCTGCTACAACATCCTGGGAGCATTTGACACAGCTCATCATTTTGTTCTTCTTGAAATACTTTTGTTCCCTTGACTTCTGTGACACAACCCTTTCCTGGTTTTCGTCCTACCTTTCTACCTGGTCTTTCTCAGTCCCATTGCTGGCTCTAGTTCTGCTGTTGGACTTCTAATGTTGGACTTCTCCCAGGCTATGTCTGTGTCATCTTCTATTCTTTCTGTTTACATGCTTCTAGAGCTAATTTTATGCAATCGTATTATTTGGTATACCATCTAGATAGAAATAACATTAAATTTGCATCTTTAGCCAGGATCTTTCCCTGGAGCTCTTAACTCATATATCTAACTGCCCACTTAACAGGGCTGATCATGACTGCTCATTGCTTGCTCCCCCACTCCTCCCCGAATCCTCCTGTTCCAGGCTCCTGTGCTTCGAGAGATATTTTAACCTTAAATCCCAGATGCTCTGGCAAAAGCTTAGGTATCATCCTTAACTTTACTCTTTCTTTTACCTACTCGCTGGCTAGTCTGAGAACCATAACCTCCAAAAACCATATCCCAGATGTGTTACCTTTTTCCATCATTACCACCCTGAGCAAAGCCAGCACCATCCTTTTCCTGGATTATGCATCTCTCTTTTTCTACTCCTGCCCCCTGATGACTAATTTCCACCCAGCAGCCCAAATAATCGTTTAAAATCATGAATCAGATTAAGTCACTCTCCTAACCTCTCCAGTGTTTTCCATCGCGTGTAGAATAAAAGCCAAACTCTTTACCTTGGTCTACAAGACTCTAGGGACTGACACCATCTACCTGCCTCTCCAGTCTCACCTCGTGTCACTTGCCCTCTTGGTTAGCCCATTCCCAGCATAGTGATAGTGGTGCACAAGTTCATTTCCATTTTGGGGTCTTTGTATGGGCTGTTACCCATGCATGGAGCACTTGTTTTCCAGATCTTCTCCAGGCTTCTCCTTCTCATTCTTTTGGTCACAGCTCAAATGCCAACTTCTCAGAGAAGACTTTCTTGTCCACACAGCCTTCAGGAGAGTCTCCCTCCCAACCCATACACCATGACAGTCTGAGGAAAGATTTAATATTTCCGATATCACTTAAAGGCTTTCCATACATCTTTAGCACCAAGTAATCTACCCTAGTCTTTTGATATAAGGATGAAATGATCTAAGAATTTGGTAAATTCACTGGAAGTATTTAGGAGAGACCACAGTTTATAGTACAGGGGGTCTTAATCTGGGTCCATGGTCCCTTAGAAGGTCCATGGATGTGCATGTTTGGGGGGAGTGAGTTCATAGGTGTGACAGATCCTCAGAGAGGTTTGACCCAAATAAAATTTACTTCATTATAGAAAAAGTATTATAGACTCATAAGATCAGTGTTTATGGTCTAGTGTTGCCTCCTGCAAATATAAATTTGGGCAGGTTATGTAAATTCATTGTATTCTACTTTCCTCATCTCTACAAATAATTCTTTTGCATTCCAGCTTACGTGTACCTGGCACTGTAAAAGTGTATTTAATTTCATCACTAAATGCTAGGTCTTTGCTGCATCTTATGGATAGTGATGATAGGCTCAGAGCACACTCAGGTCACGTGCCTGAGATCACATTCATCCCCAGGTAAGTTCTAGACCAAGACCCATGCTTCTTCCACTCTCCATATTCCTGCTCTTTGTAAGAGTTTGCATTGCCATACTTTTGGCACCACATCTTCCCCAGGTAGGATAATTTCTTGCTTCACCTCCCTGCCTAAAGAGAAAAGCAGCCAGCTGGTGATGTGTTTCTTCTACCAGGTAAGTCTCATACCGAACCAGTTAAGAGCTCTGGGAGCCGAGGAGTATCGATCTTATTATCCATTCTTTATAGAAGTGAAAACTGAGGTACAAAGAGGTTCAGTAATTGACCTTATGTTGGAAAGCTAGTAATTTGCAGAGCTGGAAGATTATACTTCAAACTCTAATATTTTCTTACATATTCTATTACCACGACCTTGGGAATCTTTATTGTGCTAAAATTTTTTACTGGAGAGCTGACTCTCTATCTTCATAGTTCAGTTTTTGGCTGATCTTCAAAAAATTAGTTTAAAGTACTTTGCAAAGCTTGAGCAATATTTTTCTCTAAGAAGACAGGAAGGTATGTGACATGCCCATTGAACAAGGACTAATGACATTGTTAAGAAGGGAGGAAAAAGGATATCACTTCTACATCGATTTCGACTCTTACACATTAACACCAGACAATGACCTCTAAAATGAGGAGAGTGCCAGCTTAACATTGTGAATTGACAAGGATTTTGGAAATGAGGAATTAAGTTTGGCCAGAGATTCAACTCTGTAGCTACGTGGCTGAGTAAGAGGTAGCTGAAAAATCACATGAAAGCAACTGGTGAGTATCTGACTTAAATTTTTTCTCTATTCACTCTATCTATACAAATGGTCTATTACAATTTGTAAAAAATAGAAAAAATACTGCACAGTTTCCAACAGAGCCTTTAGGTGGCCAATGATATCACAGAGGTCAGCCTTTGGGAATAGCTATGCAGTGCAACTTTTGGTTTTAAATACATTTATCCTTAAGGATAAGCTAAAAGCTAAGTTTTCATAAGTCGTGTCAATGCATAGGAGTTGAAATGTAAGCAATAGCTTGTTGGTCACTGAGTGTTTGTTTTTTCCTGCCCTCTCATTGAAACGTACCACTGGACTGCATACTTAAGTTAGGTAGGCTTTCAAGAGAATGGACGGGAAAGGGCAGGTGTTACCAGCTCCTGACTGTTTTCAGTGCATTTTTGTCCCATATACCAGATTAACTCCCCAGCTGCTTTCTGTCTCTGTCTTTGCCTTGTGGTTCCTTTTCTTCCCTCCTATCAACGCCTTTGTCTATGATGAGATCAAATATCTCATCCGTTTTATTCACCATGTTTGCATTGGAATACTTCTGGCTGTCTCTAAAAATCAAATCAGTCTTCAAAGGATGAAGATACGTGCCCTTCAAGAAACTGACAACACAAAGGGAAATTCAGAAATATAAGGCCCAAAGGTGCATAATGAAGATGGTATAGTTTGAATTATTTCCTGAATTATTATCTTGGCCTTCTAGTTTCTTTGCTGTTAGCTGTTTTGTTAACATTGACAAAGAGCGCATTTTAGGTTCACGGGGGCTGAGTTGGAAGATAGAGAAAGAGAGAAAAAAAGGCAGGTTATGAGAAACATTAGTCTTGGCTCTGCCACTCCAGGTCTAAATACTACTGTTCAGGGAAGTTTGGAAACCACTGGATAATTTGAGGCTTCTTTGGACTGAAGAGGAGAAGACTAGATCAATATCTCTCCCTCTCTCTCGCATCCTCTCCTTCTCTTTCACCCCTGCCCCACCAAAGAGCCATTAAGGATACAGATGAGGAAGCAAGCTATCATCAGACACTGGATCTGCCGATGTCTTGACCTTGGACTTCCCAGCCTTCAGAACTGTGACAAATAAATGCTTGTTGTTTAAGCCACCAGTTTGTGGTATTTTGGTATGGCAGCCTGCAATGACTAACATTACAGTCAGAACGGTAGGGTTTGTTCATCCGTCCTTGGAACAGATGCAGGAGGTATTAAGCCTTCTGGAGAATCATAGTGCCAGTCAGCCAGAGGTTGGAAGTGGCTGAGGATGGATTCTTTATTATTAATTAATTTTATTTTTAACTAATTAATTAATTAATTTTGAGGGTGAGAGAGGGCAGAGAAGGGGCAGAGAGAGAGAGAGAGAGAGAATCCCAAGCAGATTCCACACTGCCAGTGCAGAGCCCGATGTGGGGCTTGATCCCACCAACTGTTAGATCATGAGCTGAGCTGAAATCAAGAGTCAAGACTTAACCGACCTAGCCACCCAGGTGCTCCTCGAGGACAGATTCTAAGCAGCGAAGGCCTGAGATGGCTCCTCAAGTCTGCCTAAGATAAGTAGGACACAGCAAGATCCAGAAAAATTCTTGTGCTCCCTCGAGGTAGCAGAGGGCCAACAGAAGGCGACTGGCTGTTCAGAGCTGGTGGTCACTTCATGCAACAGAAGATTTTGCAGCACAGGTGGTTGTGCACTAGGAGCCACGCCAGTGGGAAGCAGAGAGCAAGTGGAGAGGTCGCCAGCCGTGGACTGCAGGGACTGGAGTCACCAGGGCATCAGAGACTGTGAGCCACAGCAACCACACCTGTCTCAGTGACACATTACATGCTGCTACACAGAACCATCTTTGCGGGGAAGAGGGGGGCCTTTGCAGGGGATTTTCAGCTTAAATTTGACAGAATATTGACCCCAAAGGGACCAAGTATAGTAAGTGTAACCTGAAAGAGATTGTTTACAACCAGAAGGGCTGGATAGAAGAGCTGAGCTAGACAGATTCCTGCCATCCCTAACCCCTACCACTCAAGGGACTAGGCCTCTGGAGTAAGATGTGATCAGTTAACAGGAAATAAAGAAAGTGTCATATTTTCATATTTTAAGCGATGGCATTGGGATTTAAACAAATATCCACAATGTGAGGGTGACAACACTCATTTGGATTAACAAGTAAAAAGAAAACCATCCTATTACTTTACTGTCATGCTTTTTAAGCAAGGCAGAGGAGTCCATCAAATCACCGATCTAATTAAAAGCAAAAAAAAAAAAAAATCTGGTGATAAATGAATAGAGTAGAATTTATATTTGTGCTCAGCTGCATGAAAAGCACCAGGCATATTTCATAATAGACCAATAACATTGCATTACATGAAGTTCTACACAAAGTCCATCTGAAAAAGAATTACTCAGCTAGTTATTGGAAATAATGTCTCTAAAGGCCCCATGTAAGTTCCCACTCTGCCAGGCTGTCCTTGCCCCCTACAGACTCCTCCCTCCATCTCCCTAGCCTGACATCTGGCTTCCTCCCCACCAATGTGCATCAGATACAGTCAATGTGAAAGCTACACACGGAACTCATAAGCATGAATTCAGAATCCTACCACTCTGGGACCAAAAATAGTCACCAATTCGATCATCTAACTTCATTCATTGTATTTGCTGGCAAGCAAGTCTCCAATCTAAAAATCACTTTCATACTCAAAGGACAAAGGTTTGTAGGACAACTTTAAAAATCAAAGAAAAATTATTCCTTTTGGACATGAATTGACTATTGAACTTCTCTAAAGGTTTTAATGACTTGACTACTTACGGTATGTAGCAAGCAGTTTAGTATTCAATAATGCCTCGCATTATTGTCAAATTTCTGCACTTATGGCACAGCTGTCTTCCTGAAAAGACTACAAATTCTTTGCAGGCTGAACATCTGGTGTTATACTTTGCTGTTTTGCTTTATTGTAATTAACAGAGTGATAGGCACATAACAGTGCTAAATGTTGACTTATTGCATGATTGAAAGGAATATATAATTCTAAGCTATATGATCATAGATGAAGAGTCTAGTCAAGAATTTTTGTAAGAAAAATATAAATAAAAACTTGGATACAGTATAGAACCTCTTCTGAGCATGCTGAAAAATAAATCAGCCAGACAATTCACTCTGAGGTTAGTGTAATCATTTGTACTGCCAAGAGACCTAAAAATATGATCCAAACAGCAATCTGCACTGTTAAAGTGATATAGCTCTTACCTTTTAAGGTAAGACAGTCAATACTTGGACATATTAAAAATGTTTTTCTTTGCTTATAAACAAACTTAATTTTTTTAGGCTTTTAATAGGCACTAAACAAAGACTTTTAAAGAAAATTCACGATGGAAAGAAAAAAGTCTGTCGGAGGCCCTCCCTTTTCTCAGAGGTGGAGGAATTAGACTTTCACGGTGTTAGGTTAGGACGATGAAACACAGTCTATAGTTACAGTACCTGTCTGGATAAGTGGTTTTTTTCTGCAAAAAGGTAAGCCATGCCTGTCTTTTGTGCACTCCCTATGTTGGCATTATTTTCTCAGCAGCATCTGTTTAACTCAAATAGAATCAAGAGTTTCTGCTGAACACTTGCTAAGAGCCCCATGGGCACTGGCACAGGGGAGGAATCTCTAAAGAACCTCTGGACGAACTACAGTTGGTTTCCTGTGATTGAGGTCCCCCGTTCGTAGCAATGATGCAGCCACAGATCTCCACCTTTCTTCTCGTCATTGCCCCGCAAACACATTTTGCAATCTTTCTCAGTCAGTTCTCTTTACTTGGAATGCCTTCTGGGCTACTGCCCAGTTATAAGTCCCACTCACTCTGCAATGCAGTTCGTGTTCCACCTCTTCCAGGAAGCCATCCCAGACCAGATCTCCCACAGCTAATATTCCTTGTTCTTATGGTCTGTATCTTCATCTGTAAAGCGGGGAAGACAAGAGTACCTACAGCATGACGTTGTAAGGATCAAATGACTTAATTCATGTAAAGTGATTAGAATATGCTAGGAATATAGTGAGACTAACACAGTGTGGCTATTATTATTCATCACAAGACATCTGAGATTTAAAAGTCCCTTTTGTTGAATGCTATCTGTCTTTCTTGGCTTGCTTGCTTCCGTGTTTATGCCTTGTCTCCTCAGGAGAGGGAGAAGAGTAATGAGCGTGCTTGGTTGGAAAGCACCTTTGTTCTTGATGCGTGTAGCTAGTTCGGAGGGTGTGCTGCACAGTGGAGAGTGTACAGAGAACCCAAGACCAAGTTCCCATAGACACAATGACCAGGGATCCACGAGACCGGAAGCCAGAGATATTCTAATCTTATTAAGACCCTGTTCTCTCATTTGACTGCACAATTCCAACACAGAGGAACAGATCAGGCTGGCTTGTGATTTATCATCCTTATAATACGAACCTTCTAGCTCAAACACTTTCCTGGAAACGGACCTACTTTGAGTAGGGCAGTGAGAGAAAGAGGATACAAACGTAGCCCCAGTGGTCTTCTAAAGCCAAAGCTCAAAGAGCTGGGCTTCCGGGAGAGTGAATTCCTCAATCCCTGAAATGAACAACAGTCTTGAAGATAAGGCACACTTCTGCCAAGGTGAATGGTAGCAGCAGGCAAAACTCATGGGTTTGCGTTCCTTTTATTATTCCACGAGGCATTCCTAATCCCAGGGTATGGCTAAACTGCTAATTAGACTAGGGGTCATGGAGGCGATGAAGGTTCCTCCCTTCTTTTCTCCTTCCATTCCTCTGTCCCTCCTTTCTTCTTTTCCCTCCTCCCATCCACTCTTCCTTTCAATAAATATAGTTTTAACCTCAAAGAATTCCTTCAATGATCATTTGGATGTTCTAGGAGATGCAGACCTGCTCTCCATTCCCTCTACCTCTTATCCCCAATTGGGCAGACATGGAATAATGAGATCTGACTCCATGAGCTTCATTCAATTCCTTCATATTAAAAACTAGCTTTTCTTTCAATAAATATTTATTGAATGACCACTACCTGTCAGCACTATCCTAGGTGCTGGGGAAAGAGCAGTTCATGAATGAGACACAATCACAGCCCCCTGGTTCTTGTTTTCCAGGGAGGAGACATACACACCAAATAAAGAATACCAACATTTTGGACTATGGTAAATTCTATGGAGAAAGTTAAAGGGGGTCAAGGAAATAAGGAATGCAGGTGCGTGTGTGCATTCTGTATGCGGTAGTCAGGGAAGACTGCTTTGATAAAGTAACACTGGGCAGAGACTGGAAGGAAGTCAAGGGCAAGCTATGTGCAGATCTGGGAAAAGAACCATCTAGGCAGAGGGGACCACAGCTGTGAAGGCCCTGATAGAGGAGCAAGTTTTGTCTGTCTAGTGAACAGCGATGGGGCAGGTGGAGTAGGGAAAATGATCGGAGATGAGGCCAGGAAGACAATGGGGCCAGATTGCATAGGGTCTTGTAGGGCACAGAAATGACTTTGGCTTTGCCTCTGAGTGTTTTGGGGACCGTGGGCAAGTTTAGAGCAGGGAAGTTACATTCCGTCTGCTATGTGGGGGATGAGTATCCAGTGAAAAGCTGGGAGCGGGAAGGAGTTATGGCCAGGACTACTGGTTGCCACTTAATCACCACCTGTCCTTTCTTATTTTAGTGCTAGAACCCTGATTTTTTTCTGGTAGCAGCCCTGTGCCCAGCTGAAATCTCTATTTCTTGGCTCTCTCTCAGAACCGGACCATAGTCCTGTGACTACGTTCTGGCCAAAGAACTGTAAGAAGATGATTGGTAGCATTTTTGGAACGCTGCATAAAAAGAGCTTACTCCATTGGGAGAAGGCCTTTTTTCCTCTTTTGCTTCCTCCTGTGACCGGCCGGGAATGTAAACATAATGGCTGGAGCTGCAGTGGACATCGTGACTCGTAAGGTGACCCTTCAAATGAGGATGGTGGCACAGAAAGCTCCGATAGGTCCCTGGTGAGAGCGGGATGCCTCATCAACTTTGCACTGCCTGTTTCTGGACTTGTTTCACAGGAGAGAGATGTGCCCTCCCATATTGCCCACGCCATCGCTATTTGGGATTTTTTAGTTATACGCAGCTGAACCTAAACATAACTATATAGGAGGCCGCTGCAGTCCTCCAGGGGAGAGAGGTGGTGGACCAGAGTGGTAGCCAAGCAAGTCAGATTCAGAGCCTTTAGGATTTGCAGACGGGTTAGACACAGGGGTGAGAGGGGAAGAGAAACCCTAAGGAAGACTTCTAGGTTTTGCTCCAAGCATCTTGATAGCACCATTAATTGCAGAGATGCAGAAGGCTAGCAAGAGAGCGAGATTTTCGGTTTGGGCAGAATCAAGAGTCCAGGCCAGTGGCAAGTTGGCCTTGCTTGAAGCAGGGAGGGACACAGAGAAACAGGAAGGATGGTGGGAGCGTGGGGTGTAGACTGGTGGAGAAATGAAGGAGTTCCTATCCAATGCTCCCATTTTCTCAACAAAGTATGAGGCCAAGTCATCAGCTGAGGCTGAAGGAATAGAGATACAAGGTGCAGATGGGAGAAGAGAGAGAGACAGAAGCAGTCACGTTAGAGCAAGGGATTGTTGGGCAGCAACGGGCGGGCCCTGCTGGTCATTTGGGCCAACATAAAGTGAAGCAGTCAGCAACACTGTGGCCCAATCTAGTGGCACTGCCGGGCTTCGCAGGGTTTTGCCAGATGAGTCCGTAGCATATAAAATGAAAGGAACCAGGGGGCGAAGGGGTGTCTGCAAGACAGGGATCACAATGATGGATCAGGTATCTAAACTGGGGAAAGGGGCAAGTGAACACACAAGACGAGTGATGGATTGAAAAGCTGAGGGTTCTTGAAAAGGCTGAAAAAATTGCCGCCGGAGTGTAGACATTTGGGGAACCAAGCAGGGCAGCTGCTGATGGTCAGAGAGGCTCCTGCTGAAAATGAGGGGCTCCGATGAGAGAGAGGAAAAGTCACTGATGAGAAAAGGGATGAAGAAGCCCAAGACACTCGAGGTGTTAAGCAAAGTATATTAAATTTTTTTTTTAACGTTTATTTATTTTTGAGACAGAGAGAGACAGAGCATGAACGGGGGAGGGGCAGAGAGAGAGGGAGACACAGAATCGGGAGCAGGCTCCAGGCTCCGAGCCCTCAGCCCAGAGCCCGATGCGGGGCTCGAACTCACGGACCGCGAGATCGTGACCTGAGCTGAAGTCGGACGCTTAACCGACTGAGCCACCCAGGCGCCCCAAACAAAGTATATTAAGTATAAGACTATCCATAAAAATTGTTCACAAATTCCCATAATTAGTTGGTTTATTAACTGGTTTGAATAAAGATACCATTCATCAGTGTAAGTACTTTAGATTAAAAGTTTGTTTGTTTGTTTGTTTTTTGGATGGGACATTTACAAGACTTCACAGAGCAAAATTTTACCCCCAAATCTAAGTGTTTGTTAGGTGAAAATGCAAGGCATTTTTTTTCCCCCACGTACAACTTCTTTGTACCTTGATTTTTTTTCCCCCTTCCTGAGTTTTTTTAAAGACGATTAGTCTGTTAATGCAACCTTTTAAAAACTGACCTGTTTTTTCTTTCTAAAATTCTTCATGTCACAGCTTGTTTCTTCTAAGCTGGGCCCTTGCCTCCTTGTGCTTGCCTCAAAACTTTTTCACAACTGGAAAAAAAAAAAACCCTCTTATTCCCATATTTACTTACTTTTACAGATGTTTATTTCCTTCCTGCCTGCTTCATTTCCCCGTCATAACCTCATTCTTGCTCAGATTTCTTTGTCGAGGGGAAAGAATTGGAAGGTTTCCCAACCCATTCTGTGAGAGAAGTTTCTGGGCCTTGCGAGCCCGCAGAACCTTGCACAGTATCTTACATCTAATGAAAAACCGTCATATTATGGGATCAGGCCGCAGGTACAGGTCCGATTTGTCAGAGGTGGTCTCTGAAACGTTATCAACACTGCTTTGCTCTTCCAACCCTCAGTCCCTCTTCATTGACTAAAAAATTATTAATTGGGCGCCTATTCTGGGCTACTCAGTGTGGTGTTTAAAGTAATTCGCATTAATGGGCAATGACTGATTGCCTTAATTCTCTCAGGGGCATTCACATATCTCAAATGTGCATATTAATCCAAATAAATCTCTGATTCATAGAATAAATGTGAAACAAACCACGAACAGCGTAGGATTTTCGGTGACAGAACAAGGGGACTTCCCTTTGGACCCCAAAGCAGCCTCCCGATCCCTGAGAAGGTGGGCTAGGGCAGAGAACTGGGAGGTAGAATTTGTGTGTGTGCATGTGTGACACTACCCGCCTCATCCATAACTCTCTCCAGCTTAAGATCTAGGTGTCTTCTTCACCCATTTCAAATCAGGAATGAGAGGTACGCATGGATTATGGTTAAATCGTATTATTCTTAAATTATAAGTTCCTGACCTCAGGATCCTCTTATTGTCCATAGAACAGTTTTCAGATACCCACCTTTAAAAAGGTTTTCGGGAAAACGGTCTTAGAATCAGAGGGGTCCCTGGCTCCTGATTCTTTCTTGCAACTGGCTGGCTGCTACTGGAATGTTGCAGTGAGAGGCACCAAAAACCCAGGGCATCCTTTCTCAAGGTGGCCTGGGCTGAGTGAGTTTTATCTCTTCCTCCAATCACTGTGCAGATTAAGAGAAAAGGGCCCGGGCTGGGAGACAGTGCAGGGCAGTGGTTAGTACAGTGGGCTGGAGAGTCAGACAGACTTCAGTGCAGCTCCCGACCAGACTCCTAGAAGCTCTGTGTCTTGGGGCAAGTCCCTTGAGCCTCAACTGGTACAGCTCGTCTCCAGCAGTAAATGATTCTTGCTGAAAGTGTGGCTGATGAGAGCAGCCCTTTTCGTGCATCGCCCACCCCCATCACCAGATCGGTGTTGGATGCGGTCTTTTCTACCTTGGGAGGTTCTCTTTCAGGTCCAGAAACTTCCCAAGGAAGGGAGGGAGGCCGCGATGAAGTGGGTACCTAAGGGCCCTTCCCCGCCTTATCGGCTAGAGGAAGGACCTCGCGGAGTCCGTCCTGTACCACCGCCTTGCCTCTCTGGGCGCTACGTGGATCAGGGGCTCTGTGAGCAAGGGGAAAGCTTTCCTTTCTCTACCAGCAGTCGGAGCGAGGAGCGTGGCCCCAGGGGTCATGTCGAATTATAATTCACACCACTTGCTCTTGGACCATCTCAGTCAAGTCTCAAACACATACCCAAGTACCTTTTTTTTTTTTTAACCGGCCTTTTGTAGGCAGCTCGGGATCCACAAGGAGAATTGAGTTCCTGAAATGAAAAAAAAAACAAAAAAACAACAAAAAAAAACCATATAGTAAAAGAAGTCGTGCTTCTTCCTGCCGGTGACTGTTTACAAGAGAGGGAAGTCAGCGGGGCCCCCCAGAGGTCGCTGGTGGCGCAGAAACTGAGGCCAGACTGTAGAGAAAGGGGGAAGGAGAAAAACACCCAGAAACTTTCTTCCTCGTGGCGAATAATCGCCGCCCCCCGCCCCGCTCCCCGGTCAGAAGCAGTAACGTGACACCCGAGAGAAACCCGGAGACCCGAGCGCCGAGAGGGAGGGAAGAGGGAGGAGAGAGGGCCGCGGAGAGCCGGAGAGGGAAAGGGGAGGAGAAGAAGGAAAACCCCTGTCAAGGAGGTGGAGCGAGGCGACGGTGTCCGCCTCCCGTTCCTCCCTGCCGTCTTTTAGAGGAGTCTGAACCGGGACAAAACACGCCGAGACCGACAGACACAAAGCCGGGGGGTCCACGCTGGCGCTGGAGGCGAGCCCCGGCGGCCGCGAGCGAGCCCGAGGCGCGGCGGGGCGCGGGGCGCGGGGGCGCTAGCGGGCGCGGGCGCGGGCGCGGGCCGAGCCGGGGCCGGGCACCTCGGCCGCTCGGGCCGCGGCGGCGGGGACCATGCCGAGGAAAGTCTCCTGAGCCCGGCAACTTCGGCCCCTCCCCGCCCCCACCCGGGCTGCCCTCGGCGCGGCCCTGCCCATGTGCAGCCGGCCGGCCGGGCTCTCCTCCTCGCAGGCGGATGGGTGACCTTTTCCTGGCACGGGCAGGCTGTGCGAGGCGGCGGAGCAGGCGATGAAGAAGAAGCAGCAGCATCCCGGCGGCGGCGCGGATCCCTGGCCCCATGGGACCCCTCTGGGGGGCGCCCCTCCGGGCCTGGGCAGCTGGAAGCGCCGGGTCCCCCTGCTGCCTTTCCTGCGCTTCTCGCTCCGGGACTACGGCTTCTGCATGGCCACCCTGCTGGTCTTCTGCCTGGGCTCCCTCTTCTACCAGCTCAGCGGGGGACCCCCTCGCTTCCTGCTCGACCTGCGGCAGTATTTGGGTAAGGAAGGGGGGCCGGGCGAGGGCGGCGGCGGCCGCGCGAACTTGTGCGGGGGAGGGGGTGGGGGACAGGGGCGCGCCGGGGACTTGTGGCGTTGCGACCGCCCGCCGGCGCCCCGAGGCTCCCCAGGTGGGACGTCCGGGTGCCGGCTCCCTCCCGCGCGTCCGTGCGTGCGGCCGGCCGGCCGGCCGTCCGCCCGGAGGCGGCGGGCCGGGCAGGTAACCCGGGCGGGGCGCCGCATACCTTCCCCGCCTCTGTCCCCGGGTCCGGGGCGGAGTGCGGGCGTGTGTGTTTGTGGGTGTGTACGAGTGTGTGTTTTGTGGCCTGGAGGTGTGGGGAGCGGCGAGGGGAAGGGACAGTCCCCCTCCCTCCACCCCGTGGCATTGTCGGTGACCGTAGTCCTGTCTCGTGAGCACTCCGGGGGCGTGTGGGGGGTGGAGTTAGCTCCCCTCCCCGCTCGGTTCTGCCAGTTCTGCCCCGCGAGTCCCTCTCCTGCCCGCCGGCCTCCGTGACCCAGGGGCAGTTTTCGGACCCCCGTGCTGACCCTGGGCTGGCTTGTCCTTCGGCGGCGGCGAGGGGGACGCGGGGAGGGGCTGCGTCCGGGGATCCGGGGCTGTTCGAGGGCCCCTGGTCAGCCTGGCCGGCAGTGTCGCCTGCCGTGACCCGACTCTCTTCTGCGCTGCGTGCGTCTCAAGTCAGAACTTTTTTTGGGGGCGGGGGGGTGCCTTGCGCTCGGTGTCTTAGGAGCGAGGCCGCCCGTTTTTAGCAGAGGTGAGGAAAGGGTTGTGCGGCGAGAGGAGAGAGCGGCCGCAGAGAGAGGGCGTGACCCGCCGCTCGGTGCGGGCGCGGGGAGAGCGGTGCCAGAGCCGCGCGAGCGCACGCCCGGGTCCCGGCTCCGCGGCTGGCGCGCGCCCCGGTCCGGGAGGGGCCGAATCTCCACCCCCCGCCCCTGCCCGCGCGGCCCGGAGAGCTTTTGCGGGGGCGGGGGGAGAGGCTGGGGAGGCGCCAGCTCCCTGCCCGCGTCCGAGGTGATGAACCTGAGCCACCCGGCCAACCTCCGGCGTCTGCCTGGCGCGAGCGGGTGCGCAAAGGGAAGCCTCTGGAGCGCTGGGCCGTATCGGGCCAAAGACTCCAGGGGGCTGGAAGCCTCCACACTTCCCTCAAGAGTCCCTGAGTCGCGGAAGCCACAGGTCTGGATAGCAGGCCGTTTTCGAAGGACAGGAACCACCTCAGCAAAGTGACAGATGGGTTGAAGCGTTTTGAAATAGAAACGCAGATAACAAGCATGCCCTTTCCACGCAGAGAAGCTCAGATTTTAAAAGGTACGCTCCTGTTTCGGTAGAAACTTGGGAGAACTCTGGTTTTGTAAGATGCTTTAGGGAAAATTAGAGGAAAACATTGTCCGAGCAGATTTGCAAATAACAATCCTCAGCATCAGGCTTCTAAGAAGATTGGGGGTAATAACGCACTTTTATTAAGGAGTCAAATCTCTTTTTTCCCTGAGTTCTGCATTTTGGAGTCTCATGGAGACTTCACAGGGCCTCAGACACCTGCTAGTGCTACGAAGGTAACTTTTTTTTTTTAAACCATCAACAATAATCCCTGTTAACTGGCACCGGGAAGTGTTTTGAAGCTTAGGGGTCTGTAAAATCTGATAACGAATACTTTGTTGAAATTCCCTTTAAGCAAAATGTGGAGGCCAGTGGGGCAGGGAAAATACAGTGCATGGAGAAGGAAGACATCTGTGTTTAGTGCCCTCAAAGCAGTTGGCTTTAGGGAGGGTGCTCAAACTTCATGGGCCTCAGGTTTTTCATTAATAGAGTTCCGGGCTGGACTAGGTTGTATCTCAGACCTCCACCCAGCTCCTAAGATGTTGTGGTTCTGATACCCTTCTTGGGGACAGGAAAACCCGAGAGGAGGAAAGAACAGAGGCAACCCCGGGGGGTAAAATCAAGAAACTGTGATTTCTGGCACTTTAACCTTTTGAAAATTGAGCCCAAAGTGTGTTGCGCCCAGAATTGAATGCTTTCACCATATATTTCAAAAGATGAGGCCTGATAAATTTGGGGGCTCCGTTGGTAGAAAGGTGACTTCACTCTGGAACTGGGAAGGACTGATCGGTTGAACATCGCTCCTGTTAGTAACTCATCAGGAAGTTTCTGACTGCCATGATGGGTTAAAAAAAAAATGACATCACTTCCGTGAACTGAAAATAGGATACCTTGGCCAAATTTGTTCCCTGTTGTTTGTTACATAAATATAATGATTTTGGGGAAGAGTGGGCTTGTGGTCTTTAAGAGGGTCTAAAATATACCCTTAATAATATAAGGCCAAGGTATCTGCAGAATACTTTCCCCTTGTTTCGTCCGTTCTGTTATTTTAGTGTCTGTCAAAACAAAATTTGTGGTTAGTCAACATATCCTCTCAATTTCCTGAGTGAGCCAGTTTTGGAGGCCAGTGTTTTCCTTAAATATAAGTCCAGATAAAGTGAAAATTTTCCAAATCAGAATAACATTTTAGCAAAAGTTGTTGCCAGGGTGTTATTTTAATATACTTGTGTGCCATTATACATCTGAGACAGAGTCTCTACTTGCTATTTGTTGGCATTAATAACTGAACCTACTGTATCGAATAGGTCTTACAACATTGAACCTATTGAATGGTCTCACAGTAGAGCCAGGAGATGTGACCATTCACGATCAAAGCTAACATTGATTGTGCCTGGTCCCGTCAGTGCACATGCAGAATGAAATTGTATGCACATAGCAATGCTACAGGTGGGTTCGGTTGTTATTCCCATTTTTGATGTGGCAGGAATGAGAACACGGATTCACTGACTTGCTGAAGGACACCCAGCCAGTAGGCAAGACCTGAACCCAACTCCGTCTGATTCGGGCGCCCACTGCACAGCTCTCCAATCAGCCAGGAGGCAAGTACAGATCTCAAGAGCAGACTGGCTGAACACAATCATACTTGTTTGCATAATTTCGCTTTCCTTGTCTTGCTACTTTTGTTCGGAACATCTTCAGGGGCCAGCAGGGAAGGGAAGTAAGTCAAGCAGCCGGTCTGCTCTTAGCTCCACCTTCCCGTGTTAATCCCCGTGTGCCACGGAACTCAGCTTTAGCAGACCCACACAACTGGAGGTGATGGGAATTAGAATCTTAAATCCCCGATCTTTTGCCTTCCTTTAGCGATTTGTTCTTTGTCCACGCTAGAAGCTTTTTGCGTGTGTGGCCCCGGATCTGTAGCATCGGCATCACCTGGAACCTTGTTACAAATGCAGATGCTCAGGGCTCATTCCGGACCAATTGAATGAAAGAGTCTGGGCGGAGGGCCCAGCACTCTGTACTTTAGCAAGTCTTCCAGGTGACTCTGATGCAGGCTGAAGTTCGAGAACCATTGTTCCGGAATACAGCTCTACTTTCAGAAAGCCTCCTATATAGTTGAGCGAAAGACAGGAGATGAAAGAGAGGAGATTTACCGAGTATTTTAAAGGTGATGTGCGTGGTTTCATCTTTTACATTTCGACTTTGAAAAATGCATCTGCTTTGCTGCTTAAGCCTCATTGTTTCAAGGGAAAGACCAGCCAACAGCCGCAGCTCCAGCTGGCTTTAGACTCTCTGAGGTTAGGAGATGGATGGAATGGGGTGGAGCTGGTAACCAGAAGGAATAGTGGGGGAAGAAAGGGAAAGGAGGCAGCGATGATGCTTTCTCTTCCCACAGAAGCCAGTGGAACAGTTCTTTCTGGTCTGTTTTGGGAACGGGCAGAGTATGTTCTCCTGAAAGGTACTTTCTGCTGCAACACATTTGCAAAAAGGAAAGTAAGTTAGGGGGGTGGATCATGCAGGAATAACTGTGGCCTTGGTATTTTCTTTCTTGAAATGGGTAGAGGGAGAACACGAGCATACAGTGGGGTAAATGGATGGATTTAGCAAAAGGCTGTGCCTAAACTTGGCTACCATAGTCCTTCCAATTCAGTGAAATGCATTTTTGTGTTTTGAAGCAGCATTCAGACTTTGATTTGCTATGGAAAACAAATAAAAATCACATAAGATCTCCCCCCCCCCCCCCCCCCCCAGAAATTAGGTTATGATACAGCCTCTGCCAGTAGCCTCATTACTTATGAGCTGTGGAAATATCAGAATCTTGGGATAACACTCGTTACACTGATGTAAACTGAATAAGCCAGATGGCTTACTACAGATCTTCTACAACTGGCAAACTCTAATGATTTATCATCAAGCCTTGGCTATGTGATTTAGCCTTTATGGGAACTAAATTTGTTGGGTCGATCTCAAATTGACATGCTTTCCTTTCCATTTTTACGTTGTACTACTTTAAATGGGGACGTACCACTTCTATTTCAGTTTCCAGAGTTGCCAATCTTTATATATATTATATACGAGGATGGCAATTTCAAGTCAAAAGACGACAGAGAAAAAGATGGAACTGTGTTGCATTTGAAATTCTCTAAGTTTAAATGAATTTAAAGGAAAATGTCAAAATAGAGGTCCTGATCCGTTACAAAATCATTTCTTTAAACCTTACAAGTCAAATTTAATTTGTCTTCTGCACATCAAGCATGGTTTAAATATAGTTTGGGCCCCAGACAGCAATCTAGGAAATGAATGCATTAGATATAATGTTATCAATAGAAATTGTTGACAAAAAAAACCAAAATGGCATTCTTGTTCATAGCTGCAAATGTGTTTTATGGGGTTGGTTGGGGACACAGTAGCACTGTATTAGAAGAAGGACAGAAAATGGAATTCAGCAATGGCAGACTGGTCAGTAAACACAGCACATGAATGGTGAAAAGCATTCTGCTTTGTAAACTATTTTTGCTGTAGACTAGTCTCAGTATGAATTGTTTGAAAGCACATATAAATATGTATTATCTGGATACTGTCTTTTCTTAAATTCCCTGTCATCAACCCAGGTTTAAAACACTAGTTGGCTTTGTATTTGAGAAGCCAGAATGAAAGTGGTCAAGCTGTTTGGGTCCCGAAAGAGATAGTATCTTTTGCTTCCCCCCTAGGAGCAGACACTGTCTCTTGCCTTGCAGCTGTGCTGAAGGGGAGCAGTGATGGACAATGAAAAGGCATCTTATCTGACAGATCCTGGCCGCTTGAATTGTTACAAGTTATCATTTGCTCTTTTGGGTTTTGTTTTTGGTTTTGAAAGATGGGAACACTTGACCGCAGGGAAATTTTGTCTTACCTGTATTGATTTTTATTTAGAGAAACTCAACTTTAAGCAGTGATGGCCATAAACCGTTTTATTTATTAGACCTGGGGACACAAACACTACCGTTTCACCCAAAACTCTGATTTGCAGAAATCAAAAAACTGTAGCAACTGTTGGGCAAGAAAATTCCAAATGAAGTACCTTTCACTATTGCTATTAAGTTTTTAAAACAGCTTTATCGGGATATAATTCAGAAACCATACAAGTCACACATTTAAAATGTTTAGTAGTTTGGTAGTTTTCAGTATATTCATAGACAAATACAGCCATTATTCTAGTTGATTTTAGAGCACGAAGAGAAACCCTATCTACCCTTTGGATGTCCCCTCCCTCCGCCATCTCCTCAGCCCTAAGTCACCAGTAATCTACATTCTGTCTCTGTAGATTTGCCTATTCTGGACATCTCCTAGAAATGAAGCCATATAACACATGGTCTTTTGTGATTGGCTACTTTCATTTGGCATATTGTTTTCATGACTCATTCATGTTGTAGCATGCATCATGCTCCCTTCCTTTTTATGGCTGAATAATATGCCAGTGGATATAGCACATTTTTGTTTATTCATTCAGGTGTCGATGGACGTTGGGGTTGTTTCTATCTTGCGGCTGTTGTGCATAGCACTTCTACGAACTCTTGCGTGCCGTCTCGGTTTTAATACCTACTTGCCGTTCCTTTGGGTACGTACTCAGAAGCAGACTGCTGGGTCATATGGTAATTCTATGTTTAACTTATTACAGAACTGCCAAGCTGTTTTGCACAGTGGCTGCACTGGTGGCCATCCCCGCCAGCAATGTACGAGAGTTCCAGTTTCTCTACATCCTCACCAACACTTGTTCCTTTCCATTGTTTTGATTGTAGGCATCCTAGTGCATGCGAAGTGTATTTTACTGTGGTTTTGTTTTGCATTTCCCTAATGATTAGTGATGACGAGCATCTTTTCGGGAGCTGGTTGGCCATTTGTGTGGCTTCTTTGGAAAAAAAAGTCTCTTCACATCCTACACACATTTTTGAACTTGGTTGTGTTTTTGTTTTTGGGGTTTAAGAGTTCTTTACGTATTCTGGAATCTAGACCCTTATCAGATGTATGATTTTGCTATTTGTTTTGAAGTTGCAAAAGGTGGTACTGGCTGAAACACAATACTGTGGCGTATTGTTCTCTGTGTAATAGGTGTGCACCTTCTCAAGGAGCAAGAAAGTTTCATTTTTAGTCACTTTCAAAGTGCTAATTACAGTGTCCGCGTATAGAATGAAATCTAAATACATTCCTAACAGTGAACGGAAGCAAGGATCTCTTCAAAAGAATCCTGGGGGTCTTGTTTGCAGTGATGAGGTATGGATTACTTTGAATAGGAATCCCTTTGGTTGTCTGCATTTAGTTCTCACGTATGTAAATTCTTGGATAGCCAGCATTTATCCATATTACAGATGTCTGAAGAGATTGCTGTGACTCATATGTGACATGTAAATGAAGCCAGTTTTGAACAGCAGATTATAGTACAGTGGATGTGAGTATCTGTCTTGTATTTGCTCACTGGAATGGAACTGATGAGCTCAGCAGGGGAAGAAAACATTTGGGTACATCATGTTCCTTATACAAGGTATTTACTACCAGGATACCAAGGAGATCTTGAGAATTCTCATAAAATTAGAATTCACGTGCAATTTGGTTGTTATTCATGTTGTGGTGTAACATACAAGACAAACACATAGGAATTTACTAAATTCCTAGAATTTACAATTCCTAGAATTGTTTCTCTTTGGTAAATTAACTTGCAGGCTTTAGAAAGAAATATTACTTGGTTTTGTAAGAGCGTTAGACACTTTTGGTATGCTTAAAAAATAGGTGTTCTCAAAATGAGAAGCTTGAAGACAGATGCAGTCAGTTCCATGCTGCTTGGTAGAGGCTCAATTTGAATAATTTGTAACACTCACATACTGAAAATCACAGGGGAGCCAGATAGCTGCTTAGTGTTGAGGGTATGCTTATACCTCCTGGTCTGTCTCCGGGTTTCTATTAGTTGTCTGTAATTTCCCAAAGATAGCCACTGACTCATTTTTCTGGTCTCATTATGTGACTTTGCCTCTGCTATTGCCTCTCTGCTGGTGGTTTAGGAAGCTCAGATTCCAGTGATGACCTCCGAACTCCTGTAATTATTTCATGATCACGTCTGAAGTTGTGACATTCTGCCTTGTATTGTGATAGTTCATGGACAAGCTCCTTGAAAGGAGGAAGCTTATTCAGTACTATCCATCTCTACTTTGACACCTCTCCTGTGCCTCCTGCACAGGCCCTCAGTAACTATCTGTTGATTCAATATATTTGCTAAGCAGAATGTTCTTCACTAGGGTTCCACATCCTGCGGTGTTTGGTCTCTGTTTTAAGTAGAGAACATGGGGACGGGTGCCAGGAAAGACTTAAGCTCAGGTGATGTCTACAGCCTGCCTCTTCCTGGCTGTTTGAAGCATATGTTCCAAGCAAAGATGTTAAAACCACTATGACATACAGTTCTGTAAAGATTTCCTCCATGCATGGGGATAATTGTTCACCTCTTAAGAATACCTGAGGTCAGTCTAGAGCTTTGACTGCATATAACTAGAATGCAGACTTTTTGTTTCTTGTCATTTCCCTGAGCCCCGACCAGTTGCTTTGGGAGTCTGCAGATAGTTTATTTCTCTCTCTAAGCTGGTGTCTTTTCTTACATAGCGATTTGTGTTAAATTAGCTAGTACGTTTCAAGCGTGACTTTTTGTCTTTAAGGAGATGAGACCAAAAGATGATGCGGTTTTTGAAATTGTGAGCAAATGGATTTTAACCTAGAATGGCAAAATGAGAAACTATAAAATCAGGGCTCAGTGCACACACCCATTGACCCTTGTTTGATGAAAGGTATGGAATAACCTTGAAGTCATGGCTTTGGTTAAGCAACTCTTCATTCACTCATTGATGGGTGATTTAAGTAATTATTTACATTTAGCCGTATTGCATTTCTGGAAACACCATTGATTTTTTTTTTCCTAGCTCAGTGAGTATGAGTTTCACAGTCTCGATGAAAATAAAAATGGAAGTATTCTGAAACATACAAATTCTTTTGTTCAGTCATTCAGCAAATATTCATGGAAGGCTTGTGAGCCAGAAGCATCAGACATTAGAAAGAATATAGGTTTTAGAGCAGAGATTTTTTTTTTCATAATTTTTTAAATTTATCTTTGAGAGACAGAGAGAGACTAAGCATGAGCAGGGGAGGGGCAGAGACAGAGGGAGACACAGAATCTGAAGCAGTCTCCGGGCTCTGAGCTGTCAGCACAGAGCCGATGCGGGGCTCAAATCCACAAACCACGAGATCATAACCTGAGCCGAAAGTGGACGCTCAACCGACTGAGCCACCCAGGCACCCCCTAGAGAGAGATTTTGATGCAAATCCCAGTGCGATCACCGGCTGGGAGAACTTGGGCAATTTTCTTAACGTCTCTGAACCTCAGGTGTTTTGATCTGTATGACGGGATTGATAAGTGCTGTTTTATAGGATACTTACCTGACCCACGGCCTGGCATTTGAATTCAACAAATGTCAACTTTATCACTTTGTTCTTCGCTTCTCTCAGACTCCCCTCTCTTCTGGCACGAAAACCTACATTCTTGGGGACGCACGCTTGTACCAACACCCATGCTGGTGATGCATACAGACTCATCCCTGGCTTGGTTTCCAGTTGAAAGCAGCAGTCTAACCAGGAAACACGAAAGTATTAAACTAGTATTCCTGTGGCTCATCTTGTCACCCTCACCCTCTGATTCGTGGGGGCTCTTCAACGGCGGGCAAGTTCCAGTCACTTGCCCTGTTAATTAGACACACAGAACCTTCCAGTTTCTTCCTCTGCTTGCTTCCTAGACACAGTCTTGGAAGAACACATTCTAGGCACGGTGTGCTTTCCTCTGTTTTGAATTTATCCACGCTTTCTTCCCCCGCACTCGTAAAATAAGAACAGTTGTGCAGGGGGCGCATGGCGCAGCCGACTCTCTGGGATGGCCTGCTCTTTGAGAATGGCATTAGTAGCTATGCCCTTTCAGACAATCAGAATGCCAGGCACACACTGTGACAGGTAGGAGGGCTTCTCCCATGAGAGATGGAACCATCATGCCCAGCGGTACGGTCACTTGCTTTTCTCCGGTTCCTACTTGTCTTCTACTGGAAGTCACGGCCAGAGTGGTGAACCCAAGTCATGGATAATGCCTTTGCCCAGAGGCAGGTGAACTTGCCTGTTTCCCATCCTCTCTGCTTCTTCATGTTGCCAGGACCTTCCCAGCCTTGGGTGGGCGCCGGGGCACGTGAGAGCCACAGGCCATTACTCTCTGCCGTAGCTGGTCACCCAGTTCCTTGAGAAGTTGAAAGCAAATGCGAATTCACATCGTTGAATAGAAAGTTAAATTTTGTTTGGAAAAGCCATGACCTTGCAGTTCCAGCGCAGAGGTTCCTGCTCTGACACGAGGGCTGTTTGACGTGAATGCCTTTGTGCTGAATAAGCAGAGGCAAAGCCATGCAGGTTGCTGGGAGGGATATGGGACCTGGTTCTGGAAGGGTCCCCAAATAGTTCAGTGGTTGGTGCTCTTAAGTGACATGAACCTCCTAGGCTTAGGTTTCCTCACCTCTAAAATGAAGACGTTTGATTAGGTCAATGATTCTCCATTGTTTTTCTTTCGTACGACCCCCATCGTCAGCAGTGTGTCCGTATTGCCTTGATGGTTTGTCTGGGACTGTGTCCCAGTGGCCGGGACTGGGACAATGGGGTGGATTTGGGGTTCTTCAAAGAGATTCTCTAGGTGATTTTTATATGTAGCCCCAGGAGATGCTGCTGCTTTTCTCTTTATAATCACTGCATTTGGTGTTTTCTACGGGCCTGTCTACTCTTAAAATCATGTGAAAGAGATAAGAAAGTCCTCTTACTCTAGCAACTGAAATTATAAGGCTATTTCCTTTGGTACCAAATGCTTATTTAAAAGATTGTAAAAGTCAAGTGACTAAGGCAAGTAGAATGCACAAAAACGTTTTTGACCATTATTTTCAAAATCTGAATCATAGTCTTTTTGGTTTTGTTTTGTTTGTTTGTTGTTTTGTCTTCATTAAAATTGGCAGCATGTTTCTCCATCATCACCAGTTTGCCACAGCCTATCTGGGCAATAGTGGGAGAATCTTGCTCCAGAAACTGCGGGAAGCAGAATATCCCTAGGAAGGCAGAGAGAGAGAGAGAGAGAGAGAGAGAGAGAGAGAGAGAGAGAGGAAGCAGACTAAGATATGTCTTTCCAGAATTCAAAATCTAACAATGCGATAGGAAGAAAGAAGGAAGACACATAGGAATAAGAAGCTGAGTTGTTCAAAGGAGACTCTCACCCCCATCCGGCTCCCTGCCGCTGGACGTCCCATTGCCCTGTGGACAGCTCCAGTGACTGAGGGAGTGGTTTGCCGTATGATGAGCTACTTCTGGGTAGCTTCACTCTGCCTCTGCTAGTTCTTCTGGGAGCTACACAGAATAGTCCATTGGACTGCATCATCTTTCAGAGGACTGAAGACAGGAAGATGATTGTTTTACCCCCCCCCCCCATGTGAATATTTTCCAGAAAAATAGATGTCTACTCTATTTTAGCTCCTCATCTGAAGTCACCTTCAGCACAGAAAGCACAAATAGCAAAGGGAAGAAAACGACTGTACAAGTAGAGCCTTCGGAACAATGGCACCCCGTAAGCGAGGCAAAGGACCCAGACTGGGGACAGATGTTTCTCTAGGAAACGAGACGAATATGCAGTCTTTAAGTGGTCAATGAATCAATAAAGAAGAGAAACACTTTGTGAGATAAATGGGCAAGGCATATAAGCAGGCAGCTTGTAGGAGAGGAGACACAACTGGCCAGTAAGCAATTCGAGAAGACTCCATGATCTTCACTCTCTTAAGCACCTTCACCCCTTTGTCTCTGTGGCCCTTTGCTGGCCTGTAGAACTGAGGAAGCTTCCGGTTCCCTCCATCTGTGAGCCTGCTTTGCAGAGAGGAGTCACAATCAGAAGTGTCTCTCTTCCAACCTGTCCTCTTTTGAGAATGACTGCCACATCCTCCACCGTTCTGTCCTTATGACAGGTGAGTGGACCCGGCGGGCGCTCTCGGGAGCCCCGACTCGGGCCCAGAATAAGGAAGGCTCGCTGGGGTCTTGATGCCACATCTGTGCTGGGTGGTCTGCTCACTGAGACGCCCCCTCCCCACTCGGAACTGCAGCCGGCGAATCGCACACAGTTAACACACAGCAGCGCCCGCACCCCGCGCCCTGCCTCTCCGTGGCTTTGCTGAGTCCGTCAGAAGCAGAGGGCAGAAGGAACTGACGCCACGCTTAGGATGCAGCACCTTGCCTGGAAGTATTTTCTCAATATCTGGGAAAACAAGTGGAACTGACTCATCTGGATGGAGTTCTACGGAAATGTGACTGCAGATTTCTTGCGATTTCATTCTGCTTTAGTGTCAGAATTCATCCAGCAACGTGCCAGCGAATGTGTGTAAAATCACATACAGATTTAGACACCCGAAGAGGAAGTTATTTTTACCAGGGCGGGGAAGGAAACCGAAAGTGCCGGTTGGCAGAGACGTTGGGGCAGGGCCGAGCGGGGAGGTGAGGTGTCTGCGTGACCGGCGTGTGGGGATGCTCGTGTCTCCTGTCTTGCCAGACTGGCCTGGGGGCTGCGGTGTGGTTGTCTCTGAGCAGGTCAGGTGAGGAGGGCCTGTGCCGGAGACCTGCCAGGGGAGAGTGTTGGCATTGCCTCCGAGTAGGATGCTAGATGCAGCAGTTGTGAGGTGAACATTGGTTACTCCCGAGACGCGTCGTGTACTCTCCAGACAGTTCCGCAGGAGCCCCGCTCCCAAGATCTGCCCGGGACACGGACGTGAAAATGGAGCAAAGCGTTCTGGAAAGCCACGCAGATATGAAAACCAAATGGCGCGGCGTCTTTATTTTGCTTCACCAGATGACAGGAGTGAGGCCGTATTATTTTCTTTGCTCGTGCTTTTCCCAATTCCAAAGGCTGCTCTTGTTTGCTTGCCCAGCAGAGATCCGAGGCCTTTTGGAGTCTAAAGTATTTGTGGTTATGTTCTCCTAGTCATGCTGTGAGATGAAGAGGTTCCCAGAAATCGAAGGGAGGGAGAGGGAAGTGTTTGTCAGGATCCAAAACCTCTTTTTATTGCCCTTTACCCTTGGGCAGAGGATATCTAGAGTTAGCATTTCGCGATAACGCTGGAATCTCATAAGCTTGCAGTCTGATCACAAACTTCTCCAGTGCTTTTGGAAAATACTTTATTCAAGCATTCTTGTGCCTTGCTGTGCTGTTCCTTATGGCCGGGGAGGGGTGTGTTAAGTTCCCTCTCTGTGCCTGGGTCGTGGGATGCACACAGTTATGGAGGTGCCGGTCTTTCCGACCTGAACTTGGGCGTAGAGAGAGAGTGTGGGTAGCGTGTCAATAGGTGTGCTGCCCTAGCTTGGAGGGAGAACATACTTAAAACACGTTTGGGTGGGTGCCTGGGTGGCTTAGTTAAGTGACCGACTTTAGCTCAAGTCATGATCTCCCAGTTCGTGGGTTCGAGCCCCGCCTCGAGCTCTGTGCTGACAGCTCAGAGCCTGGAGCCTGCTTCGGATTCTGTGTCTCCCTCTCTCTCTGCCCATTCCCTGCTCATGCTCATGCTCTGTCTCTCTCTCAAAAATAAATAAACATTAACACACACACACACACACACACACACACACACACACACACACATACTTGGGTTACCAAGAGGGCTTCTGTTTTAGTGTTGCATTTCTTTCACGGCATGATGCATTGCTGTTTGAAAACACAGTCCCCTTTGTCCAGAATTTTTCCCCTGGCCACGTCGTTGGAATGATAGGTGATCTTTTGTTAATTTTAGAGTAAGTCTTGCCCACAAGGCTTATACTTCATGGGAGTTTCACATCGATGAGCCTTAGAGGACCAAAGAACATGCGTTTTCCGAGTGCTTCCGCCTGCCCACCCTCCTTCACATTCAGCTTGGCAGTTGCCCTCTCTTGCTTCTATCTCTTTCCTTCAACAAGTGTTCATCCAACTCCAGCGAAATGCCAGGTGCTGGAGATAATGTGACCAATAACACTGCGCTCACGGGGCTGTAGGGGCAGAGAACGGCTGAGGATCAGTGTAGGGAGTGATGAACAGGGGCCTGTGAGAAGCTACCGGAAGAGAGTAGAAGCAGGGGTTATTTGTGCCTGGCTGTGGTGAGGCTGGCGATCTCTTTGGTTACGGGTCTGTCTATGCCAGTCTCAAACTCTCAAGTCTGGCTGCACGATAGAATTACCCGGAGGGCTTTGGAAAATGCTGATTTTCATTCATTGGGTCCGGGTGGGGCTTGGGCACCTGCGCGTGTTAAAAGCTCCCAGGTAATTTTGGTTCGCGGCCAGGGTGGGGAACCGCCGTAGCAGATGCAGGGCGCTGCGGTTTGGTGTGTGTATGAGGTCTTCTGCCAGGGGCTGTTCAGGGGTGCTTCACTTAATTTAAATCTTTTATTTGGTTGTGACATAACACTTCAGCTTTTGACTTCTTATAGCAGCTCTTCTCAAACTTTAATGGCATTCATATCATCTGGGGATTCGTTCAACTGTAGATTCTGGTGTAGTGTGGGTCTCAGGTGGGGCCAGGGATCCTGCGCTCCCAAACAAGCTCCCAGGTATCACCAGCACTCTGCTTAGAGGATCACACTTTGAGGAGCAGGGTCTACACTGTAGCCCTCGTAGGAAATAGTCAATACTTGTAAACAGACCCATGAGTCAAGGTATAGCCCCGCCCACCAAATATTGGTGCATTGAAATGTTTTATGGCATTCTTTTAAATTGAATTTTCATTCACCCATTTGATTGTTCGAATTTTAAGAACACGAGGTATTTCTTAAGGGAGAATCACACATTTGCATGATTCAAATTTAAAATGCCTTTTTTTTTTTCTTTTCTTTTAATCTCTGTAATACACAGTATTGAAGCATAGGCTGTTTGGAGATTTGTGACCGCACAGATTTTGACCTCATGTCAAGTTCATTAATAAGCTTCAGAAAGGAAGCAACTGGTCCTGGGTATGAAGTTTCCTCAAATAGTTGTTGGCAGATTCTTGCACCGTTTTAAATGTTGATGTTGAGGCATAGTATCAGAATTCATTGCCAAGTGCCCCTCTTATCCAAATATTCCTGGTAGAATTGTTTTTTTGTTTTTGTTTTGTGTTTTTATGGCCAGAGCAAATAATTGGATGCAAATAGAGCAAATAATGAGAATGACTTGGTGTAATGCTTTAAAAACACACATTTTAAAGAAATATTTAAAACCATGAATACGTGCTCATTGTAGGAGACTGGAAAATATAGAAGCACAGAGAAGAAAACAAAAGGCACATGAATTGCTTTACTCACGACTGCTTTGGTTTGGTCACGTCTTCCTCCCCTGTGCGGTATCCCAGAAGCCCTACCTCTTCAAACCTTTTTCTACAATGTCAGTTTTCATGGTGGCAGAGTATCTTGGGAGTGTGCCGTGGTCCCATTAGTAGGGTCTTTTTCATAGGTGGCCTCTTTCCTGTTTTTCAAGCTTCTAGGTGCAGCTATGATGAACGTCGTTCAGCTTTTGTACTCTTGTCTCCTTCCCTGGGATGAATTCTTAGGCTTGGAACTGCTGGATGAAAGTGCATGCTCTTAGGACAGGTGTATTTCAGCAGCAGTCTGCAACCTGTTGTGCTTATGCTCTTATAAGCACTGGCTATAATATTATAACACTCCATGCATTCGATTGGTGAGAAGTGATCTTCTTAAGCCTGTAATTCCCATTTGCTTGCATATTAGTGACTCCAAACAATTTGACTGCGTTTATGAGACATGTTTCTTCTTTGGGGAATGACAGTTTTACCCTTCCCCATTTTTCCTATGTGTTCTCCTTTCTCTTATCATTTGTAAGAGTTCATTTGTAATAATCTCCTGGCTTTTCTTTGCCCTGTAGTTTTTTTTTTATTATTATTTTTAAAGTTGTTGATTTATTTTGAGAGAGAAAGCGAGCACAAGCAGGAGGGACAGAGGGAGACAGAGAGAGAGAGAGAGAGAGAGAGAGAGAGCGAGAGAAAGAGAGAAGACACAGAATCCGAAGCGGGCTCCAGGCTCCCAGCTATAAGCACAGAGCCCAACATGGGGCTCGAACTCATGAACCATGAGATCACGACCTGAGCTGAAGTTGTACACTCAACCAATTGAGCCCCGCCCTGTAGTTTTTTAAAATCGGTATCTTTTATTTTTCCTGTGCACTAATTAACCGTCTTCCATTTATTATTTTTTTCTTTGCTTTTAAGTTTAGAAAGGCCTTACATCCTGACATCAAGTACATAGCCTGTGTATTTTTTTCCAGTTCATTTGTTGTTTCATTATTTCATTCACTTTCTCACCCTTTTTGGCAATTATTTTGGTGTAAATTAACTCGATTTTGCAAGTCTAGCTGGAGAAAAAGTCGTCATACTTGAATGCTGTCATTCTTGAACAGTAAATTAATTTTTCAAACATCAAGATGAACTGATTTGACCTTAATGCTTTTTAGAGGATTCGAAACCCCATTTGCCATTTAATCCTACACTTTCGGGAGCAGGAGGGATTTCAGAGGCCCTCTGGTCCTTCTCTGTAGCACTGGAACCCGTGGCTAGGCCTCTTCTCCTTCTCTTGCCTCTCCAGCTATACCTGTGGGTGTAGGTCCCTGCTCCCCAGCCCCCGCAATTACTTCTGGACAGAACTTTCTGTGTCAGCGGATTGTAGAGTTGCCAGCATTCAGGCGAGGCAGACACGACCACTCTCCTTGCCTGCCCTGAGTTGCTTGGTTGCAGGATTGGACACATTTATAAATCTGAGCCTCTTGGATTCTTACTGGGTTTCAAGCTAAAAATGAGCCTCCTGGCAGCCACATGCACCCCGTTCAGTTTGGCTGGAAACTTAGCTGAGGGCGATGGGTTAGCTCCTGAAGGTCAGCCTGGCTCTTGGACCAGCCCTTTGCAGCATCTTGGCAATGGGGACAGCACTCATTTTAACACTATTTTTACAAGCAGCTAGATGACAATAAGTTATTCAGTTCCCGTGGGTTGTTATTCCTTTACATGTTTATGAAACTCAAGGGATCACAATTTGAAAACACGGACATTTAAAGACCAACCATATGGTCTAGCGGAGCTAAATTTTCTTTTCAGGAAATCGTGTTGCGACTGTGAACTTGCCTGTACCGGGATGTTGAGTATCTCAGGAGGCAGCGTTAGTGTAACTAGAGCATTGGGCCCCAAATCAGAAGTTCTCTGTTTGAGTCCTGGCATTGCCACTGTGCCGCTGTGTGACCTTGGGGAATTCACTTAAACTCTCTGAATCTCCTTTAGAGGGACTCTTTCTGTTCCGGAACAACCACCACCAGCTTATAAAGAGAATGCCGTCTGGTACTCTGCTGCCTGGAATACTATGAAAATTTGCATTTGTAATGTCTGCTAATACACATCTTCATTTTACTTTTCCAGGCAGAAGCCTGATCAGAGCTCCAAAGTGTAGGAGTGAGGGTAGGAGTTACTTACTGTGGGATGTGTGTGTGTTTTGTCTTCAAACAAACAAGCCCATTAGAATTCTGCCTTTAGGCCTTCACACACAGTAGCTATTTGCTGTGTAGAGTTCTGCTCTTTCTGTTACAGTGTTTTGCATGAAGAAGGCCTCCTAAGATAATGTAAATTATGTTTTAATCTATTGGATATTTTTACACTTTCCCTGTTGTCCTAAAGAACTAAACAAAGAGTTTTCTGTATGTCCTAAGGCCTCTGGCCATTTCACTTTAAGTTGCAAAGAACAGTTTGATGAGTGAGAGTTCTTTTTGTGTGTGTGTTTATTTTTGAGAGAGAGAGAGACACACAGACAGACGGAGGATCCGAGGCAGGCTCTGTGCTGACAGCAGCAAGCCTGATGTGGGGCTCGAACTCACGAACTGTGAGACCATGACCTGAGCTGAAGTCGGACGCTCAGCTGACTGAGCCACCCAGGTGCCCCTGATGATTAAACGTTCTAAAACACCCTGTGATCATTTAATAAGCTTTTACTTTTTTCAATACTGTTTTCAAAATTTGTGTCCCGGAGACTCAAAAACTCTCCAAAGAGCTAGTAGTCTAGTCTCTGATACGGATGTATAACTTAATCATTTTCATGTATATTTGTGCTACTAGAGATTCATCCATGTGCTTGGGGAGCACAGGGGAGGGAAAAATTCGTTCAAGAGGGCTTCCTGGAAGAGATGGCACCTAAGCTGGGTGTTGAAGTGTAAATAGGAGTTTGCTGGGCAGAGAGGTGGGAACAGGGCATTTCAAACAGGAAGAGAACAGCGCTTGCAAGGGCCAGCCAGTGGGCAAAATCGTGGTGCCTTTGGGTCCTCTGAGCAGTACAGGGTGGCTAGCGAGAGACTGTGGCAGGGGGATGGGGGGAGGTTTGCTGCAAGGGAGGCTCCTACGGGAAGACAGTAGATGGTGAAGGAACCCATGCGTGTTACACTAACTGGCCGGCGGTGAAGAAACCGCCGAATGGTTTTAAGACAACAGAGTGATTGCAGCTTTGTTATTCATGCAGATAACTCTGGAAACAGAACACCATGGAAAAGTCTAAGCGTGGGTCTGGAATGGTCTTCAGGTTTGAATAGCCTTTGAAGTTCATAGAGTAGTACTTGCCCAAGTATTATCACACCTGCTTTTTTACTGCCGTGCGGGGGGTGTTAAGCTCACTTTGCAGATGAGGAACCTGAGTCCAGAGATGCATGAAAGGCTGCGAGTGGCCCAGCTGGTGACATGGGGAGAGGAGGTGTTCTGTTTCTGGTCCAAGTCGGCTCAGGCCCCAGGGATCTCTTCCTCTTTACTGCTTGCATATTTCAACAAAAGCACCAAAGTATTTTTCTGACTCTTTTAATGAGAACTTTCAAAGTGGTTTTAATCTTGATAAAGAAAGTTTGACAGGAAAACCAACTTAATTCTTACCCTGCAGGTATTTATTTAGTATAATAGACTCACGTCGCTTTGCCTCCTTGCCACTATTTTCCTGTTATGATAGCGTTCTACAAGCTGATGGTTTATTTTCTCTGATTAGCTAAAATGGGAAGAAAAATCCCCACTGCGTTTTTATTAGGATAGGCTATATCGTATCCTGAGTTTATGTTTCATTTATTTCTGTAACTTTGATTATGCCATTTTGTCATAGATGAACTTAGCATTTAGGCTGTAATTTCTCACTGTTTTAAAAATGATTGTTCATGGAGGATGGCAGGCTTACTTTCTCTGTAGCCTTATGGAAGATTCTTTTTTTTAAATTTTTTTTAACGTTTATTTATTATTGAGACACAGAGAGACACAGAGAGTGTGAACAGGGGAGGGGCAGAGAGAGAGGGAGACACAGAATCCGAAGCAGGCTCCAGGCTCTGAGCTGTCAGCACAGAGCCCGATGCAGGGCTCGAACTCACAAACTGCAAGATCACAACCTGAGCTGAAGTCAGTCGCCCAACCAACTGAGCCACCCAGGTGCCTGCCGTATTGAAGATTCTTTAGGGATGACTCCACTTATGTCTTGCCTTGTGTCCTGTGTGCTGGGACTGTTGATCTTAATTTTTTTTTTTGAGAGAGAAAGAGTGGCAATGGGAGAGACAGAGAAAGAGAAGGAGAGAGCGAGAATTCCAAGCAGATTCCATGCTCAGTGCAGAGCCTGATGCGGGGCTTGATCCCATGACCTGAACCAAAATTGACCTTGCATTTTGAGTGTAGCTTTTTATAAAGCTGTTCGCCCGTCTAACCCCTGCTGGGGGAAACTCTGACCTACCTGTGCTGTCACCTGCTCTGCAAGCTTTCAGGCAAAATGCTCTGGTCATTTTGTTTGTGCTTCTTTTGGACCATAAGCAGGTTTCTAAATCTCTAATCTTGTTAAAGCACATTTGGAGGAATGGGAACCAGGTTACAAAAAAATTGAACTGTGCTGATTGTGATACAAGGGTAGGTAGTCCTTAAAGTGGCCATTCGAGGGGCGCCTGGGTAGCTCAGCTGGTTAAGCATCTGACTTCGGCTCGGGTCATGATCTTGCAGTTGGAGAGTTTGAGCCCCACGTCAGGCTCTGTGCTGACAGCTCGGAGCCTGGAGCCTGCTTTGGATTCTGTGTCTCCCTCTCTCTGCCCTTCCTCACAGATACTCTGTCTCTTTCTTTCAAAAATAAAGATTAAAAAGACAAATGGTCATTTGAGCACTTGAATGGCAGTACATCTTTTTAGAGAAGAGGTGAAGGATAAAAAGCTTAAGGGGTGCTCTGTACCCGAGCCTGGCTAAACTTGCCCAGGGTCTGGCACTTACTGGGTGATCTATGTTTATTAAGGTAATTATAAGATGTACCTGGAGGGACAAAGTTTTTGTGACTGTACATTAAATATATATCTGAGGGGCTCCTGGGTGTCTCAGTCGGTTAAGCGTCCAACTTCAGCTCAGGTCATGATCTCACGGTTTGTGAGTTCGAGCCCTGCATCAGGCTCTGTGTTGACAGCTCAGAGCCTGGACCCTGCTTCGAATTCTGTGTCTCCCTGTCTCTCTGCCCCTCCCCTGCTCTCATTCTGTCTCTCTCTGTCTCTCAAAAATAAACAAACATTAAAAAAATATTAAATATATATCTGAATTTTCCGGAGGCCAAGGCAAAAAAGGAATAAAATGTGTCATGTTGTCTTTATCTGTATAAGAAACATACTTGCTCATTGGGAAAGGGTGGCCTCTCTTTTCCTACCTTCAAATTATAGGAGAAATTTATTTGATCTTAAAAGTATTATATTGGACAATATCTCCTACAGTATTTTTTCCCCCCAGAAAATGACCTGTTCTTCATGAGACTGTGTCGTACATCAGCCCTTGGTGAAAGTGAAAAGCATGATATAAAATCACAGGTCAGCAATTGCATTTCCTTGGGGAGCTGAGCTGTTTAAGTGTCTCGTCTGTTTAGCTTAGGTGTCTTGCTTTTTAGTGAGTTTATGTGTTGAGAAAACACAGAGCAATGGGTATTGCCCATGGCCCTGATTGTTTTTCCTCAAGTATCAATTTCTTCAGCCTCGTTTTTGGCAGGAACAGGAGAGCAGTTGGGTGAATGATGTTAAGTGCTGAGGTGCAGAAATTCAGGGTGGGGTGAGTTTGCATTCCCCTTCCCTCATCAGACATCCCATCTGGGATCTGCTGGGCCTGGGGAAGGGTCCAGCCTTGGGCGGGACCCTCATGGAGTCTCAGCATTGTTCCTGATCTGGTAGCTGAGATTCTAGGCCAGAATCTTTCTCAGAGAGAGAAATTCTGAATAAACACATTTTGAATTTTTTTTAATGTTTATTTATTTTTGAGAGAGAGAGAGAGACAGAGCATGAGCAGGGGAGGGACAGAGAGACAGGGAGACAAAGAATCCCAAGCAGGCTCCAGGCTCTGAGCTGTCAGCACAGAGCCTGTTGTGGGGCTCAAACTCCCTAACTGTGACATCACGACCTGAGCTGAAGTCAGACACTTAGCTGACTGAGCCACCCAGGTGCCCCTGAATAAACATATTGTGAATCCTTAACACCTGATCCCTTGAAGGACTCTTTTTGTTTTTTCAATATCTAATATACTTTCACTTGTCAATGAGAGAATGGAGTTCATTTTACTGGCTTTTCTTTTGTGCCTTTTGAAATAGTAATAATAATAATGTGGGGCACCTGGGTGGCTCAGTTGGGTAAGCATCTGACTTCGAATCAGGTCATGATCTTGCAGTTCCTAAGTTCGAGCCCCACATTGGGCTTTCTGCTATCAGCACAGAGCCTGTTTGGGATCTGACTCCTTCTCTCTCTGCCCCTCCCCTGCTCACATGTGCTCTCTCGCTCTCAAAAATAAACATTAAAAAACTAATGAAAAAGGGGTACCTGGGTGGCTCAGTCGGTTGAGAGTCCGACTTCGGCTCAGGTCATGATCTCCTGCTTTGTGAGTTCGAGCCCCGCGTCAGGCTCTGTGCTGACAGCTCAGAGCCTGGAGCCTGCTTCGGATTCTGTGTCTCCCTCTCTCTCTGCCCCTCCCCTGCCTGCAGTCTGTATCTCTCTGTCTCTCAAAAATGAATAAACATTAAAAAAAAAAATTAAAAGAGCCTGATGAAAATAGTATTTTCCAATTCAGCAAACTTTTATTAGTCTTGCCATGTTTTAGGCACTCTTGAATACATGATGTTACAAAAATGTATGAGGAACTTTGAAAAAAAATGAAGGATATTGTGAAATCAATTATAAAGTACATAGTGATAATTTCCATATCTTTTAATTTCAGTTAATATTAGTGTGAATTAGAAATGGGCATTTTTTTCCCCTTTGGAATAAGACGACATGCACACTAACAGTCTAATTATTTTTCGGATGTAAATGGAAACACCGTAAGTCTGTTTTACACACATACATGCAAATACAGACACATACAGCATGGATTTTTTTAGTACACTGGGAAAGGTAAATTCAAGTGCTTTTTATTGGGTGATGTTTTGTTTAATTAATTTTTACAGGACATACATAGACATTTTATTTATTTTTACCTTTTGAAAGGGACAATATGAGGGAGAGATGTGAGAGCAGATTTGTGAACGTGCACCAAATGCTGGGCGTAGGTTCTGTGGCACCTCAGAATAGGGTTTTACACAGCTTTGGCCACTGTGCACACAAAGACTCTCCAGGGGGTACGGAGCAGGGATTGTCAGAGAGAATCAAATTCTCAGTTGTCAACTGCCCAGTTATTCTTTCCTCAAATTGATCTCCCTGAGAACTTTCCATGCTGGCTCTCCTTTCCCACTAGTTCACCCCCAGGCCCTCTGCCTTTCTCCACTCTGCAGAGAGGTTTGCCTGAATCGCACTAAGCTGGGGGCCAAACACTGCCAGGTGCTTATGGAAGGAGGCAGAAGGCTGGTGCTGTGAGTAGTGAAGGTAACCAAATCCTTTTGTAAATCAGGTGGTTTCAGTTCTATGCTTTCAACCAAAGTGAAGGAGTTCAAGTTATCAAGGGATCAAATCATTCAAGGAATCAATGATCTCTTCCGGTAGGGGATCAACAGATTACCGTGGGATTTAGAAAGACATGAAAAAGAAGTGAGCGACTATAATAGAACTCTCCAGTCTCTATCTACTAATCTGTGTGAACGAGGTTTCTCAGTGTTCATATTATTGTGAAAAAGAAAAATAGGAATAGAATAAATGCATCTCATTTAAGTTTTACTTTGGCTTTTTAATCATTATTTGTGAAATTTGTAAAAATCTTTATGCCGTCTTGATCAATTGTGAACCAATGGTAATTTTAATAATAGCTCAGCTCAGAATATATTTTTTGTACTATTAGAGCATTATGGTCACAGGAAAATTTTAAAAAATGAATTTCAATTTGTATACATTTTTGTTATATAAAATAGAATGGAATGATGGAAAATATTCTCAAACATAAAAATACATTCTGTTAGAACAAAAATTTGGGGGTGACATGGAATGATGATACAACTTACTGGAGAAGAATGAGTGAATGGAAGAAAAGTCTGTTAATTCCTCCCTCCTCCCCTTCCTTCCTTCATGATGGTTTTGCATCTAATGAGGATTACATTTTCCTCTAATGAGAATAACTTAGATATACCTGTGTTACCCTCTCCTACTCTCTCCTGGTCTCCCCCCTGCCTAGGTAACTAGTGTTCTGAATCTTGTATTTACTGTTCTCTGCCAGTTTTCATGGGGCTTGAATACTATACAAATCTAAGTTTTTTTTTTCCCCCTAAGGAAAAAGAATAAAAAAATAAGGAGTTAAAAATGCCCAACCAGTTTGGTGTCACCCAATCTGGGAGGGTGTATAAGGAGGAGAAGTTAAAAAGTGGAAAGAGACCGTGGCCCTAACGGCAGTCCTAATTGCAGTTAAGCAGCTTACCTTTGAGTAAAGATCAACTGAATTTATTTCTAGTAAGTTTATTTATGCAGGTCTAAAGGCTCCTGAGGCTTAGGCTTTAGTAATTTCACTGAATTTCCCTCTATTCATCACGGAGGGGCGCACGCGCGCGCGCACACACACACGCACACACACACACACACACACACACACACACGTGCATCCTAACCTTACATGAAACAGATTTGTATATTCACAGTGGCAGGTATCATTGTGTGTGTGTGTTGGGTGGGGAGTATTTTGTTGGATATATGTATAAAATGATGTAATTGTTTAGTTTATTACTTTTATTTACTTTGAGAGAGAGACAGAGAGAGACAGATCATGGGCAGGAGAGGGGCAGACAGAGAGGGAGACACAGAATCTGAAGCAGGCTCCAGGGTCTGAGCTGTCAGCACAGAGCCCAGTGCAGGGCTCGAACTCAGGAACCCTGAGATCATGACCTGAGCCGAAGTTGGACACTCAACCAACTGAGCCACCCAGGCGCCTCGCAATTATTTTATTTTTAACATGTTAGTATGTGTCTTCCTGGAAATTGTATCCTTTGCAGATTTTTAAACAGAAGATGAAAAATTCTGCATGTCAACTTCAAGTGTGCTATGGCATGTAAGTCTTTCAGAATTCCTATAAGGTAATTCTGAGCATAAAAGTTTGTCAACCATCACAGAATAGACGTGCCCTTGCTGTTCTAACACTTGGAATTCTGTTGAGAGAGCCCAGAGCTGACCACCATGGGTGGAAATGAATCCTGTGGCTTGTATTCAGAGGTTTTCGTGGGAGAAACTGTCCTGGACAGGACACCAGGGGCTATTACCAAGTCTTGGTAGCTGAGAGCATGGCTGCACATGGAAAGATGTTCTGGTTTCACATCTCTTTTCCAGGGAGGCAGGAAAACTAGATTCCTCCATCCTTTTTCTCTTCCCCCCTTGCTGCTTCTGTACTCCACTCTCCGCCCCATCCTTCCCCAACCTGTCCTTGTTCTGAGCTATACCCTTGGTTAAAAACAACAAATTAAACCATGCAAGTTTCTGTCTGTGAGGTTGTTTGATCTCACTGGGAGCATTTTAACTCTTCTCCAAGCCTTTCCAAACTGTGACGTCCCACCCCCATCCCTTCACTCAGCGAAACTTGGTTGCCAGTTTCTTAGAAGCAGCAGGGACTATAAATAGCACATCATTTCTTTTTTTCAGTCACAGTACAAATCATGTTTAATGGTGGTGGTGGTGGATAGGAGTTAACTGGATCCCACCAACCCTTATTAGAAGCTGTTTAACTGTGCCGTGCACTTTATTTCAATTACGTTTGTAAATTTTTTGATGGCAAGGCAGGAACTATGTCTCACACATCTTTTTTGATTTGTCACAGCATCTTGTGTCGCATTCGTGCTTAGCAGGGAAAATGCAATGCAGATACAATTAAATTGGAACTTCATTGAATTTATATTGTACTGATGTATTCATTTATTTAAAAATATTTAGGGGCGCCTGAGTGGCTCAGTCGGTTGAGCATCCAACTGCGGCTCAGGTCACGATCTCACGGTTCGTGAGTTCGAACCCCGTGTCGGGCTCTGGGGTGACAGCTCAGGGCCTGGAGCCTGCTTCGGATTCTGTGTCTCCCTCTCTCTCTGCCTCTCCTTCGCTTGCACTCGGTCTCTATGCCTCTCAAAAATAAATAAACAATAAAAAAGATTTATTGAACACCTACTGTGTGCCGGGGGGCTTCCAGGGGCTTATAGTCTGGTGAAAAAAAATTCTAATGTTAATTACTTGTCTACCCTGGGCTCTGTCGCTGTGTCATTGATCTCATTTGATCTTCACAAAATCCTGTGAGTTATGAGAACTCCATTTTACTAATGGACAAGCTGAGGCTTAGGGACGAATAATTTGTGGGGTAGGAGATGCAGGCTTTGAAGGGAGGCAGTCTTACTCAGACCAGGCCCTGGTCTGTTGTTAGCCCGTGGCAGTGAAGTTGCCATGGTTTTAACCTTATTGGGAAAGAATCCCAAATATGGGAACTATTTTGATGATGTCACAGTTAATTATCTACACTTGATGAAATATGAATTTCATACTCGGGACTCTAGGAGAACAAGGCATATATCTTTGTCTTTTTTTTTTTTTAATTTGGAGAAACTGAGCTCAAAGGTTTGTTTATATTTTCTTTTCTGCATTTTTAAGGGATATGTACATGTCAGAGAGTCTTTCTTGTGTCTTTTGGCTGAATTAATAGGGCAGTTTACCTCATTTCAAAGAAACAAACAAAAATGATGGATCTTGTCTTTAAATCCCAGCATGATGCTATTCTGGGCTAGGGCAGTTGGGACATCTCACTTCAGACCTCCAGGACTGCTTTCCAGGAGAGGCTTTCTTTCTGCTTCTCATTCAGGCATTTAGTGAAGCTTGTTCCAAATTAAAAAAAAAAAAATATGACCGTTAGCTTACATTTTCCAATGTGTTCAGTCCTTTTTCAGCAGAAGTGTTTGCAGTGGATTTTTGAGGGTGGGAGCGTGGTCAGTGATGTAACAGAATCTCCGGGACTTAGAAATCGAGCTGATTTATTGTGACTACCAGTTTTGTGCAGAATCATCTAATTCTCTGCACTTGACTTGTTTTAAAGTGAACTTTAAAGTGAGATACAGCAGTTGGAGTTGAACATTTTTTTTAATGTTTATTTATTCTTGAGAGAGAGAGAGAGAGAAAGAGAGACAGAGCACGAGCAGGGGAGGGGCAGAGAGAGAAGGAGACGCAGAACCCGAAGCAGGCTCCAGGCCCTGAGCTGTCAGCACAGAGCCTGACAGGAGGCTCTAACTCATGAACTGCGAGATCATGACCTGAACCGAAGTCAGAGGCTTAACTGACTGAGCCACCTAGGCGCCCCTGGAGTTGAGCACTTTGAATTTATTTTTTTTAACGTTTATTTATTTTTGAGACAGAGACAGAGCATGAACGGGGGAGGGTCAGAGACAGGGAGACACAGAATCCGAAACAGGCTCCAGGCTCTGAGCTGTCAGCACAGAGCCCGACGTGGGGCTCGAACTCACAAACCATGAGATCATGACCTGAGCCGCAACCAGGAGTTGGACATTTAACCAACTGAGGCACCAGGCGTCCCTGATTTTTTTTAATGGGCTGTAGGCATTGCTGAGGCAGGGCGTAGGGAGCGCGCTGTGATTCAGCCGGGCTTCCTGGAGCTGTTAAGGCGCTTGCTGTCCTCCCCGCACCTGCCTGGAGTCAGCTTTGCTTTGTGAACTCTTGGATCCGTCTTTTGGAGCTTTGCTGTCTCCTGGCTTGTCCTTGGTGCTTTTCCCTGCTCTCAGGTAGCGGGCAGTTCTTCTCCCGCTGCTAACTTGTTGCTTCTAAACAGCAGTGCGTTTAGAAAATTACAAGAACTTGTACATACATACATACATAGCATATTACAGAACTTGCATAGAAATACATAGCAAATTACAGAACTTGTCCGAGTTGTCTGTAAAACAAGGGGGACTAGCTCTCAGCAGAGCTCTCAATGCTCACCTGATGTGTCCTTCCCCACCGACAGGAGCCCTGCCTGGTGTTGCTGTCATTCTCTCCTCTACACTCAACACCCAGCTCACCTGCTAGCACTTTGGCCATTAGGTCACCAGAAGCCTTTTTGTTTGTTTACCTCCTATATTCCGCTGTTTTTTATTTATTTTTATTTATTTATTTTTAATGTTTATTTATTGGGGGGGCGGCACAGATAGGGAGGTACAGAATCCAAAGCAGGCTCCAGGCTCTGAGCTGTCAGCATAGAGCCCGATGTGGGGCCGGAACCCACAAACTGTGGTCTCATGACCTGAGCCAAAGTCGGATGCTCAACCGACTGAACCATCCAGATGCCCCTATTCTGCTGTCTTTTAGATGGGTAAGCCTGGTAGATAACTCTGAATGAATGAATGAATGAATGAATGAATGAATAAATAAGCTTTGGTGGACTGCAGTTTTGACGGGTTTTTCTCTGATAACGCCAAATCAAACGTGAAGCCAAACAACCATAAAAGATTATTTTTTCTTAAGTAGGGCATACTATGAATATTTTAAATAGACGTCCTTATATTTATGTATCAACAAAGTTAAAATAACAAAAATTAAAGTAAGGCAAACAATCATAAATTTAACTTTAATTTTCAGTTTAGAAAAGTAGCAAGAGGGGCGCCTGGGTGCCTCAGTCAAACACCCAACTTTGGCTCAGGTTATGATCTCATGGTTCATGAGTTCAAGCCTTGTGTGCAGCTCTATGTCAACAGCACGGAGCCTGCTTGGGATTCTGTCTCCCTCTCTCTCTCTCTCTGCCCCTCCCTAGCTCTCTCTCTCTCAAAATAAATAAAAAGGAGAAATGAAAAAAAGTAGCAGGAGATGGCCTTTGGGAGGAGAGAGCTGGTTCCTTTCCCTGTAAGGAGTTTTTGGAGTAGAGAGTCCCGGTTCCTAGTGTTTGTTCTTTTTCAGGCCACTCATGCACGGTTGTCAGCTTTTTCTTCTCTCTTAATAATTTCAGAAGCAAGGTAAGGAGATTTTGCCTGTTGAGGATATTTTTTGTCTTATTTTCTTACATCGAGCGATTTTACTAAATGAGTTAAAGTCCTGAAGATTCCACACCCTGCTAGACATACAGCATCTTTGTGAGAAATACAATAGCATGCCCTCCTTGGGACTAACTCATTTTGCAAAGGTGTCCTTCATCAGAGAGGACAGGGCACCATGGCTTAGTGAATAGCCATGCCCTTTCCCAGGCCACTTCGAGCAGGGCATGCTGGTGTGGGGAGTGGTCCTTGCGATGAGGGTCCCAATTTCAAGATGGGGCCTGGCAGGAGGGTCATCATAGGGCCACAGGGTCTGAGTCCTGAGCTTTCAGAGTCTATCCAGTGCGCCTGTCATCTACAGGCACACAAGTCATCACCACTGACATTGTGTTGCCTTCAGGACTGAAACCCAGGGTCTTTGGGCAACTTGCCAAGGATTGGAAATCGGGCGTGTGGTGAGATGGGGCCTTGAGCTAGAGCTCTGGTCTCCTGTGGTGTCGCCTAAGCCTTGTCCACTCCATCCTGCCCAGAATGCGTTGTCCATGGCATATCTCCCACTTTCTCCTTTCTGTGCCCCATCCCCGTGGGGGGCACAGCGGCCCAGCACTTCTGTGAGGCCATGGCTCACAGCTGTGGCCGTCCTTACCAGCCGTGGTGCCCATGTAACACTTCTCTCTTTTCCCTCTGAATGACTAAGCTTTTACTTCACCGAAGAATGTTCCTTGTGCAACATTTTTGTCAACCAGAAAGTGCCCCCTAAAACCTCCTGGAAAATTCCTCACTATTTCAGAAACATCACCGTACTTCCCTTGACTCAGCACTTTTTTTTTTTCCTTCTAATTTTCAAGTGTGGATTTTAGGCCCCTGCCATTTCAGTGAGGAGATGAAATAAAGACGTGACGGGAAGCGTTATGTAATATTAAATTTTCATCATGACACTCTCAAAGGATACTTGTAGAGATTTAAGATGTTTTCAAGGAAATCTCCAGCTTTGTACAGGAGACACATTTGATGGACGGGGGACTTCAGTTAACTAACAGCCGTGAGAATGCCCGTCTGGAGGAAGGCACAGGGGTTGAGGAGGTTCTGGTTCTGGGCCCGTCTCTGTTTCTTCCACTGTCCCCAGGGCAGCATAATTCACACTCAGCCCAATCCCCCAGATGTTGTGAAGACAAAATGAGATGCAGTGGATGTGGAAGCACTTGGAAAATTCAGAAGTTAAAGGAGCCTCAGAAATGTAGGTGCCATCATTATTGGAAATATTAATATGGCTTTGAGACAAAAGAGGGCCTTTGGTCAACTAAGTGGAGGAAATAGTGAATTATTCTCCACTTAGAAATTCATGTTTAAACTGCAGGTTTTCACATTCTTTTCCCTCCTGTAAGAGAGGAAAAACTTTTCCTCTACCCTCTTAGGTTAAGTTCCTGGAGCGTGTCAATTAAATTGCCAACAGACAGGTCAAACCGGAGAAAAAGCATACACATTTTAATATTTTTATGTTCACAGGGGCTTCACAGAAAAGAAAGGAAAGCCCAAAGAGGTGGTTAGACATGGGAGCTTAAATACCATTTTAACAAAGGATGGTAAGTTGTACAGAGGTGACTACACAAAAGAAAAAAGGGTTTGGGCTTCTGGAGGAGTAAAGAAGCCCCCGGTTTAATAGCTTGTGACGCAGAATCAAGTGGTCTCTGGTGATGAGTCATGAACATCATCATCCTCTTCCTAGTGTGGGAAAGAGGGACACCTTTACAAGTGGAAATTTTTGTCACCTTTACAAAGGAAAATTTAAGCCCTGCTTTTAGGCAGATAAAGGGAGGACCGAGAGTGCCTCCTGTGTCTGCTGTTTCTCAGTTGTCTTCAGTTCAAAATAATCTTTGTGCCAGAGTGATGTATTTGGGGTTTGCATATTCTAATCCAATTCACTCCATTGTTGTTAGCATATTGTAACTGCTGTGAGTGTTGTTCTTGGAGGCCACATGAACTATAGTGCAGAGGCTTTATGATATTTATTTTGGCGACTTACCTATTGATTCTCAGGTTTATTCCTGATATGAGAAGTCTCCAGACACCGAGTTATGGATCAGGGAGGCGTTACTGTGTTTTATGGTGTACCCTGTGTATAGAAATGCACATATAGAAACAGACACATGTCTCTAGTGGGGAAGGATAATTTTGCCAGATTCAGATAATTCATATTCTCTTTGCTGGACAGAGCTCAAGTTTGAACCAGCCTTGCATAGAGTATTTTTCTCTTGGAGCCTAGAGAGCCAGCTATACCTTCTCTTGAAAAAAGCAGAACTATTATTGTTTTTAATTATTATTATTATTTTTTTTAGTGTTTATTTATTTTTGAGAGAGAGACAGTGCATGAGTGGGGCAGGGGCAGAGAGAGGGAGACACAGGATCCGAAGCAGGCTCCAGGCTCCGAGCTGTCAGCGCAGAGCCTGACGTGGGGCTTGAACCCACGTGCTGTGAGATAATGACCTGAACCGAAGTCGGATGCTCAACTGACTGAGCCACCCCGGAGCCCCTATTATTTCTTTAATAATTCTTCCTTCTTTGGAGAAATTATGGGCATATTTTCTTCTCACAGCTAACAAATGGTCCTGATCCTTTAGCACTAACATTTATATGTAAAACCAGAGTTAAGTCTTAAGAGTTTTAGAGTTGGAAGAGGACTTAGGGCTTGTCTTATCTGGTGATTCTAAACTTCCAAGCATGTTCTCAGCATGACAGCTTCCACTCTTGGGAGTGTAAGCCAGGGAAACTGAAAAAGCTACACATTTCCTTCTAACCTTCTAGTTACTACTCTGCAGTCACTGTAGCAGTGAGGTTATTCTGCCTAATGGGAGTGTGTCATAAGTCTACAGGACAGGGGACAGAAATACATTGCATTGCTGATCCAGTCCAACCCCAGATTTTACAGATGAAGAAGGTGAGGCTGCCAGGTTCAAGAACTTCTTCAAAGTCACGCAACTTGGTCTAGAGCCAGGCTTCTGATCAATCCGCTGCGTTTTCTCCCTATGAGTGTTTCCCAAATGTCAGCAATTTTCTTTACCACTTCCATAATTCATGCCACGTCATGTACCCCCACCTTCCATCAAAGACAAAATAATTTTAAATGTAGACTGCCTTTGATATGTAAATAATTTATAAAAGGAACTTTCTATAAGAGCTGGTTTCACTTGCCACGACAAAAAAAGTAACACTAAATGCAGTGCAAAAGATACTTTACATTTTAACCAAAGTTGCCTATTCAAGGTTCTGAGATTGAAGCTTTCTCTCTGCTAAGAAGAGAGATTATCCAGTGATAGAGATGTTAAACGTATACTCGCCCCAAACTATGCCTTTCTTGTTTATGTAATCTGAAAGAAGATTGGGAAGATAATAATATTCTCCCTGCGTAAGTCTAGGTAATGTTTGCCCACTCACACGTTGTCTGAGATCCTCTCAAGTTCCACTAACGAATGATGTGTGTTTTAGACATTAGGTGTTATCCCCCCCCCCCCCCATTGGAGGGCCATGTCAAGCAAATCATAGTTTGGTTTGTTTCTAGACTAGTTATAAGAACATAGACTTTGTTGCAATCAGAATATGCCACTGGAAAGAAGAATGAGTGAGAAGTTGTATATATATGGGTGGTTTATGTTCTGTGTATATCCACTGAGCCATTGGAAAGACTCAAAGCAGTCTTGCTCAAACAGTTCTTGCTACATATTAGAAGCTCAGTATATATTTGTTGAGTGAATAAACGAATGAATGGAACGTGATCGTGCTTGTTATGTCAAGTCAGGTAAAAACCAACAGACTGTCATACTAGCACGTCCGAAATCACTTTAAAATATCTTGACGGTGGTCGTGAAGGGTAGAGCACCCAGTAACAGCAGAACACAACCATGGGATATTTAAGTTCTTGTGAAGAGCACATCTTAATGCTTTTAAGCAGTAAGAAGACTTAAACCATTATCTCTTACAGTCAGTCCATGTCGTACTTTCCTTTACGTTATCTTGGAGAGGCAGCGCATTGTGGAGAGAACAGCAGCGAATACCCAGATTTGAATCCTGACTTTACTCCCTGATAGCTAGATGATTTGGAGAGAATTACAACATCTTTTTTTTTCCTTTATTTTTTGGGAGAGCGCAAGTGGGGGAGGGCCAGAGAGAGGAGGACTGAGGGGGGACAGAGGATCTGAAGTGGGCTCTGTGCTGACAGGCTGACCGCAGTGAGCCCGACGCGGGGCTCGAACTCACAAACTGCGAGATCATGACCTGAGCGGAAGTCAGTCGCCTAACTGACTGAGCCACCCAGGCGCCCCAGAATTGTATCATCTTTTAATGAGATTCCTCAGATCTACACATGAGGATAGTTATAACGCTTACCTCAAGGATTGTTTAAGGATTAAATGAAGCAATCATACGAAAATCACTTTTTGAAGACTAAAGTACTATGCTCACTTGGCTATATTGAAATTGGACACTATTAAAATGACCACTAAACTGCCATTTATAAAGAATAGTTGGAGAATATGGTATTCTGATTATTCGAATATTCTGGATAATAGAAGTGTAATAAATATCTATCTAGTTAATAAAAAGAGAGATGATAATAAATTATCCTTTACATCAAAGCTATATTGAACACAATCATTTTTAAACATTTTTTTAAAGTTATTTTTGAGAGACAGAGACAGAGCATGAGCAGGGGAGGGGGGGGAGAGAGAGAGAGAGAGAGAGAGAGAGAGAGAGAGAATCCCAAGCAGGCTCCAGGCTCTGAGCTGTCAGTACAGAACCTGAAGCGGGGCTCGAACACATGAACCACTGTATCATGGCCTGAGCCGAAGTCGGATGCTTAACCAACTGAGCCACCCAGGCGCCCCTGAACACAATCATTTGAATGAAGCTTCAAGAGTCTGCAGTGTATTTCATGACTAGCACTCCAACACTGGAATTGTATTAAGGATGTAGAAATATATAGGAAAAAGACCAACTCGAACTAGATGCCCTAAACCACATGCTTTAAAAAAAGTAGTTCCCTAATATACATGTTTGCTTATTATTGATCCCCTGATTATGCAAAAAATATGCGAATCAAGAAACTGACATAGGATATTGGGGAAGTAGAATTTGTTTTTCGTAGGTATTTTAGGGGATGGAATTTAATAAGAATTATTTGATTTTTCTCTGTTCATACAAAAAAATATGCCTTTTTCTCCCATAATATAGTACAACTGGAACCCAATCTTTTATTTAAAAAAATTTTTTTAAACATTTATTTATTTTTGAGAGACAGAGAGAGACAGAGCACGAGTGGGGGAGGGGCAGACAGAGAGAAGGGGACACAGAATCTGAAGCAGGCTCCAGGCTCTGAGTTGTCAGCACAGAGCCTGATGCAGGGCTTGAACCCGCGAACCGTGAGATCATGACCTGAGCCGAAGTCGGATGCTCAACCAACTGAGCCACCCAAGCGCCCCAAGAAGAAAGGCAACTGGAACCCAATCTTAAGACTGCTGGCACAAATTCTACCATCATAAATAACGATCCTTCGCTGGCGGTGCTATTTGAAAAAATTGTAATCAGAGCCACTAACAATACATGGTAAATCTTTGTGGGTAATTTCTTCCCATTAGGTCATTTCTTAAATAGTTTACCTTCTTGAATTTTAATCAAGTTTTAATAATGGGTGGTTAAACTAAAACATATATATTTCTAATTATTTAATAAAATATAATTTATATAGATAATATGTATATATATTGTAATAGTTATTTTATTAGTTAACCAGCCAAACCTTATTATTGGGTGTTTAAATAATACAGATATGAGTCACCTTGAGGAAAGGTTATTATATGAAAAGATCATTAAAATATATTAGGAATTTCTCTTGAAAGTGCTATTATTCATTCTATACACTTCTGTTTATGTCAGTGAAATTGAACCATTCCCCCAGATCACTCATTTTCCTCATATAATAGTTATCTGACACATCCAATCTGGATGACTATGATAAAAAATACCATCCGAGATGCTGGCTTATAATATGTCTTATGAGCTGTTTAAAAAAAAAAAGAAAAGAAAAAATTCTTGAATGGTGCCAGGGATCTAGAATAAAACTGTCAAGAGGAACTCAAATACTTTTGGCTGTAGCAGTCTGTTTAATTTTAAGACCAACTCTTACTCTTTTTATTAAGAATGTTCAGTAACTATATCATCAACATGATGTCTGTAGCAAATTATTTCTACTTAAGGGCTTCCTCCGCCATTTGAGGGGAATTGTTGTGAATGCCAGTTCAGAAAAATGCTGTGGTTAGGGTTGGCCCAATTTCATAGGGAGTGATACTATTCAGGTCTTGTTTTGTGGTATTTATATTGTAAATAATATATCCAAAGTCCATGTAACTACCTGTGCCTTCCAGCAAATGGTACCTACCTAGGTTTGTCTTAGATCCGGAGACTAACATTTAAATGCTAAAGGAAATATCTTTGATTTGTTGCAAGTTTTAATTAGGGTTCACTTTACTGCTAAGACAGCAGAATTTAACCTACTAGATCCTTGGTGCAATTTTGTTTCCACATTTCTTTTTCTTTCCAGGATGCTCAATTATTTACTTATTTCTTCACCTCAACTTCAAAAACCACTTGAGCTGAATGATCTGGAAACTTGTTCCTCAATGTGTGGTCTGTGAATTAGCAGTATCAGCAACATCTATGAACTGATTAGAAATGTGGACTCTTGGACCCATCCCAAATCCATTCAATTAAAATCTGCATTTAATAGAATCTTCTCTGTGAGCACTGCATGATTTGGACCATGCTTTTTTTTTTTTTTTTTTTTGACAGTATAGTATTAACTTTACTATAATGCAGTTTCACAGTGTTGTTGTTTTCTTTTTTTCTTTGAACGCTGATAATGTGTAGAAAAATTTGGGCGGCGAGGCTTGGTGTGAGCATGCATTTTTCCCCACTAGAAATTAGCAGCTTGAAAATTTTAATAATTTCCAGGGTGGCTATCAACGAAGTGTTATTGACTCCGACAGCTCTGTGTGTGTGTGTTTTTCCCAAAAGTAATGTTTCTGAGGAACAGAAACACTACACATTTGCACTATGATTGTTGCTGGTTTATTAGCATCAGCACCCAAAATAGCTACCCAGTGCCTGAATAATGAAGAGATTTTATATGTTTTCTTTATTAATGGGAGGCAGTTAGCATAAAAGATGGGCTAAGTGGAAGGTTTGGGTTGCATTGGGGTTTGGGCTGAGGCCTCATGCCTGACAAAGTCAGGTGACAGGTTGCACACAAATTATAGCAAAAGAACGTCGGCATACCTGTGCAGAGCTTCAGAAGACTGAGCCGTCCCTCCTCTCTTGGACCATACTTTTGAGTAGCGAGGATCTAGAACTCTTCTACAGATCACACATGCAGGCACTGTCTTCCTGAAGTGTTGTAATTTTATTTATTTTATAAATGTGATCATGGAATTAAAAGAAAATAATGCCACACTGTAATGCTTCGATAATGAGGACTCATAAATAAATATCACATGTGTCGGCTAAAAGCCAATTTTTTTTTTTTTTTCTCAGCCCTCAGGATTTCAAGGTATTTTCAGCTGTAAGTTGCTATTATTTTTCCCCAGGAAGCTGATTCCTTTAGCGCTTTTCTTTGCCTGGCATTAATAAATTCACGTTATTGTCGTATTTGTCCCTAAAGCGGTTTAGACTTCGGCTGCTTACGGTGATTTGTTCACGGACGGCGTTCCCTGTTTCTTGCTCGGGCTTCAGCCTCTCTGGGTGCATTTAGCAGTTCCCGTAGGTCACCTCGTGCCTGCAGTCACCTCACTCCTCCTCCCCCATACCCTTCTGCTAGGTCGAATGTTCCTGGTGAGTAGAGACTCCTATTTTGTTCCCTGCTGTATCTCCAAAGCCTGGTACAGAGTGACCTGTCGCTATATTTTTGCTGTCTCACTAGAGTCAGAGTAGTAGGGACCAGTGATTCGGATGCAGACAGGTCAGCGTGGCCAAGGGCAGCTACCTACCTAGTTCCTCTGCTTCTGAAGTCCTTGCTCTTACTGCCCCATCACGTACGTGTTCGTGTCTGGCGAATCTTGCTCCTGCATCATTCGGATCCTGTGGGAGATGCTGTGATGTGTCACTGTGCAGAGAGGTACTCTGTCCTCTCTGTGTGTTGATGGCTCACAGCTGGGTCCCTCTTTCAGCATCGCCCTGTGCTGAAGGGCACCTCCTTGCCCAAGGTCATGCCTCCTCCATGGGGGCAGTGCCTGGTGGTTGTGGGGTGCCTCACTTTGGGACAGCTCAGAAGGGCTGTCCCAGTGTGGGGGCTCCCTGTGGGACTGGTGGAGGTCTCCCTTGCAGTCACATGCAGTTTACCTTCTCTCTGTGCCCAGTCCTGCTTCCCTCATTTCTTTAAAGGTCATGCCCGCGTGCACGCACACCTCTGCCTGAGCATCTGAGCATCAGCTAAAAGAGCTGCTTTAACTGAACCCCATAGAACCTCAATGACCAGGTTACACAGTCAGCTAGCTGCTGGATCTAGATCAGAACCGGTCTCGACCCAACGCTTTGCCAGGCCCACGTTCTGACTGCGTCCAATGCAGTGGTTCTCGACAGGGGCGGATCATGTTCTCCAGGAAATATTTGGCGACTTCTGGAGACTTGGGGGTTGTATTGGCATCCAGTGGATACAGGCCAGGGATGCTGCTAAACACCCTACAGTATATGGGACAGCTCTCCATAGGGAAGAAGTACCCCAGCCCCAAATTCCAATAGGGCCAACCCCAGTGGATGAATGAGGCAGTTGAAGTAAGAATTAAATACTGTACTTCCCTCAGATTTTTCTAGGGCATGGGCTCCATGTTTTAAAAAGTCTTCCATGGGGTGCCTGCGTGGCTCAGTCGGTTAAGTATCCGACTTAGGCTCAGGTCATGATCTTGTGGTTTGTGAGTTCAGGCCCCTCATCGGGCTCTATGCTGACAGCTCAGAGCCTGGAGCCTGCTTTGGATTCTGTGTCTTCCTCTCTCTCTGCCCCTCCCCTGCCCACACTCTGTCTCTCTGTCTCTCTCAACAATAAACAAACACTAAAATATTTTTTAAAAAGCTTCCATATTAAAACTATCATGTGGCTAAATATAGTTTTGCGACATAGGTTTTGCATAATTTACGTTTACTGGAGATCCGCGCAGAAGCAGTTTGTAGGGTCAGAGAAACACCAACTCAAAGTCAGTATTTCCACTCATTTGCTCCCCGGGGTAGGGGTGGGGTGGGGGTGGGGGAAAGGCTTCTACTCTGTAAGCCTGAGGCTGGTAGCAGCTCTGATCACCAGCCCTGTGGAGAAACACATTTAAATACAATACTCCTGTTGTCCAGGGTCTTATGACTACTTGTCCTAGATTTTCTGTTTTTCTTGGGATAGAAATAGTAAATCCTTCCTCTTGCCTTCTGCCTGTCTAAAGTAACAATAAAGGGGAAATGTGAATCTAGGAATTCCATATCAGGATCTTGGAATTTAGGTTTCCTGTTGTTTTCTTGGCAGTTTCATGTGTTAAATGGGAACTTGTATCCATTAGCATGAAGCCCGTGAAAAGATTGAAGGAATGAATAAGTCGGCACTAAAGCTTCAATCACAGGACATATGGTGCCGTATCTAAGCTTATAGGTTGACTCTAGCACATTCAGCTGGAAGCACCACATTCAGATAGTTCATCCGAATTGCCTCTGGTGCTTAGATTAAGAGGAACTAGATTGCACAGTCTTCAAGGGAAGGGTGCCTGGGAAGAGTGACAAGAGCCGGAAGAGTGGCAGGTGGCTCAAAGGGGAAGGTGGACAGGACCTCACCAGTTCCTCTGAAATCTTCACCGAATTTTGGGATACTGGGGTTAATTGCTGACCTAGAGAATAACCTGTTTCCCATCAGTGGGAATTCAAAATTGTTTTCTACACTGCATAAATGCACCTTGGCACGATGCAGACCAAAATATATTCAGGTTGCACAAGTTTTGTAAACTGAAAACACTGAGAGGCCGCCCCTTTGTCCACAGCTCATCCTGTGCTAGCAGCGAGGGCTCACAGATCTTCCTTGCTGCCAACTCCAAGCCCCAGGCTTCTGTGTTCAACAAAACCCAGAAGTCCCCTGGGCCAGAAATGTGGAAGCCGCTCAGCCTTCTAGATGCTTCTGATTGAAGGATTAAGACAACTTTGGAAAATCGTCCATAAGGGAATGTGTGAGGGCCGTCTGGATATCAACCGCCTCCCATATGTCACTTTTTTGCCGTCAGCTTGTGACTCAGGGATACTGTCCAAAACTGCCTGTGCTTAGACTTCAGGTTGAGACTCACTTAAGACTCATGTAGCTGGTGTTTTCAGTTTTATGGGAAATTTTATGGTTTTACTTCTTTATACATTTTCTGGGATCTATTTTAAAAATCCTGTACGGCGGGCGGGGGGGGGGCGGGAATCGAATATTTGAAACGGCATTTATCGGTTGCCCCACTCTTCAAAAGTTAATGTCTTCTGAGTAGGAACTCTTAAACAGCTGTTGGGAACTTAAATTAGCAAAACTCCTCCCACCCACTGCCAGGGATGAGCACTGTCCTGACTTTAACCTGCAGGGGTCAGTGCCTGTTTTTGAAATTGATATAATCGAAATCATACAACATATGTCCTACTGGATTCATGGATGCCTCTGCTCAACATGGTGTTTGTGAGGCATTCCTACTGTTGTATGGATAGCTTGTTCTTTTTCATGGCTCTGTAATATTCCATTGGATGAGTATACTATGTTTAATTCGTCCATGCTACTGGTGATGGATATCTGGGTTGTCTGTGGTTGGGAGCATAGTGCTAACTGTGAGAACTGTTTGGGTTAACATGAGCACATGTTTCCATTGGGGAGCACCTAAGGAATGAAATTGCTGGTTCAAAGTGGTTGTACCAACTAAGACTTCTACCTCTGTATTTTTTCCCTTTGTGTTTTCTAATACTGATCGCTAGATTTCCCCAAGCGGCTTTGAACTGTACCGGATTATTTGATGTTGTCAGATGGCAGATAATTTCTACCTCAGTTATGATGACAGCTATATTTTGAATATCAAACAGATATGCTAGAAAACTCTGAGCCACTGTCTACGTTTTTTGAGGCAAGTGGTGTTTGATGTTCAGGATGAACCTTCTCTTTGTGCAGAATGGCTTCAAGTTTCATATGCCTCTTGTGATTGAAGACCAGGTAACCAATTTTTTCTTCTAATAACTAAAATTTGGATGGCGAGAGTATCATCTTCTTCCATTACCATTAGCAGAATTTTACTTGTAAGGAAGTCCCTTTTTTGAGTTAAACAGTGCTAGTGTGGTGTGATTCAAGATACGAAATCGTCTTGTAAATTATTGTCAGTCTTAGATTAGGAGTGAAAGATTTGATGATCTTATTGATGACTTTTTAAAGCCAGTATTCCCACAGTTAGAGGTAGAAATATTTGATTAAGTGCTGGGAGGCTCACCAGACCCATTGGCAGAAGATTTAATTCATATAATGCTTGCTCTAGACCCAGAGCCAAAACATTACCCTACTCTGGACAGATCCTGACAGAACTGGCTGCTGGTGTTGTGTGTAGAACATCCAGTGAACTAACAAAACCATTGTGTGAAAGGACTTTCATTTGGGGCCATAAATCTGTGGAATAATGAATAAAATATGGAGATCAGGGGCACTCATACTATCTGTTTTTACCTTTTTACCATGTTCTCTATACTGCCATGATCAACTTCCGTCCTTTAAAGCTTCTTTCTGACTGAGTGCTTAGGTCTACAGTTGTCTTTGAAGGCTGCGTGGTCTTTTCCACATCCTAAGGAAAGGCAGTCAGTCATCCTGAGTACTGACTCATGTTGCTTTTAAATATTAAAGGGCACTGGTTGTTGTGGCAAAGTCTAATGAGTCTGGAGTTTCCTGACTTCTGTTTCTGTCCCAACTGCAACGAATTATTTCTCTAATTTTCTGTAATGTGATTTGTAATATTTTTTTTATAATGGAAAAATAAGTCTCAAAACTTTACAAAGGGGTCGTAAGAAATATTTGAGAGTGTCAGGGTTAGCATGGAAGTGTGAGCCGAGTGGGGGAACATTAACGACAAGAAGCCTTGTGGTGTAAATGCACAGTGGGGTGAAGAAGCTGAATCGTCTGGTCTTCAGGGCGTTCAGGGCATTCCCTGGGAGTTCCCAGACAAGGCTGGTTAACTTTGGAGGTTGCCTTGCTCATGAGCGAGAACGTGTCATGGATGTGCTTCTGATTTGGGACACAAAGTGCTTCCTTGTTTGACTTCTTGGACTTAGTGTGAATATGTTTTCTTAAAGGGTGGGTTTGGGGCAGGGCGCAAAGCTCTGTACTGGGACTTAGGAATTTTCTTTTTTTTTTCCTGCCATACATGAAAACAAAAAAAAAAGAGTCCTCTCAACACCTGCTCTATTTTACACAGGGATTTTTGAAGAACTGTACCCTTAAATGGGGTTACAGAATGGGTCGGTGGGGGAGGGGGCTCTCTGTAGGTCTGTAGCCTGTGATTAGTGTAGTCAAAAATATTCCATTTTTGCTCAGATGAAGTATTTTTGCATTCTAATGGAGCTATAAAACCCTGCCACGGACTTGATTTGTATAACTGTTATGTCAGGTGTGATAAATGTTTATGTAATAATATTGATTCATTCATTCTGCTCATTCATTGTGGGCTGGTTGAAGTAATATACAGCCATTAATTTTGTTTTACTTCCAGAGGTAGTTTATTATAAGCAAAACAAAGGTTGGTTCTTAACGACACCTGCATATACTATCATCAAGAAAATATTTATTGTCCCGCTAATCTTGTTTAGGCCTAACGTAACTGTGGTTTAATCAGTCAACAAACAAGGTAGGACACCGTGGTGGGTAATTGCACTAATTCCCGCCGCAACGCTTGGGCAGAGTGCTCTCGGGTGACTTATCCAGCCCAAAAACCTGGTGGAAGGGGTTTTTGAATCCTTATCCAGGAGCAAGATTGAGATGAGAATCCACATGGGACTTGGCTCTTCTCTTCAGCATGTGCATCCACACACCTAGAAGGGAGGTCGTGTTTTTAGAAACATGTAAACATTTCTTGGCAATTGTCTATAATTTGAAGGTTTATAAGTCAAGTCACAGTTTAAGAGCTGAGAGGGAGAAAATGGAGCACACTGACGATAGATAATGTGCTGGTAGGCCTCAGAAGTGAAGTTCAGGGGTACTGGCCCCCCAGCGTCCAGGCCCTATCCCCATACAGTGTTGTTCCTTAAAAGCCAATGTTTTCTGGTAATTAAAACAGATCAAAAGGCACTGTCCTGTGTGTTGTTTATTTATTTTAACCCCACAGGTGAACGAACACAAAGGTTAATACACTGGAAAAGCAAAGAACCATATTAGAAAACATTGCTAATCTTTTCTTCATTTGTTGAACAAACATTCATTGAATGCCTATTATGGGCCTTGTTGTATGCACCGGAAATACAAAATCTAAAAAGATTCAACTCCTGCCTGAAGGGAAGACCATAAGATAAACGAGTGCTCAGAGTATAGGGTGATTAAGTGTATGATGGAAATTATACCCACAGGATGTTGTGAGAGCACAGAAGGGTGCGGGGTTTCATGGAAGATGTAAGCAGGGAAGGCTTCCCGGAGAAGTTGATACTTGCATTGAGTTTTGAAGGATGGGGAGGAGTTGATCACATGTAGGAGGGAAGGAAGGCAATCAGACGGAAAGAACATCCATGTGAAGGCCAATTTGTTGATCTTTGAGGACTACTCATTATTCAGCACGTCCGGAACTTAGGGCATGAGGAGATGGGTGTCAGGAAGGGTACGAGTGGTGTCACACGATGAGGCCGGCTAGACAGTCAGTGGCCCGTTCATAAAGAGCACACCTGTGTACTCCACTAACACCGAAGAGTTAGGAGTTTGGCTGTCATCCTGAAGGATGGGCAGAGTGGTCAGATTTGAGTTTTAGAATGTTCTTCTTGAGGCCAGGGTTGGGAATGGTTTGCAAAAGGCTGGTGTGGACTGGGAGCAGATAGAGAAATAATTCAGACGAGAAAAGGGAAAGAGCCTGAACTATGCAGGCACACTGGTGAAAACAGAGTGGGGTTTTAGACAAGCAGAATCTGCTAAGCTTGGCAAATTCCATGTGGACAGGGGGGTATGTCTGCGCCACACAACTTAGCTTTCAGCTTGCCTCAGAGCCAAGGTGAGAGAGCAGTGGCTGTTTTCATTTTTTGTTTTTGGTTTTTGTCTTCTCTTTAAGAAAGAAGGGATTTTGTTGGTCTCCCCATTTGCTAAGATACGGAATACATGAAAAGGAGCAGGCTTGGTGATGGTGAATGGGAGGGAGGCTAATGGGTTATATTTATGGAATGCTGAGTTTGTGGTGTAAATATTTATGTTTGAGGAAATGATACATAGATGGTTGGGTCAGGAGCAAGCTCTGGCCTGGAGATAGCAACTGGGGAGGTATCAGCCTAGTACTGCCATGTAAATTAGAGGATGTGGATGAAGTCGCCTAGAAAGTGGGTAAAGAGTGTGGTCTAGGACCAAGCATGGATCCTTGGGGACTACCCACATTTGATTGGTGAGCAGAGCAAGAGGAACCTCAAAAGGGTAAGTAGATGCAGGAAGATAAGCAGGACAGTGATATGATGGATGCCAGGGAGGGGAAGGTTTCAAGAAGGGGCACTCACTAGGGTCAGACGCTGCAGAAGGTGCTTAGCCTACAGTAAATGCAGCTCAACGTTTGTTAAGATTAACTTCTAGGAATCCAGGTGACAGGGAAATGACTGAGGCTTGGAGTGGTCAGGAAAAGCAATGAAGGAAGAGGTAGGGTTGAAATAAAGACTTTAAAATTCATGTAGAATGTGGATAATGGAGGGAAGGTATGCAGAATCCCAGGTCAAGGTAGTAATTTAGCACAGCCATGGCGGTGACAATGTGATGGCGGTTTATGAAGAGATGTCTCTAGTGGGAGCAGAGGATATGTGTTTGGGGCCTGTAGGAAGTGAAGGCCAATTCTGCCCTCAGGGCCACTATAGTCTAGCTCCTTTGATCTCTATTGCGACTTCGTTCTGCTCAAACAGGAGCCAACTCTCCTTCTTGATGGCCCATAGCGCTTAATCCATGCTGCTGCTATGTCAGTTACCACTCTCTGTCTTGTACTGTAGCTGTTCGTTTAAAAAGTCCAACTTGCCCAGATTGGCCCTAAGCTCCCTGATGGCCAGCGCCATAGTTTGTTCTCCTTTGCATCTGTCAGTCACATGACACATGAATTTTTGGCCCAAAGTGGTCAGTTAATAGATGCCGGTTGACAGAGGTGATAAGGTGGGAGCAGAAGTGGTACACCACAGCTGAGTGGTTCCTTCTTGTTCAGGGAAATCTTTTACAACCCTCCATACTTAAACCATTCAAGAAAAGACTTATTCCGTCTGGCTTTTCTTTTATCGGCTCTTGACTCCCTCACTCCTTTTCCCTTTCCCTTTATCCTTGTCTTCTTCACCACTTTATATTCCCACCAGCAGTGCACAAGTGTTCCCTTTTCTCCACATCCCCACCAACTCTTGTTGTCCCTTGTCTTGTTAATGACGGCCATTCTGATGGGTGTGAAGTGATATCTCATTGTGGTTCTGATTTTCGTTTCCCTGATGATGGGTGATGTTGAGCATCTTTTCATGTGCTTGTTGGACATTTGGTTGTCCTCTTGGGAAAAATGTCTGTTCAGTTCCTCTGCCAATTTTTAGATTGTATTTCTTACCAGATATATGGTTTGGTGATATTTTCTCCTGTTCTGTAGGTTGCCTTTTCCTTATGTTGATTCGGTTTTCTTGCTGTGCTGAAGTGTTTTGGTTTGATGTAGTCCAATTGTTGATTTTTGCTTTTGTGGCTTATGCTTTTGATATCATATCCAAAGAAATCTTGCCAAGACCAATGTCAAGAAGCTTCCTCCCTGTTTTCTTTAAGGAATTTTGTGGTATCAGGTCTTAAGTTGAAGTCCTTAATCTACTTAAAATTAATTTTTCTGAGTGGAATAAGATAGAGGTCCAGTTCATTTTTCTGCATGTGGTTACCCCGTTTTCTGATTACACCAGTTATTGAAGAGACTATCCTTTCCCCACTGAGTATTCTTGACTCTTTGGTCAAATACTGGTTGACCATATATGTAGGGGTTTATTTCTGAGCTCTCGGTTCTGTTCCACTGATCTACGTATTTATTTTTATGCCAGTACCATACCGTTTTGATTATTATAACTTTGTCGTATAGTTTGAAGTCAGGCAGTGAGATATCTCCAGCTTTGTTCTTTCTCAGAAACACTTTTGCTCTTTGGGGCCTTTTGTGGATCTATATGAGTTTTAGGTTGTTGTTTTTATTTCTGTGGAAAATATCATTAGAATTTTGATAGGGATTACATTGAGTGTATAGATGGCTTTGAGAGTATGGGCATTTTAATCATATTAATTCTGATCCACGAGCACAAGGTATCTTTCCATTTGTTTGGTTCTTCTTCAATTTCTTCCATCAAATTCTTAGTTTTCATTGTACTGATCTTTTATTTCCTTGGTTAAATTTCTTTTTCTAAGTATTTTATTATTTTTGATGCTATTCGGAATGGGATAGCTGTCTTTATTTCTTTTTCAGATATTCCATTCTTAGTGTGTAGAAGAGCAACAGCTTCTGGGTGTTGACTTTGTATCCTGCAACTTTAGCGAATTTGTTCATTAGTTCCAAAATATTTTTGGTTGAGCCTTTAAAATGTTTCCATATGTAAGATCATATCCTATGCAAATACTGATAATTTCACTTCTTCCTCTCTGATTTGGATGACTTTTATTTCTTTATCTTGCCCGATTGCTCTAGTTAGGACTTCCAGTGCTATGTTGAGTAAGAGTAGTGAAAGTATTCTCTTGTTTCTGATCTCCTTGGAAAAGATTTCAACCTTTCATTATTGAGTGTGATGTTAGCTGTGGGTTTGCTATATATGGCCTTTATTATGTTGAGGCATGTTCCTTCCACACCCAGTTTGTTGAGGGACATATATGTTTTAGTAAACGCAAATGTTATCAAGCCTGTGAGGTGCCAATATGAGAAATATTTCATTAAAACTTTAAAGCCTACAACTATCAGAACTTTTCTGATCCTAGGAGAGGAAGAGCCTTCTTTCTCCCTAGCTTCATGAGCCTTTGGTGTGAATATGGACTTTAGGAACACAGTCTACTGAAAATTCTAGGCTTTGGAGTCAGAAAGACCTGACGAAGGCTGTGCCTTTCAGTGACTCTGTGGCTGCGGGCAGTTACTGACCCACACTGGGCCCCAGTTTTCTCATCTGTAAGTTGGTTCAGAAGCCATAAGATTTTGTGAGGATTTAGTGAACCAATATATTCAAATTACTGCTGCATCATAATCAGTACTTAAAGTCGTCTTTCTTTCCTAACTCCACATTTTTACGTCAGCTTTCTTCCTATCCCATCTTTTGCTCTTAGTTAGAATAAACCGTTGAAAAACAGTCAAATAATCTTTTTATTATGAAGAGAAAAATCTCCCTTTCCCTGTATTTATTTAACAATCTGGCTTTGAGTACAAGCTGGAAAATGTCCTGGTCTCATACTATGAGACTTGGCTATTGTCTGTGACCTGCACTAGCAGTCATAAGGAATGATTATATATTTGTTTACAACAAGCCACTCTGGATTTCTTCAAGGGATATTTGTATCATCTGTGGTTCAGAATGAGAGAGCTTGCCAAACACAAAAAAGTTGGGTTTTTTTAGTCTAGTTACTGTTTTGGTTGGCAAACAATACAGCCTCCTCGCCCACCCTCTTTTTGATTACAGCCAATGATTGCATAACATTTTCAGATCAGATACTTTTTTTTTGAAAGCAGAATGAGACACGTGGCTTTAGAGGAATCTTCATAGAATCCTAAGACTCCAGGGGAATTAAAGAAGAAAATTATTCCACTTGCTTGCCTCCAGCTAGGTCTATATTTAAATTACCTAAAAAAGATATTGATAAATCCATGTGTTTTCAAGATTACAAGGCCATGGTCACTTTTTCCTGAAAGCCAAAATCAAAGAGAAACTTTTCTGAGCGACTGAATAGCTTTTTTAAATTAATGAACTGGAGCATGACTTGCATTTCCATAAATAATGTGGCTCGAGAGTAAAGCTGCCTTATCAACCTTGTCTCTTGGGAGTTAAATGGTAGGAGAAACACTTGAAAACATGAGGGTCTAGTTTTGCTATTTATTGTGTCTATTGATGCGGTCATGATAGATTTCTCCCCACTGGGTATTTTGTAGTTTTGATTTGTGGGCTCCTCTTCAGTGCATTTTATCCGTAGGATTCTTTGGGGTCTGGTTATTTATTTATAGAGAGATTTTATGTTTACTTCTGAGTTGTGCTCCAGGAGATCTCTGACTTGAAAGTACTTATGTTAATCTCTTGTCCTGATGGTTCCCAGACTCACTGATAGTATAGATTTGACCTCCAAACCCAAAGGGAAAGTCAGCTCCCAATTATGAATTTCCACTGGAACGTTTTCTTATTCTTTCTTTTTTTCCCCACCCAGAACTCACACTGAGAGGAACATCCTTACTGTCTCACTATGCTTGGTGGGTGGACTCTGTTTCTAGTTCATCCCTTCGGGGTAGCCATGTGAAGTTCTCAGCTTTTCATGGGGTTTTTAGTTCTCACTCCAGCCCACTTTTGGGTCTAGGATTAAACCCTCAACCCTCTTTGGCCATTAAAATCCAAACTCCTAGATTTCCCACCCTTCTCCCCAGGGGCCACCTGGGCACCAACACATGCTTACCACTCAGTTTCTTCTTTCTTTTTGGCCTCTGAACATATCCTGTTCTCTCTCAACCATGCTTATAAAATGGTGTTTATTATATTTTATCCAACATTGCTACATATTTTATACTGGGAAAGTTTTCAGGCTGTCAGATTGAATAAATGGGAGTTGAAGTTTGAAGATTTGGGTTAAAGTACCAGCCCTGCTAATTTGATTCTCTGGCTGTGTATGAGTGATTCCACCTCTCTGAATTTCAGTTTTCTTCTTGGTAGAGGGAGAGGGGCATCATAAGCTCCCAGGGCACTCTATATATGGAAAAGTTTTATAAGAAAGTAAGATCACCTTGTAAAAATAGCCTGTAGTGCACTGCCCAGGTCCTTCTCTGGGTCGATGCTTAAAATCCCCAGCCTCTGTGAGTGTAGACTGCTAAGATTCACAGCTGCCCCTTCTCTGGAGGACTGTGTCCAAATTCCTATCTCAGACTCTGCTTCTAGAGAACTTAACCTGACACATCATCACAATGCTTTTTATTTAACAAGCAATCATCCTTCTTTAAAGCTGAGATTGTTTAATAAACCAGTGAATCAAGAACGCACAAGCCACCTGTCACACTTTTTTATTACCTAATTTTTTTCTGTCTTAATGTTTTACTTATGAGCATACATTATGTGCGTGAGTTTATTTGAGGTTCAATAGATGTAGGATTTGGTGGTTTGGGGCAGAAAAGGATGAGTAGGAAAGATTATCTGAACCAACTTGATTAAAAATGAAGGACTGAGGTCTTTAGAGAATCACTTTAAGACGCACTTTAATTCTCCCCCCCGCCCCCCCCCCCCCGTGTGTCATTTATAAATTATGGGAGATTTTATATATACTCTCTTGGCTCTGAAATATAGCCAGATTTGTAAGTGCTATGTATTGAGGGCCAGGGTGGGAGAAAATGCTAATGTGCTGCCCCAGATTCTGTGCTTGGGAAGTACCAAGAAATTCAAAGACACCAGTGTATACTCATGAGTGAAGATGTCTCTACCCAGACAGCAAGAAGAATTTTAGAATTGAAAGTATGAAAGAGATCTTAGAGCTTTGAGCAGGATAGTGGACACAGAAGGAGGTTGTTTTAAACCTTTACCGGGACACGTTTTGATTGAACAGCTCTGAGCTTTCTTTGCCTCGTCAGCTGTGTGGTGGTCATTGTGTAAGGATTAAGCACTCCATTCTGTTGCCCGCTACAAGGCTCTCAAGAAAATAGTAATTCTTTTTTAATACTGACGATCATAATGGTATGCCACTTTTGTTACCATAATTTGCATCGTTTTTGGAGACTGTGTCTTCTCAATAATTTGTACTACAGGGGCTGGTTTTCAGAGTCTTTGGAATAATAAGATTTGTTGTTTCAAGTGCTTTCAAGTGCTGACTTTTCTGATAATAGGATTTCATGCTAGACAAGGCTGGTACTTTACAGATTCATAGACAAGAATAATTCTTCCTCCTGTCCTCTCCCTTCTAGATCTATTTCTGCTTCTCCTTGTGGAGAAGGAAGAAAGAAACGTCAGGTATGGTATCGAACTGAATTCAGGATCTTGATCTCTAATTCTTTACTATCACTGCGACATCCCGAGGTGGCATGATGGTTCTCCTCTATATATTGGCCAGGGTCCATGTTCAAGTTTGGAAGTCATCCCTTAGAAAATGTATGCACTGCCTATCATTAGTCCTGTGGATTTTGTTTCTTAAATACTTCTTGAGTGCTATTACTTTGGTCCAACTCCATTTTTGACACTGCAATATAAGCACAATATTCTCTCCCCCAGGCTACTGGAGCAGGCATCAAACTAGTTTAGCTTTATCCACTCAGATTCCATGCCAAACGTTCTTCACTCTGCAGCCAGAGTGAATTTTTCACAATGTAAATCAGATAAAGCCTCCCATCCCTCCTGCCTTTCCCAGCCTGCCTGACCCCCTACTGTGGCTTCCCATGACTTAGAGCTCTTTCCCCAGCTGAGCAGAAGAGACCCTGCCAGAGCCAGCTCTGTCTTCCTCTCCTGCTTCTACATCATTCCTCACTTTGGTGTCCTAACTCTGGGCACACTGGCCTTCTTGATTTTGCCCTGCTTTGTCTCGCCACAAGCCTTTGCACTGCAGTACCCACTGCCAGAAGATTCCAGTCCATTACTTAACCTCTAATTGTCCTTCAGATCCCGGGAGAGCCTTCCCTGAATCCTTGGCTGGGTCAAATGATCCCTTTGTATGCCTTCCAGCTCCTCATCACCTTCCCTCGTTGCTTATATACTCCCGGAGGCCGGAGGAAATATCTGCTTTCAGTGTCCACTGTATCTCCAGGGCCTACAGTGGCCTGGTACGTAGGACACAGTAAATATTTGTTGAATACATGACCGGAAATGAGGCACATGCAGGAACTGAGTGGCAGGGCAACTGTCGGGGAGTGCTTCTGTGAACCTCTGAGCCATTTACGCATCAGGAGGGGTCAGATGGAGTGGCTGATGCGGAGCTTTGCAAGTGATGATGCACTGGCCTCAGAGAGGGAGGGATGCAAACTCTCCTCCTCTTACATTGAGGAGGCTCCATTTGATGGTGCCTATCAACCTTCCCTGATCCCTTCTAAATATTCCCCCATCACCGCTCAACTCTGTGTCCTCTGCTGCCCTCCTGCACTGGTCGATTGCAGGGTAGACGTGGAAGTTTCCATCCCTTAGCCTGGAGCAGAGCCCCTCTCATCCACCTGCTGTGGGGGGACATCTCTGGTGACTTTAGTGCCACACACCGGGGTGAGGGCCTGGTACTCTCTGCTTGTTTACAAGGCCCAAATATTGAGTATTGCATGTAAACAGCCTGCAGGATGTTTGTGCCCTTATTACATTTAGTGGCTCTCTGGGTGAGGCTTTCCGGGAATGTATTTCAGAGAGGGAGGTCATGGCTGGAATTTTATTTTGTGTTATTGTCTTATGTTTATTTAGAGAGAGAGAGATAGAGAGAGTAAGCTGGGGAGGGGCAGAGAGAGAGGGAGACAGTGACTCTCAAGCAGGCTCTGCACTGTCAGCGTGGAACCCGACGTGGGGCTTAAACTCACGAACTTGAGCTGAAATCAAGAGCTGGACACTTAACCGACTGAGCCACCCAGGCCCCCCAAGGCTGGAATTTTATAATTTGTTTTCTAATGAACAATAAAGGCATTTATCTTTAAGATTTATGTGAGAGTGTAATACACTTGAAGTGTAAGTGATTTCATATTATTTTGAAACCTGAGTTCAGGTTCATAAAACAAATACTTAATACGAGATATATGATACTGTAATTACTGTGTTTTCTCAGTGGGCTGATTGTTATGTATGTGTGTGTGTGTGTGTGTGTGTGTGTGTGTGTGTATAAAATGCGTGATTCATGAAATGAAAATATACTTGCAAATGAAAGTCTAATTTTGTAAATGCTTTTTTTTTGCGCTTTATTTATTTATTTATTTATTTATTTATTTATTTAATTTATTTATTTTACATCTAAATTAGTTAGCGTATAGTGCAACAATGATTTCAGGAGTAGATTCTTTAATGCCCCTTACCCATTTAGCCCATCCTCCTTCCCACAACCCCTCCAGTAACCCTCAGTTTGTTCTCCATATTTATGAGGCTCTTATGCTTTGTCCCCTTCCCTATTTTTATATTATTTTTGTTTCCCTTCCCTTATGTTCATCTGTTTTGTCTCTTAATGTCCTCATATGAGTGAAGTCATATGATATTTGTCTTTCTCTGACTGACTTATTTCACTTGGCATAATACCCTCCAGTTCCATCCACATAGTTGCAAATGGCAAGATTTCATTCTTTTTGATTGCTGAGTAATACTCCATCGTATAGATATACCACATCTTTATCCATTCATCCATCAGTGGACATTTGGGCTCTTTCCATACTTTGGCTATTGTTGATATTGCTGCTATAAACATGGGGGTGCACGTGACCCTTCGAAACAGCACACCTGTATCCCATGGATAAATGCCTAGTAGTGCAGTTGCTGGGTTGTAGGGTAGTTCTATTTTTAGATTTTTGAGGAACCTCCATACTGTTTTCCAGAGTGGCTGCACCAGTTTGCATTCCCACCAACAGTGCAAAAGAGATCCTCTTTCTCCGCATCCTCACCAACATCTGTCGTTGCCTGAGTTGTTAATGTTCGCCATTCTGACAGGTGTCAGGTGGTATCTCATGTGGTTTTGATTTGTATTTCCCTGGTGATGAGTGATGTGGAGCATTTTTCTATGTGTCGGTTGGCCATCTGGATGTCTTTGGAGAAGTGTCTATTCATGTCTTTTGCCCATTTCTTCACTGGATTATTTGTTTTTTGGGTGTTGAATTGGTAAGTTCTTTGTAGATTTTGGATACTAACCCTTTATCTAATATGTTATGTGCAAATAGCTTCTCCCATTCTATCAGTTGCCTTTTAGTTTTGCTGATTGTTTCCTTCGCTGTGCAGAAGCTTTTTATTTTTATGAGGTCCCAATAGCTCATTTTTGCTTTTGTTTCCCTTGCCTCCGGAGACGTGTTGAGTAAGAAGTTGCTGTGGCCAAGATCAAAGAGGTTTTGCCTGCTTTCTTCTCGAGGATTTTGATGGCCTCCTGTCTTACATTGAGGTCTTTCATCCATTTTGAGTTTGTTATTGTGTTTGGTGTAAGAAAGTGGTCCAGGTTCATTCTTCTGCATGTCGCTGTCCAATTTTCCCAGCACCACTTGCTGAAGAGACTGTCTTTATTCCATCAGATATTCTTTCCTGCTTTGTCAAAGATAAGTTGGCCATATGTTTGTGGGTCCATTTCTGGGCTCTCTATTCTGTTCCATTGATCTGTTCTTATGCCAGTACCATACTGTCTTGATGATTACAGCTTTGTAGTATAGCTTGAAGTCCGGGATTGTGATGCCTCCTGCTTTGGTTTTCTTTTTCAAGATTGCTTTGGCTATTCGGGGTCTTTCTGGTTCCATACAAAGTTTAGGATTGTTTGTTCTAGCTCTGTGAAGAATTCTGGTGTTATTTTGATAGGGATTGCATTGAATATGTAAATTGCTTTGGGTAGTATTGACATTTTAACAATATTTGTTCTTCCTATCCAGGAGCATGGAATCTTTTTCCATTTTTTGTGTGTCTTCTTCAGTTTCTTTCATAAGCTTTCTGTAGTTTTCAGTGTATAGAATTTTCACCTCTTTGATTAGATTTATTCCTAGGTATTTTATGGTTTTTGGTGCAACTGTAAATGGGATCGATTCCTTGACTTCTCTTTCTGTTGCTTCATTGTTGGTGTATAGGAATGCAACAGATTTCTGTGCATTGATTTTATATCCTGCAACTTTGCTGAATTCATGAATCAGTTCTAGCAGTTTTTTGGTGGAATCTTTAGGGTTTTCCATATAGTGTATCATGTCCTAATTTTGTAAATTCTAATTTCTGAAAGTACAGTATTTTTCCAATGTATGTGTGGTGTGTGTGTATATAGTTCTTGGAAATCCACATGATCAAAATTCTGTATCTGAGGATTGGTGTAAACATGTGCAGAAAATAGATGATTTTATGTAGCTAAGGGCTTCAAATTGTTCTCCCAGATCATTTTGTTTATTTGAGATTTCACTCTTAAAGGAAATCTTTCAAAATCCCAAAGTCATTGTATAATTTGGTTGTTTATGTAAATGTCTTCCGGGGCATCTGCAGAAGGATTATTTCAGTGTTTGTTATGTTGTGTGGAAATGTTCATAGATCATGTTAATTAGAAAAAGAATAGGAAATGAATAATCTGCCTGCAGATTTGGTTCCATGATTAGTCACCCCAAAGTCAACTGGAAAAAAAAACCCGAGATATTGGAAAATTAGTGGAGGGCTTTCGGTTTTGTTTTGTTTTCCTTTGGAAAGTTATGTAGAAAAGATGTGAGAAAAGAGGGAAACGGTTCTCTCTTAAAGACTCAATGTCCCAACAGTCATCCAATTGTAAGTGAAAATAACAATGAAGTGGTGAGGCTTTCTGAAAGAAGTTTGCCAGAAGAAGGAATACATCTCTTGTGAAGGCTATTCACAGTTGGAGAGGAAACCGAAAGTTGATGTAATTTTCCAACACTGTTCAGAATTCAGGCTCTTTTAAAGTTTCGTTTTCTTGAACTTTTCATATCCGTTAAGATCCATAGGCACTTTGGAAAGGTGAACTTCACCCTGTCGTATCTTGAAAAGTCGTGAATATCTGGAAGACTCAGCTTATGAGGAGGCTAAAACACATTTTAGACCTTCAAAACATTTTTTGCATTCTTATCTCTGCGAGAAAACTTTATGGAGCCAGAGAATGGAGGTTAGCTTTAGCTGCAGGTTTGTTCTTCACGTGCTCAAAGCAACTGTTGTTCGTTTTCCGTTATCTTTATGAAAGTGCTAGAGCTGATTTAAGGGAGGAAAAAAAAAAAAGATGAAACTCAAGTTCACAGGAACCGGAAATAGTGTCCTTGCTGGCTTAAATACACATTTCTCGAGAAATCAAAGGGACAAGTTTTCCTCTTATGCATGTGTACATGTGGTCGCTGCTTCACTTGTAAGCAGTGGTGTTTTACTGTCTACAATCTAACCCAAGTGTATTCAGATTGAATGTAGAAGAGAATCCTAAATTTGGTTAGAATTCGTTTTGTTAGGCTTAATCAAGCCTAACAAAGCTTGACTTAATCAAGCTCATCTTTAGGCATTTCCCCTGTGGTTATGTTACTTGAAAAGTTATTGCTTCTCAAGCTTATTCTTGAAATTAAAAAGGGAAGGGATTTACCCTCCCTGTATCTTTTAGGTTTGTTTCCTTCTTTTTCCCTGTGCATCTCTGCGTACTGAAAGGATCGTTTTTGAAGTTTGGAGGATGTGAAGGAGAGGGGCAATTGAAAGGCTTCCCTACACAAGGGGGAGTCACTTTGTCGTCACCTGGAAAAGAGCTCTCATGTGGGGTCTGGCCAGTACCTCCCTCGGCTGCCCAGACTGGGAAGTGTCAACCTCTTGGCAGGCAAATTGCTGCCAGTGATTCCAGACAGGTGGCTGGAAGAAACGTCTGACGAAGCCCCTGCTGCATCACCTGATCGCGATGGAGAGATGCCATCTTTTCTTCATTGTCGCTACGCCGCTAGGCCTTCTCACGACACGCGAAAGAATGGAGGGAGGGTGTGGGCCGTGGGGCTAGTGGTTCCAATGCCAGGTCTCTATTTTCCAGCCATGTGGCTGTTTTGCACAGAACGAGGAGAATAATGAGACGAGGACTGAGTGTGTGTGAAAGCACCTGTTGGCCGGGCCGTGTGCAATGCACGCTCGCTTCCTTCTCTCTTCCAGAGGCAAGCAGGTCAGGCAGGAGTGGGGACAAGACAGCGCTGCAGGGTGGATCGTGTCTAGGAGACCTTACGGAACGTGTAACGTGTTCTGTAGGACCTTGATAGAGGACACTTAGCCAGGGTGTTGGGGTAGGTTGGTAAGAGGCGGATGGGAAAGGCTGTATTTGCATACAGCCTTTGAAACCGTGATGGGCTGGCCTGTAGCCACACGTGCTGCGGTTCGTGTCTGGAAGGGATTACAGGGTCCCTGTGGATGCTTGTTCTATGCGGAGAAGATGTCAGGTGTGGATATCAGTGTAAGGTCTGAAAGACATCAGACAGGAATGTGAATAGGTCCCCTGAACTCACTTTCTGTCTGAGAAGCAACCAACCAGAAGGAAGAATAGCACAGTTGGCACGTCACAGCACCACGCTTGGGACCTGGTGGACACCAGCAGTGAGCAGTACTTTTGAGCAGTGAGCAGTAGGCACCGGTCGGGGTGCCTGGGTGGCAGGTACGGCTGGGCTGGCATGAGGTCAGAGCCATCCGAACCAGGACTGAGACTTCCAAAGAGCAGCCACCTTTGTTCTAGACGTGGCAGGAGTTTCTGTGGGTGTCGTAAGGGAGATACACGTAAAGAGCGTTAGTGCTCCACTCCGTCTGTGTCAACCCGCAGAGAGGATGTTCCAGGCGGGGCTTGAGGAAACCTAGTGCACCTGAGCGAGCAGGGTTTCCTGGGGAGTCTTAAGTCCTTTTACCTTCTCACTCATGTCCCTTGGCTTTGGGGACAGTCCACCCTTACAGGCAAACATTTTCTTACCTTTTCTGTTTTATACCAGTGCAAGATCCTAGACACCAGCCCCTGTTCAGGGGGGAAATGGCTTGTACCCAGTTCCTTCCAGTAGCAGTGAAGGGAGTGACTTTCTACCCCTCGAAAGCTGCTGTCCTTACCTGGGATGGGGAGGAGGCTGGGGGCAGGGGGGTGAGAGTTGGGAGGGTTTCTTGCTTCTCTTCCAGTGACATATTGCCTTTGCCTCATGTCAGGGGCACCTCTGGAACGTGGGCAGTTTCTAGACCCTCCTCAGCAGCAGATGGCTTTTGTTTGGTATTAGAGAAGGTCGGGACACGGGAAGTTCTTGTGCCCATTCGTTATGGACTGAATCTTTGTGTTCCCCACACACCCCAGATCCATATGTTGAAGGCGTAACTCCAAACAAGATGGTATTAAGAGATGGGCCCATTAGGAGGTAATGAAGTTTAGATGAAGTCGTGAGAGTGGAGCCCCCGCGAAGGGATTTATGTCCCTGTAGGAAGAGGAAGAGACACCAGAATGCTTTCTCTCTCCACCACATCAGGAGGCAGCCGGGAAGCAGACCTTCACTGAGAGCTTAACTTGCTGGCAACGTGGGCTTGGACTTCCCAGCCTCCAGAACTGGAGGAAATAAATGTCTGTTGTTTGAGCCCTCCCCAGTCTGTGGTACCGTACTCTTGCAGGCCAAGCTGACAAAGACACCGTCCCTCATTTGCAACTACTCATTTTTTGTGCCTGTGCCAGGCCCAAAGTGCACACGGGCTTCTCAAGATACCCTTGCTCCCCCGTCAAACCCCAAGAAGGCCTGTGCACGGAAGGACCCTCTCAGGGCTTCACTGTGTCCCAAGTTTCTCATGAGCATTTGGCGGAAAACCTATAAAAAGGAGTTGGCAGGTGGGGGCCAGACTCTCCTTGTAGGGATCCAGGGGTCCTGAGCTAATTGCGCTAACCCCCACAGAATTTGCTAAAATCTTAGTTATTTGCCCCTCTCCTGCTTTTCTGACCACCACCCCTTTCTCCCACCCTTTGTCGAAGGTGAAAGTGTGCGCATCCTCTCTCCCCGCACACGTTTATCACCCTTTGGAATTCAGTTCACTTAGTTGCCTTTTGACCTCAACATTCTAATTGGCTCTGAAACTTGTGGTTTTGTAGATTAGCTGTTTGTCTTTTTTTTATGGTTAGGGTGGGAGCGACATTCTCTTGCAGCTGTCTCTATCCTAAGCAGCAACGGAGCTGGGAAATGGCATTCAGGCAGCAAAAGCCAGGAGCTCTGCGGATTGCTAGTGTGGTGTCGTTATTTCTAGCAGGCTTGAATATCTCTGCCTAGTGGAAGCTGTCTCGTTTCCAAACTCCTTTCCCGTTTGTGTGGCTATTTATCAGTGAGTCTCCGGGTTGGAAGAACCCATAAATGTCACTTCGTCCAGTCTCACATTTTATTCTCGAATTCGCATGTACTGCCCTGTGGCATCTTTCCAACAGTTGTCTTGACCTTTTATTTAAATTTTCTGTGGTCCAGCCCAGTGTGTTTTTGTGCCCATCCTCACCCCAGCTCTTCTGCTGTACATCAGTTGGTGTCTACAGTCTAGAACACTTGATGTCAATTTGAGTGGGCAGGGATGTTCCCTACTGGAGGACAGGGAAGGGACAGAGCCATCTTATTTGTTTTGCCCACATTTTTAAATGTATTGCCAGAGTCAGTTTTAGAATGCAATTGGGTTAAATTAGTAGCTAGAAGAGAAAAGCCAGTAACCAGAAGTAACCTGGGCATTAAAACTTTTGAACTCTGACCATAATATTGAACCTTACGGCTGACTCTCTTGGGGTTACAAGGTTAGGAAGAGGGCAGACTGAATAGCAATGTATTTTTTTTCAGTCTGTTTAGAATTATAGCTGCTTTGGGAATTTCGGGTAAGCTGCTTTGGATCAGGATTAGAATAAAGGCCATAAATATGGTTCAAAAACGTCCTTTCGACACTTCATTATATGGTTTGCTATTGGCTTTAGAGGTGGTGCCTTATCTGAATTGATGTAAATAGTATTTAAGTTTGTCTTTTCCTATGAGTAATAAGTATTGTATGTAGATATTTCTGTTTCCTTGACTTAAATAGATCACCGCAGTAGTTTGGTACATAGTTGCCACATACGTAATTACTGCCTGGCTATTATTAGGAAAAGTGTGTGGGTAAGATCAGCCCTACTATTGGGTCATGTCTGAACCTTACTGCCCATCTGCTAAGCAATATGGCATCAAAATAAGCACCAAGGTAGTTTTCTCTCTCGACCTTCTCAGAGGTGGGCTCAACTCTGTCTTCTCTCTATAGTCCCAAAACTACAAGAGGGGGGTATTACCATTACCAAAGAAGAAAAGCAATAAAAAAAAAACCCTCTAAAACCCACCAGATCGTTACTTCCAGTAACGTTAACCTAACTCTGGGGTTAGATTACGTACTTTAAACTACTATCCTTTTATATACATCAGTATAAGTATAGATCATTAATTAAGCTACACAATAATTCCTAAAACAAAATTGGACTATTGCATAACTAATTAGTCTGCATTAAGTCATAAAAGAAATTTTGACACATGTAACATGGAGCTTTTGCAAACTGACATTTTCAAGTTTCGTAAAAGGTACGTTGATTATCAAAGACATTGCTGTTTTTAAAATGTTTTAAAATATTTTATTTATTTTTGAGAGAGAAAGAGAGAGAGAGAGAGAGAGCCTGGGTGGGGGAGGGGCAGAGAGAGAGGGAGACCCAGAATCCAAGGCAGGCTCCAGGCTCTGAGCTGTCAGCACAGAGCCCGACACGGGGCTCCAACTCATGAACCACGAGATCATGACCTGAGCCAAAGTTGGACACTCAACTGACTGAATCACCTGGGCACCCCAAGACATTGCTTTTAATATGATTGTTTGTATCAGCTATCCTTTGCCTCAGTGATGCTGTGTAACAAACAACCACAAAAATGTGGCATACACAACGATGCATTTATTGGTGCTATTGGTCAGCTGGACAGTTCTTCTGGTCTCGAGTGAAGGGCACAGTCAAGTGTTTAGGGTCAGCTGGGAGCTGATTGGTCTGGGACAGCTCAGAGGCCTCTTGTGGTCTTTCATCTTCTAGATGACTAACCTAGGTGTATTCTTATAGCAGTGGCAGAGTACTGACAGTGTAGAAAGGCAGAAGGCCACCGATACCTAAGCTTGAAAGCAGTACACCATTGCTTCTGTTGGCCAAAGCAAGCCATAAATCAAGCCCAGGCTCAAAAGTGGAGACAAAAACTCTACTACGTAATGTCACATAGCAAAGAATATGCATATGAGGATTGGTGAAAATTGGTACCAATTTGCAATTGACTTCTTCTGATTCCTACTGCTGCCTAACACGTTTCTTAAAACATAGTGACATAAAACAATACAATCGTATTTTGTGGCTCAAGCATTTGGGAATGGCTCAGTTTGGTGGTTCTCATTTGGGAGTCACTTGGGCTAGGTCCGCAGTCATCTGGAGGTTCAGTGGGGGCATTGCGGATGGCCCCCTCCCATGGCTAGCAGGTGATGCCAATGCATGACTTTTCCAACATGTAAGCAGACTTACCTGACGGTTACGTCCCTTGGAGTGGGTGTCCCAAATGAACCAGGCAGAGGCTGAGTGGCCTTGTCTGTTGTAGCCTGGGAAACCATGTATCTTTACTTCCAGTATTTTCTGTCGGTAACAACTGACCACTGATGTCAGCCCAAATCCAAGGGAAGGTGAAATAGACCCTATCTCTTGTTGCAAGAAGTGTTGGTGAATTTGCAGACATGTTTAAAATCTCCACAAAACTACCGCAGTTGTTTATGGAGATAAATCACTTACCTTACTCTGTGATGTTAAGTCACAGTGCCATTATTTTCATATCTTTATTGCTGACTATTTCCATAGTCACACAATAGTGTGCTTCCATTTTACAAAACCAGATGTTTTTCTTGTTTTAGATAGTTCTGCATGTTATGAACTAACCCAAGAAATAAATAAGGGTAACTGTGGATTTCAGTGCAAGTTCTCCATGGTCTTTGAGAAAACACACACATACACATTTCCTATGCAGTTTAATGAGTGTATATACTTGTACTTTAGTTTATTTTCAAGTTTATATGCACAAAATGCTTGTAATTTTCACTTTACTTATCTAGGAGTTCATCAAGATAACAATATTGTCATTGGCTTAGCATTTTCTTGGTTTGAGTATCTCAGTGTTGGATATCTGTTGTGATGTAACTACCCCAAAATGTAGCAGCTTAAAACAGTAACCGTCTCCTATCGTATGCAGTGTTGGTGGGTCAGGAATCCAGGAGTAGCTTGACTTCCCACTGGGTGTCTCCTGTAGGCCCAGCCAAGCTGCGCCTGGGACTGTGGTCTCATCTGAGGGCTTCCTTGGGACTGGAGTGTCGGCTTCCGCCTTCACTCATGTAGCAGCTGGCAGGAGGCTTCAGTTTCTGGCCCCGTCGGTCTCTCATAAGACTGCTCACGATGGGACAGCTGACTTCTCCAAGTGAATCATGAGAGGGAGGCAGAGAGCATGAGAGCGAAAGAGAATGGAAGAGACAGAGAAGCCCAAATGGAAGCTGTGGTTTTTTATAATCTAATCTTGGAAATGATGTGCCTTCACTTCTGTCATAATCTGTTGACCACACAGACCAGCCCTGGTTCACTGTAGGAGGGGAGTGTACATGCGTGTGGGTGCCAGGAGCGGGGAGCACCAAGGGAGCCATGTGGGAGACTGGATATCGCACGTTGCTGGAAATATGTTCCCTCAAATTGCATTGATGCACGGGCCGGACACATTTACTCTCAGCACATCCCCCTCATGTGGAGGTACAAGCTGGCAGAGATCCACAAGTCAGTGACACCTTTTAAAGAATTATCAGAGGGGTGCCTGGGTGGCTCAGTCAGTTAAGCACCTGACCAAGGCTCAGGTCACGATCTCACAGTTGGTGGGTTCCAGCCCTGCATCTGGCTCTGTGCTGACAGCTCAGAGCCTGGAGCCTGCTTCGGATTCTGTGTCTCCCTCTCTCTCTGCCCCTCCCCGTTCACACTCTGTGTCTCTTTCAAAAATAAATAAACATTAAAAAAAAAAAAAGAATTGTAAGATATTTAAAAAATGGTAAGATATTCTTGTAAAGTTTTTTTTTTTACATTGTAAGATCTTGTTATAGTTTTACATAATCTCATATTTTTAATGTGTGCATAAAACACTTCAGAACATTTTACAAAGTGTGTAGTTGCTGGTGAACTTCCAGAAAGTGCCCTCCGCAAGCTGTGGTTTGGAAGAAGGAGAAATAAAAGAGAGGGAAGCTGCCGGGTCCCATGTCTCCCAGAAACTGTTAATTTTTTTTCATTGAGTGCCCAGTTTCCATAAGTTAGGTCACACTGCCCCCAACCTCACGTAAGCCGCTGTCATTAAAAGTTCCTTTAACGGATGAAATTTTCATTGGCAAGAAACTTGACCATTACAAAATAGACCAGGCCCTTCGCTGTTTCTGCCAAGTTACAGGTCTGCTATCATTTACTGTTTTTGAGGCGGCATGAAGGAAATGTGCTCCAGGGGTGCCTGGGTGGCGCAGTCGGTTAAGCGTCCGACTTCAGCCAGGTCACGATCTCGCGGTCCGGGAGTTCGAGCCCCGCGTCAGGCTCTGGGCTGATGGCTCGGAGCCTGGAGCCTGTTTCCGATTCTGTGTCTCCCTCTCTCTCTGCCCCTCCCCCGTTCATGCTCTGTCTCTCTCTGTCCCAAAAATAAATAAACGTTGAAAAAAAAAAATTAAAAAAAAAAAAAAAAAAAAGGAAATGTGCTCCGGACCAGGGTACTGAAAGGGCCCTTCTACGTTGGGTGATTTTAAAGCTTTTATTACAATCTGCGAACTAATTTAATATGTTGTAAATGAATACTCATACGGTTTGTGAGTTCACATGCACCCCCCCCGCCCTTGCCATTTATGTGAGATACCTATGACTGATTCATTTTCGTGTCTGTAAAAATCTTTTCACCCTTTCCAGAAGTACCTCTGGATTCGTTTACATGATGCCCTTTCAATCACTGAGAAATTTAATAAATTTTACAGCACCTGCCCTGTTGTGGGTGCTCCGTAAATTGCCACTAGCAAGTGAAATGATGGGGTAATACGGACAGGACTCTGGTCGTTTATACTAATGACAAGGTTTGCATTGAGACCAAAGTCCTGGCCAAGAGCAGGAGGAGGGAGCACCTGTACAAGGAGTGGGAGGAGGGGCAGTCCTGTAGGGCCCACCACAAGGATTACGCCCGTGCAAATAAACTGCACGTGGGTGGTCCTGTCTCTGCCCCCTCACTTTTAAAGACTTAGAAGGGCTGCCAAAGTACCTATGGAAGGTGTTTGATTTAAAAGGTTTAAAAGGAAACACTCCAGTTATGCCTTCTTGCAGGGACAAGTTTGCAGCTGCATGGAGGGAGCGAAAGGCTCTGTGCATTTCACAGCATTTTGAAAGAAAAAAAAAAATCATGCCAACGGGGCTTTTGACCAAGAAATTCTTGTAGATTTCGGATGCCCGGTGCCTGAACTCCATCTGTGACACCAGGGTTGCGGTTCTGTAAGCTCTTAACCCCGCAGCTGATCCGGTCCGCTTCTGGCTGCTCTGGGGCTCGGTGCAGTTCGCTGCAGTTGTTTGGAGACCTCAGAAAAACAAGTTGATTATTTGCAGGTTTCCCAGAATCTCTACTGGATTCTTCACTTTCCCTTTCTCCCAAGGAAACTCTCCAGGATACACAGCACAGCAGGATCCGAACGGCAGCGCTTTCTCTTTGAGGTGTCCCTTCAGGGGTGTTGGGGGTTTCACCAGGGTCGGGGGCTCAGGGGCAGCCTGGGTTGTTTCTGCTTATGGACCAGAGGCTGCCTGAGTAGCAAGGAATGAACTAAGCCAAGTCACGCCATTAAGGATAGCTTTCTGTTTTAAAATGTGTGTACGAATGAGAAACTATATGTTAATAGTTCATAATAACAAGAGATTGAAAGCAACGTAATTGTCCATTAAAGGCACTCGTGAAATTGTGGTATAGGGGCGCCTGGGTGGCTCAGTCAGTTAAGGGGCTGACTCTTGATTTCAGCTCAGATCATGATCTCACGGTTCATGAGATCGAGCCCCGAATTGGGCTCTGTCAGTGCAGGGCCTGCTTGGGATTTTCTTTCGCTCCCTCCCTCTCTCTCTGCTCCTCCCCTGCTGTCTCTCTCTCTCTCTCTCTCTCTCTCTCTCAAAATTAAATAAATAAACGGTTAAAAAAAAAAAAGTGGTTTACAGTGGAGTACTCTGCAGCTGTAAACAGGATGTGCTAAGCTGGGATGATCTCCAAGATTTGTCAAGTATAAAAAGCAAAGTGCAAAACAGAGCACGTGATTGATGTATTTATTGTACTTAAAGACAAGGAGAGAAGGAGGATCTGCTTGTTTGCTTGAATTGTATGACATTTTCTAGAAGGCTTTATCAGAAGCTAATAACATTGGTTGCCTCTAGGGAGGGAAGCAGGTAGATGGAAGACAGAAGTACGAGGATGTGTTCCTGTGCCTTTTGAATCTTGAACCAAGTAAATAAAACAAACAAACAGCAATACTGAAAGAACGCAACATTGAAGCAAGGCTTGGCGGGAGTGAGACTCAGGACAAAAATGAATCCCCGGAGGGCAGAGAACCAAGCTGTAGGTTGCCCCCTTGGTTGAACTATTATGTTCCCACTGCATAGTGCCTGGCACATGGGAAACCTTCAAGAAATATTTGTCCACTGAAAAAATACGTACCTTGTGGATAACCACCCTTCGTTCTTACTTTCAAAGTATATATCATATACTTAAAAACGAATGCCATTGGGGCACCTGGGTGGCTCAGTTGGTTGAGTGACTGGCTCTTGGTTTCAGGTCAGGTTATGATCTCGTGGTTCGTGAGTTCAAGCCCTGCATCGGGCTCTGTGCTGGCAGTGTGGAGCCCGGTTGGGATTCTCTCTTTCCCTCTCTCTCTCTCTCTCTCTCTCTCTGCCCCTCCCATGTTCTCTCACTGTCTCTCTCAAAATAAAATTAAAACAAAACAAACAAAGAAACCTACTGCCATTCAATATGAACAGCGTCTTGGTCAGAGAGAAAAACGAACACACAAAGGAATTGAGAATGAAAAGCTCTCTTGTTTGGGAGAAAACGAGTCTGGGTTTGGAGATGTATTTTTCCTGAAGTTTCTCAGCAGTTTTCCCATTCTGTGTAAAGCCCTGTCTTCAGATTTAAATAATTAATTATGTGAATGGGAATTATATGATTAGAGAGTTTTATCAGTAATTGGGTGATCGTGGACTTCGTAGTTAAAGACAGGCTGAATCCTGGGGCGCCTGGGTGGCGCAGTCGGTTAAGTGTCTGACTTCAGTTCAGGTTACGATCTCACAGTTCGTGGGTTCGAGCCCCGCGTCGGGCTTTCTGACGACACCTCAGAGCCTGGAGCCTGCTTCGGATTCTGTGTCTCCCTCTCTCTCTGCCCCTCCCCCACTCATGCTCGTCTCTGTCTCTCAAAAATAAATATTGAAAAAAAAGTTTTAAAAACACAGGCTGAATCCTGAGTCCGCTTTTCTTTCCATTATATTCAACTCCCCACCTTTCTCCTTATCTCCCTGTGTGGGACATTTCTTTACTCATGAGCAGCAGATCTGGTGAGCCTCCCAACAAAGATGAAACTTTTTAAGGGGGCTTGACTGTGACATATGGCAGGGCTTGACCGAAACCTAGTAGATGCCGCGATTCTGTGATGCAGGGATTGTGTGATGCCTTGGGATGGGCTAGCCCGGATGTGAACGGATGATCTAAATTGCATACTGTGGTGTTTTCACCCAGATTTGCACACTTCAGTCAAAATTCTCAGGAGATGCCACAAAAAGTAAACCAATGGCTTGTAATGCACCACAGGCCCCTGATTGGTCCCCAGCAGTGAGTTCCAACCACATAGTCACCGTGTAGGGAAAATGAATGACAGGTGATCGCAACATGCTGTTTCAAGTGCAGTGTGACAGACAAGTGGAACGTGTGAAGAGGGGAGCCTCACACCCACTTGAGAAGTGTTTCTCAGTCTAGAGGGAAAAGATAATTAAATTCCAAATCAAGCATGTGTTACTGAGAGAAGAGGTAGGGCAGGAAGGAAATGTCCCTTGTGACCCCTGGTAGGAGCTTTTGTACAAAGTCTGATGTGTGAAGGGAGTTGATAGAATTCTGTGCAGCTGTCTGTGCATGTTGTATAGCCGTTTCCATTGAAATGAACGTTTTCTGAGATGCCCAGACCAAAACAAATCAAAAGAGCGGTGGCATCAGCTACATAAATATACATGTATGAAGAATGGATCGTAAAGCATTCAGCAATTAAGGCTTGCATCCAGCTATTACATATAAGAAAACCAAAACTGAGATTAAATGGCCATTGTATAGGAGAAGTGGAGAATGGGATATGGAACATTCATTTTCTCTTCGTTGCGTTTAAACCTTTTTTTAAAAGCAAACAGCTGAATGTTACTTACACTCGTCGGTGGGGTCATCAATAGCCCTTGAGATGAGAGTGAATCTTTCTTTTGGGCTTAAGGTTAGGATGATAGAGTTCTCCCCAAAACCGTCATTCCCAACAGATGCACACTTTTATATCCTACCTTTCCTTGCAGTTATGGCCCTAAAGATCTTAAATTTGGTGCTTGTCAACATGCAGATTCCTGCACCCCCCTCCTGGGGACCCTGATTCAGTAAAGTAGGGTTGGAGCCCAGGGTCCATGAATGGCCTTCAGACATGCTGGCAGACTTTGATACAGATGATGTATGAATTACTCTTTCAGAAACTCTGTTCCAGTGTTGTTTTTGTTTTGTTTTGGTTTGTTTTCTCTATAAAAGCTGTGTTTCACTAGACAAGAAATGTTAAAGCTGGGGTCGGAAAACAACAGCCCGTGGGCCAAATCTAGCCCTCTTCCTGTTCTTATAAATGCAGTTTTATTGGCACACAGCTGTGCCCATGTGTTTATACATTGTCCATGGCTGCTTTCATGCTCCAATGGCAGAGTTGAATGGCGGGGACAGAGCCCACATAGCTTGCAAAAATGAAAATATTTACCATCTGACCCATTACCAAAAAAATTTGTCCACCGCCATGTTAAAGGATGAACATGTACCTGATACGGCGCTCTCGTTTCCCCGAGAACAAGTAAGACCTTCACCGGCAGGCTCTGATACTTCCCGAGTCGGGCAGGAATCTGTTTCCATTAGCCACAAAAACTAAGAAGACCCAGAATGGAGGAAGTTCAAAATAGATGATTAAAGCTGCATAGATCTTGAAAGAGAAGATGTGCCCAGGCCAATAAATGCAATCAGTGATTCATTTCATTTACCGAAGTGTGACTTGGGGTGAGGGACACACCTGGCCCTGTGCTGGGTTTGACTGTTGCCTTGCACTCAAGACTTGCTCTAATCTCACTTTTCCTTGGTAGTAGACAGGTGCATTAACTAATCTAGAGAAAGGGGTAATATACATAGGTCTTCATTTTTTCATTGAGAGAGAATGCTGTCACTGATTCAGTTGGTGGGAAATGGATTTCTTGGCTTTGATAATTAAGCTGGCAAAGCAAATTTGGTTCCAACATTTTAATGAGCGAGTGTGGGTGGCCAACAAATTGCAGGTTCAGACATAAATGTTTCAAACGTGGGTGGCTGGCTTTTAACCCCGGGGCAAATTCTGTGATTGTAAGGAAATTTTAGGCTGGTAGCCAACTCAAAGACTGTTTGCCAAATATTAAGAAAAATGTGAACTACCGTAAGCAATGCTCTATTATTTGAGGACAAGATGATGTTGTTCACTGAATTTGATTGGGATGATAAATTAACATCATTTGAGTCTATTCCAATTATGTATCCACGAACATTCATACATGCGAATTTGTGCTTGTATTTCATAACAAAGGATCATCTCCAAGGAGAGAGAGAAATGAGAAAAGGCAAAGGAGTGGATTTGTTTCTCTTTTTTCATCTCCTGGCGCCTAATTGCTAAGGGATTCAGATCCACATAGTCCTTTATGTTCAGCCCTGGTTTTCTGTTTGGGGGGTGGTAATGAAAATCTGGGCTCTTATGTAATGCAAGATCACTGTTTGGGGGAAGAATTAGTCAGATCTGAGAAATGAAGGGTTAATACGTTCATGGAATTTTCACTTCCATGGAGAGACTACATTTGAAGCTGAATCCCCCGCTGGGTTCTCCTAAGGAAACTCACATCGCAAAGATAGGGCAGATTTGCAACCTTTAGAAAGTAATAGATTTCAATTTAGGTTACTTTTCAGCTTGAGAAATAGTCTGAATTTAATCACTGATCCTGTTAGCAGAGATAATAATGAAATGCAAAGCAAGTATGGTTTAAATGTTAGAAGAGACTGTAAAAATACCACTGTGGGTTCTTGATTTACTCTCTCCCATTACTCAGTAGAACAAAATATGATTTGACATAAGGTTCATTGTGTAGTTACCCTGGGGTCAAAAAACTAAGCCCTGTTACCTCATACTTCCATTTGCAAAAGTAATCAAGACTGGGACTTGAATCGGACTGGAAAATCTATTGACTTAAAGATAGAAAGATACTCAGAATCTCTTATTTGCTTGCTGACAACTTACACGGGCTTTGTACATTTTCCGATGGAAGGGTTTCCGGATGGGTAATAATGCATTTTATGCTTTTAGGAAGTTAAAAATTGGAATTGCATCTTTTCCAGATTATTTGTAAAGTCAGTATATGGACATTGAAGAGCATGATTTTGTCTTTGTATTAGTAGTAATTTATGCTTAGGCATCATGAGTGTGACTGCTGACATCAGCAATAGGATCTTCATTGCACTAAATGTAATGTAGCCTGTCTGGAACCTTTCTATGAATGAAAAAGGGAAAACTAACATCTACTGAAAACGCTCCTGATTGAAAGTAGTCTTGTAATCCATTACTCCTTCCATGAAACTCTACTTCTCATTCCCGACTAGTGTCTTCTACTCTGGGCACCAGCTTAGTCGTCCAAGGTGTGTCACATCTTACCGCATGTGTTCATCATCCCTCTAGATAGCAAGCCCCAAGCTCCAGTGGGTCGCAAAAGCTTGGCACGTAGTAGGTGCTCAGTAAGCCCTATCTAAAGGTACCGATATATTAAAATCTCTAATCTTTTTCCTTTAAAAAAATGCTTATTCAGAAGTAATTTCACACTTACAGAAAAGTTGCAAGAATAAAACAAAAAATTCTCATACACCTTTTGCCCAAATGAATAGTTAATCATACTTCTCTCTCTCTCTTGCTCTTCCTCTTTCTCACTTTTTCTCTCTCTCCCCCTCTGTATGTGTGTGTGTTATCCTCTCTCTATATGTCATTTAGTTTTCTGAACTATTTGAGAGTCAACTGAAGACACAATGTCCTATTACTCTTTAAAACTTTAATATATATTTCCTAAAAAAAGATTTCTCTCCTACATAACCACAGAACACCATCAAAATCAGGGTATTAACATAGATATAATTCTACCAGTTAATGCTCCAGCCCCATTCAAATGTCACTCGTCTCAGTAATGTTCTTTATTGGTCCAAGATCTGGTCCAGAATCATGTATTACATTTAATTGTCATGTCTCTCTGCTCTTTCTTTCTGGAGTAATCTTTTTTTTTTTCAGTGCCAGTCAATAGCTTTGTAGAATGTCCCTCAATTTGACGTTGTGTGATGTTTCACTGTGGTTAGTTAGATTCCGGTGATGCATTGTGGGGGGTGTGAATAAACACTGGGGAAGTGATACCAAATCTCCAGTGCATCGTATCAGGAGGTACATGGTGCTGACTTGTCTCATCATTGGTGAGAGTGATGAGGAACTCATCACTGTTAACTTTTATTACTTTGATAAAGTGGCATTTGTCAGATTTCTACATACAAATTTAAGTAACAAGTATTATGTGCTTATGAACTAATAAGTAGTTAATAAATATTTTATGAGGTGGCACTGAAAACTACATATTCTGTTGTTCATCAGACTCTCATCCATCAGTTTCAGCATCCATTGATGATTCTTGACAGAATCGATTTTATCAAATGTATTCAGTTAATACCAGATTGTTGCCAAATGGTAACATTCTCATTCTTTCTAATTTATTTCATGGCACTCTACTGTGACACAGAAATCTCTCTTTTCTTTATTTTTTGTCTCTCTCTTTCACTACAGAATCATGAAGTCTTATTTGATTCAAGGGGCTATAATCTGTTGCCATCACTACAGTTAACCCTTGAACAACACAGTTTTGAAATGTGCAAGTCCATTTATATCAGATGTTTTTTTCAGTAAATAGAGCACAGGGGCGCCTGGGTGGTTCAGTCGGTTGAGTGTCCGACTTTGGCTCAGGTCATGATCTCACAATTCGTGGCTTCGAGCCCTGTGTCGGGCTCTGTGCTGACAGCTCAGAGCCTGGAGCCTGTTTCAGATTCTGTGTCTCCCTCTCTCTCTGCCACTCCCCTGTTCACGCTCTGTCTCTGTCTCAAAAATAAACAAACATTAAAAAAATTTTTTTTAAAAATCAGTCAATAAATATAGCACAGTAGTGTAAATGTGTTTTCTCTTGCTTATGATTTTTTATTTTATTTTTCTCTTTCTTACAATTTTTAAAATAACATTTTTCTCTGGCTAACTTTAATGTAAGAATACAGTTTATAATCTTTTAACATACAAAATACGTGTTAATTGCTTATGTTATCTGTAAGGCTTCTGGTCAACAGTAGGCTATTTGTGAAGTTGTGGGGGAGTCAAAACTTATACATGGGTTTTCAGCTGTGCAGGGGGTTGGTGCCTCTACTTCCTGTGTTGTTCAAGGGTCAACCATATTTATTTTGATGCTCAGAGTTTCCCAGATTTGGCTGATGGGGGCACTCCAACAAGTTGGCTCCTATGTCCTTTGGACAGTTCCCATCATTATTTGAGCACTTCCTTATTTCGTGGTCTAAAAAGATGTTTTAGACTCACCTTGTACTTTCCCTGCCATGGAATCAACATTCTCTAATGATATCTGGCTCTTTTTAGTTGAGACTCGTATTTAAAATTCAAGATTTAGGTGTTAGACGTTGCTTCTGGAAGGTGATTGTTTCTAGGCCTCAGTGAACAGAACTAGAAAATATGTGACTGTACACACACACACACACACACACACACATCCCTATACTGATTCTCTGTTACTCATGTATTAAAAATCTTGTGTTTACATTGATACTCCAATTCAAATACAGTATCTTAGGTTTATTTTAGTCAGAAGAATAACGTTCTATCCTTATGTATAACTCCCTTTCTGAGAAGAAACTGACCCCAATTATTTTCAGTATATTTTGTTTAAGCCTTTGAATAACCAATCCTCCCATCCATGGGCTGCCTCGTTGCCTCTTGCCCTACTGGCCTTGACCTCACGTGAGAAAAAACATGCAATAGTCCTTAATTGGCAACATTCCCAGGAGAGAGAGAGAGAGAGAGAGAGAGAGAGAGAGAGAATAGAGTATTTTGCACAGTCTATAAAACCAAGCCTGAGTTCAGTTTCAAGGCAGATTTTTGACATATAGACATTAAGTAATTATGGACTCTGAGACATTTATGTCGGGAATATGAGTAATTTACCATTGTTCAATGAAATGAACAAAACTGGTTCCCTTTCTTTTGGGAGAGGGTTTGTCATTTCTAAGGTAAAACAAAATAGATAAATAAGCCTAAAACATTGACTTTTGCATCAAAAGTAAAAAATCTTAATGAAAAAATTTGAGAAGTCGGACTATATATATTATGGGTAGTGGAAAAAAAATTTTTTTTAAAAGCAACTGAAGTTTTCATTATTTTATTAATAAGATAATTAAATAACCTTGCCATTTAAAAAAGCTGATGCAGGGGCGCCTGGGTGGCTCAGTCGGTTAGGCGACCGACTTCGGCCCAGGTCATGATCTCACAGTTCGTGAGTTCGAGCCCCGCATCGGGCTCTGTGCTAACAGCTCGGAGCCTGGAGCCTGCTTTGGATTCTGTGTCTCCCTCTCTCTGCACCTTCCCTGCTCATGCTCTGTCTCTCTCTGTCTCTCAAAAAATAAATAAATGTTAAAAAAAAAATTAAAAAAGTAAAAAAGCTGAGGCAGTGTATTCATGGCTCTAACATGACTTGTGGGTATTTGTATTTGTGTGTGTTGGGGTGGATGGGTGTTATTACATACGTGTGCACACGCTAAGAGGGGCGTGAGTCCCCCCACATCTGCCAACCACCACTACAGAGGTGTAGATAATTCCATTTAGTTTTAGAAGAGGAGGCTGTATGGGACCATTCTTTTCGTTGGAAAATGTGGAATGTCATATGAAATGTTGATTTGGGGACTGTTTTTCCTGCATAACTGCATGCTTTTTCAGACTGTATAAACATTTATGACAAAATTCAAAAGAATGATTTGGAAAGTTTTTTTTTTTTTAATCTAAATAACGCAAACTGTAAAAAAGTGAAGTTTACCAGTGACCATATGAACATTACCTTAGGAAAGAAATGACCTGTAAATTAATCTGCAGCCCTTTGCTCTGAAAATGATATCTGTAGCTAACATCAGGTATTCTTGAAATCAATAGTAATCTGATTGCCTGCAGAGAACAGTTGGGCTCCTGTGTTTTAAGCTGCAGAGCAATTGTGCACTTTTGTGGTAAACATAATTTAGAAAAGGATTATATTTTCTGCCTTAATTTATTAGCTGGTGGTGCCGCCTTATCCTGTTACCTGCATTTCCTTTTCATCGTTTAATGGATAGCACAGAACAGAAAAGTGATATGAAGAGTGGTAGCACTATGCCTTCATTTGGAAGGGTGAGAAAGAAAAGTTTTTTTTTTAAAAAAACTGTATCCTCTATTAGGAAGATAGGCCTAGACTTTCAGTTAATACTACTCTCTGGTGGATTCTATCTCGCGCCCTGTAGACTGGGATGGGAGGAGTGTTTACATAATTCTGGATTCAGAATCGAGTGACACCCCTGAGACAGCAGGGAAGGATGCCCCAGCCTACCTCCCCTGGCAAAAATTAGACAGTGGCCACAAAGAAAAAGAGTCATGGGAGAGCACTGGAGTCCACTTGAGACACTACAGCCACATAGTGGAACACAACACAACACAACACAACACAACACAACACAACACAAAACAACCTTGAGAATGACACGCAAAAAAAGAAAGGAAGGAGAGCTTCGTTTTGCCTGCATCATTCCCTCCCCTAAGCTGGCATGACTCCTCTCCAAGAAGGAACCCCCCAACAAGAGTCCTCCTTGCTGGAAAGAGAGAACAGGATAAGAAACCAGCTTCCCCAGCCCTTTGAACCCACTTCAGTTTCACCCAGTGGCCCTTGGCTCCTCTGTGGACCACCCATGGTATTCATCAAGGATCATGCAGGTGTAGTTGCTGTGGTGACCAGCAGCCCGAGGTGACAAGTCACCGTGTGCCCCCGGGATCTGGAGCTATACCTGGTGCCCTGCACCACTAGACCCAGGGCCACAGCACACTCCAGAATGTCCTCAACCCACAGGTAGAGGTCTTTCCTTACCAAAGTCAGTTGCTGAAGTCTGGAAGAGGTGGTTGCTTCTTCATATGTGCAGACACCTACAAAAGGCTGCAGAAGTCTTGGAAGCTCAGGGAAGTGAGACTCCATCAAAGGAACACAATAAACTTCTAGTCATTGACCTAAGAAATGGAGATACAGGAATGGCATGGCAAAGAATTCAAGATAATTACTCTGAAGATGCTCAGAGATGCTATAAGATTCCATGAAATCAGGAAAATAATACGAGAGCAAAATGAGAAGTTCAACAAAACGATAGAAAGCATTAAAAAGAATCCAACAGAAATTTTGGATCTGAAGAAGACTGAACTGAAGAATTCAACAGAGAGCTTCAGTAGCAGACTGGAAGAAACAAAAGAATCAATGAGTTTGAAGACAAATCATTTAAAATTATCCAGTCAGAGGAGCAAAGAGAGAAAAGGATGAAAAGGAATGGAGAAAGCCTAGGGGACTTAGGGAAAACCATTAAGAAAATCAATCTATGTCCCATAAGGAGGAGAGAGGAAGAAAGGGTAGAAAGCTCCTTTAAAAAAAAATAATGGCTGCAAACTTCCCAAATCTGGGAAGAGACTTAGACATTCAAGTTCAAGAAGCTAATAGATCACATCAGAATTTCAATTGAAATAATTTTCTTCAAGATACATTATAATAAAACTGTCTAAAATCACAGATGGAGAATTTTCTTTTATCATTTATTTAATTTTAAATGTTTTTCTTGTTTTTAAAATATTTATTTTTGAAAGAGAGAGAGAGAGAGCATGTGCACGAAAGCAGGCAGGGGAGAGACAGAGAGAGAGAGAGACAGAGAGAGAGAGAGAATCCCAAGTAACCCAGAACCCATGTCAGCCCAGAACCCATGGGACTCGAACTCTCGAACTGTGAGATTATGACCTGAGCCAAAAATAAGAGTCAGTCACTTAACCAGCTGAGCCACCCAGGTGCCTCAAAGATGGAGAGAGAATTTTAAAAACAGCAGAGAACTTTAGAATTCGTTTATACGAAGAAACCCCTGAAGTTTATCAGCCTATTTTTCAGCAGAAACATTGGAGTCAAGAAGAGAGTTGGTGAGATATTCAAAGTGCTGAAAGAAAATGACTGCTAATGAAAATTACTCTACCCAGTTAAGTTGTCCTTCAGCAATGAAGGTGAGACAGACTTTGCCTAACAAATCAAAGCTGAGAGAGTTCATCACCATTAGGCATGTCATACAAGAAATGCTAAAGGGAATTCTTCAGGCTGAAACAAAAGGCTAATCAGTAACATGAAAACATGAAAATATAAGACACACCAGTAAAGGTGAGTATATAGTCAGATTCAGAATAATCTAATATTGTAATACGATGGCATGTTAACCACTTAACGCTAGTGTAAAAGTTAAAGGACAAAAGGACTAAAAATAGCTACAGTTACAGGGGTGCCTGGGTGGCTCAGTTAAGCGACCGACTCTTGGTTTTGGCTCAAGTTCAGGATTTCATGGTTTCGTGAGTTCAAGTCCCTCATTGGGCTCATGGAGCCTGCTTGGGATTCTCTCTCTCCCTCTCTCTCTCTCTCCCCCTTCCCTATGCTCTTTTTCTGTCTCTCTCAAAATAGATAAACTTAAAAAAAAGTTACAGTAATATGTTAATGGATGTACAATACAAAAAGATGTAAATCGTGACAGCAAAAAAAATATGGAGAGGGTGAGTACAGGGGTAGAGTTTTTGCATGTGATCAAAGTTTTGGCATTAGCTTCAAATAATCTGTCATATTTATAAGATGCTTCAAGTAAGTTAGTCACTTAAAACAATACAAATTTGTCATCTTAACAATTCTGGAGGTCTGAAGTCCAATGAGGGTCTCCCTGGGCTATGAAAATTAAGACATGAACAAATCTGAATGCACTAGGGGAGAATCCATTTCCTTGAGTTTTCTAGTTTCCAGAAGCCAACTGCATTCCTGAGCTCATGCCCCGCCCCCTTTCTCCGTTTCCAAAGTCAGCAAGGTTAGGTTGTCCTTCTCACATTGCATCTCTCTTATCTTGCTTTGGTTGTCACGTCCTCTTCTGTGACTTTCCCTTCTGTCACTCTCTTTGATTACATTGCCCACCCCCCCCCCCAGATCATCCAAATGTCCCCACCTTTAGATCGTCAGTTTAAGCACATCGACAAAGTTATGTAAGGTAACGACAGTCACAGGTTCTGGGGATTAGAACACGGACCGCACTGAGGGCCATTATTCTGCTTACAAATAAATATCAGTAAGTAAGGGCACTGCTGATCATGACTAAAATGCCCACGATCTTGCTTGTTCTTGCAGTGTGAGTGATTCATATATAGGACAGACTTTGGGATTTGCTGGCAAATGGACTTTTGGACATTCCAATTATCATCAAAACAGGTTCACTAATTTAATTCTGCTTATGGAATGGAACAAGATTCTGGATATGAAGAAGTATATACGATTTGTTCTTTTATTCTAAGAGAGGAATCTGTGGCCTTTTACTAGAAAGAAAGGAAGGAAGGGAGAAAGAAAGAAAGAAAGAAAGAAAGAAAGAAAGAAAGAGAAAAAAGAAAGAGAAAAAGGCCAAAGAAAGAAAGAAAGGAAGGAAGGAGGAAGGAAGGGAGAAAGAAAGAAAGAAAGAAAGAAAGAAAGAAAGAAAGAAAGAAAGAAAGAGAAAAGGCCAAAGAAAGAAAGAAAGAGAAAGAGAAAAGACCAAACTTCAAATGAGGTGATCTCAGCAAAAATATCCATCATGATCCTGGTCACCTTCCCATGTTCTCAATTTTAAAATTATTCTAGTTTGTTTCAAAAAGTATAACTGTGAATTAAAGAGTTTACTCTGTATTCATTAGACAAAAAATAACCTTAACATGATATTTAGATGAGCATATATGGTTTTTTAAAACCTATGGTAGGGGATTTTTACCCTCAAGCATAGATTTTTAAAAGTGTTCTTGTGTTTTTATGCCTTTTTTGGGAAATGGTTGGATAAGGAGAGTGGGAAATTCTTCCTATAACTATCTATTTTCACTTGTCATTTGGGGGCAGGGGAGGGGGAAGCTTTTTCATAGAGGTTGCCAATTGTTTCCATGCCTTTAAAAATGAGTTTGAACCATTCACTTTCTGAATTTGGGGTAATCCAATGGGATTTTGACTTCCGTTAAATTACCTGTTTACTCAGTTTAAGTCTGACAGATTGATGTCTCAAGTACTTTGTTAGTCTATGTGATTTTTTTTTTTAAACAAAGAAAACTGTAATTGTGCTGCTTGGAAATTTGATTCTCATTTCGGCACCAGATTTGATGTCAAGAATTGTATATAGGAAGAGCTCAGAAAGAGCAACATCATAAGCTAATGATGCCATTATGTTATTATTGGAAATTAAGCTTGCAGAGTTAGTTACAGCAATATAATATTTGAGGAATATGTTTAAATAATTGTGTGCCCTTTAGAGGCTTAAGAGGGGCAGGAAAATGTGATACTAAGAGCACAGACTCTAGAACTAGAGTGCATGGACTGAAATCTTGGACTCTGCTACTTGTTAGATATGTGTCCTTGGGCAGGTCACTTTACCCCATCTATAAAATGGAGGAGAAAATGAAACAAAGTTATATACATAAAGCACTTGGAGAAATGCCTAATCCATTGTAAGTAAGTAAATGTTTGCTATGATGCTGATTATTATTATTATTATTATTATTACTAAGATTTAGGGTAAAAATATTCATTAAGTAATCATTATTAAGCACCTATGAAATATCAACCACTTTTCAAGGCTTCACAAATCACTCTATCAAATTGAGAGTAGAAACAATGTAACATTACAATAACATTTCATAACCAATGGTGCATTGCGGTTAACCTTTTATTAGTAGCTCCGTTTGACTAAGTCAACTAAAACCAGATTTGCCTCTTTCTTAAAAACTAGCAAGCAGATGACGTTTATTTAGGAGGGAATACACAGGAGTTACTCAAAATACACTTCATGTACCAGAAACGCAATGCCACCAATCCCTTCAAGTAGGAAGTGCAAAATCCATTCAAGAGCTGCGTCCCTGATCTTGCTGAGTGTACCCAGGGACAAAGTGGTTATTTCCAGTTAAGCCCTGGGATTGATTTTTTTTTTCCTTGTTAAATTCAAGATCACACATTTTTTTAACAGTGATGGAGGAAATAGACCCCAGCTTTGGCATTTGTATGTGTACACATCCTTTGCTCCCATGAATGCGTGTTGCCTCGTTCTGCCTCTCCCACTCAGCCATCTGAGCAGACACCTGTGCTGTAATGTCCATCTCTGTGCCCAAATTCCCAGCCTGGAAAGTGCATATATTGTCAGCCACGTCCGGGCATCACAGCGAGCCTGGGAGAGTACTGGAGATAACAATATAAAGTGAGAAAGTCCAGGTGCAAGTATTTTAAAATATGCTCTGTTCTGGTCAATCTGCTTCCAAAATCCGGCTTGAATTCATTCTGTTCTCTCCACCTCCACCTGCCCTTTTGGTAGCCCATCATTTCCGTGCGGGCCCCGGCACCAGCCTTTCGTTTCTGGTCACTTGTGTTCTCCTTGTCTTCTCTGGTTATTTTTACGCCTTGATTGTTTTAAATTGTGTAGGGCTCATTTTTATGCATAGACCTTCATTTGTAATGCTTTTTCTTATTCTTCCTGCATTCCTCTTCCTCCTGATGGTCACTTGTAGCTTCAGTTCCAAAAATGAAACTGCTTTTGCCGTACCTATCATTATGTGCTTCTCCACTTGCTTTGGTATGACCTACGGAATATTATTTTGGAAGCTGGTGTATTCTGTTTCTCATCCTTTGTTTGTTTGTTTGTTTGTTTGTTTGTTTTCATAATTTCATGGTTGGTGACCTGAAGTGCAGAAACATTCTGGACTTAGTAGCATGGCAAAAGACTTGTACGCCATCTCCAAAACATTAAAAAAAAAAAACAAAACAAAACCCACCAGACACTGCACTTAGATGTAACTAACTGCTGCATAAAGGGCTGTAAGTTCTCAGGCATCTTGGCCATGTGGCTGGATAGCAGAACTCCAAGAGGGAGGTCTGTGAGTTTCAAGGTAACTTGACGAACCAGTGCCTCAAGTTCCCTTAACACAGCGACTTAGTGGATTCTTCTGGAGCAGACTAGAGCAGATGCTTTGTGGAATCAAGTAGAAACTGGACCAGCCCATCAACCTCTTTTTGCCAGTTTGCAGCAAGTGGGCCAGGTTTTGTTGGTGCCATGATGTACGTGTTTAAAAATAGTATTTTCCGCTATCGTCTCGTTTTCGCATCTGTGGCTCTACCAATTTAGAGCACAAAGGAGATTTGGCAATTAATACAGGAAGTGATCTACCCAACACGGGCTCAGTCCAATTCTGCCCCTGCAAAGACCGCTGAGCAGCCCCAGCCAGGGTCTTTGCCACATTATTTCAAGTCTGTTGAGCACGTCCTTAAAGTGTTGGGTGCCACAGTATATTGAAAATGTGACCCTTGCCCTCGATCATAGAACTGCAGAATACTAGTGCTGGAAGAGGAGTTAAAGGTTTTTCGTCCAGCGGTTCCCAGACTTGTGGATGGGAAATTAGTGAGAACATTATTTGGGAACTGTTGAGTAAGAGCATTAAAAAAATCCTACCTTGAGCATATTCTGCTAAGTGACAAATGGTACATGATTCTACTTATAAGGGGGACCTAGGGTAGAATTTGTGGAGACCGAAAGGAGAATGTGGAGACAGGGGCTGGGGACGGGGGAATGGGGAGTTCGTGTTTACTGGGAACCGAGTTTCAGTTTCAGGTAATGTAAAAGTTCTGGAGGTGAATAGTGAAGGCTTGCACAACAATGAGAATGTATTTAATTCCACTAAACTTTACACTTAAAAATGATACATTTTATGTTGTGCATATTTTGCTGCAATTAAAAATATCTACTTTCATGACTGTTGCATAGAAGAAAGGTTACTGTTACATCAAAAAGAAAGGAAGAAAGAGACAGAAGAATGAAAGGAAGGATGGATGGATGGATGGATGGAAGGAAGGAAGCAAGGAAAGAGGGAAGGACCGAAGAGAGGGAGAGAAAGGGAAGGAGGGATCTCAAATAAAAGAATATTTGTTTAAAGATATGAAATATAACTTCATAAAAAAAATCAATTCTTTGTCCTTTGTTTTCCCATTTTGTCACAGAATGCATTGGCACTGACTGGCTTACAACCACATACCTGCGTTTAGAGACTACTACGGTATAGTTCTCTCATTTCGCAGATGAAAAAGTTCAGGTGCAGAGAGGAAGTGTCTAACTCTATTATCACAGGGTGTATTTACGACTGAGACAGCCATTTCATGACTCACAAAAGAGAATTTTTTTCTACTACATAATGCCATTATTACAGGAAATTTGCTTTATAGTTTTAGTGTTGTTTTATTAAGGCTGTATTGCCCTTATTTTCAGAATTTACATCTTTTGTTGAATACCTTCTGTGTGCCAGGTGTTGTGAATATTTTCTATTTTCATTTAGCAAACATTCATATAGTGATTATTGGGAGCAAGGCATTATTCTAAGTGCCTTACACATAAAACTCATACAATCCTTACTATAATGCCAAGAGATAGGTACAATTATTATCCCCACTTCAAAAACAGGGAAACTGAGGCCCAGATGGCCTAAGTGCTTTCTCAAAGTCATAGAGCTAGTAAGTGGTGGATTGAAATTTAGTTTTGATGCGTTACAGTTAAACTCAGTGACCTATTCTGGTTATAATACTTATAAATGCATTTGAGACAATGTTAGGTAACTTTAGACCAGACATTGTAAAATGCATTTTTGTTTCACTCAGGGATGTGTCTGTCTAAGGAGGTTATTAGATCCCTATTGAAATCAGCCAAAATTGGATGCCAAGTTTTGGTGTGTGTCCTATTCAGCTCAGACTGCTGTAACAAAGTACCATAGACTGGGTGGCTTAAACAACAGACATTTATTTCTCATAGTTCTGGAGGCTGGAAAGTCTAAGATCAAGGTATCTGCAGGTTCATTTCCTTGTGAGAGCCTTCTGCCTGGCTTGTAGACAGCCACCTTCTTGCTCTGTGCTCACCTGGCCTTGTCCCAGTGTGTGTGCCTGGACAGAGTGAGATTTGTCTTCCTCTCTCTGTTTTTTTTTGTCTTCCTCTTCTTAAATGCACTAATCCCATCCTGAAGGGCCCACCATGAACTAATGTCGCCCTAACTACCTCCCAGAGGCCCCACTAGCGAATATCATCATATTGGGAGTATGGGGGTCAACACATCCACGTGGAGAGTACACAACATTCAGCCTACAGTCACAGTGTACATCATTAATTTTCTGTAGCTCGTAAAAGATCAATGAACTAAATGTGCTGCTGATGGATGTAATTTACATGTCTTAGTATGAAGCCTTTAGGATCCTCGTATGGGGCAAATTTAATTTAAAGGTGAAGCTGAGAGAGACCTAAAAGCTCTCAGCACCTGACAGAGTAAAACCACAATGTATGGCATATCCCCAGGCCTGATCCATTCAGATAGCATGGCGGTGGGAGAGGTGTGAAGGTGAGAGCGTCCAGACCATGGCATGTTGAGTTGACATCACCCTTACGGTGATCTCATGATTTGGAGGAGCACTTTCAGGAGGAAAAGTCAAAGTAATCCTGTACAAGAAAGTGAAAAAAGAAAACTCAGGTTCAACTGCATCAGCCAAACCCTGTAGAGAGGATGCCTGGTGAAGAAGTGTGGTCAGTTTGTATTTGGAACTCATTGTCAGATGAGTTCTATTTGCTACGGAGGCAAGGAATCAAAGCTTCTGAGCTGCTTATATTCCTTGGGGGTTTTTGTTTGTTTGTTTGTTTGTTTTTCAACTTATAACTAGCAAGCAGTGCCAAATCATACTGTCTTTTCTTTGTCATAACTTTCAGGACAAATATGCACTAGAAAATGATGAAACAGAAAAAAAAAAAAAGCCTCCTGTAGAGACTTCAGTAACCAGAAAAGAAGGTATAGAAGTTCCTTTATTCAAAGCCATTTGACAGAATCGTTCTTGACCCTTTTGTCCTCCTCAGAAAAAGCACCAGACCTTTGAAGACATTTTTACCCTGATTCATTCAGTTCTACGAGGACATTACTGGCAGGGTATAACCAGAGAGTTATTTGTGATGATGGGAAGACATCACAAACATGTTTTTAAAACTTGGGGAGCCTATGGAAAGAGAAAAGAAGACTTATCCCTGGTTTTATAGAATGAGAACAAGTAGTAAAAAAAATTTTTTTATAAATTTATTCCTAGTGGGCAAAGAATGTGTGTCCAAGATAAAAGGATACCTTGCAGTCAAGAAAATTGAGGCAGCGGACAAATAGGCTATACACGTTCTACCCTTGCTGGAAATGTTGTCAACCATTGTAGCCAGCCACCCACCTATGTATAACCTTGACAGACTTGTCCACTGTACGGGTCTCCAGCTCAGAGAAGTAGAGTGATTGAAATTCAACATGCACAGATCCGAATACTATTTTTAAGAAAACATACCTTTAAAACCAGCCATTTCATCAAAAGGCTAAAGGAAAAAACTTTTTTTTTTCTCCCCCAGATCTAAGCACGGTCTTCAGGGGCTGCATATATCTTGATGGTTTAAGAACGAAAGTCTTGGGGTGCCTGGGTGGCTCAGTCAGTTGAGAGACTGACTTTGACTCAGGTCACGATCTCACGGGTTTGTGAGTTCGAGCCCCGCGTCGGGCTCTGTGCTGGCAGCTCAGAGTCTGGAGCCTGCTTCGGATTCTGTGTCTCCCTCTCTCTCTGCCCCTCCCTCATTCATGCTCTGTCTCTTCTCTCTGTCTCAGAAATAAATAAACATTAAAAAAATTTTTTTTAAAAAGAACAAAAGTCTTTTTCTTATCAAGATGTGCATTCTGTAAAATGGCTGATGTCAAGAGAACCAGTTGCCATGTTGACCTTTTCCTTGTCTTGTTTTTTCTTCAGAAATTGATGCTGTTATTGAAACAGTATGGGCAGGAGTCTGTCATGAACATGTAATTTTTTCCACCTATGGTCTCCATGGTTTTATATTGTTTAACAGCTTTTTTAAAAGACCTGAAAAGAATAGCACTGATACACCAAGGAGAAAAAAAAAATCACATATGTTTTATACAATTCACTTCATTTTAACCTTGCACACATTTAAACAAAGAGAAAAAAATACTCACTGTCAAAGTAATCTTACTTTGACCAACTTAAAAAACAAAACAAAACACAGTTTATTACCATTTAGTCACTTCTTGGAGGAAAACCCTTATTAGTAGGTAACCTTTAGATTTCTAAGTGAGAATAAACCATTTTGGGAAAGTGTTCTCTTGGCTAAAACAGCATTATTTCCAATAAGCAAGCCACTCATTGATTTAGTCCTTTGTTTATGAAAGAGTTGCTGAGGGCATACTACGAGGTAGGTGTTGCGCTATATGCAGGGATATTTCAGTTAGTAAAACACAGATCCTGCTGTCATGAAATTCATACTCTTTAAAGATGAATTTCATCTGAAGCTTGCTAATAGAAAATGACTGTTCAACATGACGTATCAAAATGCAACACCCAAAGTATACAAATAGAGTCATTCTCTTTTAAATATTTATTATTTATTTTGAGAGAGAGAGAGACAGAGAGAGAGAATCCCAAGCAGGCTCTGTGCTATCAGTGGAGAGCCCAGCACGGGACTCGATCTCACAAACTGTGAGATCATGACCTGAACTGAAATCAGGAGTCAGAGGCTCCACCAACTGAGCCACCCAGGCGCCCCGAAATAACCATTCTTTAAGGCAGTGTGTTGCTACTGATTCTAAATTTCATTTCTGGAATGGATGGGAAAAACGTCCCATGGCCTTGTTATTGAATTAAAGAGGAATACGAAAGGTTTTGTCATCCTTGTGAAATACATGGAAGGTGATCAGTGTTCTATTTTCCAGTTGGGAGAAAGGTGATGGCTTCGCAAGTTTTAGCAGAGAGACTGTGTCTTAATCAAGCACATCTCTTGTCCCCAGTCAGCTCTCGTCATGGCTTGCTGAGATTTAACTGATTTATTGGTGAAGCGGTCTTGTCACGAAGGACTCAAATGCCATCATTTTCTGAATCTCCAATCTGTCATTTGCCACGTTGAAAAATGGGCATCCTGCGTGCACACAACAAGGCGGCTGGTTCCCTGGCACCCAGAGAGTTTTGGCCAGGCTGCATGCTGAGTTGGGGGCCTTTAGGGTTTTCTAAGAGGACGCCTGGTTGATTCATTTCTGAATCTTAAGCATTGACATTTGTGCAAAAATATGGGAGTGTGTAGGACAGGAAGTTCAGAGCAATCAACTTTCCTTGGAAAATATTTTTCCTTTTCAGTTGCATGGCTATTTTTAAAGAGGGATGTTAGAAACTTTAGTTTAAAGATGAGTATTTTCCTTTCATGATGACACACAATTATTTTCAGTAAAGACTATAAGAAACCACTGCTGTTATTGTCTAGCCAATAACTTACTAAAACGAACGGCCCTGATTTACAGGTCTGCATTGTGGCGACGAAAATCACAACTTTTGGCAATTTCATGTTTTTCTTTCATTTGAACTATCGGAGTTCATGTTATTTGGTAGGAAAAAAAAAGCAGTCCCAAGCACACACAGGGGTGGTATCTGCTTGACAGCATTTTCAATTAATCCCTGCAGTTACATGCACTCTAGTACGTTCTTGCCAAAAGCCAATGCTAATTCAATGTGTATGGAAATTATTTATTCTGAGTCATGAGTTACTTTTCTTAGCTATAGTTGTTATTGGTGCTGTAATGACTTGGCACCATTTCATCATTTTTTTCTGATGTCTGGCTCATGTTAGCCCGTGCTAACCCCCTCTCACAAAAACCCAAGCAAACATCTCATAGGACCTGCTTGGCAGAAGGCAGCGTTTCACACAACTGCCTACTGTCTTTATCGCAATTCACAGTAAAGGTGGCCCGTCTTGAGCGGATACAGTGTTCAGGCCTTGCCACACTCTAGCCGAGTCACCTTGGGCGAATCACTTAACTTCTCTGAGCACTGGATTCTTGAAACAGGAAAATCTCTAGCTTCCATCTAGCTCTGAAGGAATTTAGAGATTTGGAACTCAAGGAACGTATTCTAATTTTTCCTGGGATGAATTTGCAGCTCTCCGAGACTTGTTACCATTTAGGGATGTCACTGGGAACGCTGGGAGACCCTGCCAAAAGATGGGCATTGGGTCCGTTGGGTATCCAGGATGGGAAGTAGTCAGTGTGAGGGGTGCCTAGATGATCCCCTGGGGTGCCAAGAACTTTCCCCCAAGGTGGGTGAGAAAACAGGACTCTTCCCAGGCAAAACAAGGGCTCAGCTTTCTGAACACACTTAGATCCTGGAGAGGGATCACTATGCCATGAAAAAGAGATTAGCAGTTCACTTCAGAAGCAATGGGGAGCTACTGGAATTACGTTCATTTTCCTCAGCTGATAACTCATGAAGGCATAGATTGGAGGAGAAAAGAGAATTTCAAGCACTTCCATGGATCTTTCAGTAAGAAATTTAGCTCTCCAGTGAGACACAAATAATATAAAAACAGGGAGGGGGACAAAACAGAAGAGACTCTTAAATACAGAGAACAAACTGAGGGTTGCTGGAGGGGTGTGGGGTAGGGGGATGGGCTAAATGGGCAAGGGGCATTAGAGGACACTTGTCGGGATGAGCACTGGGTGCTATCTGTAGGGGCTGAATCAGTGGATTCTACTCCTGAAATCATTATTGCACTATATGCTAACTAGCTTGGATGTAAATTAAAAAAAAAAAAAAGATCCATTCTAACTTTCATAAGAATAAGTGTTTGTGAGGTGCCTGGCTGGCTTAGTTGGTGGAGCATGCGACTCTTGATCTCAGGGTTTTAAGTTCGAGTCCCATGTTGGGTGTAGAGATTACTTAAAAATAAAACATCTTTAAAATATGTGTGTGTGTGTGTGTGTGTGTGTATAAAATCAGTATCCCTGATATGACTTGTGATTCGTGTGAGGATTTTGTGAAGCTTAATAAATACTACCCTTTAGTCCTCTTCTGAATTTTGGACTAATTATGAGCCATTGGAGACAGGCAATTTGAAATCAAAATGGTTTTAGATTTGCATCCAAATGGGCTTGCCCACTCTTCTCTAAATTGAATTTATCCTCCTAAACTTACGGACACCTCTCTCCTCTTTACTGGAACAAAGACTACCCCACTAAGAGACCCTAGGGGCAGAGGATGTCAGAATTGAGGAGATAGGCTACTTTGAAAAGCCAGAAATGTTCTGTTGCTTTTTCCAAAACTCATCCATCAAATAAGTCACTAAAAGGAGGTGGGAGAGACATCAGGCCAGGAATGTTCTCTGGCTGAAGTTCCTTAGCTTGGAATCCCAAGGCGTGGAAAAAGGATACTCCTACAATTAGCATCAAACTCATTGTGACCTTGGGAACTGTGGCGGAAAAATATGAAATAAGTACGTATTCAACAAGAATTTATTAAATGTCTACCAAACACCAAGCACTTTTCAGGGCTCTGAGATATAGCAGAGAATAGGGCATATAAGGTCTCTCTCTTTATGGAGCTTACATTCTTCTTAGTGGGGGAAGAGGCAGTAATAAATAAGTAAACATATGCATATGATGATTTCAAAGATTCATGAGTACCTTGAAGAAATTAGAACAGGATAATATGAAGGGTGCCTGGGTGGCTCAGTCAGTTAAGCATCTGACTCTTGATTTCAGCTCAGGTCATGATCTCACAGTTAATGGGATTGAGCCCCGCACTGGGGTCTGCACTGACAGCAAGAAGCCTGCTTAGGATTCTCTCTCTCCCTCTCTCTCTGCCCTTCCCCCCCACGTGCATATGTTCTCTCTCTTTCTCAAAGGTAAAGAAATAAACTTAAAAAAAAAAGAATAAAATGATACAGAACTATGGGGATAGAGTGAGGGAAGGGGGAGCTCATGAAATAAGGTGGACAGGCAAGGTACTCTTAGGAGGTGACAGATGAGCTGAGGACTCAGCCATGTGGAGGCCTGGCGGACAAGGGTTAGAAGGATCAGCCAGTTCCAAGACCCTGAGGCAGGCATGGGCTTGGTGGGCTGGAGGAACAGAAGGAAGGCCAGTGCATGTGGAACAGAGTGAGTGTGGGTGGCAGTGCTTGGATGCGAGGTCAGAGAGGAAGACAGGAGCCAGATCTTCTGGGAGTGTAGGTTTCCTCCTAATGTAATAGATGAATCTGCAGATTCATCTACTGACGGCTGTAACGAAAGCTGTTAGAGTTTTTACGCAGATACATTCGCATCACCTCTTAAACTGCAGACCCTGCTTGGGAAGCCTGGGGTGGGGACCGAGCTTTTGGATTTCTAGCTGCTTCCAGGTGATGCCGTGGCTGCTGGTCCATGGACCCGACTTGGAGTATCAAGGGTCTCATCCGTGTTTTAAAAGATCACTTGGGCTGCCCTGTGGAGAATGGAGGATGAGTTCCAGAGAAATAGAAGTAGAAGCAGGGAGACCAGCTAGAAGCTATTGTAGTGCATTGGAGGGTATGGACGCTCAGGGTCATGTGACTGAGGCCTGTGACTCCCAAGGTTCCAGTAGGTTCTCCTCGAGCGTACTGTACGGATTTGCGACCCAGTGTTCAATTTCAGTAAGTATTTCAGTAAGGCTCACACTAGTCCCTGCCGTTGTTCATTGAGGGCCTACTATATTCTAGAGCAGTGCTTTCCAAGCTGTACATAGTAAACTACATGGTAATCACCTGGAGATCTTGTAAAGCGGATTCTGGTTGAGTAGGTCTGGGGTAGGGCCTTGGAGTCCGCTTTCCTAACAGGTGAGGTCGATGCTGCTGACCTACCGAGCACACACTGAGCTCTGCCAGTGGTTTTCAAATCGTGCTGCGAGGCTGAGTCACAGGAGACATTAAAAATTACCAGCGTTTGGATCACACTTGAGGTGAATTATCAGAGTCTCTGGGGGGATGAGCCCAGACCTGGGTTTTTAAAGGAGTTCCCCAGGTGGTGCTAATGTATAGTTCAGGCTGAGAGCCTTGGAGCCAGAAGCTTTTACCCAGTTTCCCAGGGAGGTAACCAGGACTGTTGTTCCCACTGCACAGAGGAGGTAAAAAGGGGGTAATTAACTTGCCCTAGGTCGCGTGGCCAGGAAGCGATAAAGTGGAGATTTCACCTTCGTTCTTCTAACTCCAAATTTAGTGCTTTTTTTCATAGTACTGTACCATTTCCCTACTTCCCTGGTTGGGGCAAAACTCACTGTGCTAGATATTGAGAGGAACGTTGTATGAAGCAGGTTCCAACCACAAAACAGAAACTCAGGTATTTCAAACAGAGGGCATCTAACACAGGAGACTGGTTACAATGGTGGGGGCGGTGGTGCTCAGGGAAGGGACAGTTGCAGATGGGACACAAGGGAAGGGATGTTCCCAGAGATCAGGAAGCCGCTGCGGCCCTGGGCTGAAAACTGTGAGCTTGCATCCAGAGGCGCCATTTCTGGTCGTCAATGCTGCAACCACTGGGCCTACGGTTCCCTCCAAACCGCAACTCTGTTGGAAAAGGCTTGTCAGTGGGAAAATGGGGTTTGACACATGCGTTCTGTTGGAAGGCCATTTTTGCTAGAATGCACCTCTTCTATGTGTAAAAGAATGCAATAGATGCTCTGAAAGCTGGACTTTTTAACCACTGGTCTTGTGCTAGTGGTCGCCATTGACAGGAAGCAGATATGGCTCGCGGGCATTTAGAGTCTGCCCCTCTTCCGCTCCGGGCCCTTCATCTGCGGAGCCCTACTGACCAGTCCCCCAGCCCCAGATATTCACCCTCTATTCATTGTCTTGTCCCTTCTGTGGTTACCCTTTCTCCGCCACGTAGTATGTGTCCTTACTGTACTGAGCTGTGACCACTGGTGTTGATTAGTGAAAATATGGCTTTGTGCTTGACCACGCCTGCCTTCCAAAACCTAATTGAATGTCTTCAATGACAAAGAAGCTTGTGAAGGGGGAAAAAAACTAAAATTATAGTGGCTCTTCTTGATACTTTAATAGATTTTTTAAAAATAAAGACTAGTAAGACTTAAAATAGAATAAAATGTCTCTCTCCTAACTTGTGAAGGAAATTTTTTTTTTAATTTTTTTTTTCCAACGTTTATTTATTTTTGGGACAGAGAGAGACAGAGCATGAATGGGGGAGGGGCAGAGAGAGAGGGAGACATAGAATCGGAAACAGGCTCCAGGCTCTGAGCCATCAGCCCAGAGCCTGACGCGGGGCTCGAACTCCCGGACCGCGAGATCGTGACCTGGCTGAAGTCGGACGCTTAACCGACTGCGCCACCCAGGCGCCCCAGGAAATGTTTTTAAAAAGCAGAGAAAGATGACCTCTTATAAAATGAAGTCAGAAAGTTTCTTATGGCACCAGTAATTAATTTGTATCCGTAAAACAAACTCCCATGCCAGCCGTTTGTTTGGCATAATTTCCTTCTCTTATGATTAATGTAATATCTAAAGAGAGAAGAAATTATTGAAATGATTTTTTTTTTTCCGCCAGAATTTCATCCCGTCCAAATTTCCATGTGTGAAAAGAAATTGTTCTTTGGAACGAGGGAAAAGAAAGTCCCAATAAATTGAAAGATTTCTTTTGTTGTTGTTTTCTGTTCCACTTTGAATTACTATTTGACAATTACTACTCAAAAGTTTTGAAGGACTTTTCATTTTCTCCCCAGCTGGGCCTTATAATTTGCCCCAGGATGCCTGGTTTTGTTCCCCCTGTGTTTGAACACACAGCTAATTGTTGCTAGCTTTTCCTGTGAAAAGGCAAAAGCGCGCTGTTACGTTTCTGGGCAGTTTTGGGGCATTATTTTATTTGGTCGACCTAGAACAAATAATAGTCTCTAAGGAAGAGGAATGGTAGCTTTACATTTTAACTACCACTGTAATGCTATAATAGCAGTAAGCTAATCACAAGTCAATTCGAAATCCAAAGGTCATCACAGATCATTATTTGCAATCATCCTTAGGATGGTTAAAGTCTGTCATTAGGGCATGGAAAATATCTGTAAAATCGTGAAGATTTGCTTTCAGTATTTTCCAGAAAAAAAAATACAAGAGAAACCTCAGTTGTGTAGGCAAGAAGGGGCTTGGCAACTATCTTTCCTCACCTGATGGTTTAAGGAAAAGTCCGTCGTGTGCACGTATTGTTTGTGATGGTCTTATGCCAACCATGATTTTATTTACAAGATAGAACTGTTCTCATCACTGCAAAAACTGTGGTTTCATTTTCTTGGGTTCCAAATGAGAAGACCAAGAAGGAGATCTAGGTCATGATCACTGGGAGGCTGTCCATTTACTCTGTTAAGAACGGTAAGCCTTTCAGGAGGTACCTGAGTGGTATCAGTCCGCTGAAGTGGGAGTAGCCTAAAGGAAGGTTGTGGGGATTTTTTTTTTCCATCCGCACATCCCTTCATCTGTGGCTATCCTCACAGAGTGAGAATATTATTTAAACCGTGGACTTTATTTTGCTGAAGTATTTGATATGTTTGAAAAGGGTAAGACTCTTTCCTCGGTAGGCATATGCTTGCACTTAGCCTTAATTCATACCTTTGGAGGCAGCGAACACAGCGTGGCTCTATTCTGTGTATTTTAAGAGGCTTCTTATAACAGGGCTGGTCTGTGGCAATGCTGGTGAGTAGCACTTAGAGAGTTTAAAAACCACTCTGTTGCGGTGATGACATACTCAGTGTGGTTCTAGAAGCTAAATAAAACACAGGAAAAAGATATTAAATGAAATAAAGCACACACCTATGTAATTATTGCCAGAAATGAAATTTTGAAACCCTAAATTTGAGTGTGGTCTAGGCACCTGAAGATTCCTGTGCATAAACAAACATCATTTCCCAGATTAAAATTTCAGGAAAGCAACGTCTATATCAAGTGTCTTATTTAGATAAAATATTTTGAAATTGGTTTGGCTGATCATAGGAGAAACAGGGAGCAGATGTTGAGTGAGACATGTGTCCACAAGAGAAGCATTCCCTTCTGAGTGGCTCATTTTACCGTGTAAGATCTCAAAGGCAGTCCATCCATGCCAGTATCAATCGCTTAGTTTCTACTGGGACACTTTGGGCCAACTCAGAAGATACTGATCATTACGGTGGAATGGTTTTGTGATTTAAAATACAGATTTCTTTGGAATCTAAAAGTAAGATTTTTTTTCAAAAGGACTAACTTTTGGGGGTGCCTACGTGGCTCAGTCGGTTAAGCATCCAACTCTGGATTTCAGCTCAGGTCATGATCTCATGGTTCATGAGCAAGGAGTCTGCTTGGGATTCTCTCGCTCCCTCTCTCTCTCTCTCTGCCCCTCCCCCACTCGCGTGCATGCACGGGCTCTCTTGCTCTCTCAAAATAAATAAACAAACATTTAAAAAATCAACGAAAGGACGAAAATTTTAATGACAGTGACCAAGACTACTATTGCTTGTGGTTAAAGGACCCCCTTTCCCCATGGCTATATTCTAACTCAAGTCTTTGAGGTTTTCGTAGCTCTCTCCATAGGAAGTGAGCTATCGTCTTCCAAGCCTCTGCTACACGAAGTATTCTACTGCAGTAGACCTACTTGACTAGATGCTTTTACTCAAGTTATCTCATTTTATCTTCGAGATAACTTTCTTGAAGGCATTTTGCAGGAAAGGAAACTGAGGCTCTGATTTGTAAAAAGTCCACTTGGCAAGTCGGGGGTCTGTTCCAGATTCCAGACCCAGCTTTGTCTAAAACCATATCCCCTCCCCCAAACGCCTCAGGTAGCCATGACAGAATGCACTTCTGCTTCTTCTATGTATGACTCATCACTTTATATATACTTCCATGTGATTTTTTTAAAAGTGGGATTGGTAACTTTCATTTGGTGTCCACTTGCCAGGCATTAAGCTAAATACACTACAGATGTTATCTCTTTTTGATTCTCAAAACAACCCTGGGAGACACAAACCTTAGGTATCATTATCCTATTTTACAGGTAAGGAAACAGAGGCTCAGAGGGATTAAATAAATTCCTCTCGGTTACAGTTAGTGAATTTCGGAGATGGAGTAGGAATCCAGATCTTACCGAGTCCTAAAGTCTGTGCTTTCAGTGTATTCTTTAATTTTCAATCGAGGCAAATTTTACATGCAGTGAAGTACACAATATCTTAAGCGTGTAGTTTACAAGGTTTGATGAGTGCACACATCTGTGTCACTGTCTACCCAGTCAAGACATGGAACGTTTCCACTGCCCAGAAAGTTCCTCCATGCCCCCTTCTCTGTCATTTCCAGCCACCCAAGGTGAAGGTTGGCTGTTCTTGAACTTATAGAAATTGATATATGTATACATTTTTTTTTTGTCTATCACTTGCTTCACTCAACATAGTATTTTTGAGATTCATCCATGTTGTTGTGTGCTGGTGTCTACCATATGGATGACGTATTCATTGTCACTGCTGAGTAGTATTCCATTTTATGAATATACCACAATTTGTTTATCCATTCTCTTGTTGATGGGCATCTGTTTTCTTTCCAGTTTTAAATTATTGTGAGTAAGGCTACTGTGAACATTCTCACACACAAGCCTTTTTAAGAACATACGTTTTCATTTCTCTTGGGCAAATACCTATGTGTGAGTTAAAGAGTAGAGACCTGTTTTACTTTGTAAGGAACTGCCCATTTTCCAAAGTGGCTGTCCGATTGCATGTGTACTCTCATAGACAACTTATGAGAGTTCTAGGGTCTCCGCATGCATCTTCTCCGACATTTGATTCTGTCACTCTTGTTATAATTTAATGTTGCCTTTTGAAATGCCCTCTTTCTTGCTCAGCTGTGAGCCCCTCTTGAGATCAGGAAGTAGGTGCCATCCACCTCTGTGTCCACACTGCTTAACTCAGCGTCTGGCACAAATATGATGCATGTGAAACTAATTTTGAGGATTGCAAAATGGTTGTCAGGATCCCTTCCAGCCATGAATGTCTAGAAATCGAACTAACCTCATGCCATGTAGCATGCAGATTGTTTTAAACTGAAAGGCCTGTGGATAATCATCTTTAGAGGGGAGCAGCCTTTCTAAAGGGAAGCGGCAGATTGGTGATCCCTGATGAGTGAGCATTGGCTCTCCTGAGCGAGGTGGCCTGGTGAGTCCCACTGTGCGCTGGGAGGCTGTTCTCCAGTAGTAGCCACACCTGACACGAGAAGTCCACTTGGACATCGCTGAAAACATAAACGTCAGCCTCCGCCCTGTCTTTTGGGATAACGTGTTGGTTGTCAAATGCTGCATAATAACATGACAGTAAACTTAGTAGCTTAAAACAACACACATTTATTATGGCAGGAGTCTGGCCATGACTCAAAGGAGTCTTCTATTTCACATGGCTGCAGTGAAGGGGTTGGCTGGGGCCGTGGGCTCATTTCAAGGTTTGTCTGGGGAAGGATTCCCTTCCAAGCTCACATAGTTGCTAGCTGGATTCAGATCCATGTAGGCTGTTTGACTGAGGGCCTCAGTTTCTTGCTAGCTGGTGGCCACAGGCCGCTCCTAGTTCCTTCCGGTGTGATGGCTTCCTGGACAACGCTGCTTGCTTCGTCAAAGCTGGCAAGGGAGCACAGCCGAGCAAGGTAGATGTTACAGCTTTATGTAACGTTATCACGGAAGGGACATCCTGTCACCTTTGCAATATTGGTTAGAAGCAAGTCACAGATACTACCCACATTCAAGGAGGGAGGATTACACAAGGAGATGAACACCAAGAGGTGAGGACACTTGGGAGGTCATGTTAGTGTCTGTCTGCCACAGAGCGTCAGTTTATGTCTTTTTCAAAGTGGAAAATACAGGTATTATGAGCAAAGTAGTTGTTTTGACCCAAAGAGCGCATTAAATTTTTTACTGTTCTACTGAATAGTTTCAGAGGTTCCAGTTTTACCCCAACACAGAGGGACACTGTTCTGGATAAATTATCTGCAGTTAATGTCCACTTGTACGGAAGATTGATAGGAAAGCATGAAGTGATTTCTGGATAAATGCTTCTCAGTGGGCTCATTCAGTGTAGATGAATTGAGTCTTTTCTATGATCCGCTCCTGGACTGAGCTCCTGCTTTGAAATTTGCCATGGATTAAAGACACAGAGCGATGGGCAGAGTGACCCCTTAAACACAAGCATGGGAAGCCAAACTTCTTGGCCGTGAGTTTGCTTATCGGTAATAGAATGACTGACCCAGACAAAACACAGGAAGAAATCCTGAGGGTCATAGGAAACTAAATTTTCTATACTTTTCGGGAGAGTATTTTTAATTTAAAAAGTAAGTCACGTATATAAAGACCAGCACAAACAGCATATTTTACTCATTAGAAGATAACCTGGAAGATGTTCAAGCTTTAACCCTTAGCTCTGGGGAGTTTGGCCAGCTAAGGAAGACAGCAGAGCCTTGTCCAACCTTGACCATATGGTATTTACTCTGTCTGTCCTTAATAATTAAGCATTTGGAGTTCCCTAAATGTTTTTTGTTTTTGTTTTTTTTCAAATTTAAACCAAGCACAAAGGCTCACTTCCAGACTTTTGGGAAACATTAGAATCCTTTAACAGTTTAGAAAGCTTTGAGAAGCTAAAGACCACATATAGCTACACTTGAAAAAAAAGTTCGTTTCAAGATTCATCTCCTTGAATAAGTTGCATAACCTACTTTCCTTGAGTATATGAATTAATCATTTCAAAGAAATGGAAAATTGTAGATTTATCTCTTCTAGTTAAAAAAGAAAGACAATATTAATAGACATTTAGAAACTTCTTATGCCACATTTCAAATTCATTCTAGGCAATTTACATTGAAAGCAACAAAAATGCCTTTTTCGATGGATACATAGTGAGAGAAAAATTTAGTTACAAAATAATAATAATGGTGAAAGTTATGTAGTGCTTATAATGTGTCAAGTTCAGTTCTATCCAGCATAGTATATATAGTAAATATATACCTATATTACATACATACCTATATACCTGTATTATTACATACATACACGTATGTTGTTAGTATATATACACATAAATATGTGTACTGATTCAGTCTTCTCATAACCACCTGTTACAAAAATGCCTGAACCTGGAACTATATATACACATTAGCCCACATATTCTGTGAACCCCAGTGTTCTCGACCTGCTGGTTCCCTTGCTAATGAATAAAATAAGTATTTGATTCATGCTCGCTCTGTATTTACATGAGAATAGTGTTTTAACTTTTTGAAAAGTATGCTTTGATAAACTCTGTGGTGTAGGTACTATTATTATTCCCATTGTGTTGATGAGGCAAGAGAGGCACAGAGAGGTTGAGCAACTTGCCTGGGGCTTCACAGCCATTCGATTGTGGGGCCAGCATTTGAACAGCAGCAGCCTGGACCAGAGTCTCTGTTCTTAACTGTCACACTGTCCCCAGTCATGAGGAATTTGCTTTCTTTTCATGTGTAAGCCAGAGCCAGCCTTCCCAACACTAAAAAAGCAGAATCAACAAAAGAGTCTAAGATAAACCCGTGCATTCCAGCTTAAGGAAAACAAATAAACCAGAAAAGCACGCTCGCTCCAGCCTGGCACAAGCTTCTGGGTTGGGACAACCAATCTAAGAAAGCCCACACTTCACTATTTTAAAGAAAATAAACACCCCCACGAAGATGGCCTAATTATGATTCTGAAAGGCAACACACAGTGTTTACCCCAGTGGATCAAAAACCAACCCCCAAAGTTTCAGTGATGGTCGGAGCTCCGTGAAAAGTCCCAAGTGGCATCTGTAAGCGTAGTCTCCAGGTTGACCCATAGGAGTGCAGAGGAGCCACGAAAGGAAAAACAGAAGAGATGAGTTGTTCCTGAAGAGCAGCCGTAGTCTCACTGGTGTCATGGACGCTAAACCAGTACCTGCCCCCAGCGCGATTCCTCTTGTCCCACTCTAAAGAAGCCTTCCACAGAGCCACAGTTGGGGCCAGCAAAGACTTCCTGCTGCATCCATGGATGCTCTGTGGGCAACTCGCATGGCATTGGGACATTCGTGGGCTGGAGGCAAAACAGAGCCCCAGGACCCCTAGGCTTTGACGCCCACCATATCGAAATGGCATTGTCCTGTTCCAGAACTTACCCTTGTGAAGAAGACAGCTCCAGACCTCCTACCCTCATGTGGAGGGCTGGTGGGGTAAGAGCAGCGAGAGCAGAGGACGGTTCAGCTTGCTCTGGTGACCATGCTGAAGCTGGGCTGACTCCTTCTCCCGGACATCTTGAGCAATGCACAGTTATTGTCGTGCACATTTAGCACCATCTGTCCCTGAAATGTAGTCTGGGGACAGACTTACTTTGCTTAAAAAATACTAGAAATAAGTAAGTGAGTTCTTATTATACATCTAAATAAGTATGCAAATATTTATACACATGCACTTATTTAGAGTTATTTATATGTAAAACATATTTATATGAAGCTACATATTCCTACTTTTTATATGTACCTATATATCTATAGTTTTTACTGACCATAAAACAAAGCATTCCCATTACAGAAACAATTCAGGCATCATGCACACTTATAAAGAAAAAAGGTAGAAATCCCCCAAAATCCAGCCAGTCACAGATAAGGCTTTGTTTACTAAAAATAAGCACTGATATGTTCAGTACCCTTTCATGCATATCTCTATGCATATGTACCTACATAATGACACATGTCATTGTGTGTGAATTTAGCTATACTAAGAAGGCTGTTGGTAAACTTCAACCCAACAGGGTGTGTGTTCTTTCATGGTCAGGTGATTGATCCAGATCATCATTTTCGTCAACAGAAATACCAACAGTGTTGTGACTAGGTTTGCTTGGGGTTGAGCAGACAGCAGGAATAGAATTATCAGAACATCTGCGCTTGTGCAGACTTTCCTGAATCTTTGAAAACTTGGTGTGCACACGGAGATGATGCAGTGTGTGGTAGGGCATGGAAGAAGCCAGGAGGAGCCCTCTGGCTGGTCGCTTAGGGGGCAGTGAGTGGAGAAATAGAAGTGGTAGGTGTTCACCGTGCGGTGTTGACCCTGGAGCTGGCCCCGATGAGCCCTTGAGGGACAGCACACGCTGCATGAGACCGGGAAATGTTTTGAATAATGGCTTTTTACTCCTGTTCATACAAGACTTGAGGAACCATAGGATGATGGCTGGGCTGATTTAATTAGCAGCAAAGGAATCAAGCAAACCAGCCACCAGATTCTTTTCATCTCTCTCCAGAAAGGACGTTTTTAACTCGACTCATGTTCTGAATTTGTGATGAATGCCAGGGTTGTAATTAAGAAAGGACCTAACGCAAAGCAGAGGCAGGACCACTGTGTTTAAAATGTTTAGAAACAAATGTGGACGAAGACCACTGATTTTTCCTTTGGGACAAAGTGACAGTCCGTGTGAATAGATAAATTATACTGAATCTATTAGAAACACATGTTGTGTTTGGTTAAATGCTAATCTCTCGTTTACCCTCCCACTGCCAAGGCCTATGGTGCCTGTCCGGGATCTAAATGTATGTTTGAGCTGTGACAGTCCCGGGAAAGAGCCTCGTCTTGTTGTGTTACAGTGAGGCCCCTTTTCTCAACCCAGGGATTCTACTGATAGATATTACCCTCTATCACTGTGTAAACCAAGTTCATTCTCTTCTTCATCCATGTGTACGAGGAGATACCATAATATTCAGAGCTTTGGAAGCATCAGAAATTGCTTTCAGGGCATGTGAGATAGGAGTGGCCTAGTGAACTCTGTTCCCTTTGTCTAGAACGCCCTTCTCTCTCACCAAACTCCTGCTCATCTTCTAATTCCTACTCTTCTTTCTCATTGGGGCACCGATGGTGCTTCCCCTGGGAAGCCTTCCCTGACTGACTTCCCAAGCCTGAGTTGACTATTCCTCCTTTGTGCTTCTCTAGCCTTCTTCCCCTTTTCACACCTGGTTCCAGTTGCCTGCCACGTGTCTCCATCCTTCACCCGGCAGAGGGTCTGTGAGGATCAGAAGCACGTCACCTAGGACAGAGCCCGCCACGTGATTTTAACAGACATCTCTTGAGTGAATGACGACAGCTCTCTTCTCAAAGACGTTTGTCCTTTAGCAGGGACCGCCATTCACCGGCCAGCACTTCCTGCTCCCAGGGCCACCTCCGTGCCTCCCCGCTGCATACCCCGAATCTTGAGGTGACATTTGAGATTTCCACTTCACGAGATACATAAAGACAAAAATGTGCAACTTTTGCCTCATGTCAACGGATGTCTTTATTCCCAAACAGATAGCATACGTGATTAAGTGTGGTAGCTCCTGGTAGGTAAATGGTCAGAAAACAAACAGAAACGGAAAGACGAAAGCAAACCTGTAGTTTTTGGAATAAGATTGCTTTGACTAGATTATAGGAATAGGATTTGGAAGCATTGCAGTGAGCCTTCCAAATGCAGCCCGCCCTCCACGTTGTGGCCTGGAGCCTGGCACCCTTCCCTGTCCTGCTGAAGCCTGCTCCACAGGGGCTCAGAATCATGGGCTTGGGCACCGCAAGCCCAGGGAGGGTGGACATGATTGTGAACGTGTGGCTGGGGAGGAATTCGCCTGATCTATTTCAGGCCAACCAAGTGCACACTTTACAGAGAGGCTGTTCTATTTTCTTCAAAAGATCTTGCCTACTCTTTCTCTTCTCCTTTTGCAGAACTGAGAATCGGACTTTGTCTAAACGTGCTTTTCTTCATAGTCCCCTGTGCTCTTAGCACTGCGATGTGCTGTCTAGCGTATTAGTTATGACTCTGGTTTTGTCCTTGTGTTCCATTTTGGGAAAAGGTTATTCACTGAGGACCAAACCTTCGTTTGAATATCACCGTGCTTTGGGAGAAGTCAGCGTAACACAATTTTAGACAAATGTGGCACTGGAATGGGAACATTAGGGAGGAGAAGGAGCTAGGCTGGTGGGAAGATAAAAGCTCCCGGTTCCTGATTAATTGAAGTTAACATGTGGGTGTGTAGATCACCGTGTAATGGGTAACACTTGGTGAAGAGGGCAGAAACGAAAGGTAGGGAGGTATTTTAGTAGTCTCTGCTGTTGAAATATTTTGGCATTGTGGTTGGCATCAGTTATTCCAGTGATAATTCTCCGTGAGCAGCCTTTCCAATTTTTGGCACAGCGTGCTCGGAGAGAGGTCCCTCTCTCACAGCCTACCTGCCTTACAGCCACAGATTTGTCCGTTCTCTTCTCTCCTGGTACCCCAGCAGTCAGCTGTGAGTCCCAGAGCACACAGCTTTTCTTAGGGGAGGAATTTTTGCGCCCCCTCCCCCCCACCGCCCCGCCCCAACCGCCCAAAGCAACACAAGACCGTCCTAACTCAATACGTACCACTTCTTGTGAATGAAGGCCAGGTCGGGGAGGAAGGCCAGCAGGGACAGGCAGGAGAGCAGGAATGTGCCACCTTCTGGAAAGGTCACTGCTCACGTGGAGAGTATCTGTTTGGAGCCTTAGATCTGGGTAACTAAGGAGATTAAACGGGAGTTTCCATCCAGAGTGAAGAGGAACCCGAGGCAGGTGGGAACTTGAGTCTGGAAGCAGTTTTGGCAGAGGCCGGTCTCATCCCTTACGTGCACGAGGGTAGAGACACCCTGTGTCTGCTTCTCACTGAGCGTTGTTCGCTAATGATCATATTACTCCAGGAGAAAAGGTGGATCTTGGAGCCAACGGGGTTAGCTAGAGTGCTGAGCAGGCCGTGTGCCCCTGGGGTAAGCCCATAGGTCCCCCCGCAGATGCGGGGCTGTTGTGTGACTCGTGCACCCTGGACCTGGCAGCATTCAGACCTGGAAACGACGACATTTGACGGGTGAGACGTTTCTTCCTTTGTGTTTAGTAGGGGAAATTCCAGCTCTCTGCAACCTAGCAAGGCTGCAAACAACCTTGACAATATTATTGTTTATTTCGCGTATTATAAAGAGATGTACTTGCAGGGATGCTGTGTATGTAAATGTCCTTGACAGTGGCTTTTCCTTTAGTCACGCGAATGCCAGTGACCACGGCATCGCTAGGTCTTGGAGAGGTGGGATGAGACTTGGGGGGGTGGGCTCCCCCACACAGTCTCTCGTGAAACATCTAGGTAAACATCTAGTCATCTCGTGAAACAAGCTACTCGGTCAGGAGCACCGCCTTTGAACCGATTAGAAGACGGACGAGTATAAACTTGCCCTAAGTTACATTTCAGGTTGGTCTTCATACCAGAGGTGATTGAGAATTGGGATCTGAAATCATTACTGTGGTCAAATCCCAGACTTTCTCCTTTTCCTCCTTTTTTGATCCCCAGAGATAACATTGCACAGTGAACAATGTCTTGCGGTTGGATTATTAGAGAAATGCCTGAGAATGGTGTGCTGCATATGATTTATGTATGTGTGTGTTTATATACATGCTTTGTTATATTTGAAGGATGGAATGTAGGTACAGTAATATGTCATGTTACCTTTGGGGAGGTTTTGGTCATTTCTGTGAGGAGCTTGATTAAGAGAATCTTGGAACTGGTATACACGTTAAATGAACAGAACTTGGCTTCGAGTGTAAATTTTCACACACAGTCCACGACAGGTTCTAAAAATGCTCAAAGGAGACCTGCAGATACCATTATGTTCATCTTTCCCTTACAATTTTATCTCTTGCAGTGCCCTCGATGTTGCGCCTGGCATCCATACAGGCCAGACCGACACAGCCTATCATTCTGATCGCTTTTGCTGTTCCCCTGCTGTAAATGCCCTTCCCTGTGTCACATCAGAGTTGAATCACGTTCAACCTTTAAGGGACGACTTAAGTATTACTTCCGTTCTAAGTTCTGCCAACATAGGTCCTTGTCCTGCCTCTGACTTTATGGTCAGTGGATAAGTCAATTAACACAGTTGGATAAGTGTAATTAGAGGGTTGTGGGCAGGTGCTGAAGACAGAGCTCATAGCAGAGTGTTTGCACCATGACTTCATTTATTTATTTTTAGAGAGAGGCAGAGAGCAAGAGAGTGAGCAGAGGAGGGGCAGAGAGAGAGAGGGGAGGGGATCTCAAGCAGGCTCCGCACTGTCAGTGCAGAGCCTGACTCAGGGCTCCATCTCATGAACCGTGAGATCGTGAGCTGAGCTGAAATCAAGAGTTGTATGCTCAACTGACTGAACCACCCAGGCGCCCCTACACCATGATGTTACTTGAATATATTCGTCTTAACCATAAGTCTGCACATGAGGCTATGTGATATGACCATTACTTTATAGGTTGTTAATGTGTGAAGTCAAGACACAGATTTGAGGTGTCCTTGAAGAGCTCTTACCCCTTCCAAATTTCTTGGATGCTTTAAGAGGAAGAAGCATAGCAAGGCATCTCTGCCTTTGTTTCTTTTTTCTGCCTGACCCAGGCCTGGGTGGCCAGTGGTTGAGAAACCACAGGATGGTAGTTTCTCCTGTCCATGGACAAGGATACTCACCAGGTGAGAATCCAGAACCTGGGTGAAAAGCGAAGAATCCACATACATATTGATTGCAAAGAGTGGTGTTCACTCGCAGCAACATTATAGAATGATATTGTGTGAGGCAAACTCATGTACTGACTTCTGAGGTTGTGAAACACTCTGCAGGGATTGGGTGCCAGTGTTAGGATTGCTGTATTAATTAGTACTTATCCTTGGCTATTTCTGCAAATGTCATAATCAATATTCGTAGCAAAGGAAAGAATCGTAACTTGACAGAATAGAATGTTCTATCGTCCAGTTTCCTTGGCAGTGAAACAGGTCATCTGTCTTTCCTCTGGCTCCTCTGGTTTTTCCCCCTGCACACAGGGCTTCAGTGTGCAAAACCAGGAGTGTTCCGAAACGCTAATGTCTATTTTCCCTGTGAGTACTAAGAAAAATATTTACAAATTTGGTTTGCATTATGTATATTGTTCTTTTATTCATGAAAGATTTAAAACCTAAATAAACTAAATTAAAAAATGCTACTTCGTACTCGGCAATATTTAGGTCTAGAAGTGGTCACGATTGTGAACGTTATGCGGGCTTCGAACTTTAAACGTTAATTTGGCCTCTACCGTGAACGCCATCTGGATGCCTTGAGAAAGGACAGGTGATACACACACTACCTGGGTGACTCTGTGTGTTTGGTGTGGTACATTGAAGGGTGACTGCTCTCGGAGAAATTTGGCCACATATACAGCTCTCTCCGCTAGTATTTACGTGATTTTTGGGTAACGTTACTGATGGGAATAGATGCTCAAATGATTCCTGGAGTCGCATAACAGCAGAACCCACCTTTGAAATCATCTCTCGAGTGTGTTTGGGGGCATGGGTTGTGGTGGTGAAGGCTTTGGAATGACTCCCCAGAGGGACACATCGAGCACTGATTTTCAGTATGGTCCCTAATTCTATGATTAGAGGTACGGCAGAGGGAAAAGTTGGTTATTTTCTTAATCTTCTTGGCTTTGGGGGAAAAGTCATTTACTTTTTGTTTTTAGCATAGAGGATGAAAAGAAAGAGAGACACTTGGTGGTTAGATAGCTGGGTCACCAAAGTGAAATGGAACGTGCAGCAGTCAGATCTGATTCACTGTCCGGGCCTGGTGTAGACCTTTCTGTCCAAGCTGACAAAAACAAATGAATAAAAATTAATATATGTATTTTCTCTCTCTCTCTCTCTCTGTCTCTCTCTCTCTCTGTCTCTCTCTCTCTCTCTCTCTCTCTCCCCCTGTCATAGTGGAAATGCAGAGAATGAATGTGGCCTAGGGTTTTCAAAAATAGACCTAGTGAAAGAAGTAAGATGAGGCTTCAGAGGCCCAAATTTGGATGGGCGAAAAGGAGGAGGTAAAAACCATCTTTTGGAAACTTGACTGAAACGTTCTTGGGAGTATGCATGGAACTTACTTAAAAAGAGAATGAAGGGTAACCTGGGTGGCTCAGTCGGTTGAGTGTCCGACTTCGGCTCGGGTCATGATCTCACAGTTTGTGGGTTCGAGCCCCGCGTTGGGCTCTGTGCTGACAGCTCAGAGCCTGGAGCCTGCTTCGGATTCTGTGTCCCTCTCTCTTTGCTCCTCCCCCACTCATGCTCTGTCTCTCTCTCAAAAATAAATAAACATTAAAAAAAATTTTTTTAAAGTAAACATTTAAGAATAAATAAAAATACATACGTACATACATATATACATACACATTTTAAAAAAAGAGAGAGAATGAGTCTTTTCAATCAAGATACATATCTCCCCTGGACAGACATCTCTTCTATGCACAGCTTTATGTGCCATTAATGATATAACTTTAGAACTTCAGAATATATGTGTGGTATATAAAAAGGGAGTTTTAAAATTCCTCCCTACCTTGTCCCATGACAATATTGGTTATTTCATGTGATAAACGAAAAGTAAAATAACATACTTTTAAAAACCTACGATGGGCCCCCCCCCGCAAACCTTACTTCTTCCACTAATTTCGAAAGACATTTCAAAATCCCTCTTATTAAATTATTGCTGTTACTCAGACAGAAGAACCAGAAGCGTGTGGTGGGTCGGAGTAGTCAGGGGAATGCGCAGCGGGTTCTGGAAACGTGCTGTTCCGAGTCTGTCCTGACCCTGCCATGGGCTTCATTGTTCGTTGGTGGTAAAGATTTATGACCTCTCTGGAGGTCGTTTCCTCATCCACAAGATGAGAAGCCTTGAACACTGAATGAGAGAGTTCTATGTAATGATTTGCCTCATGCGTGAGTCTTGTAGCTGTTTGCCTCAGGAAAGGATCAGGGGCTCCCACCTAAAATTCCATTTTCCACTGCTTCATAGTTCTGTTAGCTAGTCTGACCTAATTCTCTGTTTCCAGCTTTCATCGTCACGAGTCCATTAGCATATTCAATTTCTCATATTATTTATAACCCTACATTATTATTTTTATAATCCTTACAAGCTCCAGTGCCTCTCTGTACCATCACGAAATAGATTTTCTCCATTGCCCAGTGGTTTCTTCAATTATTCTTTGTTACGTATAAAAGCATTCACATACTCTCCTATGATTTATCTTTTTACGACCCTCACAAAGCATTTCTGGTTCTGGTTTTTGTTTAGGTTTGTAGTGGCGTTGCTTGAGTCTGAAGGCTTCTGGATTGACCCAGAATCTTGCTTTATTCTTCTTGTTGCCTGGTCTGTGGGGCTTCTCTTGTAAAACCTTATCTACAAAATCCGTAACAGGGATCTTTTGATTCTGCTGAATCAACTCTAACTTCAGTCCTTGTGTCCTGAAATGAGACTGTCTCCTCTTCATGTAACCCCCAGTTTCTACCACTGACTTCACTGAGCTAAATCAGGACATGCTTGCCTGGCATTCACAACAGAGAAAAATCTATGACACTTACGCCATTTGCCTGGCATGAAGTTGTTCCTGAAAGATGAACTTATTTTGCATTGATCAGCTTTCCCTTCCCCAGCCTACCTTTCTTTAAGGCAGGGTTGAAGTGCTATATATCATATATATATTTTATATATATTTTGAAAGAGAGAGAGAGAGAGAGAGAGAGAGAGAAGCGGGGGAAGGGCAGGGAGAGAGGGGGACAGGATCCGAAGCAGGCTCTGTGTTGACAGCAGAAAGCCCAATGTGGGACTCTAACTCATGAGCCGTGAGATCATGACCTGAGCTGAAATCAGATGCTTAACCAGCTGAGCCACCCAGGCTCCCCCACACATATATTTTTTAAAGCCATTTCATTTGTCAAATTCTGTGTTAGAGTGAGTTATGCCCATATGTTAAAATGTCTTTGTGATGTCACCAATATCAGCATTCGTACTATTCACACTTACCTCTATGATTGAAATCTGCTTGATAAATTAATGATGTTTAAAAGATGAGCAATTTCATTTTCTGGTGCCAGAAGGGATCTTCAGGAAATCTGAGAATTGGGAGAAAGGTAGGAAGGGCACCACGGACCTCCTTCCATTCAGGAAAGGCAGATCCTTAAAGTCTCAGACCAGGACTGGTCAGTTGATTTCTTCAGACTGAAAGCTCTGTCTTTGATGAGCTAAAGCTCCCTTGTGCACCCTAACAATTCAGTTATTTTAAGTAGGCATGGATTCATTTGACTGATGTTTTCTGCTGTTGGAGAAAACTTTTTTTTTTTTATTAAGAAGCATTTTCCCACAAGCAAGTTGATGTCAAGTAGGCTTGGATATATTTGGAATCCGTGAGTGTGAAAAGCAGGACAAACCACCTGCTTGTTTTGATGTGAAGATGAACTCTAGTTTTCTTCCACCCGGGCCTGCACTGGCCTTTGATACAAGACTACCTGCCTTTGCCCGCAGACTCAGCCTTTTAGGGGTTCAGGAAAGTGAGTATCTCATTGAGACTTTGAGGGACGTAATTTTTCCAGATCTGTGATGCATTCAAGGCAGCCAGGCTTTTAGGAAGGACTCCTTTTGGTCCTCCCAGCACTTCGTCCCCCACCCCCCGCCCCCACCTCACCCTGGCCCCAGCTCTTTCTGTGGAAAGGCAGAATTAAAACTTTGCTAGAGAAGAAGGCGATCTAATATGTGCTAAAGAGTATTTATGACCTCCAGTACACTCTATCTTTCAGAACAACAATAAAAGCATAGGAAGACCCAAATCCTGCCAGGGTTTTAAAAATTACATTTCATTCATACCCAGGTATAACCTCCCATCATAAATCCTGAAAAATGTGGAGGAAGACACTGACAGGCCATTCTAGTGCATAATGAGGGATGCAGATTTCAGTGCCCGGACTGATGTTTATGTATGTGATTACTTGGAAGAGGTTTTATTTAATGCACCAGGTCTTTAAATTGGCTCTGTTTTAAATATAATCATAGGAGCTACATTTTATTGTATGCATGCCAGGCAGTTTATAAAGGGTAATTCTAATCCCCCCAATTCTGTAAGGTAAGTTTTATTCTTCCTGCTTTACCTGTGGGGAGACGAACGCTTAGAAACTTTAAGACCTCGCTCAAGGTCATAGCCAGTAAGTAGCTTGCCACCTTGGACCGTTCAGCTGCAGAGCCCATATTCTTTCTTCTACATGTTTTTTCCTTATACCTTCAGCTCATCTTTGGTGAGGATTTTCTGATTTTTCAAGCACCTGTTTGTTTTGCCTTTTTGTATATGCGGGTGTTTGTGTTTATCCGGGCCTGTGGAGTAACATATGGAGCTAAAAGAATCTTCTCCCATCTTCCAATATTATAGTTCTATGAACCACAGAACCTCACCGAAATCCTATTGAATCTGATTCAAAATGGAACTAGAGAAATGATAGAAAAAGTAGAGCTGATAAATTTATTGAAACTCACTCTTTTTTAAATAAACACTGCCGGGCTCGTATGCTAGATTAGTGGTTAATTTTGTGCCGATTACGATTCTGAATGATTTCAATGATTGCTGCTACTCTATTAAAAATCCCCCTTTACAGTCGAAGACCTAATAAAGAAGAAACCATGATCTCTTTGTTGTGTTCCTGGGAAGTGTATGTGAAGGCATAATCCCAGATGGGATAGTTCTGTGTACACATGACCACTATGTGAGACCAACTTTGCCATCAGACCCATTTCGTCCACACGCTTTCTAAACCAACATCAGCATTCATGAGCAGCTCTTCAAATCTCTTTTTCACGTGCATAGCATTTCAGTGCAGTTTGGCTGAAACACTGCGTGGAATGTTCCTTCATACTCATTTCCCTAAAGCAGGAAGGCAATTGGCAAGTGACAAGTCATTTTTCTGTCAAACATACGACTGTTCCAGTTACAGTATAGAAGACACAGATGGCTTGTTTACCAATGGCCTTGGGCCATGGCCCAGGCACCCATCAAGCAGGAGACAGAGCTAGAAACATAAAATCTTTTATACCCCTGTAAAAATCTGTATGCTTTGACACCAACCTTCAAGCAAGTGGTGATCCATAACCCAGCAAGAGGTTATGGCACCACCAGCCTCTGGTGACTTGCCCACGGTGTTTCCCTCTTCTGTCCTCACAGACTTCGTCATCCGGATTCTGGCCTCAGGCTCACATGTTGTGCCTGCGGGAAACCCTCTGGTCTGCCCATGCTGCACTGAGCCCTGAGCCAATGCGGACTGGGGTTCCCACAAGCTTGAGCCCAACCCAAGTCCTAGGCCAGCTCTGACACCTCCTAGCCGTGTGACCTTGGGCTCAGCTTCCTTCCTGGTAAAGGAGGATCCTCGCTCTGCGTGCCAATCTCCCGTGGTTGATGGGGTCAGAGCTGGGGGAGCATTAGAGCTTCGCACCCACATGAGCTCATTTCAGATGTGCCCCAAAGCCCTTGGCCTCTTTGCACAAACTTCCCTTTGCCTCTTAAATGAGACTTCGTCCTCTGATCTTGACCTCAAGGTGACAAGGACATCTTTAATTTGGACTCGCCATCCTGCAGGGATGTGCTGGTATGACATGCCCACCTCTGAGAGCCACAGCCCCAGGACAAGCACCAGTACCCTGTCCGGGGCACCTGCTCCTCCCTTCTTTTGAGACGTAGCTGGAAACCCCCCTCCACGGAGCCATGCCTGACTTCATTGCAAACGGGCGCCTGGCACAGTCCCGTCTGGGCTCCTCGCTGACCTGGGCACCGACACAGGCTGCCCTCAGCTGCCTGGATCACTCATTGTCCTCACGGCTTCTCAGTCCTGAATTTAGGGGCTTTTGTTCCTTTTCAGGCCCCCAGGTACTTTATTCCTTATAAGACTATCGCAGTGCGGACTAAATACTTACTTTGTAATCATAGTTTAATGTCTGTCATCTCTTTTCACTGCCAGTGCCACAGACTGTGTGTTTGTGTCCCCCTAAAATCCATGTGCCAAAGCCCTGACTCCTAATGTGACGGTGGAGGTGGAGCCTTTGGGAAGTGATGGGTTTAGATGAGGTCATGAGTGTAGGGTCCCCCGCCCCCATGGGATTAATGTCTTTATGGAGAAGAGGAAGAGACCAGAGCTCTCTTTCCACCATGTAAGGCTTAGCAAGACCACATCTGTGAGTCCGGAGGAAGGCTGTCGCCAGAACCTGACCTTGCTGGCACCCTCATCTCAGACTTCCAGCCCTCCCCCCCTCCAGAACCGGGAGAAATAAATATTCGTTGTTGAAGTCACCCAGTCTACGGTGATTTGTTATAAGCAGCCCACACTGCCAAAGTCTGACAGGGATCCTGCCTTTTCCCTCATGTCTGTGTCCCCAGGACCCAGCACAGTGCCCGGTGCAGGGTATTCGCTCCATAAATAGCTGACACGTGAACTTGGAAGTGTCCTGCCTCACATCCGTCCCTGTCACGCTCGCCTTCCGCTGTCCCTTATCCCTTGCACTTCCTCAAGTATTTAGTATTTTCACTTACATTTCTGCACAAGGCACAGTCTCCTACGTGTTTGGTTCATTTACAGAAGTCGATGCACAGGTACTCTTTTCCATCAAACCTGCCGAAACTTGAACATCTAAATTAGCGTATCAGCCTTGAGAGGCTGTGAACTCCCCGCAGCCGTGCACAGGGCGTGTAAAATATTCTCTTTGGGAGTTATCTTCAGTGTTCGAGGCATATGTTTTTGTTAACTTTCTCAATCGCGAGATATCTTTACCCATAGAGAGGTAATTTTGAGGGTGTCAGAAAAGCACAAACTCATTCCAGTTTAAGCTCGGAGAGTAAGCCAGGGGCTCAAGCTTGAAAATACCATTTAGGGTAAAAACGTGGCATGAGGTAAGACTGTTATGTTGTGGAATGAGCACCAGTGACCTAGGTCTATTCTTAACCCTTCCTTGCTAATCAGCCTTCTGTCTTGGCCTCATTACTCGACCTCTTTTGAATTCAGTTGTGTCCTCTGTAGATTGAGGGGTTGGACCGTATATCTGTGGTGATTTTCCTGTTCTGAAATCGTATGATGTGTGGTGTGTGTGTGTGTGTGTGCGCGCATGCTCGCGTGTGTGTGTAATGGGGTGTGACCCATACTGTTGGCCCTGATAACAAAGCCAAAGAGAAATTCCAGACTTAGAGCAATGGCAGTTTGGTCGGACTGAAGCCCTTTGTCAAAGGCAGCACTCTATTTGATTGATGTTCTGTGTGTTTGTTAAGTGAAACAGTGCGTCAAAACTTTTCCAGTCCAGAAATACTTTGAAAATGCTGAGGTTTTTATGGCACACTGGTAAACTGGTGAGGATGGGGGAAGGGGGTATCTGTATGAGGTATGATGAAAACACTTGTTATGTTTTCTTTTTAATTGTATAATTGTTAGAAAAACAAGATACAAAATACTAGGGAAGATCTTACATTTGGAAGTCATGGGAAACTTACAAAGAGAAACATTTCGAATTTATCCCTGAGAGTGACGAGCCTTTTACAAGACTTCATCCAATTCCCCGTTATAGGCTTTTTGATGAAAATTTCTTCAACTCCTTGAGAATTACCACTGACAAGAAACTTTATTTACATAAAGAGGTGATTTTTATTTAAAAAAAAAATTTAATGTTTATTTATTTTTGAGAGAGAGAGAGAGAGAGAGCGAGTTGGGGAGGGGCAGAGAGAGAGGGAGACACAGAATCCGAAACAGGCTCCAGGCTCTGAGCTGTCAGCACCAGAGCCTGATGCGGGGCTCGAACCCAGGAACCACGAGATCATGACCGGAACTGAAGTCAGATGCCTGAACGACTGAGCCACCCAGGTGTCCCAAGAGGTGATTTTTAAAATGTAAAACCATTTTAACAGCTGTGCTAATCCCCTATTGCTGCCGTGATAATTTGCCACAAATTTAGTAGCTTAACACAACACAAATTCATGATCTTACAGTTCATCTAGAATGGGTTCTAATGGGCTCAAATCAAGGTGTTGGCAGGGTGGCATTCCTTCTGAAGATGCTGGGGAAGGTCTATTCCCTGCCTTTTCCAGCTTCTAGAGGCCGCCTACATTCCTTGACTCGTGGCCTCTCCACCTGTCTTCAGAGCACATTCCACCAACCTCTAATCATCATGCCTGCTTCGACTCTGGCCCTCCTGACTCTTATGATTATATTGGGCCCACCCACATCATCAGGGATAAGCTTCTCACCTCAGGATCCCTAACTTGATCACATCTGCAAAGTCCCTTTTGCCGTGTAAAGTCACATATCCACACATTCCAGGGATTAGGATGTGGATAACCTTGTGGTGGGGGCGGGGGAAGGCCTTATTCAGCCTACCACACTACCCTTCACAAAATTTGCATCAATTGAAGTTTTATCTAAGGAATCAAGCAGAGCTTCCTTTTCGATCGATAGTTGACAAATACAACGTTGACATTTTTTGCAATAATGAGAATGGATTTCTAACCCAAGCTAACTCTTTGTATCAAGTATTTCAAAATAATGATGACTGCAGAAGGCTCGTGCCCTCACAGCGTGGCTGTGGCTAATCAGGACCCACTAAAATAGAACATCAGCTAGAAACGGACCCGAGGCAGCCAGAGGTTCTGAGTTGCCCCTGGAATCTGGACCCCACCTAACTTGCCCCCTCCCCCCTCTCCTACCCATTGCAGTGCTGGTTCCTTGGACTCCCAAGATATTAAGTTCTTCCACAGTCTGCAGACCCCTTGCCCTTGGGTGAGGTGGGGGGAGTGACGTTCAGTCAGAGGTCCTGTCTAGCTGGCGAGTGCCAGATGTTGTTAGAGAGCTCAGACCCTGCTCTGCCTCGGCCATCCCTGGGTGGCCTCAGACTGCCCAGCCTGAGCCGCCCTTGGAGCCAGAAGGCTCAATACCTCAAAGCACGCTGTGGTCCCCAGCCTGGAGTCTCTGAGCAAGGCAGGGAGGCAGGCAGCTGTGGTCAAGTCCAGGATCCCATGCTGATTAGCCGTGCAGCATCGTGCACGGTCGCCTTCACCTTCCTGAGCCTCGGCTTCCTTTGCTGTAAAGTGGAGGTAACGGGATGGTTGTCATAGGAACTCAACAGGGTGAGGTCTGGAGGATACCTAGCACGGTGCTGACCATCGGTGACGATAATGCAGATGCTGATTGATTCAGCCTCGTTTTGTTTCTCTCTTAAATTGGCTACATCCTGCTTGTCTTCCACCATAGTTATCAAGAGTGCTTTGTGCAGCAAGCATGTAATGGGAAATGTCCGTTCTCATGGTGGCTACTTCTTACGGAAGAAAACTTAACCTGGCAGCTTGTTCGAGCCTTGCCCTGTGCAGGGCTTGGGGCTGCTGTGTTAATGGGGGTGTTAGAGTTACACAGGTAGGATCAGTTGACTATAGTAATTACTTTGGGAGGAAAATCTAATGGGACGAAACAGAAACCTAGGTGATTCTATCTCTCTTTGACACGCCATGCCTACCTGGATGAGGTCATATATGATTATGATGAATCCCTGAGCTAATTTGGCAATAAATTCGTATTTATATTTAGGTTGTTATTTTAGCAGTAGTGTACTGATCATTTGATCCTGAAGGTAATTTCCTTCTACAAATGTGCCCTTGACATCCTAAAATGTATATTCAGATTTAATGAAGAAAAAAAAAAAAGAGATGCACTATAAAACAAAACAGTGCTTTTGAGCCCGAAATACAAAGAGGGGAGCGTTAATTTTCTTTTAAAATTCATTAGAAATGGAAACCACTTTCCAAATTGTACTTGATGGCAGTTTCATTTGAATATGTTTTTCAGTGTCTGGAATGCCCTTTTTTATCACTTAGCGTCAAGAAAGTATTTTCAGGATGTTTCTGCTTTTGTTAACTGGTTGGATAAACACTTAAGATTTTTTTCTAAGAGGCATTTTTATCGATGTATTCCAGTATTGATAGTTAATAAAGCCATTTGTTTTAATTCAGTGGAAAATAATTCCATTAAAGCTTAAATAAAGCTGGGGCCGCATTAATTATAATAAATGGAGCTATTGGAGACGTTTACTCAGCACACAAACTCCTCATTGTTAACCACGGCTGGTGTGTGCTAACAGCTGCCTCTTAGAGAAACGTAACCCATAGTTAATGGTGGAAAGTGTGGCATTAACATAATTTTTTGGCAAGGACAAAGCTAAGTTGCAGTGTTGCCTTTAACAGTGACTCCTTCATTAACAGTGTCTTATCAGAGGCCCAGACTCCGGGGTGGGGGGGGGGGGTGGGGGGAGATGATTGTGTTGTAGGTAACCAGAACCCCGTGTGAAATGGCTGTTTCTAAATAAAACAGGAAAGGATTTCAGCTGCTTATGAGTGTGATTTTTTAAAGGGGGCTGAAGAAAGACTCTGAAAAGCATTGCTGGTGTTTGATCAAAATTGACGGAGTGTACAGGCGGCTCTTTTGACATTGACACTGATGCATATTATGGTTTCCATAAGAGGGATTAGAATTAAAGCGTTTTTATTCTTCAGGGACCCATTCAGACAAAAATAGATTTGCTAATGCGAGACTTAGGAGTCCAGAATAACTTCTGTGCCGGGAAGGTTCTGTAAATGCATTTGCACATCGCCAAAGGTGTTTTTGTCAAGCTATTGGGGAGAATTTTTTGTATCTTTTTGAAGACCGATCAAAGATAGAATCAGAAAGTAATAGAAACTGTCAAATAATGATCTCATATTAATATTCATCCTTAAACCTGACCCCTGACCTCAGGATTCTCTTGGATTTCCTCAATAATAAATACAATTATCAAATTGATTATAGATGGTAAAATCAGATAGTATAAGCTGAGGAAGCTACCATTCGTTAAGCACTTACTATCTATATGCCAGGCAGGCAGTGTGCTCAATGCTTTATATATGTCTTGTCCCTTCTCATAACAATCCTGTCGCTGCTACTGTGAATATCCTCATCTTGCAAATGAGGCCATTAAGCCTCATGGAAATTAAGTGCTGATTCCAAGGCCATTCAATGAGTATAAGATAGGACTGAGATTTGAACCCAGGTCTTTTGTTCCGCCGCCTGTCGTATTCCCTCTGTCACCCCCGGGCTACCCCTGTCACCAGTGACAGTCAGTGCTATAAGCCGTATCTCCCCGAATCCATTCAGTGATGACCCTGGGGCTCCTTTCCACTCTCTCTCTCTCTCTCTCTCTCTCTCTCACACACATAAGAGTGACTGCTGCTATTTATAATACATGGCTCATTCTGTTCAATAGTTCTTCACATCAGTGCTGCTAGCAGTTTCTCCTCTATCAGCTGTGCTCACAGTCTCTGTTGGATTCACTTGGGTGCCGCATCGAGCCTCTCTGCTGACCAGGTTCGCTCACCTCCTCTCCACTCCAGGCCCACAGCCTGCCAAGACAGGCACCTCACTGGGCTGGGACCAGGCTGTGCGTCTGCTACAGATTTTCTGGAAGCTTCCTCCTTTCAGATCCTTGTGGTCCCTTAAAGCGTTTGTAGGGATCGCCTATGAGTGTCTCCAGGACTGACGGAATACCCTCTGGTTGTTTAAGTCGAGTAGGATCTGGAGAAACCCTGGGGATGGAGGTTTATGCTTTTACCTCCCCTTTTACCTTGAAACAAGAGGTTCACCGGGACAACATTGCTAAGCATTGCTTGCAGGAACAATATGTCAAACTATAAGCTCTGAAAATTATTTTTGGAAAGACTTGTGAAGACCCACAAAATTGGGCAACCCACGTGGCTTAGGGGGTCAGCTCTCCCCCTGCCCAGTGGTGCCTATGCCAGTCCTCGGGCAGCCTGTGAGCTGGCCCTCTTCAGGTTTGTTATGTACCCCAACGGGGAGCTGCCCGGTGGTCTTCTGGAGTCTGGGAGTCCTTCTGTGACCATCAGCTCTCTACCAACATTCCCCTTTGACGTGATACCCATGTTGCACAGTCTCTCAGCAGAGATGATGGGAGTGACCCATGATTCACATCAGCCTGGATTTGGTCTGTTATTTTTTTTTATTTCTGGAAAATGCGTTTCAGCCTGAATTCTGCAGTCCATTAATTGTTTTTTGTAACTCAGTGATTCTCAACCCTGGCGAAGCATTAGGATGCCCTGAAGAACTTTAGGAAATACTAAAAGCTAAATGACTTGTCCCCAAATTAAATTGGATGAGCTAGGGTTGGGGCTTGGCATCCACATTCTCAAAAAGCATCGCAGGCAAGTGGACTGTGCAGTGAGGGGTCAAAAACTAGTGAGACAGAGGATGGAGAGACGTTGGAGGAGGGATTTTCGCTACTACGAGGACCCCTGGTCATACAATTAGTATTGTTAGCAGTGCAACGAGTATTGCCAACAAACATACTAGGCGCTTACTGTGTGCGGGGAGTGTTCTAGGCATTTTTTTATAGAATGAAATTACCTTTGCATACTCCTTATAATAACTTAGGAGCTTGTTTCACTTTTACAGATGTGTATATGGAAGACTTTGAGGAGACAAAGCAATTTATTCAGAGCTGAATGATGCTTCTTGGGGATATTCTCTATTAAAAAGTGAGACGAAACCTTTTTGCGTAGGTATACGTTGTATCTGGTTGTTCATGTCATTTCCCTTATCATGGGAGACTTGGATGGCTCTTGTATGGTCAACGTGCCTTGGCTCTGCCACCGGAGACTGGCTATGAGATAGTAATCGGTTGAGAACCTTCGGATTCCAGGTCACATCTCCTGGCCTCCTGATTTTTCGTACTAGACATCACACGAGTGTCCTGAAATGCATCTTTGCTGCAAATAGCTTGTATGATAGCAGAGATAGGTAGACTTTACTAGCATACTGCCCTGCAAAGACCCCAGTCATACACATATCTGTAGTAAGTATGCAGACTGTAACTCCCATGTACTTGGATTTAACACCTCTGCACCTTTGCAAGCGATCTCTCATGTTATATTTGCCACCTCCTGGGGAGGTGTCCAATATGAAGGGCTAGATGGCTAGGGTGAGATTGAGGACATGGTATAATTTCACTGGTTGCAAAGTCTGAGATCACTTGCTTTCTAGTCAGGGCATTTTAAAAACCATTAAACCATGAGTGTTTTGTTGGTGTTGGTTTTGATGTATAGTTCTCTAGGTTTTAATCCGTGTACAGAGCTACGTAAGCATGACCTCCATCAGGCTATAGACCAGCCACATGGAGTTAGAATGCCTGGAGTGTTGCTGCAAATAGTCCCTACCGTGTCCTCTCCGTACCTCAGCAGCCTGGACAAGCTTGACTTTCTGTAAGAGTTTTAGCTCGGTGCCAGCCTGAGCTAGCAATTTCTTGGCAGTTTGGAGACAGGCCTTTCTGAAAAATTTGACCAGTGATAGGAGTGGAAACATGTGGGGTGTGCCTTTCCTTTTTTTCTACATTGACTGAGTATCGTAACCCTCGATCCTCAAAGAAAAGACTTAAGACAGGAGGCTGGAGTCCAAGATCTAAAGACATGAGTTGCTTTCTGGAAAGAAATGAGATGATATGCCCTTATAGGCCTCCATAAATAAGAGATACTGCCTCATAGGGTGCTGCAGCCTGGGATCAGAAACTGGGGGTTCCCAGGGCAGGTGGAAGTGGGTGGCAAGGGAGCCCTTGTCCTCTCTCCTGGCTCTAGATCATTCATCAGCCCTCCTCTGCCTTTTTCTTCTGAATTTGCAGCTTGAGCTCCAAGCCCAAAGGCCTGGAGGGCTTTAGTCTGATTTCCTTCCCCACCTGGCACCCTGTACTGAGTCCCCCACGAGGCAGAGTGACCAGAAGTTCCTCCGGTGCCCGGGAGCCCATTCAGAGAGGCTTACTTTGATAACAGGGCTCCTCCTTTGATCTCCACAACCAATAAGTTACCAACATCAGGTTTGAAGATTCTGACGGTTTTGTTTACTTTGTGCTATGAAAGCATAAGATCATAGGATGGAAAGTTCTACCTATATATCTGATAAAAATATGGTTATGCCCTAGGAGAATAAAAACTCGCTGTCTCCAAGTAAGGAAATGTGTGTAGCTTTTCTTTGCCCTTTCTGTACCTCTGCTACAAGCCCAAACATTTACAGCCTCTGTGTTCTAATAAACCTACCAACAATGGGCACTCAGGCATCTGCTGATGGAGAGAACAACAGGGTCCGGGGCACGCATGTCAACACTGGTCAGCCCTGTTCCTTCCTCTGTGCAGAAGGAAAGAAGTGAAGTCTTCTATAAGGGAGCCAGGGAGAAGGGGAGACAGGAAGGAAGAATGGGAGAAGGAAGAAAGGAAGGATATTTGAGCTAAGTCTCAATGATGGTGGTGGGGAAGAGTTTTTCTGGCAGAGGAAAGAACTGGCTGTAAAGGTCCCTAGCTGCCGACAGGTTGGTGTGTTTTGGGGCAGAGAGAAGGCTGTTGTGGCTGGCGATGGGTGTGGTTGGAGGGCAGGGCCTGGCTCCTGTTGAAGTATAGGCCATGGTAAAGAGTGGATTATTTCATTCTTAGGGAAAATAGGTTTTAAGCAGAGGGTTAACATGGCCTGATGATAAGGTTAGAAGAGCCCTCTGGTTGCCATCTGGGTAGAGGAGAAAATTTGTAAGCAGTGAAAAGATGTAAGAGTTCTCCCAAATGGCCCAGAGGGGAAGTGATCAAAACATTACATTGAGTCATGTTTTGAAGGCTGAGCCAATGGGACTGGTGAGTGGGTTGGTACAGATTGGGTAAGGGGTAGAGATGGATCAAGGATGACTCTTGTTTTGGAGCCCAAGGGGAAGGATGTGTTGTATAACCAGATACAGAAGATAGGGAGGCAGCAACTTGGGGGGGGCGGGAGGTGAAATTGCAACAAATAAAAGAGTTCTGTTTGGACTGGCAAAGTGTGAGGTGCCTATAGATATCCAAGCCCGGGTGCTAAGGAGTGAGTCAGTGGGTAGCCGAGTCCGGGGTTTGAGGGAACAGTCGGCATTCAAGTCATCCATTTGTAGGAACTTTGTTTCTTTTGGAAACTTCTCCTGTTTCAAAACCATTGGTTGTTTGAGCTATCTTTGAACCCTGAGATTGATACCTGGACGACATGCAGACGTTTGTTGGGATTTCTCACATCCGTCCTGGGAAGACACATTCACATGAGGAGGTGACGAGAAGCTTCTGCAGCTATACCGACTGCATTATGTTGGAATAGCTCTGAATATTTCTCTAGACTTAGGCAGTCATTTTTCTGAATTCTTTCAAGCAGATCCTCTTTATTAAGTCAGATAGAGATCTCACTTCCTAGTTCTGTGTGTTCCCCGTGGAATGCAGCACAATAATTAAGATCAAACAAATCATTAATCATATTCACATTTCAAAGATTCCTGAAAATAACCCAACATGAACATGCCAGGTGTTTGTGCTTGCACGTCTTGTACATGAAAATCGGGCCCCGTTGTCCTTTTACTATGTACAACTAGCCAGTTAGAGTACAGTCACTGTGGACATCAAGTGGGTGACAGATCGAAAGACTACAGAGCAAAAGGGACGGCTGATACCCCAGTATGGAAGAAGGAAAAAAACCCTATAGGCCTAAACCCACTTATTTGCTATTTTTGGATAAGTTTTCCCATTTGAACTGTCTCTGTCTTAAGTTCTACTTCTCCTTTTTTTTTGAAGTGTATTCATTCATTCATTCACTCATTCATTCATTCATTCATTCATTCATTCATTCATTCTCTACACCCAATGTGGGGCTTGATCTCTTGACCCCGAGATCAAGAGTCACATGCCCTTCTGACTGAGCCAGCCAGGTGCCCCTTACTTTTCCTTTTTATTCCAATTTCCTAAGTCACTTTTGCATTCTTCTAAAAAAAAATCAGCTTTTATCTACTCCAACTGGGACACTTACTTTTTCCTTAAGCTACTGTTCTCTCTAGATATCCTTGTGTTTCCAATATTTTTTTAAATTTTGTTGTGTTAGAAAGGCTGACTGTCTTCACTTTTTGTGAAGGTGATTTCCCCTGACTGACAAGCATTATCTCCTTGGAGGGGAGCCTTTGAATACACTGAGCACATCATAGGCTACCCCACGGGCTCAGATGTATTGCTGGGTTGGTGTCTGGGGTACACGGTCAGTGCCCAGAGTATGTTGCTGGTGCTTGGGCTCTGCAAAAGCTGGTAGGTAGGTTTTTCAGACAGATGAGCAACAGATCCCCAAGCACCCTCTGGAAGAAACGATCTTCTGTCTTTCCTGCAGTGTCACAGGGTGTGACCCTGAGCAAATCTCTGGATTTCTCTGGGCTTCTGTTCCCTCCTCTGTAAGTGGGAATCAGTATAACCCACCTCCGAAATTTGAATTAAGTGAATAGGTGGGAAGCACTTAGCAGGTACCTGCTGCATAAAGGGAACTCTGGGACCTTTAGTTCCCACCCTAACCAGTCTGAATCTATATTCATCAGGAAACGATAATCATGTACTCTGAAAAGTGGCTGTTCGTCAAGACAGATCAAGCTTCTGAAGTAAGCTAGACTGAAAAGATGAAGGGAAATTGACCATCAAGACGAAGTAGAGAAACAGTGCAGTGGTTCTCAAAGTATGGTTCCAGGACCTGCAGCGTCAGCATCACTTGGGAGCTTGTGCAATGCAGATTCTCAGAGTCACTGAATTGGAACCTCTGGGAGGGGACCCAGGCAATCTGTGTTTTAATAAGCTCTACAGACAATTCTGATGCACACTGAGGTTTGAGAACCACTGGTCTAAAGCAAACTCAACAGATACGGGGTGAGGAATTGTGCTGCGTGTTTCTGTGTGTGTGTGTGTGTGTGTGTGTGTGTGTGTATGTGCGCGCGCGCACACACACCGACGTATGTACAATGTTTGTAACTGCTGAAAGTGTAATTGAGCATGGTAATGTCAACAAAATCCCACCAAACGGGCAACTAATGACCTATTTTTCTTTGGTAGAGTTGTCTAAATAGACATATATCTGGAATGTTTGTTTTCAATGACTGTGCACTAAATTCGCTTTGGTTTTAAAACTACTGATTCATCAACTTTCTTCTTTTTTTTTTTTTTCCCCTAGGAAATTCCACTTACTTGGATGATCATGGGCCACCTCCTAGTAAGGTAAGGTCTTTGCTTATGGTTATACATCCCATTTCTCTTTTCTCAGTTCCTACAGCCTCCAACAACCCTAACCAGAGCCCTCCTGGCCATGAATTGTTTGCAAGAAAATAGTAGATGGCAGATGTGAAGTTAATCTTTGATTTACAGTGAGGACAAAAAGGAAGCATATGAAGAGCGCCAAAATGGCGAGGGAGGAAGGGCCATTATTTTATCAACACTTGTAACTGTGCCAGGCGCTAGAGCCTTAGACTGACTTCAGATCTTTGGCGGCTTCTCCTGTTTGCTGCCCTGTTTGCCTCTGCATCCGTACTGGCCCGTGATCTGATGCCCACAGCCTGGCCTCCCCCTACCTTTGGGCCTAGGGGCTACACTCATTTCTGCCCCTTTTCTCCCTGGGCTGCCTTAGTTGGGCTGCTCCATCAAAGGCTCAACCCCTTAGAACTGGCCTTCTCTTTCAGTGCCCTCTCAAGGCTGCCCTGGCCTGACTTGCGTGCCCACTTTTGTTTTCCTATATTAAGGGTCAGAATAGTCTGGTGACATGTTAGTGTAGTTTTCCGCCACTGTTTACTTTCTTGTACTCAATGAACACTAAATGTCAAGATACCAGAAAATGGGAAAAATAAAGATAGTCTTCGACCACTTAAGATGATAACCTGCAAAGTACAGTTTCAAGTACGTAGTAAGAGGATAATCATCCCCTAACCTTCGAGGCTGGAAATGTAGCCCAAGGTTGGCTTTTGAGCTTGTGGGATTTGAAAAAGAACCCTATTATTTTTAAGACCACGGGTTTTGGAACAGGGATCGCTGGATTCATCGCTGGCTTTGCCACTTTCAGTGTGCGACATTGGACAAATTACTTGGAGCCTCGGTTTTTTGATGTGCAAAGTGGGATTAACAATACTACCCACGGTAGAGGACATCTAAAAGGATCAAATGAGCTGATATAGGACATTCAGCACCTGGCCTGCGCTAAGCATTAAAATAAAGAGTGGCTGTTGTTAACTAGACTGGAGCCACATTAAGGTTATTGATGAATGGTACAGTAGTATTTATCACAGTTGTGACTGGCTCTACCACTTGGTCCCCTGCATATATATTGAGTGTCTGTGACACTGCACCATTGGGAATACAAATATGAAACAAGACAAGAGCAGCAGAACACAATAGCCCAAGCCCTAGAGGAGCAAAAGGATATAGAAGTGAGACACCCTCCGAGGGTAAGAACCAGGATAGCTCATCTCAGTACCCTCACATCCCTGCAATAGCACGTTGTGACTGTTCATTCAATTTCACTGAATTGGACCAGGGAATCCAGAGCTGGAATCTGAACTAGGTCCTGGCTCCCAGCCCAGGTTCCTTCCACTAGGCCAGTGTTCCCAAACTTTAGCTTGGATCAGGGTTTCCTGGAGGCTTATTGAAACACAACTGCTGGACCCAGACCCCTGAGTGTCTGATTCTGTAGGTCGGGGGTAGGACCTGAGAACTTGCGTTTCGAACAAGTTCCTGGGTGATGCTGATGCTGCCATTCTTGGGCCCGTGTTTGAGAACCACTGCTTTAAAGGACATGAATATGAAGAAAACAATTTCCCTGGACATTTTCTATGTTGTTTTCACTGCTGATAGCCTAGAAAGAGTAGTATGGCTTATTATATAAAGGCTATTTCTTAATATAATGGTGACTCACTATTATAACTCTACTTATAGTGAAAACAAATTTTCTTTGGTCAGTAACCTGCCTGGGAGGGCAAATAAGTGGAGGTGGGGGAGAAGAATTGTATGGATGGTCTGCTAGGTTCCTGCACCACTAACTACTTCTGTCCCAAGTGGGGCCAGTTGAATTCTCCCTACCTTCTCTGCTCTGCAGGAAAAGGGGTTTGGGGCGGGGCGGGGCGGGGTGGGGGGCTCTGTGGGATCCATCAGCTGTTTCTCTCAATGCCATGTTGGGACATTATTTTGGGTTTCAGGATTGATAAATGGGGCTTTACCTAATCAGGAGACCCAGGCCCGCTTTATATAAACTTGCCTTCTTGAACTCAATCCTTGGTGACTACCTCATTAGTCTGCTTTGGGGCCTCACTCTTGCTAGGTTGGCCATCCTGCCTGCATCTTCCCTACTATCCTTGATGCCTGGATTCTGCATCTGCTGGACCCTCTCCCCTTGCCCCTGTGGAGCTTTCCCTGGCTCTGCAGTCTCCCACCCCTGCCTTCTGGTCTTCACCCCTCTCCCCACCCCCAGCCCAAGCTCCCTGTGACACCCAGAAACCATCAGGTCATATCAGATCATTTGAGACCACTTTCAGAGTAAATCCGGTTTTATAACTCTATTCCAAGTTTGAAATTGTGCCTATAATCTCCTTCAACCAGCAGAATTTGTATGAGGCCGATTCTCTTACTATAAATGTATTTTCATTATCCAGGAGTGGAGTGGCAGAAACGCTCTTGACTTTCGAAGCAGTAGCCAAAATAAGGAGAAGAATATAAAAATGAATAAAAATAATGTTGGCGTGTTAACATCTTTTCATCCACACTCATTGCCGCTACCAGTGTGGAAATGAATCCCAGGAGTGAGGAGGTCAGACTTCCAGATAAAGGTCCTTCGAGTGTCCCCTGAGGTGGGGCCTTGGTTAGTAAGGGCTTGCAGACCAGGGGTACGGGGACGTGGTGGCATCCAGGTGAGAAGGACTCACACGTGTGTGGCCTCTAGAATGTACCCCCCGCCTGGCAGGGGAGAGCAAAACTGACTGCAGACCCACCATTTTCATATTTGTTTAGCATCCAGAAAGAACTTTTTGATGCCAAGATGGAAAGAGCTGTGATCTAGATAAAGTAAGATTTTTAAGTCCTGAAAATGTCCTGAGGTTTACGGGCGAGTTCTCGTTTGATGAAAAGTTCATTCCCCAAGTTTCACATTCCACAAGTAATAGCCATTTAGGGAATGGGGTGTATACCACACAGCACATGCAGGGCACGGGTCTCCCTTCTCTCCAGCGTATTCGTAAAAAAGAACCAAATGCCTCCGATTTTTGTTGTTGTTGTTGTTGTTGTTGTTACTTGTTTTTAAAATCCACTTGAACCTCACAGCTCACCTCAGATTTTAATCTAAGTCATTATTTAAGGCAGATGTTAATCTTTTCTTTTGTTAACCACTTATGACCACCAAGCAGAACACGTGGCTTCAGGTTAGAGCCCAGCGAAGAACGAGCACGTAGATCTCTAATGAGTGAATTGGAAAGATGTTCTCTTTTTTTTTAATTTTTAAAAATTTATTTATTTAAATTCAAGTTCGTTAACGTACAGTGTAGTATTGGTTTCAGGAGTAGAGCCCAGGGATTCATCAGTTCCGTAGAACACTCAGTGCTCAGCCCAACAAGTGCCCCCTTTAATGCCCATCATCCATTTAGCCCTCCCTCCCCCCACCTCCCCTCAGCAACCCTCAGAAGGATATTCTTGAGAACAAAACAGGCATGCGACAGCCAGGGTCGTGTGATGTCACTTCTTTTAAAATTATATGTCTATGGGGGCACCTGAGTGGCTCTGTGATTTAAGTGCCTGGCTGTTGGTTTCAGCTCAGGTCATGATCTCATGGTTTGTGAGATTGAGCCCCACGTCAGGCCTTGCGTTGGCAGTGAGGAGCCTGCTTGGGATCCTCTCTCTCTCTCTCTCTCTCTCTCTCTCTCTCTCTCTGCCCCTCCCCTGCTCATGCATGCGTACTCTCTCTCTCTCTCTTAAATAAACATTTAAAAAGTTAAAAAAATAATAAACCTGTGTGTATATGACTGTGTGTACGGAGAAAAGTCTGGAAGGGGTAATAGTGTTTTCTCTGGATGGTAAGATTTGAAAAGCATTTTACTCTTTTCTTTATACTTTTCTGTATACTTTTGCATTCATTAAAGTAATGCCTGTTCAATCTAAACATCAGGGGAGAAAGTCCTTAAGTGAGATAAGACTAGGTAGGATTGGGCTGAAAAGCCTTTGGTGCTCGGGCCTCTGCAGGGTCGTCTGCAGTTTCATTGACACCTGAGAGCAGCCTGACCTCTGAAGGTTGACGTCTTCTCCTCCTGTTCCACGCCCTGGACCGTGGGCCCCTGACGCGCAGCGGGCGACAGCAGCAGGAATTCTGATGGTAACAAATGGGATGCAGTAATTTCACATATGTTGGGATCTCAAATCTGATAGATAGAAGAGCTGTCCTAAGCGACCCAAGGAAAATAAAACCACTATCCATAGCTGATGTCTGTCATTTCCTATGTGGCAAGCAGTCTGCTGAGCGCTCTGCAAAGTGCAAGTTCAGTCTCCGTAAAACCCTATAAAAGAGGAAGTCATTTTCTTTAAATTGAAGTATAGTTGATATGCAATATTATATTAGTTTCAGGGCCACAACCTGGTGATTTGAACTTGTATACATTATGCGGTACTCACCATGGTAAATGGAGTTATCGTCTGGCACTTATATTCCCTATGCCGAACTTTATATACCTGTGACTTATTTATTCTATAGTTGGAAGTTTGAACCTCTTAATCCCCTTCACAGATTTCGTCCCTGCCCCCACCCCTTCCCTCTGGCAACCACTGGTTTGTTCCCTTTGTTTGGAGTCTATTTTTGTTTTGTTTGTTCACTTGTTTTGTTTTTAGATTATATATATAAGTGTAATTATACAATATCTGTCTTTCCTGCTTGACTTATTTCACTTTGAGTTGGCATAATGTCCAATGGCCTCTATGTCCATCCATATTGTCGCAAAGGGCAAGATTTCATTCTTTTTTATGGCTGAGTAATATTCCAGTGTGTGTGTGTGTGTGTGTGTGTGTGTGTGTGTGTGTGTGTGTGTACCCACATATATATTATGTTTACCCATTTATCTATATATGGACACAGGTTGCTTCCATATCCCGGCTATTATAAACAATGCTGCAATAAACATAGGGGTACATATATCCCTTTGAATTAATGCTTTTGTTTTCTTTGGATAAATACCCAGAACTGGAATTGATGGATCATATGATATTTCTGTTTTAATTTTTTGAGCAACCTCCATACTCTTTTCCACAGCAGCTGCACCAATTTACATTCCCACCAACAGTGCACAAGGATTCCCTGGTCTTCATGTTCTCACCAACACTTGTTATTCCTTGTCTTTATGGTCATTCACACATGAATGGTGTGAGATGTTATTGTTTTGATTTGCATTTCCCTGACGATTAGTGATACTGAGCATTTTTTTCATGTGTCTGTTGGCCATCTATATGTTTTCCTTGGAAAAAATGTCTATGCAAGTCCTCTGCCCATTTTTAAATTGGTTGCTGTTTTTGTTTTTGTTTTTGTTTTTGTTTTGATGTTGAGTTGTATGCATTCTTTATATGTTTGGGATATTAAGCCCTTATTAGATATATCATTTGTAAATATCTTCCCCCATTCACTAGGTTGTCTTTTCATTTTGTTGATGATTTCCTTGCAAAAGGTGTTTAGTTTGATGTCCCAATTACTTTTTGATTTTGTTGCCCTTGCCTGAGGAGACAGACCCAAAAAACTATGGCTAATCCTGATGCCCAAGAGTCTATTCCTTATGCCTTATTTGGAGAGACTTGTGGTTTCAGGCCTTACATTTAGGTCTTTAATCCATTTTGAGTTTATTTTTGTGTATGGTGTAAGAAAACAGTCTAGTTTCATTCTTTTGCATGTAGCTGTCCAGTTTTCCCAACACCATTTATTGAAGAGATATCTTTTCCCCAATGTATATTCTTGCCTCCTACGTTGTAGATGTATTGACCATACAAGGGTGGGTTTATTTCTGAGCTATCCTTTCTGTTCTGTTAATCTATGTATCTTTTTTGTGCCAGTACCATACTGTTTTTATTACTATAGTTTTATAAGATAGTTTGATATCGAGGAGTGTGATGTCTTCACTTTGTTCTTCTGATCAAGATTGCTTTGGCTGTTCAGGGTCTTTTGTGGTTCTATATGGATTGTAGGACTATTTGTTCTAGTTCTGTGAACAGTGCTGTTGGTATCTTGGTACGGATTGCATCAACTCTGTAGTTTGCTTTGGGTCGTGTGGACATTTTAGCAGTATTAATTCTCCCAATCCATGAGCATGGTATATTTTCCCTTAAGTTTCATCTTCAGTTTCTTTTATCAGGTGTCTTACATTTTTCAGAGTACAGGTCATTCACCTCCTTGATTAAACTTATTCTTATATATTGTACTCTTTTGATGTAATTGTAAATGGGATTGTTTCCTTAATTTCTCTTTCTGCTAGTATGTTTTTAGTGTATAGAAACACAACAGCACTCTGTATAGTAATTTTGAATCCTGCAACTTTAATGAATTCATTTATTCATTCTAATAGTGTTTTGGTGGAGTCTTCAGAGTTTTCTGTGTATTATTACCATGTCCTCTGCAATTAGTGACAGTTTTACTTCTTCCTTACCAATGTGGATGCCTTTTATTCCTTTTTCTTTGTCTGATTGCTGTGGCTAGGACTTCCAATACTATGTTGAATAAAATTGGTGATAGTAGGCACCCTTGTCTTGTTCCTGATCTTAGAGGAAAAGCATATAGCTTTTCACTGTTGAATATGGTGTTAGCTATGGATTTGTCATACATGGCATTTATTATGTTGAGATATGTTCCCTCTTTACCCATTTTGTTGAAAGTTTTTATGATCATATGATTTTTATCCTTCATTTTGTTAATGTGGTATATCACTTTGATTGAGTTGCAGATATTGAACCATATTGGCATGCTTGCAGTAAATCCCCCTTTATCATGGTGATCACTTGATCCTTTTAATATATTGTTGAATTCAGGTTGCTAATATTTTGTTGAGGAATTTTGCATCTGTGTTCATCAGGGATATTGGCTTGTAATGCTTTTCTTTTTTCTTTTCTTTTGTTTTTTTCTTTTCAGTGTCTTTATCTGGCTTTGGTATCAGGGTAATGCTGCTCTATAGAATAAATTTGGAAGCATTCTTTCTTTCTGAATTTTTTTTGAGATCGTTTGAGAAGGATAGGTATTAACTCCTCTTTAAATGTTTGATAGAATTTTCCTGTGAAGCATCTGGTCCTGGACTTCTGTTTTTTGGAAGTTTTTTTTAAATTTCTGGCTCAATTTCATTACTAGTAACTGGTCCATTCAGATGCTCTATTTCTTCCTGATTCAGTCTTGGAAGATTGTATGTTTGAAGAATTTATCTCTTCTTTGAGGTTGTCTAATTTGTTGGCATATAATTTTTTATAATAGTCTCTTATAATCCTTTGTATTTCTATGATGTTGGTTGTTACTTCTCTTTTTTTCTGACTTTATTTATTTGAGTTCTCTCTTTTTTCTTCTTGAGTCTGACTAAAGGTTTATCACTTGTGTTTATCTTTTCAAAGAACCAGCTCTTTTGTTTCAGTGATCTTTTGTATTTTTTTTTTTTAGGCTCTATTTCACTTATTTCATTCTGATCATTATTATTTTCTTCCTTCTACTAACTTTGGGCTCTGCTTGTCCTTCCTTTTCTTATTCCTTTAAGGGTAAGTTTTGATTGTTTATTTGAAATTTTTCTTGTTTCTTGAGTTAGGCCTGTATTGCTATAAACTTCCCTCTTAGAACTATTTTTGCTATGTCCCAAAGATTTTGCAGTGTTTCCATTTTCATTTGTCTCAGGGTATTTTTTGATTTCCAAAAAAGGAAGTAATCTTGTAATCCTTACTTTATAGATCAGGAAAACTAGATCATAGAGAGAGAGGCTGAATAACTTGCCAAAGGTCATGTAGTAAGTATTAGAGTTGGGATTCCAGCCGAAGGCTGTAGTTTTTTCCAGGATTTATTTTAACCATTTCAAGATTACTTATTTAAGTGGAAATGCAATAATTTTTTTTACCTTATTTCTGGAATTTTATTCTTTCATATAAGGTATCTTGTACCTTAACTAGTACAATAAACAAGTTTTAACTCAGTATACCAGAAGAAAAATAGTCCTCACTACCATTTGAGTTCTCAGTCCAGTACATTATCAGTTATCAGTCCAGTAAGTTTTTAAATTTCTATCTCGTCTTTTTCCTTCCACTTTTGTATGCATATATACCTTCAGAATTCGTCCATTTACAAACTGCATATAGAGTAATTTTTGGTGTACAAACATCACAAAAGGTGAAAGAACTCTGTTTCGCATTCATGTAGCAAAATGAGAAGGTCTAGGTTCTTGTTGCAAAATATTGTCTGACAAAGTCCTTCCTCTTGATGACCTACTGCACGAAAATACTGTATATATAACTATATAAAAATTAATTAATTAAAGTAAATACATATACATTTTGTCCTTAGAAATATATCGATTCCTCGGGAACTATTGAATCTTAGAGAATTAATCCAGGATGTTATCATCTGAAGACTTGGAGTTTGTGGTTTCCCTTTCATAATTAATTTCATTGTCATCATTAGAGTCTTGAGTGCTGCTCTCTAACTCTTAGAGTTCATCCGTGGTTCCTCCAATCTTGTGGAACCTCTCCCTCTGTCAGTCTTCTTCTTTTTGTCATTGTAGACAGGAATAAAACTTCTGAACCCCCCATTCTAATGGAAGTTAAAAGCAAACAACAAAGTGTCTCCAGTCTTCTATCTTTTGGAAAGATGATACAATCCTTGGGGCAGCACAATAAAATACAAAGAGCAATGCAAGAGTGACGATGTATTTCTCTAATGGATTACTCCACTTGGCCTACTCTGTTCAGGAAAATAGCCATTAGGCTCGTGTAGCTATTTAAAAAAAAATCAACTAAAAATTTTTTTAAAACTTCAGTTTCTCACTTCCACTAACTACATGTCAAATTCTTTAGAGCTACGTGTAGCTAGTGACTACTGTATTGGACAGCACAGAATAGAACATCCCAGTAATCCGAGATCAAAATGAAAAAGGCTACAAGGGGGGCGCCTGGGTGGCGCAGTCGGTTAAGCGTCCGACTTCGGCTCAGGTCACGATCTCGCGGTCCGTGAGTTCGAGCCCCGCGTCGGGCTCTGTGCTGACCGCTCAGAGCCTGGAGCCTGTTTCGGATTCTGTGTCTCCCTCTCTCTCTGATCCTCCCCCGTTCATGCTCTGTCTCTCTCTGTCTCAAAAATAAATAAATGTTAAAAAAAAAATTAAAAAAAAATAATGCTTGGATGAATGAATGGTTGTCTGCATAGGGTCATTTAGACTGAAGGTTATATCAGCTGTGTGCTTCCATAGTTTCTGATCCTTGGAAGCCTTGAGATGCAACTAGATTGTAAAGTACTAGATGGCAGAGATTATCTTCACCAATTTTTTGTGTCTTCCGGATCCTTTGCATAAAGAAGGCACTCAATAATTAATTGATACTAAGGGAAAATTAGCTTCTGGGCTAGGCTGGGAGGTAACAAGGACTAACCTTTATTGAGCAATAGTTCACTGCTGGACACACGTAGTATACAAATGTCATGTCAATTAAGATCACTACTTCTCTTTCATTTGAAGATGTTTGCTCAGCATAATAAATTATAAAACCCTTCTAATGAACCCATTTTAAAATAGAATTTTGAATACTAACACTAGCTAGCACATGATTATATAAAAATAATATATAAATATTATCTTGTATGTCAAAACACTTTTACATACATACGCAGGCATCGGTAACATATCTTAACCCTGTATGCCCCATCAAGGTTCATTGCACCCAATTTTAGTTTTTTCGGCTTGCAGCTTTTTTTGAGTAGTTCTAACTATTTGTATGTATTGATATTTCTTGAATTTATTCTTTCTTAGAATGTTCCAAAGACAACATACCTTATTTTTCAATAAAGAGAATAAAACTCATTCTACCCTGCAATTACTGTCTGAGCCACCCAGGCGCCCCCATCCAAGCATTATTTATGCACTAAATTTGTGTTGGGCTCTGTGCTGGGGCTGTAAGACTGTAGGAGGTACAATCCTCGCCCTCCAGGAGCTTAGAGTCTAGTTGCAAGGACAGGCTAGCATCTCATACAAGCCCGATCAGATACATTACATAGGTTGCTAGGTGCTGTGATAGAATGAACACTGAAGACTCCACTTGACCTCTGCAGGTGGGAGTCCTGAAGGTTGCGTAGGACAACCCAATCAGATCAAAGAATCTGGGATGGACGGGGTGAGGAGGGGTAGGTAGGCCTCACTTCTGAGGTTTGAGGAGTGGTGGGTAGAAAATGAAGATATGAAATGCTTTGAGAAACGTGGCTTTGACAAGAAAGAGAAAAAAATTGAGAGCCTGGAAGACGTTGACCATGGCGGCATGAATTGTGTAGTAGAGAAATTGGTAAGTAGGAAAGGAGTGACAAGTGACAGATTCAGTTCTGCGTGAGGTTATGGATGGAATTGTGTTGCCCTGCGTTGAAGAACTAGCCATCAGAATCTGTGAGTGCAGCCCTATTTGGGAACTGGCTCTTTGCAGATGTCGTAGTTAAGATGAGGCCCTGCAGGATAAGGATGGGCCTTAAATCCTGTATGATGGATGTTCCTACAAGAAGAAGGAAGTTTGGGCACAGACACAGAGACATACAGGGAGAATGCAGAGGTTGGAGGCATGGAGGCAGAGGTTGGCGTTATACTGCCACAAGGACCATCAAGGATTGTTGGCGACTGCCAGACTCTAGGAGAGAAGTGTGGAGCAGATTGTCCCTCTGAGCCCCCCAAGAAGGAATTAACCCATCTGACATCTTGATTTCAGACTTCTGGCCTCCTGAACTGTGAGAGAATAATTATTGTTTTGTTGTTTTAAGCCACTCAGTTTGTGATACTTTGTTAATGGCAGCCCTAGAAAGTAATTCAAATGGGTGAGTTTAACATTTTCAATAACACGGATAGCTTTGAGTGGTTTGCCCTGTTATGCATGATTTGGTTTGATTTAATTAACATCAAAACCACCCTTAGAAGTCTATCACTAGGATAATTTAAGTGCATGTTCATAGTTTTTCAACATTGAATACCAAAGTTATCCCCCAAAATTCCTTCCTCAATTTTCGTAGTTCTCTTTTTCCCTCTTCATCAGTCTGATGTCTGCACTTTCTTCTGTTGGAAATTCATTTCTGCTGTTCGAATTGTGCTTTTAATATACAAAAGTCATATCATATTATATTTTTCTTGGGAAAAGATCTTAGTGAAGAAAAAGAGTTACCTGAAAGGAAGCTTCTTAACTTTCGTAGAATCAGGGGCTGAGAGTGACAGAGAAAAACAGGAAAGAAGTCTGTTGCCCTTTAAAAAATATGTCTGTATTTTTATATGAGACTTTTCTGTCTGCCATTTAACAACCTCTACTACCAAGTCCCTCAGAAAGACTGCATATTTGTTTCTGTTTGTTTGGTTTTTTTCCTATCAATAAATCTTTACAAACATCAGCTGAAAGGAGATGTTTTAATGTTCTCTAGTAGAGAAACCATGGTTCACATTCCTTGTTTGGAGCCTAAAAAGGAAAACCCACATATCTAATCATCATAAAGGTAAATGACTTCTGGAAGATACCAGAAGTACAGTTACTTTCAGGTATCTTGGCCAAGCATTGGTCAACTAGGAGAGGGTTTCTGGATCAAAAATTCCCCTTTTTCCCTGAGGGTAGGATTGCTGAGTTTTACGTATGCACAGAGTCTCCCTCGGTCAAAATCACTTATGTGGAAGAGTAGCGCTGAGATTGAAAGGAAAAGCAATTTCTTGTTTCTATCCCTCAGAACCTATTTTTCAGCATATAGACATGGCCGCCCCCCTTGATTTCCTCTTGTCTGTGAAGACCTCAAGAAGCAAATAAATCTCTGGCAGAGACTTGGGGGTGTATTTGGCCTGCCTTGTTGAGCTGCTTCCATTCTGACAATTTTTGAAGCCATTGCTGCTGGTAAGAGGGCCTTCTGGTTTCACAGCTGCCTCTCCTCCCGCTGTGAATAACCTCAGACCCACATTGTCTGATTTCCTTAGGAGAAAAAAAAAAGTGGCATTCTCAAGAAATTTAGATTTTCTTATTTTTATCCAAGGCAGAAAGAGTGAAGTGTGTTTATAGTTACCTTTATTTAGGGAACGTTCCAAAGGCAGATAATTAATGAAAACGAATAAGATGAGGACCCAACCTACCAAATGTGCCCACTCCATAGATGTAAAACATGTTACCCTTTTAATTTGCCAGATTCTTCATTCCGACGTTCGTATTTGTTCTTGGTTCTGCCAGGCTGAGGAGCCTGGCTTTGGGAGTCAGACCCCAGTTCAGATTCTAGCTGTGTAACCAGTTGCCCTAGAATAAATACTTCATCTCTTTGAGCTTCAATTTTGTATTTGTAAAAGGGGGTGGTTTTATCCACCTCATAGAGCTGGAAGCTTAAATGCAATAAATAGAAAACACCTAGCATGCCAGACATAAGTAAGCACCCAACAGTGGGGTCTCTAGTACTCTAGATATTGCTTAATATATCCTTTTGCAGACTCTGGTAACTCACTTTGTTATTACTTAGAGTAAGACTAGCTTTTAACAACCCCCCCCCCCCAACTGTATTTTTTTTTTAAGTTTATTTATTTATTTTGAGAGAGACAGAGACAGCATGAACAGGGGAGGGACAGATAGAGAGGGAAAGAGAGAATCCTAAGGAGGGATTCTTAAGGGATTCCTAAGGGTGCAGGGCTTGAACCCTTGAACTGTGAGATCGTGACCTGAGCTGAAACCGAAAGCCGCGTGCTTAACTGACTGAGCCACCCAGATGCTCCCTTTTTTTTTGGATTTTTAAAAGCAATTAATTACGTGTCAGTTGGCATACCAGATACCTGTGTAAGAGCTTTCAGGTTCTGTGGTTGCCCCCATTCTTCCTTGGGCTAGTTTAGAACACTAAGCAAAGACTTCACATACAACCTTGGGCATTTAGCTTTTCTTAAGCCTGTATTGTTCTCTGCGTCCACACCTGACTTTACCCAAAGTCCTTTTTAAAAATCACTACAAAAGTGAAGCTGCTTTTCATTTTATGGATGAATCAATTGCACTGGGTAATAGGTTTGTGTTTAATGATTCATGATAAATATATTAGGTTGAGAGAAAGAACGAGCAGAACAGAATGAGGCTGGGAGTTAGGAATCAGTTTCACTCAGATGAGCATGACCTTGAAGGAGTCCCATCCACCCTCTCGTTTTGTCTTGATCATTGCAAATGATAGGAAAATTTATGACTTGAATATTTTATTTTTAAATAACTCGAAGAGCATCTGAGTTCAGTGGGTACCATAACGAACTCTACACTTCGGAATTTTGTTTGAGAGGGATAATTACTAGCTGAGAAGGTTAAAAAAAAAAAAAAAGAATCTGCCAGAGGGGAACAGATCAGCCTTACATAACAGGGTATTGTTTCCTTATCCTGAAGTCACCTGTATTCTTGCTTCATGCTTCCTTTGCACTCATCACAGCTCTTAACTATTAACATGGAAGTCTTTGGCCCAGCCAGTGGCCTCCTGAGATTTCCACTTTCCATGGAAATCTGTGTCCAAGTTCAGAAACAGTACTTCTCAATTTATCAATTTTATGAGCATGTAATGTGTTCACTCTTTCACAAGAAGAACATAATGAATCATTTCTTACTCAACAAATGATTAGTACTATTAAGCGTATCTTCTATTTTTTTTTTTAATTAAAAGAATTCTGCAAAGCCACGGGTCTAAAAATACGTGGTTTGTGTAATTGTTCTTTTAGTATCTTCCCCACCCCACTCCCCAAAACCCAAGGGCCAGTTTTCATTGATAAGATGTTCTCCACACCTTATCCAAACCAGCACCACTTACAATCACAGACTTAATACATTGCCAGGTTTGGGCTGCCTTCAACAAAAATAAAGGACTTTAAATGAAGCATGAAATTTTTAAATTGCAAATTGTTGTTGGAAAGCATATTTAATCAAGAAATTGCTTTAGTAAATTAAGAAAACTCATGCCACCATTTTTTGGCAGGGGAACAATTGCCTCAGGGTTTTCAAAGTTGTAGTAACTTAATCATTTTAACAGCTTCCAATATAGTCACCTAATTCTTTCTGTTTGTTTTATTTCTTCCTCGACCGTATGATAAATTCTTTTTGTTTTAAAAACCATGCATGCTCCTATTTCGTTTTGATTTGGAAAGTACAGAAAATTGCAGAGTAGCAAGAAACAATAAGCACGCATTATGCCGCCACTCAGACGACCATAATGAAGCATTTTTCAGAATTCCGCCCAATCTTTATTGTGTATTAAGAGTATAAAAGCCTTACATATCATTGGTTGCAAATATTTTGCCCGTCCTTGGATGTACCTTTTATGTTTAATCAAAGTCATGCACATACATAACACACAGGGTTTAAAGAACCAGATGGCTCATGAGCTTATGACAAAGGGACCCCTGGCTACACCCTCCCCATTACTTTCTGCTGTTGAGAAACAATTACTTTATACTCTTCCGGCCAATCTTTCAGGGTCAGCTTTCATCTCTCTGAATAACCAGCTTATGCTACCTCTTGGTTTTCCTCAGCTTTAGACCTTGTCTGTTAACATTCTTCCATTGGAACATGAGGATTTAGCACCTTCATTGCACCCCCTCCTTCGAAACCACGTGTGTTATTTGGGCAGGCCCCTTGCTTGGTGTTTTTCCTGTTGACACGAGGCAAATAATAGTGGCAGTAGGACCATTATGATCGTGTTTTCTTTCCTGTTCAGCTCTTAGTTTTCTTTGTAGCAAGTAATTGTCTTGTTTGGTAAATTCATTTTCATGCTTTTCCCTGACCTCCAAGTTACCCTTCAACTTTTTTCCAGTTGTGTAAATCCCAGAGCCTCCAAACACGTTAGGGATTTATCCAAGTGCAGTTACTGAGGTCTTTCTGAGGCCTTCCCACCGGCTCCCACCTGGACTCAGCCTCCTGCTCAGACGTGTCTGGGAGCACCCCCCCTTCTGTGTTTCCTCCCACTTCCTGTACCCCATGTTGTATCAGTTTTCTGCTGCTGTAACAAATTACCACAAGCCTGGTGGCTTAAAAAAACACAAACTTATTGTCTTAAAGAAGTCTGAAATGGGTGTCACTGGGCTAAAATCAAGGAGTCAGCCAGGTGGCATCCCTTCTGGAAGCTCTATGAAGGAAGGAAACCATTTCCTTGCCTTTTCCAGTTTCTTGAGGCTGCCTGCGTTCTTTGACTCCTGGCCCCTTTCTTCATCTTCAAAGCCAACATTGTTGCATCTTCAAACTCTGACTCTTCTCTCTCTTCCACTCATAAAGATTCTTGTGATTATGTTGTATGCACCTGAGTAATCCAGGGTAATCTCCCCAGGTCAAGATCCCTTATGCCATGTAGGGTAACACATTCATAGATTCTGGAGGTTAGGGCTTTGACATCCCGGGGTTGGGAGGGGGGTACACATTATTCCGACTTTAACATACATCTTTCTCTTTCCTTGGTCTTCGGCAGCTTCTTGAGAAAAGGTAGACGGTATGGAAGTTATCTGAAATGATGCATTTCTGAAGATGGCTATTCTAACCTTGACTGATAGTTTGACAGGATGTGAAATTCCAGATTGAAAATCTATAATAATCGGGATAGGCTAAGGTGATGCAAAAATCTCAGTGGCTTCACACGTTGAGAGTTTATGTCTTGCTTATGTAAGACCCTCAGTGGGTCTGGTGGCTTTTTTCTTTCAAAAGCTTGCTCTGGATCCAGGCTATTTCCACTTTGTGGCTTCACCATCCCAACACAGGAACTTTGTGTCATTGTGGCAGAGCAGAAGGAGCTAGACGGGTGACACATGTCACCTCTATGAGTACCCTGTTGGCTACAACTGGTCACAAGGCCCCACTTAACTGTAGGAGGCTGGGAAATCGAGCACTTGGGTGCTCTGAGCATTAAATGTCTCTGCCATAAAAGAATCTCCCTTTAGAATTCTAGTTCCTTCTCTGTTTCACTACAGCTTCTAATATATCTCGGCAGAGAAGACTAATTCTTGACTTTTTATATGAAAATCGAATCTGTCTCTGTGGGAGCTTCTTATTCCTAATGTCCTGAAAGTGTACAATTTTGTGCCCACTGTGTGCCAGTTTTCAAGTCCTGCTCTAGACACTCAATGGACCTCTTATTCTGGAAACTAATATCTTATTTGGGGATATTTGCTTGACCTTCTTCACTGATAATTTCTTCCCATGCATTTTCTCTTTCTGTCTTTCTGGAACTCATTATTTGTATGTTGAACCTCCAGATATAGTTGTCTATATTTCTTATTTTTGTTCATCTTATTTTTCTTTTCTTTGCCTTTTTGCTGTACTATCTGCAAGAGTGTTTCAACTTTATCTTCCAGCCTTTCTGTTGAGTTTCTTCCTCACTGTTTTCCTGGTTTTAATTTCCAAGAGCTTTTTGTTCTTGTTTCTGTGCTCCGAATGTTCTTTGGTTCCAAATAGGGCCATTTCATTTCTTCCAAAAGGTTATTCCTAGATATTTTATTATTTTTGGTTGCTGTTCTGAATGAAATTTTTTCCACTATATTTTAAACTGATTGCTGTCATATTAAAAAATTATTGGGGTGCCTGGGTGGCTCAGGCGGTTGAGCATCCGACTTCCGCTCAGGTCACGATCTTGCGGTTTATGAGTTTGAGCCCTGCATTGGGCCTGCTGCTGTTAGCCTGGAGCTTGCTTTGGATCCTTGGTCTCCCTCTCTCTCTCTGCCCCTTGCCTGCTCTAAATAAATAAATAAACAAACAAACAAACAAACCAACCTCTCCCACTGCTCCTCTCCCTCTCTTGTGTTCTCTCTAAAATCTATATATATATATATATATATATATATATATATATATATATATACAGGTTTTATACATTATATACATTCATGTTACTGAACTTCTTATCTATTTCAATAATTATTCTTTTTCTTTTCCTTAGTAGGGAATCACATCATTGAACAATATCCATTTTATCTCCTATCTAATTCTGTTTCAAGGTGTATGGCATTATCTAGAATAATATTAAGTAATATAAAGTCCATCATGGGCGAGTGTGTATTCATTTTCCCCCTGTCACCCACATTTAGAACATGTACCTGGCACACAGTAGCACTCAGTAAATACTTGTCAAATCACTGAATGGCTATAGACAGCATCTTTGTTTTGTTTGAAGTTTTAATGGTAGTGCTACAAGTCTTTTATCACTAACTGTAATTTTGGTATTTAGCTTAAAATGGATTTTCTTTATCACGTTAACAAAATATTGTTAATTTTCTGAAAGCATACATTACTTGAGAGAATCCTATTTCCTGCGTGAGTTGTGATCTTGCACTTAGAAACATGTTTTGAATTGATTTAATTTAACTTACTTTCACTTTTAAAACTTACCGGGGCAGACAGGTTGGGAAGTATAAACAGGCACTTTTTATCAATGTTCAATTTGTTTTAAGATCTCTACTGGTGGCCTGGAGGAAGAAATGCTCAGAAAAGTCTCTGAGGGCAGGTGACTCTGATCTTTTTTCCTTTCCTTTCCTTCTCTTTTTCTTTTTCTTTTTTCTTTTCTTTATTTTATTGTTGTGGGACAGTGGTACTAAACCCTACGTCCTAGCCTGGTGTCTTGGTCAGCTCTCACCTAGGGGCTCCCACCCAGTGTGATACCGCAGCCCAACAAGGCCATCAAAACACTGGACATCCTCCAACAGAGGACATAACGGTGCCTAGTGGAAGCTACAATTCATCTACACCTGAAAGATTATATGAAGTTTTAGTCGACAGAGATCAAAGGAGGCATAATTGACCTGGAGAACATCCAGAATGTAACAACGAGAATGCTCTTGGAAGGTAGAAGAAATGACTACATTGATTATGATTCTTGCCAGGAAAGACATTGGCTTGGGAAAATGATCAAAGTCTATAAAACCAGAAGGAGTGTGTTTGAGGAGAACATGAAAACTGTTCACTGAGGCCTTAAGCACGTCCCTAGTCTGAAATAAATAGACATAGTGTCTCTCAAACCTTAAATAAGGTTTAAATATCAAAGACAAAATGAAGGATATTCTGCTTCTTATGGTGGATAATAAATGACTGGACTTCATTTACCCACATGCCAGGGCAGGCTGAAATTATAAATCAGTCATGGATGGATATTCATGGATGACAAATCCACAATGGATAAGGAGGGGCAACCTAATGTTTCAGACTTGATGTTCTTACACCCAGTAAGATCATTCTTATTTTATATATAATAGAAAAATGAACATTCTCTTTTCCCAGTAAGAATATTGATAATCATTGACTCTTCTTTACAGTTTAGTAATTATTGATGATTACCTCAAAAGTCATTCGCTGAGGGGCGCCTGGGTGGCGCAGTCGGTTAAGCGTCCGACTTCAGCCAGGTCATGATCTCGCGGTCCGGGAGTTCGAGCCCCGCGTCAGGCTCTGGGCTGATGGCTCGGAGCCTGGAGCCTGTTTCCGATTCTGTGTCTCTGTCTCTCTCTGCCCCTCCCCCGTTCATGCTCTGTCTCTCTCTGTCCCAAAAATAAATAAACTTTAAAAAAAAAAATTAAAGAAAAAAAAAAAGAAAAGAAAGTCATTCGCTGAATTGTTGCTGTTCAGATTCCCCATTTTGTAGGGTTCTGCCCGACTGCTGTACCTACTGTAGCTCCTAGCTAGAAGCTCAAGTGTGTGAAGACTTCAGAACCAGGAGTTTGAACATCCTAATCCAAGCCCATGCTTTAGCTCTTACTAGTTCTTAGACCTGACAAAAGCCAACTATGCGTCCTGAGTTTTGTTTATCTTGTTTGTAACATGAAAAGTATTAACGATTTCCCCATATTCTCTACATTCTCATTTTTGTGAAAGGAACTCAAGAACTGTTTGCAAAAATGCTTTTGGATCTGTAGAGCTGCTACACTGATAGGTGAAGATGGTAATGGCCTGTTTCCTGAACCTCTGAGTCCTCAGGAAGCTGCCTCTCTTTCCCCAGGTTCCTGAGGGGACACTCTGCCCATGAACCCCAGTGTGGAACTACAGGGTTCCTTTTGCCCTAGTGAAAGGCAGGCTAAATGACACCCTGATGGTTCTCTTTCAGGCTCGCACTCTCATCTTGACCTTGAACTTTTACTACTCCTGGAGGTAAGAAGATGCAGGATGGTCCCTATCTCTTCTTAAGGCCCAGAGCAGAACAGAGCCATCAGGACTCTGCCTGTAGCCTTTCCCCGTGGCCATACCCACGCTCCCTCTTGCCTTTTTCATGAGAGGGAAATTGGAAACCATTTACTTATTGCACAAGCTATATGGGACCTAAGAGTAAAATGAACAATGTGAAACAGGCCAACGGCAAGCAGAGATCAAGAAAGGGGTCCAGGTGGAAAACAGCTTTAAAAACCTTTGTACCGTATCTTGAGAGCACTGTTCCTGGCCACCTTGGCTTAGTTTTGTCCTTGAGGAATATAGACCTGAAGGACTCCTTTTCCTTCACAGAGAAGAAGGTAGCTTGAGTTCCTGTTAGAGATCATTGTGTGCAAATAAAGCACTAAAAGTGTTCCTTAGGATCTTATAATTCTCTCCTGTAACAGTAGTTGGCACAAATATGATACTTTGAAATGTCACCTCTATGTGTATATTTTTCTCTCGCCAAGTGTACTGTAATTCTTTGAAGGCGTGGGGCGTGTTTTATACATCTTTTATGGCTCAATGGATATGTACTAATTATGTGTACCCAGAGGACTCCTTTCATCTGGCGGTCACAGGTATCCAAAACAAGCTTGTCAGTTGTGTAAACTGTATCCTGTGTGATTCCACGATGCACTGCTGGTTTAACATGGTGCCCTCGAACATTGGCCGTCAGAGGTGGCCTGAAAAGGAGATGCTTTTTGCCTGGACTCACTTCGTTCCCCAACTTTGATTCTTATGCCTCTCTCATTTTCCCTTCTTCTTCGGAACCAGATGCCATCCCCACCCCCTCTTACTTCGGCCAAAAAGAATATCCCAATGAAGATGTATGCCAGGGTGTTAAGGCAACTATGCGGAGCGTAGTTTTATGGAGGATCTCAGGTCCCTTGACTTAAAGTTTGATTCCGGAGGGGAGCCTGGGTGGCTCAGTCGTTTAAGTGTCTGACTTCAGCTCAGATCATGATCTCATGGTTCGAGGGTTCAAGCCCCACATTGGGCTCTGTGTTGAACGGTTGCTCAGAGCCTGCTTCAGATTCTGTGTCTCCTTCTCTCTCTGCCCCTCCCCCACTCACGCTCTGTCTTTCAAAATAAATAAATGTACAAAAAAAAACCTTTAAGTTTGATTCTGTGCTACAATTTAACTGCGTCATAGGTAGAAATATCAGAATAGGAAATTATAAACTGATGTGGGCTTGTCATTTGTCCACTTAACATATGATTTATGTGGGCTAGCCAGTAGACGTTTCTAAAATTTCATAATTTGTTGAGATGCGAGATGGACACTGGCGAGAGACATTGTTAGACGATTGCCATTGGAGTGTGGTAGATGAGTGCTTAGCTTCTAGAGCTTTGTGAGCCTGAGTTCAGATTAAGGCTGACTCTTACTCACTATGTGATTTGGGACAGATTTCTGAATGTGTGTTATTCTCAGTTTCCTTATCTGTATAATAGAGAAGTCCCCACCTGAAGGGCTGTTGAGAGGGTGGATTGAAAGAAACCACATAAATTTCTTAGCACCAACCTGGTACAAATTTCATTGTCTAAGTCACATGCCCTAATGTCGACTTTCATGTGTTTTACTGGGTCCTGATCTGAATTGCTAATACTTGTAGACATTATAACAACTGTCCATTTTAATATCTCCTGAGACCTTTCAGGATAGATGTTTTAAATAAATTTTGTTGCATATGTTTTGTGGCATTGGGTTCAAACCAGATCAGTTGTTTTAGCTGGATTTTTTTTTTCCTACCAGAAATGAGTTTTTGTTACTAAACGTTTTTGACAGATGTACATAATATATTTTTAATCACTGATATAGTGAGATATTTTTTTAGGTTACTGTTTCATTCAATCAAAAACATAAAGGACTAGTTGGCTATTGTTTTGTACTCAAAGCCAAGTAGTACATTAGTGAAGTGTCCCAGAGAAAACTCATTTCATTTCAACATTCTGGACTTTCAAGGGTATATTTTTTCTCTTGGTGTATGAGAAAGTCAACCATTGTTACACAAGATAACAAGTTACTGTTTTACAAATATATAATTTTATATTTTAGTAAGAAATATCAAATTTCTTGGGGTGCCTGGGTGGCTCAGTCGGTTGAGTGTCTGACTCTTGATTTTGGCTCAGGTCATGATCCCGTGGTTGTGAGATCGAGCCCCATGTCGGGTTCTGTGCTGAGCATGAAGCCTGCTTAAGATTCTCTCCTTGAGTCTCTCCCTACCCCTGCCCTGCTCTCTATAAATAAATAAATAAGTAAATAAGTAAGTAAGTAAATAAATAAATAAATAAAATTTCTTTTACCTCTATGTGAACATGAGTAATTTGAATTATTAAGTTATACATGTTTTCAAATATAGATACATAATCCAAAAAGCATACATGAAAGATGAATTTTCCTTCATTTTAATTACAAAATGATTTTGTAATGTAATGTTTGAATAGAACAAAATCTTTTCACAACATCACAAAAAGACCTGATTAAAAAAAGCGAATCATCCCCTTTTTTGGGGGCAGATCTAAGCACTTAAATTATCCCATCTGTTCACATGGGACTCATTCTTCAACCTTATCAAAGTATTTTCAATAGTTTACTCTTAATCTTCTAATTATTTACACTTGACGTTATGATTATGTGATCCTTGAATGTTTGAGTTGCAGCTCAAAGCTGTAATTCAAAATTGAGGATTATAAGGATGTGTTTTCATAGGTTCTTTTGTATGTATCCCATATTTTATTTTTTAATGTTTATTTAGTTTTGAGAAAAATAATGTTATTATTTTTGAGACAGAGAGAGCGCAAGGTGGGTTTCCCTCCCCACCTCCCTGCACTAACAGCAGGGAACTCACAAACCCCCAAGATCACTGCCAGCCGAGGTTGGATGCTCAACTGACTGAGCCACCCAGGTGCCCCATATTTCATAACTTTAAAAGCTTAGAATTATCTTTTCACAAAACTTTTCAAAAGTGTCATATGAATATAATTGTTTCCAATATTATTTTATTGGAAACTATATTTGTCTCATGATGTTCTCTTTGAGGAAAAGTATATTTTAATGAAATTTCTCTCCGTTGTCAGAACTTCAAATTTAATGGAAAGTAATTCAACTCTTTTATATTTAAAGAGCTCTAATTATAATGGATGCTCAAGTATGGAAATGGGTAGTGCCATCTGCTTTTGGCCTTATATAGATTCAACAACAGAGTTCTAGAAGTTCTACCATCAGCAGAGAGAGAAACACTCTTCCCAGTTTCCAGAAGTTACCAGATAAGGTGTAGAAAACTACGCGGTTCCCTAATTGTGCTAACGGCACTAAAAATAGATGACCGATTTTATTAAATGTATGATTTGATATTCTTCAGATATATAAAGAGTGAAATTTTCCATCTCCCTCTAAATAGGCTCTACTAATAGTCTAATGTCAGGTGTCTCAGGGAGCTTAGGGCAGCAGTTTTGTTGTTTTGTTTTTGCAGTGGAGCCTGTAGGTCCCTAGGGACTCAGAAGCTCTCAGAATCTACATTATTCATGCGGTTGTTTAGCACTGCTGTCCTTGGGGCTCCGTGTTAGCGGAGGGGACGTGCGCTGGCAGACCACCTCCATTTTCACTTAGAGAATTGCCGGCCTGTGCTCTGCCTTCTAAGTGATTACTTCGCTATGGTTGGAGCACCTGGCAAGAAGATAAATCTTTGGCTGGATAGAAATTCCTCAACTACTGCCCCCCACCCCCATCAGAAGCGATGGCAGATGTGATGTGTTCGGATGGCTAAATAGGCAAGTTCCATTTTCGCAGGATAGATGAATAGTGCATATTATTTTAAGAACTATTGCCTTAATTATGCAAATGTGGAAAGAACTAACAAACCTTACTGCGAAAAGCAATAGGCCATGGTTTTGCATTATTTGGGAGAAGGGGGGACGTTTTCTGCTATTTATTTGCTGATTTTTGAAGTTTGTTTCCTATTAGTAGAGCCTAGAGTTAATTTGATTGTGCTTGAGAGACAGATAAATTTCATAAGCAGAATAGGTTCTTTCAGTCCCCTAAGGTAATCTTGAATACTTTTTTTTTTTTTTTTTTTTTTTTTTGGACACTGCTCCCTACTTCGTCCCCCTTTCCTTCCTCCGGAGCTCTGTGCCAGGCACAAAGGACAGTCTAAGCCATCTCACTTTCCATCAAACTATGACCCACCTACTCTTTGTGGCACAACTACGGACTCACAACCTTAATGATATTAATGAAATTAACCCAGAACCACTAGATGGGCCTCTCTTTCCTGCTCTCTCCATTAATCAAAATTAGTTCTACTTTCTAGTAAATTTAAGGACATATACATACATATATACACACTTGTAAAAGGTATGAGGTTAGTTGAGCAAAAATGTAGCATTTTATTTATTTATTTTTTGTTTATTTGTTTAAATTCAAGTTAGTTCACATACAGTGTGGTCTTGGCTTCAGGAGTAGAACCCCGTGATTCGTCTCTTACATACGACACCCAGTGCTCATCCCAGAGAGTGTCCTCCTTAAAGCCTGTCACCTTTAGCCCATCCAGCAACCCTCAGTTTGTTCCCTGTACTTAAGAGTCTCTTATGGTTTGCCTCCCTCTCTGTTATCTTACTTTTCCTTCTCTTCCTTTATGTTCATGTGTTGTGTTTCTCAAATTCCACAACGAAATCATCTTTCTCTGACTTAATTTCACTTAGCATAATACCCTCCAGTTCCATCCACGTTGTTGCAAACGGCAAGATTTCATTTGTTTTCACCACCGAGTAGAGTGGTCTTCCATTGTGTGTGTGTGTGTGTGTGTGTGTGTGTGTGTATACACACGTACTACATCTCCTTTATCCATTCATAGATTTTTCCCTACTATAGGTAAACCTAGCACAGGAGTCCGTGTTGCCACTGGCGGTAGCAAGGGATCTTAGTTTTCTCCAGTTTAAACTCACGTCTCTCCCCTTCCCTCCTTCCCTCCCCTTTCTTTTTTTTTAATGTTTACTTATTTTGAGAGAGAGAGTACTGGAGCAGAGGACGGCCAGAGAGAGGGCGAGGGTGTGCACATGCGATCACTGGTGGAGCAGGAGCAGAGAGAGAGAATCTGCGCTGTCAGCACAGAGCCCTACTCGGGGCTTAATCTCATGAACTGTGAAGTCGTAGCCTGAGCCGAAATCAAGGTTGGACGCTTAAGCGTCTGAGCCACCCAGGCACCCCTCCCTCCCTTTCCTTTCATCTGTTTCTTGTGGCTGATCAGTTTCCCTGGCGAGAAGAGGTTGTGTGTCCTCAGGGGAGCGGCACCATGTCCCCATGCTGTCCTCTGTCCGGGGTTGCCCCTGGTCACTGGGTTTCAGCCTGTTGGCTTCTGTCATGTTGGCCCCAGGGCCAGGCCTCTGCTCAGCAGGCCCCCACCTGCTGCGTCCTCCTTGTCCCGACTCCAGGTGCCTCCAGCCTTGTGGTCTCAGAGCTTCAGAGGAATCCCAGAAGACTCCTCATGGTGAATTGCCCCAGGGCCACGTCTCAGAGTGGATATCTCCCTCAGCCAAAGTCACCCTGAAGTTCAAGCTCTGGTCAGGAGTGAGGCCTCCTTATATGGCCTAGAGCCTCTGAGGACACGCCCTGGGAAGCTGGCCCCTTGTCCTCTGGGATTTCTATCAACCCATCATTTCCCAAACCACTTGGCCAAGGTGGGCGGATTGCCAGACCTTTTCCTAAGGACCCAGACAGCTTCTAGCATCTAGTCTTGTCCCTCTTCATTCTCATCCACCAGCCACCTAAACCTTTATCTCCCCTTGGGAAGCAACTGGCTCTTGTTTTATTCTTTTACTGATCCTTGATTTTGTTGATAAACCTGATGTCTTCCTTCAGGCTTTGCTTTTTAGCTTTTAGAATTCCAAACCATTCTTCTCTCAATCACTTGGCTTTGGAAAAATGTAGCTTTCAAAACAAATAGCTTTTCTAAAAAGTCACAACTGAAAACTTAGATGCTCAAAAGGGAAACATAAAATAAAAGGAAATTATCAGAAAAAATAATTTGTTAGGAAGCCGAAATTGTTCTATTTTTCTATATTGTCTCCTTTCCCTCTTTACTTGTTATCTTTTGTTCTTTTAACTGTTTTATTGGTTCTATGCTTTTTGGGGGGGGGGAGTGAGGGATGGAGAAGATAGTGGTGCCAAATCCTTTTTGGCAGCAAAGAGATTATAATTTAAAAACATGGGGCATCTGGGTGGCTCGGTTGGTTAAGTGTCCAACTTCGGCTCAGGTCACAATCTCACGGTTCATGAGTTCAAGCCCCACATCAGGCTCTAGGCAGACAGCTCAGAGCCTGGAGCCTGCTTCCAGTTCTGTGTCTCCCTCTCTCATTGCCCTTCCCCACTCACGCTCGCTCTCTCTCTCTCTCTCCCTCTCTCTGTCTCTCAAAAATAAATAAACATTAAAAAAAATTTTTAATAAAAAAATAAAAATAGATTCAATGCCCTATCTACAGGTATGTTTTTATAGTATCTTGCACGCATTTCCTGAGTTCATATAACCCACTGGAAACTATGTCAATGAAAGTTGCAGTTGATGAGTTGTCACTTCTTTTCATCTCCCAGCTGCTTATCTGATGGCATATAGCAACAAGGAACCATGACAGAAGATAAGGACAAAGGGAGAGCAAACTGGTATCATTGCATCAATTCTGAGCTACATTTCTTTAAATTCCATACTATGGGGGGATTTCAGGCCTTGCTGTTGTTAACCAATAACTGTAACCCCATGGTGTGTAATTTAAGAGAACACAAGGATCAAGGAGGAGCAGCTCTTATCTACATTGCCTTTGCCTGTAATGGCCTCCATAATTTATCCACAGGGAGAAACAAACAACTGGAAAAATTTCTCTCTGGCTGGTCAGAGCCTGTTCATAGATTTGGCAAGAAATGAAGACAAAAGAGTTATAAGGTGTGGTAGATTATCCCTGAGAGTTTGTGTTTTATTTTTATCTTGTGATGAATCGCCCCCTGATAAGCAGAAGAGGGCACTTTAAAAAAAAAATCTCTTGGGAGAATAAGTATTGAATGCTGTTGCAGAAAGCCAACTTTGATGATCATTTCTCACTGACCCGTTCACTGTGCATTATTATCAAGAGGTAGGTGCTCCTAGGTTGCTGTTTACATGGTGATATGCATATGAGTCAACAGGACTCTTGTAAGTCTGGAGGGGGGCCTGAGATTCTGCACTTTCTGACATGCTCCAAGTTACGTGACTGCTGATGATGCCTGGTTCTTACTCTACACAGAAGAGTTTTTAGAGAAACTTAGAAGTTCCAAATAGCTTTGTGCAGAAATTTCTTACCAAATTAGTAGAGCCAGTAGGGACTTGCAATGCCAGTGGCTTTTATGGGTCCCTCAGCTTGCTTAATTGTTAAAGTTGCCCAACTGGAAACCAAGGGTTTAAGCAAAGATCATCCATAAATGCTTTGCTATGGCCAAGGCAGAACTTCCGTAAACACCCATCCTGAATTGGTGCTGATGTTGTGACCTGCCCATAGTAAGGGCTGTTTGAAGAGTGCCTTTAGTCTAGACTCTCTCCATCATCAGGCTATAGGACTCCTTTCCAGGACTATATAAAACCTTGTATTTACATGAGCAAGCAATTTGTCCAGTCTTATAGAAACCAAACATCATCTGTGAGCACTGGGGTGACCCAAGAAACCAACTAGAATGGATTAGATGTAACTACACTAATTCATGACAAGATAATTCTGTTGTCAGTGATGAATGCCCCTAAAAGTTGTGGGCACATGATAACAAGGAATTTCAGAGGAGACCCATAACAGTGAGTGCTTATACTTCTCTTGGGATTTTGATTCCTTAACATGAAATTCTTACTCCAACATTTTGGCTTTGCTATGCCAGTTCAGAAAAGCTATTAATCCTATTAATTATTGATTCTATAGAAGAGAACCTGCCATATTGAAAGAAATTGATTTATCAAAGAAAGAATATTAGAAGTCTACTAAAGGAGTCTTGTTGAATATTGTTTTTAAATTTTAGAAAATTTGCAAAAATTAGAAAGACTGGTTTGACAAAACTCTGCGTACCCATTTTCCAGCTGCACCAGTTACCAACACATGGGGCTAAAGACTGAATGCTTGTGCCCTAATCCCCTAACCCCCAAAATGGTGGTATTTGGAGGTGGGGGCCTTAGGAGATAATTCGATCATAAAATTAGAGCCCTTATGAATGAGATTAGTGCCCTGATAAAGAAGAGACATGAGAGAAATGATCTCTCTCCCTGCGATAGGAAGATAGAGCAAGAGGGCAGCCATTTGCAAAGCAAGCAAAACGCTCATGCCAGAAATCCAGTTGGCTGGCCCCTTGATTTTGGACTTCCCAGCCCCCAGAACTGTGAGAAATGTTTTTGTTGTTTAAGCCACCCGGTGTATGGTATTTTTGTTATAGGAGCCCAAACTGACTAAGATACATGGTTTATTTTATTTCATTTATATTCTCAACCCCCCACCTCATCCTTGATTATTTTATATCAACTCCCATGTATTATGTCCTTTCATCTATGAATATATTAGTATGTATCTTTATAAGCATGTATATAAGAACTTAAAAATATAACTGTAATCCCATTAGTATAACTTAAATTTTTTTTACATTTATTTATTTTTGATAGAGACAGAGCACAGGTGGGGGAGGGGCAGTGAGCGAAGGAGACAGAATCCAAAGCAGGCTCCAGGCTCCGAGCCATCAGCGCAGAGCCCGACATGGGGCTTGAACTCACAAACCACGAGATCATGACCTGAGCCAAAGTCGGACACTTAATTGACTGAGCCACCCAGGTGCCCCAGCCTTTATTATAACTTTTTAAATTAACTATAATACCTTAATGTCATCAGAAACCCATACAGTGTTTGCATTTTCCTAATGACCTCAAAATGTTTTTCAGTTTGTTCAACTCAGTATCCAAAGTTTCTACACATTGCATTTGTTAATATGTTTCAAAACGGTTTTAATCTGTGAATTCTTTTTTCTTTGCCACCCCTCCCCCACCTTGCAATGTATTTTTGAAGAAACTGAACCATTTGTCCTACTAGAGTTTCCTACATTCTGGAGTTTGGTGCTTTCATCCCTGTGGTATCGTAGAACACGTTGCTCTACTTCCTGTATTTCCTGTAAATTGGTGGTTAAATGCAGACGCTTACTCAGATTCCAATTCAGTGTTTGGGTCAAAATATATTCTAGGTGGTGCTGAATGCCTCCTATTGTGTCTCATTAGGTAGGAGATACACACGTCTGGTTTTCTGTCTTTTTTTTCTGTATTGTTAAATATGGTCTTATCTATCATATGAAAGTTCAGAAATCTGAATCAAAACTTGATCCTACCTTTGATAAGTGAAATATAGTGTATAATATTAATATATAATATACCATTGTAAATAATGTAAAAATATATGGTTAAATTGGGCTACATACAATAAAAAAAAAGACAAAATAAAAATGGCCTATAGAAGATAGTTTATTTTCTTTTTTTATAATAAATAAATCCAAAGATAGGCAGTTCTAGACTGGCATGGCAATCACTCAGTCATCAAGGAGCCACTCTTTTTGTGGCTGGCTTCCATGATTGAGATTACTTCATGGTCCAAAATGGCCACTGAAGCTCCAGCCATTACATCTGCTTCACAGACTGGTTGTAGGGATACAGGTGAGGGAGTTAAAAGAAGAGCCTACCTCCCAACTGAGTCACTGTAATTTAAGAAACTGTTCCAAAGGGCATTCAGAAGGTCACTTGCTGGGATCAACACTGAGTGTTATATGGAAGTGATGAATCACTAAATTTTGTTCCTAAAATCATCATTACACTGTGTATTAACTGACTTGGATTTAAATTAAAAAAATAAAAAATAAACTAAAACACTATCTTTTACAAATATAAATAAATAAATAAATAAATAAATAAATAAATAAGCAAGCAAACGAATGCAAGCAAACTGTTCCAGAATGCCAACGAAGGAATTCTGCCTATTTTTAAGTGGTCACCCATAGCTTCAAGAGAAGCCAGAAAAGTTGGAAAGGCAGGATTCACATTCTATGAAGTGATCAAAATATCGATAAGGTGTTCAAAAGATTTTAGGCAGCCACAAATGATAAATGTCCATTACATATAGTATAGAACTATATCCTGGTGCAACTCATTATTCTGTCAACATAAATAGCAAATTCTGGGAAAGAAATATTGGTCCCAGGTAGGAAAAACAGAGACATACATAAAAATGCAGAGAAATTCTTGGTGAGCTTATTACCAGCTTTTGGTGAGTTTCTGTCATTGAAAGATAAGTTTGAATCATTACGTCCAAGAAACCCAGGCTGAAATGAGAACTGAAGTCAAGTGTGTCCAAGAAAAGGAAGGATACTTCCAACGTGAAATGTGGAGTGAAATGGTTTCCAGGAATTAGTACAAGAGGGTAGGTGTGGGAGTGAGCACTGAAGCCAGGTGTGGGGATGTAGGTGTTACATAGATATATCCACTGATGTAATAGAGCATAAAACAAATAACTTCTCCAGAAACTATATTCAACAGACTGTCACTACTTTAAACAGCATATGCCTTTTAAATGATGTGCCTTTTACTCTACTGAAATTGGAACTTTTGTGCACTTCAATGGTTCATTTAAAGTAGTCAGCCGTTTGGTTTTTGTTTGAGTAGGAACTTTGGAAAGGGCAAGAGTAACAGCCAAAGTATATTGGGTGCTTACCATGTGCGACACATTATTTTGAATAGGTTACACTTAAACCTTACAGTTCGTGAAAGTAGTACTATTATTATCCCCATTTTACAGATGGAGAAACTGAAGCAAGGAGAGGTTAAGTAACTTGCCTATAGCCACACTGCTGGTAAGAGGTAGAGCTAAGATTGGAACCCTGGAAATATGCTATGTTGCAATAGATCAATTTTATTTTATTTTTAAATATTGATTTATTTTGAGAGAGAGAGAGAGAACACATGAGTGGGGCGGGGGGGGGGGCGGGTGGCAGAGAGAGAGGGAGAGAGAGAGAATCCCAAACAGGCTCTGAGCTGCCAGCATAGAGCCTGACACAGGGATTAATCCCACGAACCATGAGATCATGACTTGAGCCGAAATCAAGAGTCGGATGCTCATCTGACTGAGCCCCCCAGGTGCCCCTGCAGTAATCTCCTTGAGTGCATTTTGTGAATTGTTAGAGGAAGCAAGACGAGGGAGGTGGGGTGTCGGCACTAATTTTGCTTTATCATAAATAGTGAAACAGGGAGAAGAGACCGTCTGGGTTTCACAGCTGAGTGCAGACATATTTCTGGTCGTGGATACCTCGCCATCCGCACCGGGTGGAGGGCACTCCAGCCGATCTTAGCCCAGGAAGTTTATTTAATAGGAGACCTTAGACCCTAGAACTTGTTTCCTCCCCTGAGCGCTCCTTCCTCCCAACTACTGCCTCTTCATTTCCTCTGTCTCTGAGGGAGGTCTGGACGTCACACACTTGCCAGGAGATGTAGCGGCTTCTCCCCTGAGGCTGACCTCACACACGTACCCCACGCACCATCCATTTGAATACACCCCCTCCTAGATTTTGCAGCCCCAAGAGTTTGGGTACAATGTTGTGATTTGTAGTGGCCTGTGATTTGCGCTTAGGTTCACTGGTAAAGAATTCTTACCTAGCTACTTAGCAGGAGCCAACCTCGGCAGGAAACGTGGACTAGAGCAGAGGAAACGTCTTGCCACCTTATTCATGAAGTTGCCCTTCCTCCCTCCTCTCCTCCCTTCCCAGCTTAGGGTCGATCCCTCACGCCCTCCCTCCCTCCTCTCCTCCCTTCCCAGCTTCCCTCCCAGCTCCCAGGACGTCCCCCATATCCCTGTGCTCTTCTGATCTGATCGCATGGTTGGGCCTCTGTGCTGTGTGCAAAGAGTAGAGGAGAGTGGAGACAGGTAGCAGGAGAGGGGTCCTGGCATCAGCATTTCATCACCCTGTGGGCTCCAAATTGGAGCCCTGGCTTGGGGAGGAAGGAGCAACTCAGAGCGGTGTCCCTCACTGACTCTGGTTTTTGGAGAATCTGCACCTCTCTCTGCCAACACGTATGCACTCCTTTGAGACGTGGGGCTGTCTTAGTCACCTGGATATCTGCATTTACTCCCATGTCTAAGACACAAGATCTTGCACATAGCAGGCCTCCGATAAATATTTAATGCGTAAGAGTCACTGTTGATGATCATAGTTACATCCTGGCTGGATATAAACACACTGACTAGTATAAACAGCCAAGCATCGCCCCATGACATCCTATGGCAGAATGCTCGCACATTGGCCCCAACAACGACCTGAGAACTTGTAAAGGTTGCAGGTTCCGAGGCTCCACCCACAAGAGCCTGATTCAGGGGCAGGCTGGTGGAGCTTAGGGGTTTGAATTCTCAACACGTGCCCTAGTGATTCTAAGGCAGGTAGAATGTGGATTCACTTAGAGAAATGGCCTAAACAGAATTTCTTGCCCTTCTGATAACCGGTGCCCACCCTCTCCATTGATAACGGTGGCTTTCTGGTGGCCACAAGCCACACAGCACACACACCAGAGGGAGCCCCTTTGAGACTCTGGCCCCTACGAATGGAATCTGAGTCCTCACGTACTTAAAATTCCAGAAGGGCTTTATCATAATCTGTAAGAAGGAAAAGACCATTGCTTTATGAATTGAATACTAACCTGGAACTCTTCCCAAATCAATTGAACTTTGCTTTCCTATTCAGAATCGTCCTTTAATGCTCTTAAAGTAAATTTTAAGATACCGTTTCCATGTAAAAAGCTCATAAAGACTTGTTTTCTTTGAGAGTGTGCTTGGAAAAGAAACATTTTTATCCTGTCCTACGTAAGTTATAAAACCTAATAGTTTTTTTTCCCCCAACCTTTCTTTCTACTTTCAACTATTAGTCATTTGATTTAATAAAGCACCTAATGACTCTCCCATTCTTTAGTGGTTCTTCATCACCCGGCACCTGAATTTGTCTGCAGAGTGCTTTTTAAAAATTGGCCTGCACAGTGCTTTGGATATAAATTTTATAGGGCCATCTTCTTCAAATTCTTCTTTGTCAAACAAAATACTCTCTTTTTTATTATTCTTACTTGCTTTTAAATGATGATTAAAGTATCACAGGAAATGTGTGTGATTGAGTTCATATTTCCTACCCATATTTTATGATTAGGCTCAGACAGATGGCTCCTGCCTTATCTAACAGAGTACCAGAAATACATCAATAGCCTCTTTATGGCGTGCATTTCAGCCTCTAACTCCGGGCACCGTGTTAGATCCTAAGCCTTGTATTTTTTTTCTTTTTTTTTTCTTATTAATTTAAAAATACGTGGTCTTATTTTTAATTTCTGCTTCTTTGCTACAGGGAAGATATCTTTTTGAGCTAGCTTGTATCCTTTCTGGAATAAAGCAGGATCTGTGTAAATAAACATCATTAATAAACATGAATAGAGGAAACTATGGTATTCATCTACATTTATCCAACTTTTGGTTCATTTTGATTCACAGCATTATTTTTACATGGACATTACTACAGCCTGTGATCCCTCCAAAGTTCTAGAATCTCTCCTAGAGAAGTGAACTTGAGCCCCCTTAATAACCCCTACATAGGGGCACCTGGGTGGCTCAGTTGGTTAAGTGTCAGACTCTCAATTTTGGCTCAGGTCATGATCTCATGTTTTGTGGGTTCAAGCCCCACGTCAGAGCAGAGCCTGCTTGGGATTCTCTCTCCCTCTCTCTCTGCCCCTCCCGTGCTTATGTGTACTCGCTCATTCTTTCTCTCTCTCAAAATAAATAAATAAATTATATATTACATATATAGTATATATATATTTATTTATACATATATATTTATACAGATATAAATATTGTATATATTTATACATACATTTATATATATATATATCCCCTACATAGAAATGTCAGTCAGGATGTATCTTTTTCCTCCCCAAACCCTTACCACCAGAGGTTGCCCCAACCTCTGGGCCTGTCCACCTCCTCAGGGCAGTTGGGCATCTTCCAACATGGCTGCCCTTTGCAAGGGTCTGGCCAGCTCATCCCTGCAGTAGATCTGCCTCAGATCTGCTCCAGCCCAGCAAAGTGAAATGTCAGAGTTTCTTTGGAGCCAGGAGATCCCTTTTTCCTCTCCACAGTGTTCTTTGGTGTAGGAGTGGTGTGTGTGTGTATGTGTGCGTGTGCACGTGTGTGTGCTGGTGTGTAAGGATCCTTCTTGTGGTGAGGGCTGCAGATAAGTAACAATGAATACCTGCTCTGTTACCATGGTGAGTTCACAGTCTAATAGGAAAAGTTCATGTAAGGTTTTTCTAAGTAATGAGATAATCAGGCTAATAATAATCTCCCACAAGTATCATGGTGGTTATGGCCAAATGTGGAACCTGTGCATTTCCAAAATAGTTTGTCTTCCAAAGGCAGTTATTCAGTACAATTTTTTTTTCCTTAGGGTTTTTCTTCTAAATATCTATAGCCATTATTTTTTAAACATATTTCAGTTTTTATTGGTCTGGTGTCAGTTCAGCCTCTTGGACTTTCTAGAGTGTTCCTAGGTGATTTCTGACCCCTGTTATCTATGAAAATGGCTTAGATTGGCTTAAGGCCTAGAGTCACACGGACGGAAGTTTAAGGTCCAGCTATATATTCACGAGTAATGTGAATTTGATGAGTTTATTAACCTCTCCAGAGTTTCTTCACCCACAGTAGCCCCCCGCTCAGAGGGCTGGTGTGAGGAGTGAGTGAGGTCAGGCCCACGTGCCCACCCTGAGAACATCCATGGAGGCTTCCTTACACACTCCCAGCCTCCCAACACACCATCTTGGAGTCTCCTCAGAAAGTTTTCTCTCCCACATTTAAGAGAGAAGACCATCAGTACTGGAATATGTGGTAGACTTTGTTTATTTTTAGGGATTTTATGCTATGAATCGATCTTTAGAGGAAGCACTGGCACTGAGTGTGAGCCTCTGATTCCTAACTGCCATTGTGTTAGGTTTTTCAGCCCTTAGCTCCGGCTTTCTCCCCTCCAGTCTGTCCTCCGCACTCTCGAATGTGGTCTCTCGAGGCCCAGGTGTGCTCCCGGCATCCCCCGCTTCAAACCCTCCTGACATCCCTCAGGATGAAGACCCAGGATGAAGGACCTGGGTGTCTTCCCTGCCCCAGCCCCCCTCTCCCCACCCCGGGGAGGTTTTGCTATCTATTTGCTTACCATGACTTCTTGCTTGCTCTCTTAAAAGCAAAACTAAGAATCTGTAAGAGGTGGCGATTGGAGACTTGTCCGGGGTATTTTTATCACATCTCCCTTTGTACCTCGGCTGTATTCGTATCCGGTATATCAGATGGACAGACAGCAGCCGCGTGTTCCCACGCCAGGCGGGTGTTACAGGCCACTTTGGAAGCTTTCCTCATTAGGCATTGCTGGCACCTGAAATAGATGGCTTGAGAGTTAATTAGATGCAGTTACTTGCAAAAGGCTCAGAGGCATTTTCTTGGTCGTACACAAGACGAGTCTATTAATTATTTCTAACAAGGAAGGTTTACATAACATCCGTTAATGGCCAGTTGCTGGTGGCAGCCAGGCAGAATGAGCGGCCCCAGGCTGAGCATCTTCCGTTTCCCTGAGAGGAAAAAGATCTCCAGAGACAGCGCTCATGCCTCTGGGGGCCTGCGGTCTCCTGGGGAAGATAAAATACAAGCAGATTAAGGAGTGGAAAATAACTTAGTGCCCAGCTCCGTCCTAGTGATTGTCAGTCCAACGGGTGGACAGGAAAATCCCCAGAGCTGGAAAAGATGGAAGTGTTTGGGTTCAGCACAGATCTTAGCTGGCTTTTCCTTGCGACGTGATAGCTGTATAGTAGGACAGGCAGTGTTTTGTAGGACTATAGTGAAAAAGTATTCAACCTCTACAGTGTGTCCAGGCTGGGACCTCACCCACAAAATTTCTCCCTCTCCAGGGGCCCTCGGTGCCTGGCATTCTGCCACGAGCAAGGTGCTGTGTTAGAGGGAAGCATTGTCCTCTCCTGAGTCCTCCTTTGGAACACACACATCCCTGGGAGGAAGGACCCCGCTGAGCCTTTGGCATCCCGGGGTGGCCTGCTGGATCAGAAGCTTCCAGACCAGGAGGGACCTAGAGCATCTGTGTGGGTGATACAAGCACAGAAGGGGACAGAGGACCTTGGGCAAGCAGCCCGGTCGTGGAGTGCCACCTCCTGGTCTGGAGCCTGTCTCTCTGGAGCCCTATCTCCCTCTATGTCCCCACCCCCACCCAAGCCTCACTCTTCTGCTCAGGGCCCCGGCCACTCGGGGTTAGTTACGTTTCTTCTGTTTCTCAGCGCTGCACCTGTTGACCGTCACTCCCCACCTCCTTCCGGTCCCCCTGCCTCAGGCAGCTGCTAATCTGCTCTATAGTTTTGCCCGTTCTGGACATTTCACGTTGTTGGAATCATACAGTGTGTCGCCCTTTGTATCGGTCTTCTTTTACTTAGCGTGTGTTTTTGAGATTCGTTCATGTTGTGGCATATGTCAATACTTCACTCGCTTGTATAGCAGAGTACTATTTGTGTACGGATATGCCACAGTTCGTATATTCCATCATCATTTAATGGACATTTGGGTTGTTTTCCATTGTTGGCTCTCACAAATATTGCTCTTCTACATGAATAATGAATAATTCATGTATAAGATTTTTTTGGACCATGTCTTGGGTATGTATACCTAGGAGTCAAATTTCAGGGCCGTATAGTAACTATGTTTAACTTGTTTTGAGGAACTGCCAAACTATTCTCCAAAGTGGCTGCACCGTTTTATATAAAACCAACAATGCATGAAGGTTCCAGTTTCCTCACATCCTTGCCAACACTTGTGACTGTCCGTCCTATGAATTATAGCCACCCTAGTGTGTGTGAAGTGCTATCTCATTGTGGTTATACATTTTCTAAACCAGTATTGAAAGCGTTGGTAGGTTCTATATTTCAGGGATCTAGGCAAAACCCTAGTGTCCATTCCTAACTATTGCTAATTACACTCCTAAAAATGATGGTCTTTGGGCCAGTTAGAAATAGGTCTCCTCCCAAACCCCCACGAACACAGCCTCATAAGGACACGGCTTGGTGAGAAGGTGGTACCTCTGTGCAAAGAACTGGGCACTCTTTCCACTTCTGTGGGCTGGACACTGCCTCTCACCCAGACTCCTGGCTGAGCCAGTAGGGTGTGGGCTAGATTTCAGCCATTCATACCTATTTTGTGGGCATCTTTGTCCAGGGCACAATCTACACAACATGTGGTCTGCTGTTGGCTCCTTTAAAGCGAAGAGACCTGGCTTCTAGCCTCAGCTGGGCTTTAGGGCTGTGACTTTGGACAAGTAAATTAATGTCCCTGGTCCTCAGTTTCCTTGCTGGTAGACAAGAGTAATAAAAACAGAACCTTCTGATGGTATCATCATGATGAAAATGAACTTGATAAAGCAATTGGTCCAGGGCCTGACAGATCAAAGCATTTATTAAACAGTAGTTAATTTTATGTCTGGTCCTGAAGAACTCAGCACAGATGTTATTTCCTCTAGAAGACCGGTCAACACTCTTGGCCCGTTGGCTTCATGTTACATCTCCCCCAAGCCGAGACTAGTTTTTATGTTTTTTAAAGTCTGTGAAGCAACAAATATGTGACATAGAAAATATGCCCTCTGTGGCCTAGAATATTCCCTATCTGGCACTTGACAGTAAAACTTTACCGCCCCTGCTGTCGAACCCTTCTGTGGCAGCCCCTCCCTCCCCCACCCTGCCCGCCCTGCTCCAGGGCGAGGTGCTCCCACTCAGGGCTCTTCACCTTGGACCTGTCTGTCACTGCCCTTTCACACAGAATCCCTACAAGACTATCAGCACTTATCCCTGAGTCCCTTGGCACATAGTAGGAAGCTAATATCAATTTAGGGAAAGGAAAGGGAAAGGAGGAGGGGGACAGTGTTTTGCCAACGGCACAATTTTGCCTACATCCTGAACTTCCCCTTGACAATCATGCAGGGGTAGACTTCTAGATACACCCTTCTCACTCGTTCACAACTCCCTTCCAGAAAGCTTGGCCTGTGGATATCAGCTTCATCCGGGAGCCCCCTGCCACTCCCAGCTGGGCTGCCTGGGTTCAGGATTTACACCCTCGTGGACGGGGGCTAGACTGCAAGAAGGTGTAATGAGTGTGTTTTGAGTCTTAGAGACGCAGGCGGGACTCTACCTGCTTGAGTCTATTACTCTGGGACACTTCAAATGAATTTCTTAGGTCTCTACTTATTTTTCTCATATTCATGCTTATGTTGAATTTCTTGTGTAGAAACAGATGCTCTGTGTTTACTAGAGCTTTCACTGCAATTGTGTGGAATTAGCCATGCAAACACTGTTGACATGATATGTCTTCATTTTTTGGTTTCTTACATGCTAAAACAAAAATGTATTTCAATGAACTTGTGTGCATGAGAGAGAAAGGGAAAGGTTGATTTGTGCCTCGACTCCTTGTCCCCTTGAGGAAGGCCAGTGAGTCTGCAGGTGAAAAGACGTAAGAAATAAGCAGGATAGCGCCTGCCTGAGCCAGTAGGTGCCCGAGGTGCTTTCGGGATCAGAGCTGAGCAGTTTCCAACTCTTGTGCAAAAACCTGCACAGACTTTTTCAACAGATAAGGAAACATCTTTAAAAAGGAAAATGACAAATGCAAATGAAGGATTTGCAATTCACAGTGATTTGTTAACTTTTCTACTAAAAAAAAAAAAAGGAAGGGAAGGGAAGAGAAGGGAATGGAAGGGAACAGAACAGAATGGAACATTGCAGTTTATAACAGGTTTTCTCCAAGGCTTCCAACATGTAGGTTGTTTGCAAGCATACTGACCAGCGGAAAGACTAGGGAAAGATTTCCAAGTCACGATTCTAAACAATTTATGTCAAAGCTTCCCAAGTATTACTCTTCTGAAGCTTCAAAGGAATTGTTTATAAATTCTTGAAAGAGAAAATTGCATTTCCACCCTTGGATGCAAGGGACCGTCTGGATGAGATCACTCCCCGTGACGGATTAGAGAACATAGTTTGGCCTTAAGAACGACTCACAGAATTAGGTCAGGAGTTGTTTATTGACCACATCATCTTCCAGGTGCAAAGTATGCAAAATACAGACCTTAACATTTTTACACTGAAGCTGGGGGTGGGTGCATAGGGGCTGAGGAACGCTGTCGCCATATTTCGGAGCAAATTAGAACGTTTTGTGTTTTTTAAAATCAACCTGACACCTCTTCTGGAAGGAGTCTTTGCCCTCACCGAGCAGATTAAAACCACTACAGTGAGCTACATTTGACAGGCTGCTAGTGCAGCTGGTGTTTATAACGCACCTCCTTACCCAGCTACCTTTGACTTCCAACCATAAATATTTTATAAACTACCCCAGAGAAGAGAGTACCTTGTCAAATGAAAGAATTTTAAAGCACTTGAAGAAAGAAAGCACAAAGCTTTCCGGTGACATATTTTGATCATAGGTACAGAATTTTTAAGCTAATGGTGCTCCTTCGGCCGTGTTGGTGCATAGCGGGACCTAAAGGAATGATTGGAGACTGGAGCTCTCTTAGCCATGAGCGCTCTTGGTTTCCCCAGAGGCTAATAATACCTGTGGCCATTAAAAAAAATTAATATAATTATCGCAAAATTAAAAGGGGAAGCGGCTGCATCATTTGCAAATGTGTTCTCTGGAAGGCAACACAAAACCTAACTAAACAGTGGCCTAAACAGGTGATGAGGCTTATTTATTGCATGTGAGAAGCAGTCCAGGTCTGGTACAATGGCATTATTGTGGCCCAGAAGAGTTAGAAAAAGCCTTCGGGGAAGAAGTTGACTTTAATATAGGCTCGTTCACCAGTTTCTCAAAATGTTCGTCAGGTCTTTATGTTGTAAGTGATAAAAGCCCAACTGCTTAAACAAACACAGAAGTGTGTGTCTTTGTGTGTGTGTGTATGTGTGTGTGTACATGCACACAGGTGGAGTTATCTTTGGGGAAGGGATCATATATTCACCCACATAACTAAAGCCTCTCAATCAGGTATGGCTGGATCCAGGGACTCAGTCTGTACCATCAGCTCTGGTCTATTCTTACCTCCCAGTTCTTGGGCATCCTAACTCTTAGGTAGGCTCCTTTGGTGGTTAAATGGCTACCTGCACACCCAGGCAAGCATCTCACTTACTAATTGTAGTAGAAAAAAAGGACTTGACCTTCAGCAGGGCTACAAATTCCTGAGATGGAGTCTCATTGGACACCTAGGGTCAGATGCCCACCTGTTAACCAGTTATCATGTCCAGTGGATGGAATGTGTTGGTTGACCATGCCCAGGTCAAACATCCTCCCGTGAGGCAAGGTTGAGGGCAGCCCTCCAAAATCTCATGGGCAGAGCGGGCAAGGGGGTGATTCTCTAAAAGAAAATGGGGATACTATTACCAGAGGAAGGAGGGAAAATTACAAGTCTTGTTAATTATAATAACTGCTCTAAACTGAGTCAAGCTTGCAGCTGGTCTATCATGAGATTGTGTATTTGCCATAGGCAAAAAAAAAAAAAACCAAAAACAAAAACAAAAAAAACAACACACAACTTTAAGCTGATATTTTAACAGGCAACAAAATAATAATACCTTTTATTTGTTGGTAGATTTAATACTTTGCTCATTCTTCAAACAATTTGGGACCATTGATAGAAAATATAAAATAAAATGATAAAATATAAATGAAAACATATCAGAACCATGGAAAATATAAATTGGAATTGAAACTGTAATATACAGAGACCCTAAAGTCCAAAAAATTGCTGTACTTGAAAAGACTTTACTCTGAATTTCCTGGTAGCCAAAAAAAAAAAAAGGGGGGGGGGCTATAAATGGCTACAGTTCTTATTTTCCATGAAGCAGAAATATACTAGTTTTCCAGGTAGTGTAGTGGATTAAAGAGCATGAGTTTGGGCTTGAATGCCAGCTCTGCAATTGACCTTGGACCAATTACTTAATTCATCTAATTCTCAGCTTTTCATCTTTTATACGGGAGTACTTGTATTCACAGTGTTGGGTTGATTTACAAACTGAGATAATTACATGTAAGGTACCAACAAATAAGAGCCCTGTGATGAGGAAAAAAAAAAATAGGAAGTTAGGAGAGAGAGTGGTTAATTACTTCCCTATCACAAACACAGAAGTGGATTGTGTGATGCTCTATCTTATAGTGTCCCTTGATGACCACCAAGGACATGAAAATGTCACTCGGTCAAGACAGCTCTTGATGGGGCCAAGAAATTATGCTGTAATGTACAGCCTTGTGATCGCCCAGCGTGGTCCAAGACAAAATCCAGAGTTTACAGAGAAATGGATGGATTCTCTGTTCTTCAATCAATCAAAAAGCCAGCCTTTTGATAAATCTGAGTGGCTCTCTGTTCAAGGAGATAGTCCCTGGTGGGAGCCTGGAGTGGAATATTGGTGGATGATGAGCCCCTGCACTTTAGTGGCATAGCTTGGTCATCCAGCGTAACTGACGCTCTGGCCGGGACAATGGTTGCCTTTTGGCAAGGACTGGATCTTACCCCAGCGCTCTTGGAAGGCTCCAGTCCGAGAATCAGCACTAAACACTTAAAACCTGTGGTCCTTTCTCTCATTTCAAACTTCAGCTTTCTTCATTTTACCACATTTTTCTAGCTTACCATGAACTCTGCTAACAAGGATTTTCTTATGGCTTATTCGGGTCCAACTCCTTGACAACTATGGGGAAAATCAGAAGTTTGACATCCAGTGGGGGCTCTCTAACTATATAAAGACATTTGTTGCTCTGAAAATTGTCTTCCTTTCCCCCTCTTTCTGTTACTATTTCCATTTATTATAGTGAAATCCTGATGGCAAATATTCATGTCAGTTTTTTAAAAAGTATTTTTGCAATAATGGTTCTTTCATTTAGCAGTGTTTGATAGTCTGAATGTGATCATAGTTCCCTATAGGAAATGGGAAATACTTCATCTTGGTGGGAATTTATGAAAAAACCTGTTTACCCAGCACCAAGTAACGAATGAAAACAAATAAAAACCAGCCTACATACTCCTGTCCATGCTGGTGGATTGGGTCTACATTACATGACACACTTATTCAAAATTAATCCATTTAGGAAAAAAGATGTACTTGTGAAAAGCCTACAACATGTAGGCAGTATGACATTTCTTCATCTGAGAGCAATTTAAATGTCTTATTATCATCTCTAGCTAAAAATACCTTATGAATTCTAGATTCTTTTGTGGAGTTAATCTTACAGCTCAAGTTCACCTTGTGGCGAATTCTTCATCTCATGTCAGTGTGGGGGGGGGCAGGGGTGGGTGAGTGGTGGTGGTGATGTTGTCTTATGTAGAAGGGGAATGTATGTCATCTGTCCCCTTCTCCAGCTATCAGCAAATCCGTGCCGAGGGGATGGAGACGCTGTGGGGACACAGCCAGCAAGTAGAACCTTGTTGCTTAGCAAGTTTTCTGTGTCTGCCTTTCTTACTGTGTCTTCTGTAGTTGAGGAATGGGGTTTTCAAGAATGGCTTTTTGGAGGATCAAGAACAATAGGTCCTTTTGCTATAGCAGAGCCTGTTACTTGCAAACCCCACTTTCATTTCCCCACCGTCTCCTCCCCTTTAGCAGAAATCTGACTTTGCTTATATTTTACCCTATGGGAAAGGTAATCCCATCCTCAGCTCAAAGGTAACTAAGTAATTCTAGGCAATAATTACTGTCTCATTTTGTTTGCTAATGGTTAGTGGAGAGCAGCCTGCTGGCTTGGTCCTCGCCAAGGAAACGGGCGGGGAAATTTTCTCATGACCTTTAGGTAAGATTTTCAGACCTTAAAGGAAACATCCAGGAAAGATAGTCTTTTCTTCCCCTGGATTTTGCTATTCCGCATGTAATGGCTGGAATTGCAGCAGCCATCATGAAACATGAGGAACACTAGTCTGGGAACAATATTGACTTACTATGGTGGCAGAGCAGGATGGAACAAAAATAAGGAAAGAATCCTAAAACCTCTATACCTAATAACTTCTGTTTTGAAAGAGGATATATTTTCTTTATTTATTTGTAGGAGAATATGTTTTCCTTATTGTTTGAATTAGGTTGGGTTTTCTGTTACCTGAAACAAAAGCAACTTCACTGATGTATGGAGATATTATATAAACGATCATGGAAATTCTTTTTTTTTTTTAACGTTTATTTATTTTGAGAGAGACAGAGCATGAGTGGGGGAAGGGACAGAGAGGGAGGGAGAGAGAGAATCCCAAGCAGGCTTCCTGCTGTCAGCTCAGAGCCCAACGCAAGGCTCAATCTCACAAACCATGAGATCATGGCCTGAGCCAAAACAAGAGTTGGACGCTTAACTGACTGAGCCACCCAAGCACCCCATAATCATGGGAATTCTGTAGTCACGGTTAAGCCAGTTGTTCTTAGAGCGCAGGTCCTCAGTTTTCCTGTCCTGTCTCTCGACACCTGGTGGGCATGAGGCAACACTAGCCCAGAAAGTTGATGAACTTAGCATGGTGTATTTTCCTTGCATATCACATGTGCAACATACGCAAACACACACACACGCAAACACACACACACACACACACACACACACACACACACACACAGAAGAATATGAAAAATGCCAAGAAGCTAACTCTACATAGCCAAGTCAAGCATGGAGGGCTAGAAAGTTCCTTATTAATTCAAACCAACAAGAATCAGGTAGCTGTACTTTGGCAAAGGGAGAATGACTAAATTGAGGCTACACAGTTTCTAGAGGTATTAAGGCCCAGCTCCCATGTCACATTCTCTGTGAAAGTTCCCTTGAGCCTGTTAGGCCAAGTTCATCACCCCTTGTTCCTCTTCTCCTACTGCTATATTCATATCTCTAGTGAGCCACTCCCACAGGGTATCAGAACAAGCAGGCCAGTGTTTGGTTCCCTTGCTAGATCGTGAGTTCCCATGGAGCAGGGTGTTTGTCATAGCCTTTGTTGTATTTATTCATTTAATAGCTATTTGTTGAGTAGCTACTACGTGCCAGGCATTGAGCTGGGGACTGAAGATGTAGAATAAGGAAAAGCAGATATACCCCTACCGTCATGGAATTTAGAGTCTACTCAGAGACAAACAATCTAATTATCGCAATAATCGATTCATTTCTTGCTCCTGACCAAATGGCAGGCGCTCAGTAAGAGCCCAGTAATTATCAGTTGAATAATTAGTCACAGAGTTTTCAATATTCCACAGGGTCTCTTATGCTCCTGAAGGCTGGTCTAAGTTCATATTGTAGGGGAAAGTCTCCCAGAGGCAAGCAGGATCTGGACTCAGTGGGCAGGCTCTTTTCAAGCCTCTGCTTGCATTGTGCTTCCTACTGTCCCATTGATCAAAGCAGATTGTGTGGCCAGGCTCAAGGCCCATGTGGAAAGAGGTTACACTTTTGCATGAATATAGAAAAGGGGGATTAATTTGAGGCCATTACTGTACCAATCTGCTACACTATTTTAAGTTGTGGGTTGTGGTATGAAAATCTTAAACGCAGCCAAGGAATTTAAACAATGGTTATTTGAATCCAAGAAGAAGTTTCTTGCTACAAATTCACACTCAAACTGAAATTTGCTTCAGACATTTTAAGTGGAAAATAATGCTGTGGTTCACAGTGGACAGTGAATCTAAGCCTTTGGTTTTAAAACCTTTACACAGTGCTTTGATGAGAATGGGGGGGATTGACAACCAAGTGTGGCTCTTCCCCCAGCATTTGTACTGTTTACAGTGAGGACAGTCTTCTCTTGTGATGTTCGTAATAAGAATAATTGACTCTTCTCCCCCTCCCACCTCCCCACATCCAGAGGAGACCTTTCTAAATTGAATGGTTGGCCCATGCCACCAATACTTGCTATAAATTCTGAAACTTGCAATCAATAACCAACACCTCTTCTCTATTGCATTATAACAAATGAGTTTTTAGGTTGGGCTCAGAGCATAAATTCTTTTAAAAAAATAGGATAAAAAGAACACATAAAGAAATAAGGCCTAACTTTAAAGCAGACTCTTAACCCTTAAACGTCTGTATAAACTAAAATGTCTATGCGTATTTTATTTGGAGGCGGATGTGATGAAGATAAAACGTGTTCTAGATTGAATGGAGAGTTAAAAACTAAGTATGTGGGTCTGGTGGAAAGATTATCTACCCAAAAGCATCTACATCATTCCATATCCTGGGCCAAAAGTTAATATAGAAGTCAATTGGTTAATACTAAAAATGGAACAGCTCTAGATCTAGAACTAATTTGAGGACCGAATCATCCTGTGTTCTTTTTGATAAATCTGTGACTCTCTTTCTGAGTTTTGTGTAATAAGGAACTTGTAAATCACAGAATACATGGTATATGAGAAAGTTCTGGAAATGGCTGAAATTGGCTCAGACTTACTACAACCACGTTACTTATAGTGTCTTTGAACGCAACAAAACATACAAGGCACATACACACACGTACACAGGAAGATGAGGGTTAAATAGGAGTGCCAAACCCATTTGCGTTTCTCCATTTGATTTTGATTATAAAAGCCATCCAGAGGGTTTAAATAAGGGCACTTAGGAGAATGGGCAGAGGTTCCTAGCACAAGTTCAGTAGGGCTACTATGTATATGTAGAAGCAAGACTAAGTCCCATGTTAACACTTTGAAATACTTCTTCAGGATGGGTTAGCCTCTAACACTTACACATCCTCCACATTCTGCTCACAATTCATATACATGGCATGTGGACGTCATTTCTCTTCTCTGTCAAACATCTGAGTATTCCATGGACTCCATTTTCTATGGACCAAACTGAGGTTTGAACTTTAGAAACTGTAACCTACTGGAGTAACGAGATACCCAGATTATGGGCTTCTTCTTGCCTGTGATTTGTATACTGACCAGACAAAGAAGCATAAAGAATGTTGCAGAATTAAAAGTGAATCTGTCTTTCCTTAATATGGTGGGGTTTTTTTGTTTTTTTTTTTTTTTAGCATTTGTCAATTCAAAATTTGAAAGTATTCATCTTCTTGTCCATGGCATTGATAGCATTCACTCAAGGTCACCTGGAATTTGAGTTTTTAATCAAACTAGAAATCATTTTTGTTCTGAAGCATACTTTAAAGTTCCAACTATGATGGCTTAATCATCACATCCAAAAATTGCTTCTGGCTCCTTGTGAAAATTGCTTCTTTGTATGAGGATTCTGTTATAATGTAAAGGGTATTACATTCCTGGAAATAACATAATGATGTATATAATGGAGATAAGGACATTAGATAGACCAGAATGGAATGAATATTTAAAAGTGCAAGATGCCATTCAGATGACCCCCTGAACATCTGTAACTGTTGTGCAATCCTCCCTTACAATCATGAGATGTGAATAGGGAGGAGCCTTGAAATCATCGGATTCAATATCCCCAATTATATTTGTGGAAACTTTGGCCCAGAGAAGTTGTTCAAAGTCACTCATTCAAGGTCCTTCAACTAGTTTGGCCAAGGAGAAAGCCAAAGTTTTATGACTTTCAATACAGGGGACTTTCTCCACATCACCAAACTTTTTCTTATGTAATATAGCACAAGAGTGTTGGAAAATATGAGGGTTAAGAAAAATTGATAGATTTACCTTATAGTTTTAGCAGACAAGAAAACCAGAAGAGCATCCTTAATAATGACAAATATGACAGCATTGGTTCTAAAACAACATTGAATAGTATTTTTATCCAACCAGTCTATCTATTTAATAGACAGATATTTTTTAAGTATCCACTGTGCACATAAAATACCCAATCTATTACACAAATAAAACAGATGGGCTTGTGATGGATTTGTAGCTTTTGTCTTTCTGTAGATAGCATTCAACATGAAACTGTTTCAGGTAGGAACAGGGATAAAGGAGAAAGCATAAGGTTCAGATTTGGCAAGGCTTCTGGGAAAAGATAGGTTATGAATAATTAGAAGACACAGGGATGATATTTGAGAGTTGTGAATAGAAAGAACTCTCTATTCAAGAGGTCTGGCAGTGAGGGAAAATAGAGTTCTTAAATGGGTCCTATGTGTTTCCTTCTCTAGAGTGGAGGAAATTAGCCCAAGGGTCTGGGGAGTTGATGGTGATTACCAAATGGGCATGCGTTTGGCAGAGGACCTACAATGGCTTGATGTCAGTGACAATGCCTCCTGAGTTCTGGAAAGCCCAGCAGGAAGCCTGAAGCCCTGTGTTGTGCAGGCTGTGGTGTTGGTGGTGGTCTTAAAATAAGCAGAGAGCTGGAAGTGATTAAAACTGTGGAAAGGAAGAGAAACATAAGAAGAACATAAAAGAAGATTTATTACGTGAGCAGCCCAAACAAGAGCGGGACGGGGACAGAAATGACAAAGGTTCCAAGAGAGACTTCTGTACACCCTGAGATGGAATCCATGTTATCAGCACAAACTACTGGAACGGGTTTTTTGTATGTTTCTTTTTTATGAATATATTTAACAAGGAAACATATTAAAATCCAGTGTTAATTTTTAAGGTTTTCCAGATATATTGCTTATATCTATAAGCAATATAGATTGAAGAATTTTAGTTTAAGAAGAGAGGATCATTTATTGGCTTTCAACCCAGTTTTCCACTTTTATGGATGAGGAAGGTGTGATATGGATGGCTCCTAGCATCACCGTGTCCTAGGAAACTTTAAAATGAGGACTTGCCGAATGGATGTGAACTGCTTCTCAATGTCTTGGGGCACCTGGGTGGTGCAGTCGGTTAAGCGTCTGACTCTTGATTTCGGCTGAGGTCATGATCTCATGGTCATGAGATCGAGCCCGGCGTTGGGCTCTGTGCTGAGTGTGGCGTCTGCTTGTGATTCTCTCTCTCCCTCTGCCCCTCCCCCTGCTTGCATGCTCTCTCTTTCTCTCTCTCTCTGTCTTAAAACAAAACAAAGTCATGTGGACAGAGACATCGAGAAGCAGAAGTGTACCTGAGTTCAGGTCTCACAAAGACCTGGCTGTGACTGTCCCCACATGGGTCTGAGTAACCATGGGACAGAGAGGATGTAAAACACAAGGGGCAGTTTTGTTGCTCAAAGAAAGCAATTTCATCTTCAGCATAATATGAGTACTGAGTCGGGTCTAATACTTTGATGATGTTTAGTGTAAATTTCAGTTAATGTACACATTCAGTTAACCAGGACACTAGTTGTAACCATTCTGGGTAAGTAGGCGTTAATGTAGTGTGAGCATGTTTATCAGTCTAATCATGACTTTTAACTATGGGTTGGAGGCCGTGGGCACTCCAGGGAGACCCAAGGAAGAGGAAACAGGGTTCTCACCTTGTCCCCTCCAGCGTTTACACAGACAACCCTCTCCCCCACCTTAGCTCCTTAGTGATGGCAGAGACCCCACCCCACCCCCACCCCAGGAGCATTTTAGAGCTAGATTCCTGACCCTCCTCCTAGACTTTCTGTTTAAGTTAGTCTTTTTTTTTTTTTTAACATTTATTTATTTTTGAGAGACAGAGGAGTGGGAGAGGGGCAGAGAGAGAGGGAGACACAGAATCCAAAGCAGGCTCCATCCAGGCTCTGAGCTGTCAGCACAGAGCCCGACACGGGGCCCAAACCCACAAACCATGAGATCATGACCTAAGCCGAAGTCGGACGCTTAACCAACTGAGCCACCCAGACGCCCCTCAGCTAGTCTTAGAATGGGGCCCAGAAATCTGTCGTTTTAAAGTTCCACAGGTAGTTCAAATATACAGCCATTTGGGAACCACAGCTTGTAACATACCATATTAAATGCCATTTTGCAAAGACTTAAAAGCAGAATTGATGTTAATTCTTCTAACGAGACCGGTCCCCAAGGAGTCCTGTAATCATACGCTATGGAAGTCTTGGTCCAGACCAAGCATGCTTTTCACCTAGAAAGTCTTCTTTGTCCCCCTTACCAATGCAAACCAGGGACAAGCGATTGAAATCGTACACGTCATCTGGTGGTAGTTACTGTTGTGCTCAGGATTTTGGAAAGACTTCTGTTTATTTGGCATGTTCCACACAAGCCTGTCAGCCCCTGGGGATTTGTGGCATTTGCAGAACTTACAAGCAGGCAACATAAAAATATATAATTCATAGAGTGAACTATTTTGGAGCTCCCTTCACTTTTACAAATTGGCCATAAAATAGAAACCACAGACATAACATTCGTATAACCATAGTTGCCAAGAATGAAGAATCGTTTGGGGAGTGGGGGAGGATGAGGACTTTTAGTGTGTACTTCTTTATAGGGCATCCAAAGAAAGAGTAAGTGTTAGAAATTTGTTTGTGAAAGATAATGGTAATATTACAGTTGGGATATAGTTTTCTGCCTGATCCTTGGCAAGTATCTGTTGAAAAAAAATGGGGATGTTGGAGTTGACCTTAAGAGGCCTTTAAAAATCATTCAGCTTGTCTTTGAGGGGCATCTGCTTGTCTTGATAGGCATTTCAGGTGTATTTAGGATTTCACGTGTGTTTTACTATGACTTACTGCTTCCTGTTTTTCCCTTTCCTGGTGGAAGTGCTCCACAATATGCAAGGCTCTGTGATTGCCTACAGTAGGCTAAGGGGAGGAGTGAAGGAACTCCACATTCTTCTACTCTCCTTCACCCATTAGCCGCTTTGACATTCTGGGATTACGTTCACACGTAACATTCTGGAAGCAAAAGGAGAGGCTGTGTGACCTCTGTCAGTTCCACCTGTGCATTCCAGTGACTTGGGTAATGGGTGCGTAATGGCCGATGACACTGGATGCCGTGGTAGACTGTTGAAAAATAGCATTGAATGGAGTTGGACGCATTCAAGATATAAAAGAGGAGATGGTCAGTCTCACAGAAGTCACACTAAAAATTATTTCACCATTTGATGTTATATATTAGAGTGTCGTCTTGGGGTCCAGAGAGCTGTGAGCTGGGCTTTAGTTGTTATGTGCCACTCTTTGACCTTGAAAATGCCAAACGATCTCTCTGAGCCTCGGTTTGTTCATCTAAAAATAGTCACGGTATCTCCCTCACAGGGTACTCGAGAGGATGAAAAGACAACATAAAAGAAAGCCCTCGCCAAGCCAAACACTTTGGGCTGAGTGTGACAATGATAAAGAGTAGGAGTGCCGGGGTGGGGAGGGGATTGGAGCGGGTGGATTATTCTAAATTGCTCTAGACCTCAAACTCTGTTCCTCTGTGAATCCGTGATCTATAGAGAAGAGGGGGGCACACTGGGAGTCCCTTAGGGGCAATTAATGATGCTTAAATTATTTGATAATTTAACCTTCTAGAGAGATGTGCAACTAGAGTAAAGACAGTTACACTCTCTGACTCAGTATTGTTAACAAGGATTAAAAGCCTTTACCTGGCACAAAGCCTAGCACAGGGTCAGGGTCAGCCTTTCATAAAAATCAGTTCCTTCCCCCCTACTTTTCTGGAATGAAGACTTCAAATAAAAAAAAAATGACAATGATTTTTAAAACAGACCTTCAGGAGCGGATCTATAGCTCTACCCAAGCGGGGATGAATCTACTTGTTGCCGTTCCGAATTTTAACACCTTATCCAACATCAGCACATTGATTTAGCCTGCTAAACTTGCCAATTTCCAGAGCATTACATAGGTTCTTTTAGAAAATGATTTAAAAGCCCCATCCTAACTTTGAGAAAGGTTTATGTTTGTGATGATGTATGTTGTGTCTTTAACAATCACCGGACTGATTCCAGAAGCTTCATCTAAAAACACATTTTCTAGCTCAGTTTTTATACCCTGTAGCTGTATATTGGTGTTTACAGAAATGGTATAATAGAGTCACAGTGGGGATGTTCAGCTCTCTTTTCTTTTCAAATATTATTGTAGATACAGCTGCAGGAACAATGTAGGGAATTTTTGTTTTTATGGAAGTGTTCTTTTTTTTTTTTAACCAAGTTCTGATTGACATGTAACATTATGTTAGTTTCAGGTGTATGACATGATGATTTGATATTTGTATACATTGCAAAATGATCACCACAATAAGTGTAGTTAAATCCGTCACCATCCATAAAGAATTTTTTTCTTGTCAGGACAAAAGTGTTCTTAAATAACAAATATTTATAACTGTTATGTGAGAGCCTCCCACAAGACTAATGAAGGAGTTGGAATGCAAAGTTTTTCAAAAGTCAACAAACAACTAGAAGGTTTATAATAATATCTTTAGTTATTAGCAAAAGGAAATAGATGGGAAGCCTGCCACGGTGTAGTTACCCACAAAATTCAGGAGAAATTAAGTGTTTTCGCCAAAGGTTTGTGCCTCTCGGTTCTTCATTTAAATCTTCTGAGATACACCTGTACTCTTGGAATAAAGTGCTTGCGTATGCGGTAACTCATCTTGGTCAGCAATTCAGACGGAACGAGCACTCTCCGTTGCTGTTCTATACTGTGCTAGAGGACAAGGAAAGACACACTGATCGCAATTCTTAAGCCGTTTATTTTTTCAAAGAAATTAAAACTTGTCTTTATATCAGCAGCTCCGTCACTACTGCAGTCTAAACCCCAGCCTGGTGATTATGGAAAGTCCAGCTTGCAAATGCTATTGACATCCTGTTATATTTCAGCCTCCCTGGATCATAACCTCATGAGGAAGAACATATCTGATTTATCTGAATATCTGAGCTTCCGCAGTTGTTGTCAGAAAGCGCTAATTTTGGGGTACTCACTGATAAAACCATAAGTACAATGACCTATTAGAATGAGTATCCTTTTACCCTGATGCCTTTTATATTAGCATTTGGGTAGAAAGATCAGCTGTGTTTGAAGATTCTCCTGGTCTCACATTTTAGCAGAATCATTGTGTTAATCGTTGTTAAATAGCATAGTAAGCCCTCAGAGGATCTAATGAATCAATGTTTGTTGAAGCCCAATATTTATATACATGGCATGTTCTAGGCAATATGAGGACACACAATAGAAGATACTGACTGGTTCTAAAGAAACAAGGTGTTGCTCATTAAAAAAAAAATTCTGGAAGAATTATATCAAAATGGTACATGATGGGTTGCTAAGTGAGTGATAGATATAATGTTTTACTCCAATGACAATTAGCCTTTAAGCTCCAAATTTATGAAATGCTGCTCTATATAAATGTAAATATAAATATAAATAGAAAATATTTCATAAAAATAAGTAAGCCTATAATTACAGAGGCAAAATTCATATTACATACAGTAGGCACGTTTGGGGTATACTTATATTTATATTATACTATATTCTTTAGCTTGTAGCCTTCTGTTATGGGTACGTGCTGAATGAAGGACTCTTGGTTAACATTTGTCAGTTGTTACTCAATGCTGAGCATTCAAAATGGAAATATTTTTATTGGGGATATAAATATTTAATCAGATGCTTTTCATAATGGCTTCTTAGTCTGTAAGAATCATTTAAACTGGGCAATTAGAAAAACAAAAGAGGGGCACCTAGGTGACTCAGTCAGTTAAGCATCCAACTCTTGATTTCGGCTCAGGTCCTGACCTCATGGTTCATGAGATCAAGCCCCATGGTGGCCTCTGCACTGACAGTGTGGAGCCTGCTTGGGGTTCTGTCTCTCTCCCTCCCTCTCTCACTGCCCCTCCCCTGCTTGTGCACATGCTCTCTCTCTCTCAAAATAAATAAACTTCAAAAAAAAGAAAAAGAAAGAAAAGGCATCTTATTGGGAAACTATCTCTGTTTGCAGATGACATGATCTTGTATATAGAAATTCCTAAAGAATCCACCCATAAAAGCTATTAGAGCTAATAAATGCATGCAACAAGATTGCATAACACAAGATTGATGTACAAAAATAAACTGTTTTTCTATCAGTGAACAGTCAATCCAAAAATGAAATTAAGAGAATAATTCCATTCATAATAGCATCAAAAAGAATAAAAGGAGTATTAGGCTTGTACATTGGAAGCTACAAAACATCAGTGAAACAAATGAAATGGGAACTAAATAAGCGGAAAGGTATCCCATGTTCATGGACTGGAAAACTATTATTAAGGTGGTAGTAGTCCCCAGAATGATCTACAGTTCAACACAATCCCTATCAAAATTTCAACTGCCTTTTTTTGCAGAAATTGACAAACTGGTCCTAAAATTCATATGAGATGCAAGGGACCCAGAATAGCCAAAACTATCTTGAAAAAAAAAAAAACAAAGTTACAGGGACTCCCCCTTTTCAATTTCAAACCTTACAACAAAGCAATAGTAATCGAGACTCTGTGGTATTGGCATAAGAATAAACACATAGATCAATGGGGTAGAATTGAGAGCTCAGAAATAAACTCACACATTTATGGTTAGTGGATTTTCAACAGGGTGCCAAACAATTAAATGGAGAAAGAAGAGTCTTCAATAAATGGTGCTGGGACAAATGGATATTCACATGCAAAAGAATGAAGTTAGATCACTAGCTCACATCACACACAAAATAAACTCAACATGAATTAAAGACCTAAATGTTTTAGGCCACTAAAAATATAAAATTCTTAGGAGAAAACATTCTTGGGTTAGGCAGTGATTTCTTAGATATGACACCCAAAGCACAAGTCACTAAAGAAAAATTAGATACATTGAACTTCATCAAAATTAAAAACTTTTGTACTTCAAAGGACACGGTCAAGAAAATGAAAAGGAAACCCATAGAATGGGAGAAAATATTTGCAGATCATATATTTGCAAATCCAGAATAAACATAGAACTTTTGAAACTCAATAATAAAAAGACAAATAGCCCAGTTTTAAAATGGGCAAACGGTTTAAACAGATATCTCTCCAAAAAAAATATACAAATTTCCAATAAGCACATGAAATATGATCAACATCATTAGTCATCAGGGAAATGCAAATCAAAACAATGAAATACTACTTCATATCCATTAGGATGGCTATAAAAAAAAACAGGCAAAAACAAGTGTTGGCAAGGATGTGGAGAAATTGGAACTCTCGTGCGTTGCTGGTGGAAATGTAAAATGGTGCAGCTGTATTGAAAACAGTTTGGAAGTTCTTCAAAAAATTAAACAGAATTGCCATATGATCCAGCAATTCCACTCCTAGGATATACTCAAGGTGAATCGAAAACATATGTTGACACAAAAACTTACACACACATGTTCATTGCAGCATTTATTCATGGTAACCAAAAGGTGGAAACAATCTAAATGTCCATCAATTGATAAATGTATAAACCTGATATGGTATATCCATACAATGTAATATTATTCAGCCATATAAAGTACAGATTCGTACTACAGTATAGATGAATCTTGAGCGCATTATGCTAACTTAAGCCAGACACAAAAGGTCACATATTTTATGATTCTATTTATAAGAGATGTCCAGAATACTATAGGCAAAATCATGGAGTCAGAAAGTAGATAAATGGTTTCACGGGACCAAGGTAGTGAGGGAAATGAAAAGTGACTGTTAATGGGTAGGGAGTTTCTTTCAGGGCTGATGAAAATGTTCTGGAATTAGATAGTGGTGATGGTTGCTCAACTGTGTGGTACATTAAAACCACTAAATGGTCCACTGTGGAAGGGTGAGTTTTTATTGATATCTCGATTTTTCTTTTGCTATCTCAATATTTTTCCTTGAGCACTCTGCAAATGAAGTTCTAATAAAGCATAATATAACTTGCAAAAGATACTGTCATCACAGCACATATTTATATATTTTGTTCCTAAGAAGAAACAAAAGAAGCTTCATAATTAGGCTTAGGATTGGCGTAAAAGCTTACCAGTTGTTAAGTGTCGGTGCAGAAGGTAATGAGTCCGCCATTTGTCTTGAGTCGTACTATGAGGACAACCATGAGTCCAGTGCTCCTGTTCTCTCTTTGACTTGACATGGACCCTTCTCGCTTAGATTGATCAGACATTTGTTGTCCTGAAACTGAGGGAAGAATCCCAAGTATTTTCACCCGAGGTCTCATATTTGCTCTCTCGTTCTTTCCCAGGTGCTACCTTTCCCGAGCCAGGTCGTGTACAACAGGGTAGGCAAGTGTGGGAGTCGTACTGTGGTCTTGCTTCTGAGAATCTTGTCAGAGAAGCACGGATTCAATTTGGTCACGTCAGACATTCACAACAAAACCAGGCTTACTAAAAATGAACAAGTAAGTTGTTGCTGCCCATGGTTAAACTGTGCTTTGTGTCAATTCATTTGTGTAATGAGTGGGTGCCTTACAAGACATCCTTCAAACACCTAACAAATGAATAACAGAGTTGCAATGTCATACTGTATTTTTGGCCGAGTGTGGAAGGAAATGTAAGTTAAAGTCTGAAGGCAGTCTTTAGACAGGAAGTTTCCCTGAAGGGATACTTTTATTAAGATGGGTGAAGGACAGTATACACTCATCATTGTCTATTTAGCTAAAATTAGCCACGCGTAATTCTCAAATGGTTACACCACTGAGCTATAAATAATGCCGACATCCTGACAACAGAAGTAGGAAAACTATTTTCATTATTTCTTCTTTTCCATTTGTTCACACTTAGGGTTATACTACAGAGCAAGCTCTCTTTGGGCCAGGAATCTGATTGGTTGATGGGGGCAGGAACTTCTTGCTATGGGTGAGCTCAGGGGATCTTGAGCTTCCAAAGCAGCATTTAGCATATTCAGTGGAAGCCAAAGAGTTACCCCATTTCCCAGGAAGAGTTCTGTCTGGTTTGTTTGGTTATTTGTTGTTGAGAGAGAGAGGGCGTGAGCTAGGGGCAGGGAGAGAGAATCCCACAGGTGGCAGAGAGGAAGAAAGAGGGAGAGAAGGAAGCGGGATTCACCCGAAGCAGGGTTTGTGTTCACCCAAAGTGGGGCTCCAGCTCATCTGATGTGGGGCTCCAACTCACGAACCTTGAGATCATGACCTGAGCCGAAGTCAGATGCTTAACTGACTGAGCCGCCCAGGCACCCCAAGAATTCTGTCGTAACGTAGCCCAGTGATGGGAGTGGTCATGGTGGCAGTAGATTAGGGGTGCTGTAGTCTGCCAGGAAGCTATGAAGACAGATTTTACTCCGTAAGTTTATAGAAAAGCAGGGTCCACAGTCTCCACTGAGGTGCTTTGCTCACGTACAGAAGTTAGGCGCAGTGCTGGCACAATCATTTTACAGGGTCAGATGTGTTTGCCTGGTCTCACGAAGTTGCTTCTGTCCCCTTAGATAGTTAGGATGTATGAGTAGCCACCAGCATAGGTCAGGCTTCCTCAGACAACAGAACCAAAAGGATGGAGATATCTATACTGATAGATAGATAGATAGATAGATAGATAGATAGATAGTTTATTATGAGGAATTGGCTAATCTAGTAACAGAGCCCAAGAAGTCCCACAATCTGCCATCTGCAAGCTGGAAACCCAGGGAAGCCATTGGTCTAATTCAGTCTTACTCCAAATGTGAAGGCTTGAGAACCAGGGGAGTCAATGATGTACTCCCAGTACAAGGGCAGGAGAAGATAAGACGTGACATCCAAGCTTAACCAGTGAGGCAGGAAAAACAGGGAGAACTCCTTCTTCCTCTACATATTTTGCTGTTCAGGACTTCAAGGGATTGGATGGCGCTCACCCACGCTGGGGAGGGTGATCTACTGTATCGCTTGGCGATCTGTTTTACTGAGTCCACGGATTCAGATGCTAATCTCATCCGGAAACGGCCTCGCAGGCACACCTAGAAATATTATTTAATATGGGTACCCCTTGCCATATGGGTACCCCTCAAGCGGACGCACGATATTACCCATCACGCCACCCAGTGAGTATGGAAATATTTGGGGAATAAACATGGCACACGGTTTACTATCAGATTGAAACCATAATTATGAACATTTTTACCCATGGCTACTTTTTTTCTGGCATAATCCTCACCTTTGAGGCATTCAAAACCTCACAAACAGAAGGGATCTCATTATTCATTTATGATAGCCTGTCATTCTTTTTTATCTTGGGGGCTAGTACGACTCTTTTAAGACAGCAACATAGCCAGTAGTCCTTGCTGTAAAGCTAGTATGTTCAGTGTCTTCCAGTGTAGAGATCAAAAAGCCCATGCCTTTGAAAACTTCCATGAAAGCTCTCTGAGTATCGAGTTTGAATAGTCATTCCCAATTAGCAAAAAATATTTTGAGATCGGCCCTTATAGGTTGTCGGTAGGCTTGTAATAGAAAAATTACACTTGGTAACATTTAAGGATATCACATTTTATGAATAACCTTAGTAGGGGTAGGTTCTCTTTAATTTCCTTGCCTGATCAAAAAGCTGTTATTATCAGGCTAGTTATGCCCTTTTCACTGCCTGAAAGAGAGTGACTATAAATAAATGGCCTATGTTATTGCAGCTTTATTACAATTATTAAATTTGTCTTTCCTTGGAGTCCTAGGTCTTTGGGTCTGCATATGGATTACTTTAAAATATTCCTATGCGTGGAAAGGGGAAACCACTCAGTTCTCAGATGCCTCATCAAACTCTGTAGCTTAACTTTAGTTCCCACTGCTAAAAGGGTACAAATAACCCAGAAAGAACAGGACAAAGGGAACTGAAGTGTCAGACACTGGGATGTTCAGGAAGGCCCTAGAAGAGAAAGGACAATAGATATAAATATACTGGGGCTTGGCACAGATAAACCTACTTTGTTTCCTATGAGAAGCAAACATGAGAAAGTGAAATACAGTTGTAACTGTCATGGGAAGCATTTTAGACATAAAGACAACAGTAATTTACTAATGCTATGTACATTGTTACATCTAGAAAGGGTTAAAGACAAAGTCATCCTCTTCCTCTAAAAGAGAGGTTAGCTCTCATCTGTTTGGAATGATTGGCTTGTCTGGAAGCCAGGGAACAGACTAGACAATCTTTTAAGGTTCTTTCCAGCCCTGTGATTCTGTGATATATTTATACAGCTTCTAGCAGAATCTGTGTATGGTGTAGTTGAAACATTTCTGATTCCTGTGGTCAGTGTGACCTAGAATATATTTCATTACTTAGTTATTCCAGATTTCTGTTAAGTTATAAGGCACGTCCTAAAAACTTAAGGGACTGATAAGGTTGAAAAAAACCCAAACGATTTCGATGTGAAAGCAAATGTAAGAGTGACAGCTGTCTCTCTGCCACTAGCTGACTGGCTGTGACATGCAGAGGGAACCGAGAAGTGACAAGAACCTGAGTGTGAGGAAGTCCAAGAGTGTTTGAAGGAACTGTTTTCTTCCTTATATGCACCCCTTTGGCTAAAGTTGCAAAGTGCACAAAACAAGAGGAGGAAAAGAAACATTATTTTAACCTAATACATTGAAGCAACAATTTGTGGTCAGAATAGCTCCTCTGCTTGGTAATTTATTAAAGGAAAAAGGAAGAAGTGATTTAGTAGGTGAGTGAAAATTTTACAGTCAGTGGTTCCCAACCTTCAGCAGGCGAGCTCCGAAAATGTGTTCCCATGGAAACATTGTTCTCCATAGTTCATAACAATTCCACTTCAGGTGCGGTAGGAGTTAAACAGACTCTTGTGGGCTGGCCAGGCCTCTCTCCACCATGTAGAACAGTTCTTTTATGAGAAAATGTGTTCCAAGTTCCCAACTACTGACTTACAAATGAACTTTGGAATCGTGTCCACTATAAGACTGGAATTATCTATACCAGTCCATTCATACACAAAAGCACTTGTGTGGGCCAGAGTCAAATCTGTGTATACATTTCTCCCCAGAAGATAGCTGTCATTATACACACACACACACACACACACACACACACACACACATAGTACTAAGTTTAACAAAGTCTACTTAATGGAATAAGACGTTGAAGGGATTATTAAAAAGGAAAAGGAGCATGAAGACACCAACTGTTACAATGCCAATTAAAAGCCCATTATATCTGCCCTTATGGAAATAGAAATACCATTGAAGTTTATATTTTTAAAACCACCTCAACAGAAGAGCATAGGCAGATGCTACTGGCCAGATGCTGGGCCTTTCCGGGGCATATGACACAAGCTTATGGTGACATCATTGCATTTATAGTCTGAAACCAGATTTTGGGTTCTTGGGCTGGTGTAGATAAACTCTTGGAACATGCAGATTTTGAAAGGGAACTATTTTGCGGAAGACAGGAGAGTGATCGCCAACAGACTCACAACCATCTTCGTTAATGGTCTGACACTCTCTCAGAACATCAGTCTGAGTACAGCAAAGGTACACCCCAGGAACAGGATATAAGGATTCAGAATTATTTCATTCTTGTTGAAGAGGGGCAAAAATTGTTGGCGTGGGAGCCTAAGGAATGGAGAAAGAAAATAATTTCACAGTTTTATTTATGTTGGAGCTACTGAGAATTGCGAATTGGAAACAGCACTTACTACATGCTAATTATTTTCCTTCATTATTTCATTTAATTCTTTTGGACCAAAAATGATATGACTGAGTGAGTATAACTCTTTATTTTATGGATGGGAAAATTAAGACAACCAGATTAAGTCACTTTCCAAATGTAACATAATAGAATGTCTGTGCTGTTTGGACTTGAACCTACGTCTTCCTGAATCCAAAGCCATTCTCCTAACACAGTGGTTTTCCACTATGGCCGCACAGCAGAATCTCCAGCGGAGCCTTTTGAAGCATATAGTTGGAATGGCCCTTCTCCTGGAGGTTGTGGGGTAGGGTCCAGAAAACTTTTTTTTTTTTAATGAAATAAATGTCACACAGGGTTAAGACTCCTGTCAAAACTATCATGCAGCATTGTCCTCTAAGGCACTGAAAAAAAAATTTTTTTGAAGAAAATATCATGGTTAAATAAATTTAGGGGACGCTGCTCCCAGGTCCCCCTCTAGGAGATTTATAACGATTGTTCACATTTTAAAGACTGAGAATTCCTCCAGTTAAAGGCAAAATTGACACTCTATTTATCTGGCTTTCCCCTAGAGTTTCCTAGCCTTAATTGACCAGGGGAGCCTTCATGAATGCTCGTGGCTGTCACATGCATCCCACAGAACTCCAACTCACAGCTTGGAAAATGCTGGACTAACCTATTCACTTCTGTGAATCGTGCCAGGAAAGGCTACTATTTCACTATAAACTTCACATCTGCTTTGACGCTATTCAACAGCTATTCAAATGATCAAAACCTTGAAAAGTATTCAAAGGATTGAAGAGACAGAGACCCTGTGCCCATGTGCTCTAGATTGCTTTAGTCTCTTGGTCAAAAACAGAATTTCTTCACCATGTTTTAAACCTCCCTTTGCCTTTTTCTCACCAGTGCAAGTTCAAATCCTGACTGTGTCTGTGTAGAAGTGTAACTCCAAAATGGAAAACCCACCTAAAGAAACCATGGTGGTGGCTTTGGAAATGGTCTAGAGGCCATGAGGGCTCCTCCTGGGTTTCCCTAGGGCAGGGGCATCTGGTCTCTCTGGGTTTTTGTGTGTGTGTGTGTGTGTTTGTTTAATGTTTATTGTTGAAAGAGAGAGAGAAAGCAGGGGAGGGGCCGAGAGGACCCAAAGCAGGCTCTGTGCTGACTGCTGACATTGGGGTAGGAACCCACAAACCCATGAGATCAGGCAGGACCTGAGCCCAAGTCGGAAGCTTAACCAACAGAGCCACCCAGGTGCCCCTGGCCTCTCTGTTTTAACAAAGGTTCGCTCACTCCTTTATGGAGTTGGTCTCGCTATTGTTTCTTCATTCGTTTTGGTGAATACTTACTAAGGACTTACTTATAACACTGCACGTTAAGTGCCAGATGTTTGTGTACGTTATTTCTAATCCTTTAATTAACATCGTCGGGAAAGTATTATCGCCCCATTTTATAGGAAGGAGCAAGTGGTCGAGAAGAATGGGGGAGAATAAGACTCGAAAGTGAACCAGGGTCAGATCCTGGAGAACTTTGAGTCCTAGGCTAAGGAGTTGGAACTTTATTCAGGGGGCAATGGGGAGCCATTAAATAAACAGTTCTTAACCATGACAGGCATCAAAATCTTCTGGGGAGCTTTTTCATGACACATGTTTCCTGGCCCAGCTACAAACAGGTGTTTGTATCTTTGAGGGGAAAAAAATTCCCAAAGAAGTCTTCATGCACAATTCTAGTGAAAAATCATTGCATGAAAGGCTCTAATTATTAGGAACTTTTTATTAAAGTGAGAACCCCACTAAGCAAGGAAAGTTCCTTTTTCACCTGAGGATCTCTCAAACCTCCAAAGACATCATGTTTCCTCTGAAGTATTATCGAGTGGTGCCTCCTCAGAAGCCTGCACATTTATCCCTTGCTTGAAACCTGCTGGAAAAGTCTCCGTAGAACGACCCTCAAAGTTTCCTGACTTTATAGTAGCTGTGACAGTGTCCGCAGGCATCGGAGCTGCTCCAGCCGGACCTCGGAATCAAACCAACGAGATTAGCAGAGAATCAATCTGTCTCCAGGCCACAGGAAGGATGAACTCTGCAAACAAGGCCTTATCTTGGATTCCTACTGACAAAAGCCGAGTCCGCTAAATGGAAACTCAGTAGAAAGAAAAGGTAAAAAGGAGGTAGAAGCAACAAGGCCTGAAAAATTCAAATGTTTTCTCCTCCCCTTCCATTTGCAGTGGCGAGATTGACTCTGCTCTTCAGACCCAGCCTCTTTGCCTTGTTCATGTCATTGCCCCCCCTGGTGGACGTATTCTTCATTGCAGGCATTTGTTGCCATGAGCTGAAGATGGGAAGACCATCCTAGCTGGAGCTAGACAGGCTTCTTCCCCAAGCAGGAGGAAGAGGGGAAGATAACGGGAGCCTATAGCCATCCCCCCATGCTTTGAGGTTAAAGGGCCACGGTTTTCTCCCCTGAGCTGCTCCCTATTTAGCTTTGATGTGTGAAAAACATGTCTTTTCTTTCATGAAGATGTTTTCCAAATTATAGGGCGTCTAGTTACTCACAAGTGACACAAGGATTCAGACCTGACTCGGGTCAACACTCTTGTCAATTACTGCTGACAAGTATTTTCTAAAGAAGTCGGGAGCAGAGTCTTTCACTCACTAGCTGTGCTTGTAGAACCACAGGTAAAGATTTTCTGCTGTACCATCCCAGCCAGTTAGATTAAAAACAAAGTTTAAAATTACTTCCTCGCAGAATGTCTGCATTATAAATTCTGTTTGATTCTTGCCTTTTTGTTTTTTAACCTCAGTTCTTTTTCATTCTCAGATGCGCTGTGATTCAACTTCTTCCTTTAGGTATATTCCATTCCATTCCATAGCTTTTTTCCCCCAGTCTTTTAAATTCATTCTTGTTCTTCTGAAAATATACTGTTTTCCCACCAGGAACGTTAAAAAACATATCTTCTCTGATATTTTAATGCTTTCATATTTAATTATTTTTAATGCTTTTCCACCTGTTGTAACTTCCAGTTTTTCAACACATCACAGGACGGATAGAAAAAGCACATCCCCATAAACCCTCTTTAGTCCCTGGAGTTATTTTGCTAAGCGACCTCTTCCTCCCTTTGTAAAAAAAAATTTTTTTGATGTTTTTTATTTATTTTTGAGGTAGAGAGCAAGTGCGAGCTGGGGAGGGGCAGAGAGAGAGGGAGACAGGAACCGAAGTGGGCTCCATGCTGACAGCAGGGAGCCCGATAACGCGGCTTGAACTCACTAGCGATGAGATCATGACCTGAGCTGAAGTCAGACACTTAGCTGACTGAGCCACCCAGGCACCCCCTTCCTCCCTTTTAAGAGGTCATGTATATATCAGAAAGCACTGGGAATGGTAGGAGATTGCAGCTTAGTGATAAAGAGCAGGATTTTTTGTGTCAGACCGACTTGTGTTTGAATCCTGATGCCACCTTTTTCTAGCAGTGAGATCTTAAACAATTTACACAGCCCTTCTGTGCCTGAGTGTCTTAACCTGTAAAGTGTAGATAATACTACTTAACTTGCGGAGTTGTTTGAGGATGAATGGCAGCACGTGAAGAAAGAGCTTCTGGACACTGCAGAGCCCAGAAACCAGCCAGGAAATGATAGTTTAGTGTTGCTGTGTCTTAGATGGTGTAACACCAGGGTGATGAGTGTATAGGTCTGTCCCAGAAAGGCTAGCTTCCATTGCCTGAGAGATAATTCTGTCTTCAGTGAGCTATATGTTTCTTGACTCCAAAGAAGTTCTTCTGGAAGGGGTATCTTCATGCCATAAACAGTGATGGGGTATGTGTTCTGTGCTAGGCTTTCTGGGGGAGCAGTTAGAGCCCAGCCTCGACCCTCAAGGAGCTTACAGTCTGGCTCAAAGACAGCACACAAACTCAACTATGATGTAACGTAAAAAAAATGTATGTCCTGGAAAATCCTCAAAGCTCTGTGGGAGATCAAAGAGGCAACAGCATTTCTAGCCAAAGGTGTTCAAAACCAAACCCGTTTGCCCTGACTTCTGCAGCCAGACGTGTTCCTGCCGTGCGTTCCCATCCCCACGAATGGGCACCAGCCTGTGTCCGAATCCGGCCAGGGCTCTGGGATGCTCTCTTGACCACTCCCTCTCCTTCCCGTCTGCTGCCACCTGGCCACAGGCCTGAGGAAGATCCTTCTTAATGTCCCTAAACCTCCCCATCTGTCTTCACTTTCAGTGACTTCCTTCTGTGGTCCTCAACCCTCAGTACCTTTGAATCTACTGGAGGACTTGTTAAAACACAGAATGATGGGGTCCCTGAGTGCCTCAGTCAGTGAAGTGTTCAACTCTTGGTTTCGGCTCAGGTCATGATCTCACGGTTTGTGGCTTCGAGCCTGGTGTCAGGCTCTGTGCTTCCCGTGTAGAACCTGCTTGGGATTCTCTCTGCCCCTCCCATGCTTGTGCGTGTGCTTTCTCTCTCTTTCTCAAAATAAAGAAACGAACAAGAAATACCCCACACAGACTGATGGGCCCCACCCCCTAGAGTTTCTTCTAATTTGGTTGGTTGGGGTGGGGCCTGAGAATCTGCATCTCTAACAAGTTGCGACCCCAGTTGCTGCCGATGTTGCTGGTCTGGGGGCCACACCAGGAAGCACTATTTTAGTTCATGCCAGCATCATTTCCTCTTGGGATTATTGCCCCGTGTTCCTAGCTAAGCTGTCTCTAACCCTTCCTTTCTTTACATTCTCCGCCCCGATCTCAGATCTGGAAAGAAAGCCCTTTCTGACTGTGGATTGCCCATAGCATAAAGATCAGAATCCCTCACATGGCCTGCAGGGCCCTCAATTACCCGCTTCTGCCTTCCTCTCTAGTTGTTTCTACTGCCCCGCAGATCCCACAGCCGATGCCTAGCACACAGAACTTCTGGCAGTTTTAATATCCAGGTCATTTCGGGTTTTGTCCTTTGCGTCTACTGTTTGCTCTGTCTGCAGTGCCACGGGTCCCTTTCTTCACTTGCTGACTCCTGTGAATCCTTGCCAACCACTCAGGAGTGACTCCTTGAGGAAACACTAACTCTCCACCTACAGGCAGGGATAGGCCACTCACCTCTGTGCATTCTACCCCATGGTGGTTATCACATAATGGTACCTCCCTACCAGTCCAGCTTGCCGGCAAGACTCTGAGCTTCCTGAGAGCAAGAACCCGATCTTTTATCTCTATAGCAACAACCCCAAGCAGTACATTGCCTGACACAGAGTTGGAAATCAATGGATGTTGAATAAAAGGAGATCCGGGAAGGCTACTTTGAAAGAGGTAGGCATTTTAGCAGGATGTAAAAGGTGGTTAGGGTTTGGACCTGCAGAGAAAACAGGAAGAACATTCCAGAAGAGGAAGCTTGAGCCTGCGCTTGGATATGGTCAAGCTTGGACACAGTATAAGGAAGGAACAAGGAGAGGTCTTGTTTGGCTGGCCACAGGACACCTTAAATGCCATTTGAGGGTCATAGTAAAGGTAAAATCAACGTAACTCAGCAAGTGACTAAATACGAGTGTCAGGAAAGAGCCAGATCAAATGTGAAATGGTATGGATACCATACCATTAGCCAGGTATGGATGAATGGAGAGTACCATCAGCCAGGACCACACTCTGCAGAGATGGCATAAGCTGGATAAGGAGTAAAGATGGACGAGGACCGAGAGTGTGGTCCGGGTCATCGTGGATTTGGGGACACCATTAGGACACACTCCACTGTCTTGTCTTTCTGTGTCTTCTCACTCACCTCAATTATGTTTTGATCTCCAGGGTCTCCAAAGCCTAGTAAGTACTCCATAAATGCTGAGTGAATGAATGACAAATGAATGTAGGCAATGGAATCAGAATAAAGGCCAGCAGTGGCCTCGCATGAGCCAAGGAAAAGGACAGGTGGTTTCTGAGACGATTTTAGGTAGTGCCATTATCACTTGTGATGCCACCCGTGCAGATAAGACTCGGGCCAGAGAAAAGGCAGGCCGCTGGCAACCGTGGAGATCCAGGACGAAACTCCGGGGAACGGCAGCAGGGGCACGGGAGACCACTGCCTGCCGTTAGACCTAGGGAAAGTCTTAGCATTCGTGAAGACAAAGCAAAGGACACCTTGACCATAATGCCTTACACCCATGCTTGTGGGGCCTCGTACGTGGTTTCGCTGTTGTGTGCAGCAATGGAGCGTGTGAGAGCTGGATATACGCTCCGACTTCGGTGTACCAATGCACTAAACATGAGCATTAGTACTTCTCGCCTACGTTTAAGGGTACGTCTAGAAAGAGTGACACGCTGTCACCGCGAATCCGTTTCTCCTTGTGAAATAGACAGCTTTAGAACTATTACGACACTGCTCTCCAAATCGAACCACTACAGCTCTTCCATTAAATTGAACACATTGGCATGTGTTTACAGGATATATTATGATGCTGAAGAATAGGTGAAAGAAACAGTTGCCCTTCTGACCTGTTCTTCCAGTCTTCCTGTACGATATGAGGGGCTCTCTCGTATTACTTTCATGTATGCAGAGAAATACTTGAATCAAAATAATCTAGAGATTAAAGCATTACGTGGTCTTCACGTTAAGCACGTTTAACGTAGAGTTATGTTTCTAAGCAAACGGAAGTCTTCGGTTGTGCTTCCAAATCTGTAAGTCTATTTGTTAGATCCATCAAAAATGAAAATTTAGGTGACCCAGCAGGAAGTTCTGTTGCCAAAAACAGGTGCTGGGACATGCAGGGGGTGTGTGGAGGGAGGGGGTGGTGCACAGAATAAACAACAGATAAAGAAGCAGGGTTCAGTTTCCTTTTATACTCAAGCGTGGGGACAGGCAGATCATCATTTACCCAGGCCTGCCACGGATGAACCGTGTAGGAGGTTAGGAAGTGCCAGTCATTTACCTTTAAAATTCAATTTCATTTCTTCAAACAGTCGTTGTGAGCCTGAATATCTAATTAAAGGCTTGAGACACTGAGATCCTGCTGTAACAATCTAAAATGCAGGTACTAGGGGAAGTTATTTGTTGAGCATTTATTTGTTGAGCAAATATTTGTTGAGCATTTATTTATGACGTGAGCCCTGTGCCGGACATGAGGGAACCAGGCAGATTCAGGTTTTCTGTCCGGCTCGACCCAAACCTGGAGTTCTGGACTCTGGTTTTATTGTGGTTATTGCTACTGTGGCTAACACATGAACGACCGCCTTTGTTTCCAGTGTTCTACGTGGACTGTTTCCGAAGAGGTAATGTACATCCAAAGTGGCAATTTTCAATGTGCTTTAAAAAAAAATTCCACTGTGTGTCAGTATTGATGGGGCCAATTCGAAAATCTAAGGAAAGTGGAATTCAGGAAGTCAGGGAGTCAGAAGAATGCTTGGAATTTCTAACAGATTTTACTAAACATTTTCCGTATCATGACATGTTCCAGAAGACCGTAAACGTTAGTTTATACAAATATAAACTCCTCTTCGCCTTGCTGATAACTGCAAATAAATACTTCAGATGACCACCCACCAGAAAACCGAGAAGTTTTGGGTGTTTTGTGTGTTCCCTATAAAATACCTGCTTTGTACATTTTTTAAATCAAAAAGGAACATCATAAGGTATTGCCTCATTTTGTTCTCGCTTTTAAATTCTGCAGACCTGGCTTCAAATATTTCTGTATATCTCAAGAATGTAATTATAGAAATGTAAAATGATGTTTAACCTCTTGCCTTGTCTTGACTCCCAAAGAAGGGGCATAGAGACATTTTTTTACTTGCATTTCAGTACAGCCGCACTGAATTCTCAAGTTAAAGTGACTTAACCTGTCACATTGTTTTCATGGTAGCGATCAACTAAATTAAATACAAGACTATCGATTTCAGCAAGAAGCCTAATGTAAAGTTCACAACTGTTGCACAAAACACAGCTGTTTGGCCCTGGTCCAAGTGGTAATGAGTGAGGATAAAGGAGTAGGGAAGATAACCTTTAGCTTAATATAGTTTGGTAAATTAGATCCTATATATGCTAATTTTGTACTTTTTTTAATAGATGGAACTGATTAAAAATATAAGTACTGCCGAACAGCCCTATTTATTCACTCGACATGTTCATTTCCTCAACTTCTCAAGGTAAGATATTTTCCAGCTTAATGGTTCTTTCATTTCTTTTTAGCACTTAAACTCCTTCTAACGAACAATTATTTTAAAATCCACCTTCGTTTTCAAAGTAGTGTAATTGCCCTTGAAAGGACTTTTTTTTTTAAATCCATTTATTTTGGTGGTGGAGGGATCCAAATTTGAAATATTTGGACGGAAGCTTCAGTTCTTTCTAGAACACTAATCTTAAATCTTTTGAAAACTTGAAATGATTTTAATGCACAGCCATTTGACGTGACAGTTGTGATTTCTTACGATGTTTATATATTTTTGAGAGAAAGAGAGAGAGCGCAAGGGAGGGGCAGAGAGAGAGAGAGAGAGGGAGACCGAGGATCCGAAGCAGGCTCTGCACTGACAGGAGACTGTCCGACGCAGGGCTCCAACTCACGAACCGTGAGATCATGACCTAAGCCGAAGTCGGACGCTTCACTGACTGAGCCACCCAGGCACTCCCCATAGTTGTGTTTTAAAGAAAAAACTCGGCTAGGTGCTAAAACAAATAAACTCAGAGGCAAGGGATAGGTGTTTCAACAAGTATTCCATTGCACGTTTTTGTACCATGTGAACCCACACGGGACTCTGGGCATAACTTATTTGAGGAGTAATGTGTATTTTATAGGATCCAAGTGCTAGTACTGGCCTCTCCGTACCTTTTTCATATTGCATTTGATTATTCTAAATCTTGCATATTTGATGCTGGTGGGGGTATTTTAGAAATCTGGTTTTTTCTTCAGCTGCAGATAATAATGCAGATCTTCAAATTTATGTTGTGAGACTCTTGATCTGTTCAGTTGCTAACTCCCAAGTTCTGGGCATTCTCTTCCGCCGTTAGCCCAGGTCCCCTGTCACTGCACTTTACTGTAAACCGATGGCTCTCAGATTCCTCCTCTCCATGGGCTGGCCTGAGTCTGTGCTCGCAGTTGGTTTCCACTGACAGAGCACGGGGTCCGGGGGCAGATCCGCTCCACAGCCCGGGGACCCCTGGGCCTCCCTTATCCTCTCACAGGCACTTCCCTTACTGCTAAAGCTCCCGCGGGGATAATAGGACCTCGCAGGTCTGCACCAAGAGGCCTTGCTGGCTGATGCTGGCCTAACGCCCTGCTGAGGGCCAGGCACCCAGGGAGGCTGGCGCTCAGGGCAAGACAGGGCTCTGCCTGAGTGTTAGCTGCTTCCGAGTTCACACCTGAGCTGCCTGGCTCAGCTTCCCTGCCATGGGATGCCTACCTGTCTAGGGGGTGGGAGGTTTAAGCCTTCAAAGGGCTGTTGCACCAGGCCCTGCTGTGCACCAGGCCCTGTGCAAATCAAGTGAGATTCAGCAGAGCAAGTTATGTAGCAAGTTACCTAGCGGCAAAGAGCAGGCGCTGCCTTATATTTAAAAGTAAGCTCTCCCTGCGATTTCCCCACCTCCCTGCTACCCAGAGTTCCCTTGGATGGTGAATAGGCATATAGGTCACTGCCGATCAGCCTCCGCGACCCAGTAGCCTGAGCGTGTTTCCCACCACATTTGTAGAGTGGCCTGGTACTGGATTGTCTGGGGTATGCGCCCTGCCTCTCACTTCCAGCGGCCGAGAACACATAACGGGACGTAACTAGACAACAAGGTCGTGTTAGCTATCAGGCATTGCATTTTACGACTTGCAAAGAGCAGAGCACGCCCACCCCCACCCCTTGCTTTTTTGGTGAGCTTCCTTCCCTGTCACCTCTGATGTCCTCTAACCTCTGATTTAACCCTCTTTGCTCCAGGGGTCAGGTTTTTACAACCAAAACAAATTGCAATGCAACAGATTTTAATAATTGACTCAGGCCAGTGTAAAATTCTAATGATAAGCCGAAGCCAGTACCTTAATCGGATCAGCAGAACTAAGCACAGCATGGTAACCATGTCTTATCATGGCCTCTACTATTAAATACATGTCCAACGGGCACCTGGGTGGCTCAGTTGGTTGAGCATCTGACTTTGGCCCAGGTCATGATCTCACAGTTTGTGAGTTTGAGTCCCACAGCAGGCTCTCTGCTGTCAGCGCAGAGCCCGCTAAGATCCTCTGTTCCCCCTCTCTCTTCCCCTCCCCCACTCCTGCTTTCTCTCAGAAATAAACATTTAAAAAACAATAAACACAACATACATACATACATGTCCAAGAGTTTAATCTTGATTAATTTATTCATGAAAGAAAAAAATTGATAAACACCTTTGAGAAGACAGCACGTCGCCAGAAACCAGTGTTGGCCTGGCGGCCAGGACCTCTGGCTGTCAGACCTTCCCAATGACCATGACTCTGGGCTAGCAGTTTCACCTCTGGGTGGGGATGGGAGGTCTCTGTTTTCCCATCTGTGAACTAGGAACAGTTTCTGCCCACTCCTGGCCTTGTAGGGATGCTCCAAACACAGGAATGAAGGAAAGCCCTTCAACTTTTTTGAGGGGAGGATATTACATACGTGCAAAGTGGGGTTTATATTTTTACGGGGAAATAATTTCATTTTAAATAAGATAAATCCAGATATATACTGACTTACTTATGCATGCTTAAAAAAACGTGTACCAAAATAGATCTTTTTTTTTTAATTTTTTTAACGTTTATTTATTTTTGAGACAGAAACAGCATGAATGGGGGAGGGTTAGAGAGAGGGAGACACAGAATCTGAAACAGGCTCCAGGCTCTGAGCTGTCAGCACAGAGCCCGACGCGGGGCTCAAACTCATGGACCATGAGATCATGACCTGAGCCAAAGTCGGGCGCTTAACCGACCAAGCCACCCAGGCCCCCCGGATCCTTCTTTTTTTAACATATTTTTTAAGTTTTTTAAAATTAATTTTGAGAGAGAGAGATAGCGCAAGTGGGCAGGGGCAGAGAGAGAGAGAGAATCCCAAGCAGTCTCCACACCGGTGTAGGGCTTGAACTCACGAACTCCAAGATCATGACCTGAGCTAAAACCAAGAGGCAGACCGCCTAATTGACTGAGTCACTCAGGCGCCCCCAAAAATAGATCATTCTTAATAAAGTATAGCAATTTATACTTGAGCAAGACTGAAACACGTACTCCTGTTTTCCTTACGGAGGAGATTGTTATAAGTAATCTTTCCTGTGGTATATGCCAATAATCTTTTTTGCCTCGTACTTTCCTATTAATTCTCATCTGGAATCCCTGCGTAACTTGTGATTTTTTTTCCATCCAGGTTGTGTGTCTATTTGTATATTAGAAATGGCACGTTCCTATGTCTCCGGCAACTGCTTGGCCCTAGGGCAATACAAACTACCTTTGTAGTTTCTCGTCGAAGTGGTTTGTGAGAGCGTTCTGCCGCCTCTGGTTTTAGCATATGTGCTGCCGAAGCGAGCACATCGTTCTGCCGCTGCTGAAACACACCTGTACAGTGTTGCCAATTGGCACTCAAGAGGCATTGCCGTCGAAGCCTCTTTCTGAGCCGACGGCTGAGTTCCCGAGCAGCCTTGCAGTGTCTCCCGAGATACCTTGAGGAGAGGGCCCGGCTCGTGCTGACTTCTCCACCTTCCATTCCATTTTGTTCAGCCAAACACGTGTTTTGCCGGGCACCCTCTATGTCCTGTTCACTGCTGGAGGACCGGGGCTTCCACAATGAACTAGAAACGCTTTCGCTGCTTTAGGGCAAGTGTCTGTTCTTCTTCCATCGAGGAAGGATTGGCAGCAAAGTGTGATGGGCTTTAGGAGAGAGAGTGGCAGTCTCTCCCACAGGGGAGGTGGGACCCTCCCTCCCTGAGGGAGGAAGAGTGGGAGGGCCTTCCAGAACAGGAGCCCTTGCCTCTGGGATATGAGGGACAGGTCAACGTTAGACAAAGGGGAAGGGCACTGGCGGCACAGGGACCAGCATGAGCTAAAACCGGACAAAGAGAGGGACCAAGAGGAATCCATAGATGGGAGCCCCAAGGGTGAGCACAGCAAAAATGGCTGGCAGTCAAGAGTTCTAAGCAGGAAAAAAGAGAGACTGGCCTGAGCAGCTCTGCTCCTTTTAAAAAGCCCATGCCATCTGCGGAAGCGATCATGTCCTCTCCTGCCACCCCACACGCACAAGGCGGCAGGGAGCCGGGGGGGGGGGCAGGAAGAGGGGTGCCCAGGTACGAGACCTCCATATGTACGGGCATACAGAGCAAGCCCCCCAGTATACAATTAACAGAAAACAACTAAGTGGGAACTTGTTAAGAGGGCTTTCCCGTGCTTCTAAAAAATGACTTCCATATTTTGAATTGTAAGGCAAAGAGATAATTGAGCTACTCTTAAGAAACCTACCACGATCGTTGCTGACAGCCGTATGGTTGGCTTGTTTCAAGATAATGAGGTCATTAAGAGAAAAATTGATAGTGCAGCTTAATATTCTTTGTTGATATTTCGTTTCTAGTCTTCCTGACATTCTTAACACGCAGCAAGACACTTCCTGGTGAGCAGGACATAAGAATGGAAGTCACCTCTCTCCCCACACCTCGTGCACACCAATGTTCTGAACTTCTGAAGCGTTCGGCATTATCCCACAACGAATTGCCTTTATTTCTTTTTTCCCCCATTAACTATGGCATCCTTATCTTGAAATATAGGTCCTCTCCTGTGAGCTCTTGGTGATTAGATAGCCGAGCTGCTTCATTTATTCATCATCTAGGCATCCTGCTCTGTTCCTTCTGTTCCCTATTTTTAGACCTGAAAGGACCATTTCACGATACCCAGTCTTATTAATTCAACCATAGAAAGTAGTAGTTATCAGACCAAACTGATGTTCCCATCGTTGCTTCGGGGAAGGCGTCCCACCAGAGGAGATAAACACTCCAAACTCAGCAGAAATTTCAGGCCAGTTGGGATTTGTGAGGGTTTCCACTAGACCGCTCCCTCATACGGTTTTTGAACCGCTTAAACATTTGGTCCGGACACATGTTTTCCAACTGGACTACCTGGAGAATTGAGTCAAAAATGATCTTGGCCTAAAAGATGCCCTTCTTTGTTGTGATGATTTAGGAGGACTTTTACTGTTTGTGTACTGCCATCTAATGTGTCCATTCCCGGTTGTTGAACTAACCGAGAGAATGATAATTTTTGACAAATGTCAGCCTTTCCGCATGAACGGCATCTCCTCAGGTGTGGCTTAGATCCACACGCTGAAAGACCGTGACAGACAGTTCAATTCATCTTCCCCTTGCCCCCACTGTTTGTTTGCAAGTGTTTTGGGGGGTCTGAGGGGGCAGTAACTTTCCAACCTGTGTCTCCCCCCGCCCCCCACCGCCACTCAACTCCCAACTTGTGTCTTGCAGGGAAGACATGAGGAAGTTACGTGTCAGAGCAAGGTGCTGTCAGAATAGTCCAAGCGAATTACAGGCTAGATCAGTACGCTAAACCATTTCAAACTACCCCGTCTCAGAGCCCTTTTTTCACGGGATTCTTCATTTCTCATTCATGACTCCCTCGCCCTCCTTCACTTCTTCTGTTTCCTTATTTATCGCAGATGCTGGCTCCCACGCCAACACTAACTCACAAAAGCAAAATATTTAAAAATAAATCAATCACTCAAGAAGCAGGCAGGGTGTGATGTTCGAGGAGCAGCGTTTTGGACACTTTCTCTCTTCCCTTAAAGAAGCCTTAATTACTGGCGTGAACAAAGGCTGCCCTCTGATGGCACTATTTAACAAAACAAATCCAGTCTTAATAATTCCATAATTCCGTCTGGTTTCCACAGCTTATTTCTGAATGTTGACTTTGTTTCCGCTCTCATTGGCAAAACCACCCACTTTCAGGCCGTGCCCTGCAAACCTTTTGTAACGGTGACAGAAAGCTCCACTTTTGAAGAGGGCTTCCAGGTAACAGTTGAGATCAGCAGCTGCTGAACGCTGTCTTTCCCTCCTGAAGCTTGATTTCATCCTGTTGAAACACTGCTGGACTAATCTTGGGAAAATGGCGCTCTCTTCTCACTTTCCCCTTCCCCTGAGCGGATGGCGCTGGTCAGGGGACACATAAGCCCACGTGCTTTGTTGGCCCGACGGAGATTAGTGTCCTCTGGACTTTTCCCTGAGCCCACCTCACTGCCTGCTATGAACAACCTTCCCTCTTGTGGAGTCCCCTTGGCTCCAAGCAGGAGCCCTCACTCCAGTGTCCCAGCCGGCCCTCCCTTCACCCACATTTGTCCCCACTCAGCATCCCCCTCTCTTCCCTCAGGACACGCCACAGAGCCGAGGAGGCTCAGTCTTCCCTGCTTGTGTTTTGTGAAGTGACATCCTCTCCCTGGCGGCGGGGGCCAAAGTGCCCCCGTCTCGGGTTTGGGAGGATACTCGGTGGCCCTTTGGCCCCATTCCAACGAAGGACCAGCAAATAAGCATCCCTCCCTCCCTCCTCCTGTGGGCAGCTCCTCAGCCTGCCCCCCAAACAATCACAGCCTTTTCCATGATGGCCTTTCTGTCACTTCAAAGTGTCTCTTCCCCAGGGATCAAAGCCGGGCTTCTAGCCACGGGGTACTTACCATCTCTGAATGTTAGGTAACAGCACAAGGGATAACCCCTACTTTTAGGCCAGAGGTGAGAAGAAGATACACTTTCAGTAGAATGGAAATTGCCAGGGGCCAAGGGGAAGGTCACACAGAGCTCAGGTTTGGGATGAGGAGAAAGTTCTGGGGATGGCTGTATACGTGAAATGTTTCCGTTATGTATATTTTACCATAATTTAAACAAACACAAAAAAAGAAGACATACTTTCAAAAAAATATTCCCAGCCCTAGCAAACTCTACCATAATGGGAGGACAACACAATCTTAGTTCCCCAGAACAACTGGGGTCATAAGTCTTGCTGTTTACTATGTGCAGTAATATTCTAGGCAGAATATCACCAGCAAGTTGATGAAAGTATGCCTAAAATTCTTTCCCACCTGCTTTGCTTTGCGTAGCTATTGGGGAGGTGGCTAATGCTGCGGGTTGACTGATTAAGGCAGCAGTGGGGGGCAGATACGAAAGAACATCCTCAGAATGAGATATTTAGGAATTCATGGGAAAAAAGTGAGAGCCATGCAGTTATCATTTCTCGAGAATTACATTCTGCCTTGGGTCTTCATCTTCTCATCAAAACACGAAAATGAAAAGAATATGGTAAATTTGCAGAGGGTCGGAAGGAGACCCACAGGGGGTGATTGAAGAGTTGATAAATACGGTGTATGAACAGAAGTCAAAGAGTGGAAACGCCTGCTATTTTAGGATGACTTAAAAGAGAGCTTCACATATGCAGTAGCTGTTGTGGTGACCAAGGGACAAGAGCGTGGGTTGTTAAGTGAAAAACAAAATATGGCCCGCCTCCTCTGCTCTAGGATGTTTGCACAATGCAGAACCTTTCCTCAGTTGTGGTCAGCACAATTTTTTAGAGCTTCATAAAGGCCAAATTAGTAGTACAGATTAAAAAATAAAAAGAAATAAGTCTGAAGACAACTGCCAAAGGAATTTTCAAGAAGAAACATGCACAAAAGAATTTACAGGATTTAAAATTGAAGCCGAAAAGGCTAAAAGTTGTAAAAACAAACAAACCAACGAAAACAAACAAACAAAAACACCGGCCACAAACAAAAAGAGAAGCTGATTCTTTATGTCGAGGGGATCAACAAAAGGAAGTCTGGATAAAAGAAGACTGGGAATTTTGGCTGGTACACCAAAGACCTCAGCTGTCAGGTTGGCCAATAGGAGGGACTTCACCGGGAGGCTCTGGAAGTCTTCCCTTCAGGGTTGAAAACGTAAGGCAGAGTGTTGTGTGGCCTGAGATTGGGTGGGCGTGCAAAGCCTTCTGTTTCTGGCACAGATCAGCAGCCCTACGTTCAGGAGACTGGGAGACCTTCTAAGGGTGACCAGGAATTCTGATTAGGACCAAACATTGCAGGAGGAGGAGAAACTGATCTCGAGAGAGGATGGGTTGAGGGGGGAAACTTGTTTCCCTGGGAAGTGTGGGTGGTATTCTGGCCTCTTTGGTGTAACTAACGTGCCACCCCAGTTTTACCAGTTTGGGGGGGGGGAGCCCTGTCCTAGACAAAGGACCGGGCTGGCAGCCTGAAATCATTATTACTGTTGACTTCTGGAATGGGGGAGATCTCTATCAGACGTCTCTCTACAGTTAGAAATTTCGAGAGAGTGGCTATTATATTATCTGATACTTAATAAATTCCTAAACCATCTAAAACTTCTGTTTTGGAAAGTTATCCTGGAAACCTTGCATTGGGCTGCCGCGTGCAACTCAGAGCACGTCACCCACGTCCAAGAAGCCTTGTCAGTCTGCAGCCTTCGGGGGGAGATGGCAGCGGCCAGACTGAGGGCCCTCTCACAGTGGGAAGCCGTGCCTTGCTTCACAGGATTGGGCACTTCTGCTAATTCGCGGTAATAGTCATTCTTCACATGAAGACAGACTACAGTTGAGGTTTTTTGAAAGCGTGATGCGATCGCGGAGGGCCTCCCGGCATTCACTTCTGGGACGCATGCTTCGTCTTCCTAACCCGTAGCTTTATTACTTTAGTTGCTGCTTATCGTAGGTACAAAACTCAGTTTAATTAAAAAGAGGAAGATACCTCCAGGACGATAGGGGTTAGCTGGTTTGGCACAGCTGACTTGTGAGATGAGTTGGTTCCCATGCGCCTCCAGCTGCGTGAACATCACCTTGTGTCCATACAAGACTCGTATTGGCACGGCTAACCCTGCTTACCTTTCCCGTGGGGAGTGGTCAAGGAGTCCAAAATATCATTCACGCAGCCTGGTGCCTGAAAGTCCACCACTAGACAGTCATTTCTTTTTGTACCTTTGGATTCCTCTTTCTGAAGCTTCTCATTAAAAATGCAAATAGATTGGGGCCCCTGGGTGGCTCGGTCAGTTAAGCGTCTGACTTTGACCCAGGTCATGATCTCAGGATTCGTGGGTTCGAACCCCATATTGGGCTCTGTGCTGACAGCTCGGAGCCTGGAGCCTGCTTCGGATTCTGTGTCTCCCTCTCTCTACCCCTCCCCTGCTCACGCTCTGTCTCTGTCTCTGTCTCTCTCAAAAATAAACATTACAAATTTTTTTTAAATAATAAAAAAAATAAAAATGCAAATGGGGTGCCTGGATGGCTCAGTCGGTTGAGCATCCGACTTCAGCTCAGGTCATGATCTCACGGCTCGTGAGTTTGAGCCCCGCATCGGGCTCTGTGCTGACAGCTCAGGGCCTGGAGCCTGCTTCAGGTCCTGTGTCTCCCTCTCTCTCTGCCCCTCCCCTGCTTGCACTCTGTCTCTCTCTGTCCCTCACAAATGAATAAATGTTAAAAACATTTTTTAGATAAAAATACAAATAGACCTAGGGCCTTATGTGAGTTAATACACGACAACGGATGGGTGACCTGGTATGTCGACTTTCGTCTATAGCAGAGGTCTGTGATATCAGCAGAAACCTGTAAACTTAGAAGCATACACCCAGGCATTCAAGTCTTCACTGGCTGAGCACCTACCGTGTGGCTCACACTGTGCTAAGTGGCATTGTTGCCGGCTCCAGGAGCGTAGGCTGACGGGAGAGGCAGACCTACACGCACAGCGCCGGACAGAAGGACGGACATGGGATGGGGCAGAATTGCTGAAGGATGTGACTGTGATTCTGGGCTGGCTTTTGCAAGGTGACAGAGTCTGCCAGCCGGGGAGTCGTGGGACGGGGTCTCGTCAGTTTGTTTTCTCTGATCTCCTTCTGACCCCTGATGGAATGTCCAGGCATCCTCATCAGAAGGCCATGGGGTCACGGGTAAAAGGACCCTGAGGGTCTGCCTGCGGGTCCCCAGAAGGTCCCCAGAGCGAGACCTGTGCCCAGAGCCTGGAGTGTTCTCCCAGGCTCCCCAGGGCCATTGTGTGCAGGTCGGTCAAAGAAAAAGGGGAGAAGCCTTAAGAAAAACTCAGCCAACCTGATCGTTTTGCCTCAGGGAGGCCTTGCCCTCAGGCCAGCGTTCAGAGCATTTACCCAGTACCTTTGTGGAAGGCATTAAAATGAAACACCTAGATACTCGTTTTATTTTGATCTAAAACCACCTGCCTCCATTTGAGGATAATGACATAGATTTTTGTTGTGCTCATAATGCCCCCTTACGTTATTACTTTCCTCAACTCTGGAATCTTCTTTCCGTGGTTCAGAGCACAGATTCTGGAGCCAGACCTGCCTGGGTTCACATCCCGGCTCAGCCACAAATTACTCACCCCCTCCCTGCCCCAGGTGCCGATGGGGACGGTTATGGTTCCTACTCCATGGAGACGTTGTGAGTCTTCTGTGAGGTGTTCACGAAAGGTTTACAAGAAGGTGATTTAATAAATGTTGAGTGTGTTTAATAAACGTTGGCTAATGTTACCCACTTCCTGCAGAGCACCTGCCCTGAGACTGTTGGAATCAGAACATAGAAGAAGCACCGTCTCACCCAGCGAGGCAATCAGAATTGATCAAACGTTCCATGAGGGCCAGCCACCTGCCAGTGTCTGTGCCAGGCGCTGGGAATACAAAACCCACCACCGCGTGCCCCCACCCTCAGGAACCCACAGCCCAGGGAGAAAACGAGACCATGTCTACACCTCCCTGCTGACAAATCCAGTCGTTTGCATGGTGCTGGCCAGGAATAGCCCTCTCAGCCCCAGCAGGTCCCCGCACAGACATTTCCCACACGTAATAAAGTGCCGATCAGGAACCCCTGCTCGCCGATTGAATTCTTCACTGGTACCTTAGCAGACTGGGTCCTCTAATGACAATATATGAGCTAGAGGGGAAACGGAGTCTAAGTGGGCTTCTCTGTCCTCCAGAAGTGATGGGTCGTAACCAGCTCTATGTTTGTGTGCATGTGTTAGGTTTGGAGGAGACCAGCCCGTCTACATCAACATCATTAGAGACCCCGTCAACCGGTTTTTATCTAACTATTTTTTCCGTCGTTTTGGAGACTGGAGAGGGGAACAGAACCACATGATCCGCACCCCCAGCATGAGGCAGGAGGAACGCTACCTGGTAAGTCCTGTGGCATCTAAGAGTGGCCCACCCCGCCCTGGGCGAGCCCCTGGAGGCCGGGGAGCTCTCCCTCCCCACCCTGGCTGTCCCGTGGCACTTCTGTGGCACCTTCCTCAGGGAGGAAGTTTTTGCCCGTGAAAAGCTGATTGTCCCAGATGACCCAGATCCTGATGAACATCTTCTCAAATGACTTTCTGGCCTGGTTTTTCTTGGTTTGTCTTTCGCACTAAATCCCAGGGGAATCCCTAGGGAAACCTGATGGGCGTTACTGTCATTTAGATGTGTTTGGGATCTCTCTTGAAGGGCACAACGTGCTTCCCGTGGCAGTCCTATGAGAGAGGGGTGTTTTCAGACGAGACCCTGTGGTTCCTTAAAGGATGTGGGCACAACCGTGACTGTTTACAGGTCGTCCAGTGTCAAGTCCGGGTTCTTGCCCACCAGAGCACAACAGAATTAGGCTGTCTCGGCAAAAACTGTCTGCTCTTTCTGGACCTTGTTTGGGGACCCTCAGCTCCATGGGGATGTTAATTGTGACCCCAGTAATTGTTTCCATAGGGCAGAGTTGGGAACAAAAAGGGAGGGCCAGCAACAGAGTTAGAGTGCATTTGTCACCTGTTTGTGACCTAGATCAACAAAAGCTTGTCGGGCAGCCAAGATCTGGTGGTAAAGAAGGGGAAATCCTGGTCTGTGTGTCTCAGGGAGCCTGTTGGGGTCACCCAGACCCATCCTGGGCCGTTGGGCACAGCAGAAGGAGAAGAGAGTAATGAGGGGTCAGTACAAGTCTGTTCCCAGCGGGGGAGAGTGACCTAGAGCCTGTGCCCCTGCTGTCAAGGCCACAGAGCATCCTTAGAGCTGAAGTGCCATTACCCACAATTCCAGCCAATGCCCAAGCTTCTCTTTCCTCATTTAATTTTTAAAAGTGTAATGAAAGTTCGTGTTTGGAGGATGGGAGTATTTTGCGTGATGTCACTTTCACGTGTTACAATCCACAAGCAGAGTTGAGAAAATGGAGTTGTATCTTATCTGGCGTGAAACAACGCGTTCATAGATGGGCCAAGACCAGAAACTAAGCCCGGTTGCCATTCAGGATTTACTCAACCACCTAATGCTTTAGTGAAATAGTTTTAAAATGGCTTTTACTTTAAAAAAAAAAAATTTGGTGGCAGAAACTCTCATCTTTTCCTTGAAACTACATGTAGTGACCATGGCTATATATTTTTTATTCGGTGACAAGTACATCTTCAGAGGATAGAACCACTTACTAGCGATGCAGGCGGGCCGGGTCTGAGGACCCAGAGTGGGGGACAGTCCCACAGAATCAGCCAGGAGGCTCCTTGGCTTCGCACAGGATGGAAATCATACACAACCCAGCAGGAGGCAAAAGCAGGGTTGACCGAAGATACATACCGAAAGAGATAGAGATGGAGTGTCCAGGAGATTTGGAAAGGAGAAGAGGGAGTCTGGCCTTTGCTTGGGATCTGCGGTGTTTATTGGTGGTTAGGGTCGGGTGTGTGTCCTCTCAAACATACAGGAGCGGGTCAGAACAAGACAGGGTCCACACGTCCTTCATAAGTCGCTCGTTCCCTGAAGCCAGGGGTCTTGGCCTGCAGATATCTAGTGTCTCTGGTCTGGAACAGGCACATGATACCTCTGCCCGGTCATTCCTTAGATATCATCTGTTGTGCTGGAAAACTCCAAAGATATCATTATCTCTTTATCCCTTAGAAAGGGGGCATACGTTAAGGTAAGGCATGTGCAGGGTAGGGTGTAGATCCCAGCAAGAAGAGAAGCAGGAAAAGAAGCCAAGGGGAGAAAGAAACAGCCTTTGCTTTCATGGGGTCTCGTTGATTTCCCGGTCTCATTAGAGGACTAATGTCTATTTGGATTATTGTGGTTTGCATTGGCTCTTGGTTACCATTTATATGTTCTTTTGAAAATGATGGGGCGTATTCAATTTAATCAAAGAATATTACGGTTCCTGACCCGATCCTGATACTAAGAAAGTTAGAACCAAGTTATAGCTGATGATCTTGAAACACCAAAGATCTGGAAATGAGTTTTATGAATCCCGCTCTTCAAACGTTAATGTAGGTAATAGCTAAAGTCGCAGTCCGTCAGAAGGTGAAAAGTGATTTTGGAAAAACATGGAAGTGGAGGGGCAGCCTTGGGGATCCAGGATGCCAGAGGGGGCGGGGACTGGCTGGGATGTCAGTGAGGGGGTGAGGAAGACAGTGAGGACGTGGCATCGGAGGGACTGTCAGAGTAGAAGATGGAAGTCGGTAAGTTGGTCAGCGAGGGGAACACAGCTCCACCTGGAGGGGCATCCGGACAAAGGCCTACAGTGGGCACGCGTGTGGTTCATTCAGAGATCAGCGGGGAGAACAGTGTGGCTGGTGGAGAGTGGGGCGTGGGGACAGGAAAGTGGCAGGAGGAAAATTCGGAGAGGTAAGGGTGGGAGAGAACAGATCGTAGAAAGCCCCACGAGTGACACCAGTTTCTCTAAGTGAGCTGGGGAGTAACACGAATGACCCAAGCCAAACCCACCTTCCTCAGTGCTCTTTCTCCGGAGTCTCCATGGGAAAGCTGAGCCTTTCTCCCAGCGGGGATGTGTCATACCATCAGCCTGCAAACACCCTCGGCAGGCTTCTCCCGCTTTTCTAGGAGTCAGGGCCTCCCTCCCGCGCTAGACCTGTATCTGGCCAATCCCTGCAAGTCTCACAGGCTCTTCCCACTCAAAGTTTCCACAGGGCTCTATTGAGAATGGAGTTTGTGGGATGGTGACCCCACAGTTAGGCAGTGCACAGGCTATACAGCTGTACAGGGAGGCCTTGATGTTCTTCCTCTGTGCTCTCAGAAAGTTCCGTGCTGGTGATACCATTTCTCTGGGTGATATAATGTCTTAACTTCTGCCCTCCAGCAGCCTATAAGCTCTTTGAGGACCAGATAGGATCAAAGTTCCATCTCTGTCCCCGGCACACAGAAGAGGGGCTGAAATACTGGAGGCCTAAATAGCATTCTACTTACTAAATAACAAACACATATTGATATGGAAGCTGAGAGCAATTCTCTAGGTTTTTCTACCCTGTCACGTTTTTGCCATCCTGTGAATCATTGCACATAACGTAGTCTGCACGTATTCACACGGTTAAGTTGTAATCGTTTGCCAGAGAGGTTGTAAACAGGAGAGAAAAAAAATCATGGTTTAGATTTAAAAAAAACAAACAAACCCATAAAGTGTTGAAAGTTGGTAGTCGAAGCAAATCTTATGCTGCCTTTATGGTGTGATTTGAGAGATTCTGGGGAACTTTCCCCGCCTGGAATTCTACCCTCAGAGATTTGCAGGGGCCTCCTTTCCAAATGGAAGCTCTGTGTCCTGGGAAGGGCCTGTGTCCGATGAGCTCATGTCATTCCTTGGCAGGGCCCCAGCAGGAGAGCACTGGGCTCCCCAAAGCAGCAGAGGGAGAAATCAGGGTAGCAAGGAATAGAGAGGGGGCCCCACGGGACATGTGACTCCTTCGTGACCTGGCCCCAGCCTGACCCAGTTAGAAGACTCTTTTCTTGTTCAAAGGATAGTTTGTTTATTTGGAAGAAGATGGTCTATCCCCCCCCCCCTTTTTTTAATAGCTGAAACTTTTCATTTCATCTCCTTGGACCCATTAAACCCTTGAAATAAAACTGTCCCCTTTCAGAGCCTGCCCTCATTTTGGCAAGCCTGGGTGGTCAGTTGTTTGACTCAAAAGAGGGTGTTGTGTCTCAGTGGGGTGTAGGGCAGCTGTGAGGAGACCGCTGTCCCTGGAGGGGACGCACAGGGTGCACCCACACCCGAGAAGGAGGCAGGCGTGGCCGTGTGATGAGACCTCTCCCTGAACACTGCACGCACGCGGAGTCATGAGAGCTGGCCCCAAATGGGTCCACTGATGTACCCACATTATTCCAGATCTCAGCACTCCAAAGTCACTTGCTTTATCCAGTTGCCAAAACTCAGGCAGTTCTGCTCCTGGCCCCGAGCCTCACAGAGCTGCTTAGCATACAGCTGAGAGAGGGCCAGGGCCTCTGAGCCTGCCCCAGTTGGGGGGGGGGGGGAGTGAAATAATATCATCTTGTGATGCTGGTTTGGAAGAAAATGGAAAAGGGTAAAGGGATCATAGGATTTGCAGGGTCCCTGGAGGTCATGGGGAGACTCTTGTTTCACAGGGGGTAGGAACGGGGTGTGGGTCTGAGAGTGGGTCGGAGGCCCCACCAGAAGGAGAAGCCGGGCCCCCAACTCCACAATTGTATCATTTGATCATTTGGACCTTATGTTTTACTTCCTGCACGTTAAAGGAAGAAGAGGACTGGGCTGGGCCAAGTTCTGTGCTTTCTGAGTAAAATCATTTTGTCTGACGCATCTTTACAAAGACAACAGCTGTTATAACCTTTTCTTTCTTCCCAAATTTTCTAGCATCTAATAGCTATTTCCCATATTTTCTGGAAGCAGTTAGATTTTCTAGAAGTTTCTATGTGTTTCCAAACCATGTTTCCCTTGTATTCACACACACAAAAATAATTTTAAAATAACTTCTTGCTTGGGGCACCTGGGTGGCTCAGTCGGTTGGGCGTCCGACTTCGGCTCAGGTCATGTTCTCATGGTTCGTGGTTCGAACCCCGCGTCGGGCTCTGTGCTGACAGCTCAGAGCCTGGAGCCTGCTTCCGATTCTGTGTCTCCCTCTCTCTGGCCCTCCCCTGCTCACTCTCTGTCTCACTCTCTCTTTCAAAAATAAATGAACATTAAAAAAATGTTCTTGCTAGAACGGATACAAATTCAACATAGAGCAGCCACACCGTGAAAAGGCCGTTCCCTTCGGCTCATATCTCTTTGGCCAGACCCAGACACTGGGCCGCCCAACGCACAGGTTCCTCCTTTCTCTTTTGCTTTTAGACTCATAAGGTGGGACAGAGCTGAGCCCAGGCACACTTGGATACATCCCAGCGCATGAGACTCTTCTCCAGCTGGAGTCCAGGCTCCTTTTATTTCCAGGGCAGGGAGGTCCCTGGCACCCAGAACGTAGCTAATGAAAGAATGAATGGCTGCTAATGAAAAGCAACTGTTGTGATTTACAAGCGAGGGAGAGCATCTCATGCCTGCAGAAGCCACTCCCTTTTCCAGTTGCTGAATTTCCCTGCAAATGGATTTCTTGCCCTGGCATTTCCACTCGGTTCGTTATGTATACGTGTGCCATTTCTGCTTGCTGTTTGCCTGAAACTTGGCTGTAGAAAGGTTCATGGTCGAATGTGCTGCAGGGATACCACTTTGCAGTTTCAAACTCCAAAAAAGGTCAGGTTGGCCTCCTTACCCAAACTTACTGCACATTCACCGGAGGACCCTTCCACTAGACGACCCTCCATTTGAAGAACAGGGAGAGAAGGAGATGTTCCCAGGGAGAAAACGCCTCTGTGATACTGTTTATTCGCCTTGGCTGTAAAGCGTGGAAAGTAATGCATGTTTAGAAAAAAAAAGATGCATAATTTACAGCTTCTTAATTCATAAAGAATTCAGTGAATCATGTTGGCCCCGCTGGATTCTGGAGAAGTCTGAAAACTGGCCAGCGTCAGCAAAGGTTTTGCAGAGAGCTATGCATTTTAATCTGCTTGAAAGTTTTGGACTCTAAACGTCCTTTAGCTTTGGAAATGTATATATGAAATACTCATTTCTGGAAATTTCCACTCTGCCCTGACCAGCTGAGGCTGTCTTGTGATCGAAACCTCGGGCTTTGCCTCCGTCTTTATTAGGCGTCATCTTCTTAAAGAAAGAAAACAAATATGGGATTTGGATGGTCTGCTCTTTCAGTATTTCAGTAAATATCTACGTTTTCCGAATTTTGGAAAGTAAAAAAGTAATACTCTGTCTCCGACTAGTTCAGATTTGGCTTATGATTGCAGGCTGAGACAACAGCCTACCTAGCTGGGTGACCCAGCCCGTGAGTTAGCCTCCGTGAACCTTACTTTTCTCATCTGTATGATGGGGATAGTTTACCTCCCTTGCCTGTATCACAGAGTTGTTGGGAGAATAAGTGAGACATTCTACACAGAAGTGCTCTGAAAGCTAAGAGTTTCCAGAAACGGTTTCAGAATTAATGCTTTCACCCACTGGCTTCATGTGACCTGTAGAGACTATTGCTCCTACGGACAGGGGCTGCTGTTCCCCTGTAGCCCAGGCCACGCTGGGCCATGTCCTGAAGCGTGAGGTCCACCTCCGCCAAGATCTCACATGGCCCCACCAGGCCCCTTCCCCTGGGAATTGGTTTCTAAGGAAACTGCTTCTCTCTGTGTTCCCAGCAGCTGGAGGCGCGTTTTGATCCCGGCCCACTGGCATATATTTGTCCCTGTTTATTTGCTTGGAAACCTAAGCAGCTGTAGGCACAGGGCTGTAAAGTCTCGGAAACAGCACACTGTCGGCTTCCAAGGAGTGGGGAGAAAAGGTGAGCCAGGGCCGAAATGCTCCCTCATGCCGCGCAGAGGTGCGGAGGATGAAAGAGCCCTGACTTGAGAGAAACATTTTTGGAATCCATTTGTCAAAAGTGGTCACGGGCATCACTAGAACCAAAGACCACTTCTGGGGTTTAGCAGCACCCAGAGCGGCCCTGGGAGCTTCTGGCAAACAGAGAAGATGATGGCACAGGAGGGGGAGGGGCAGGAGAGTCGAAAACAAGAAGGGGTCTCGGAGAAAAGGCTGGCTAGGTGCCTTGTGAGGGAAGAACAGAGAACCTCCAGCCACTGGTCAGGATGCCACCAAATAGCCACAGCCTCGCAACTGGTGGGTCGCAGGTTAGTGTGCCCTCCTCACATTTGCTCATTCATCTTCCAGCATCCTCCTACACCTCTGCGTGTAGGCATTAGGTCCCACCCCTCGACCCCCTTTTATGGGCTCCCAAGGGGAGCCCAGGCAGGCTACATGGATAGGGTCAAACTCCAAATGTGAGGAAGCCGTATTAGGCCCTGTGAGTTACAAGGAGCTCAGATCCGCTCAGGTTACCTCAGGTTACAGGGGCCGGGGGAGCAGAAACGTGGGGACAATGATGAGGACACGTCCAGGAATGAGGACAGAAGGACCACAACTGCTGGCAAAGACCAGAACATGCCACGCAGAGCACAGCCCATGAGAAGGACAGGGAGCAGAGCGAAGCCCAGCGTCAAGGCGGGACACCAGACGTGGCTCGGAATCGGAGCCAGGTCTGGCCACCAAGTTACATTGGCACCGGGCCGCCCAGGGGTCCCCAGCTCCCTAATCTGCGATTCTGTCCTTGACACGCTTCAGCCACTCGCCCTCCTCTCGCCTTCTTCAGTGGCCTCGTCCGCTGCTCCCACAGTGGTGCCCGGTATTTCTCTTTGGCTCACATTCAAGACCCTGAGTGACCCTGATTTGTCCAGTTGGTCAGTCTGTCCAGCTGCCTCATAGGTCGTGTTTGGCTGCCCCCGAGACACGTCCCCTCTCTGCTCTGGTCGAGGGGGTAGGCAGACGGGTGGGACAGGATGGAGCATCCTGTACGCGCAGGGCCTGTGTTAGCTTCCCGTTGCCGCTGTGACGGTCGACCGCGTGCATAGCGGCTTCGACGACAGAAATTTCTGTGGTTGCATTTCTGTAGGTGAGAAGTGTAGCACGGAACACCAAGGTGTCGGCAAAGCCGCCTTCCATTTTGGGGGTTCAAAGCGAAGACCCCTTTCCTAGTTCATTCAGGGAAGGCAGAATCCATGCCCTGTGCTGGCAGGATTGAGATCCCATTTTCTTCCTGGTGCTCCCATGAGCACCATTCCCATTGTTTAGAGGCGTCTACATTCCTTGAAATGTGGTCCCCCTTTTCCAAAGCAGCTAGTGACTTGAGCCCCTTACCTGCTACAAATCTCTCCTCCTTCTTCCATCTCTTCCCTTTAACCCAGCTGAGGAGGGATCTACACTTGGAGGGTCCGTGTGATTAGATCGCACTCAGCCAGATAATCCGGAGTATTCTCGGTCTCAAGGACTGTAACCTTCATCACACCTGCAGGATCCCTTTTGCCACATAAGATACCGTATTCACGGGTACCAGGAATTAGGGTGTGGACATCTTCAAGGCCCATTATTCTGCCTGCCACAGTGTCACCTAGGACTGCAGGTCCTAAAGAGACTGTGGAGGTGATGTGAGCGTGACAGGCACTTGACCCGTCCTGTCCATAGGTGGGGGCCCTCATCTGTTTTCCACTGTGGCATGGCACCAAACTACGGCTACCCTGCTTCTGGTCTTCAAAACCAAGAGTACAGTCCTACATTTTGGGTTTTCTCCTTAACACTAATGACGCATCCAACCAGTCATCATTCATTTATTCAATAAACACTGGTAGTCCTTTCTGTACGTCAGGCACGATAATAGAACCTGGAGATAAAACATAGAGCAAAAATAGACTCAATGTCTATCCTCATAGAGCTCAGAGTCCTATAAGCGAGACAGGCAGTAATCCCCACCGCACAAATGCATGTGAGATAGTAACTGTATCACATCCTACAGTGCAGAGACAGGGCACTGTCCAGGCATAGGATGAGGCAGTTGGCAAGTGGGAGGTCAGAGACGTGATGGTTGAAGTAAGATCTGAAGGAAAGAGGAGAAGGAAGAACATCCAGATGTAGGGAACAGCACGTGCAAAGGTCCGGTGGCAGGAGGGAGCACAGTAAGCCGAGGGGGAGAACAAGGGAGGCTGGAGCAGAGAGATCAGAAGGAGGACAGAAAAAGCTGAGTCTGGTAATGTGGGCAGGCAGAGGTCAGGCCCTGTTAAAGAGCACTGGGGAGACACTCAGGATTTAAAGCACGGGAGGCATATGTACATGGGATCCTGAAACTTTTACATTTTGAAAAAAATTAGCTAACAAAATACAGAAGGACTCCAAGTATGTGCATAGACCAGTTAGTTCAAGGCGAAATGCAGAGATCCGAGTGGGAGATAAATGAAGAAGCAAGTGTTTATGGAGCATTGACCATACACGAGGAGCAGCTCCAGTCTGGGGCAGGGGTGGTGATGGGGGAGCATTTACAAACAAGTGTAAAACACCCCACTGTCCTAGTTGTTAACAGCCCGGCTAGCAACGGAAGAACCAAACTTGAAAAGCTTACCACCAACAAGGAGAGAGGTCATAGCTCAGTGCAACAGCACAGAAATTGTCATTGGCTGGGCCACATTTAATTAGCAAAATAATGATGGAGACACAGTCTGAGAATCCAGGTGAGGAAGGCAATCTGGGAGAGTTGGGGTCATTGGGGGAGGCTTCTTAGCCGAGGTGGGAGCTCCGTCTTTAAGGACGGATATAGATTAAGGCAGAGGTACGGGTCAAGAGGGCCATAGGAACTGAGTGTGTGCAAAAGCCTGAGAGCCTGAGGCTTGCTCTTTGGTGACCCGCCCAGCTTGGCTGGAGCAGAGGGTCTAGGGAGGCGAGGAGCTTTGGGGCTGTAAAGCAGTCCTCCAGATGGCCCTGAGCAGGGGAAGCAGCGTGCACTCCTGAAGGAAGGTCCCAACAGGAGCATCAAACCCCAGGGCCGCCAGGGCACAGCCAGGTGCATCCGCTGGCCACCTGTCAGCTGAGCTCCTCTGCTCCTCACCCCGCCCCTCCCTGTGAGCCCGCGGACCCTGCAGCTGTCTCTTCGCTGGGGGCTCAGCTCTGCGCCCCTGCTGGGCCAGTTGGCTCATATTCACAAAGGTGACAGTTTCCAGCCTGGCCGCTCATTGGAATCACCTGATTCCAGAACTACTAATGCCTGTCTCCTACACCCAGAGATTCTGGTCTGGTTGATCTGGAGTGCAGCCTGGGCTTTGGGATTTGTTACAAGCTCCAGAAGTGATGGCAACACGTAGCGAAGGTGGAGAAGTATGAAGGATAACAGCACATCCGTGACTGGCTGTGTTAGCAGGTGCTGGTCTCACTAAGAGACGCACCGCCTGAGTATCTTCTGGAGTCTTACCTCCCGTATCCTCCGCCCCTTTGGAAAAAGCTGTCCTTGCCTTCCCCTCAGAAACATTTCTGCTTGTAAGGCTTTTATTTGGCCCGTGCAAATAAATGTCGTTAAAGAAGTTTGATGATGTAGTGCGAGGTTTGCTGTGTTAACGAATACTTGTACCTGTGTTATCGGGCTTCCTTCTAAATTGAAGTGGGTCCTATTTATTATACAGAAACCAAAGAGTCTATGATAGGTTCATTTAATATCTCACTTTCTAGAGCCCTGCTTCAGGCAGTAAAACAAAGAGTGAGCACTTTGGCGAATAAAATCCTTGAGCATGAGAACCTCTGTATTGCCACCTCATCAAAGAGACATGTGTCACTCTCGAAATGCCAGCCACTGATATACATACTAAACCAAAAGACATGGGTAAATAGAACTACACTTTAAGTGCAGTCAGGAAATGTCCTTTCGAATAATGTTCCCCAAATGTAGTCAGGGCATTTGCTATTCAAAGAACTTACGGGGTGAAGTTTTATATAAAGTGCCAAGTTAATGGCTCAACTGATCTGCGTTAAAATTTTGAATTTCATACCTTGCGTTTGTTTTGCAGAACCCGGCGCACCACTGTAGTTGTCCTCAATTTGCTTTGCCAAATTGTAATATTTTTTTCTCTGCCCAACCGTGTTACATACACAGCACAAATTCCCCCAAGGCGGGATGACCTCCAAGTGCGTTCTGAAAAATATTTTGCAAAGTTTGAAGACAGGAAAAGTAAAAGTGTAAAACATCTGAGAGATTTATTGGATTCTCAGCTTAAATTCTAATTGCAAGTACTTATGAAAATGTCAATATTAACATGAAATAGCTGGCAGTTTCTCTAATAAATGTAAATTGAGTTAGATGGTATATAATTGGAAAAACGCTTGCTTTGCTCGGGCTCTCCCAAAACAAGCCTTAAAATCTGTTAGCTGCAGCAGCCTTGCCCTCTAATGGCTGGAAATAGAAGGACAAATACTTTTAACAGCAAGGAGGATAGAAACTAAGAGAAGGGCATGGCTGACCATTTAGCACCATGTCTAGGTTCTCTTCCCAAAGCATGGGGCACGGCGTAGATGTTAGTGTGAGCATATTCGTAAAAAGAGGTGGCTAGATGGAGGCTGAGGGCTAGGGAGCCAAAACCCAATGCCAAGTGCCTTGGATCTTCAGAGCTGTGTTCTCTAGAAGCTGGTAAAACAGATGTTTGATCTCCTGAAATGCAACAAGAAGGTAAAACTCACCTCCAAATACTGAAGAGTTTTTTAAATGTTTATTTTTGAGAGCGAGAGAGACAGAGCGCCAGTGGGGCAGGGGCAGAGAGAGAGGGAGGCAGAATCCAAAGCAGAATCCGGGCTCCAGACTATCAGCACAGAGCCCGACGTGGGGCGTGAACCCACGAACCGTGAGATCATGACCTGAGCCAAAGTCAGATGTTCAACCAACTGAGCCACCCAGGCGCCCCCAAATACAAAAGATGTAAATGCCTGGAAAAGTGATAGAATAAATAATCAAGCCTGGAAACTGTGACGGTCTTAGCTCGAATTGGTTTTGCAGAACACGCTTAACAAACTACCTCAGTTCCCTCTTATGAGCGACTAATGAGTGTCACAGACAGGGTAGAAGCAGTAAATGTGGTTTGGTGGGAATTTAGTAGGAAGTCTGATCTTATCCCACATGACACTTGCATTGGTCTTCTAGGAAAGCAGCCAGGAATGAATGGGACAGGTGGGGGATGAACTGGCTATAAACTCGTGCACAGACCATCTTTTCTCTGACCCTAAGCTCATGAAGATATTCATGGTTAAATGAAAGAGATTTGGCCAAAGCCTACTCAGCTTCACGATGAGTAAAGATTTGTAAAAACAGCTCAGCGTTTCATTGGACAAAGTGGAAACACAATGGCATTGTACCAACATTCAGATACTCATCACCTTTTGCATTAAAGAGGAAGTGACTCTGCTATGAATTTACAGTAAAGATGGCTGCCCCTTTGCCTCCTGCAGAGTCTTTTTTTTTTTAACGTTTATTTTATTTTTGAGAGAGAGAGACAGAGACAGAGACAGAGTGTGAGTGGGAGAGGGGCAGACACAGAATCTGAAGCAGATTCTGAAGCAGGCTCCAGGCTCCAAGTTATCAGCACAGAGCCTGATGCGGGGCTCGAACTCACGAACTGCAAGATCATGACCTGAGCCAAAGTCGGTCGCTTAACTGACTGAGCCACCCAGGCGCCCCGTCACCTGCCGTCTTAAACGCTCACTTCCAATTTTTGAAATAAACTCACCTCTTGGATGAGACTTGGTAGAAAGAATCAGCATATGTACCAAAGAAAGTACTCAATTTCAACAGGAGACCGAGGAAACTTTGTTGACGATACAATCTCAGATCTAACTATGGCATTCTCTGGTTGCTATTAGTAAAAATTATGTGCGGTTAAGAAAAGTGATCTAATCTAACATGGTAAGGTTAACCTCAACCAACTTTGATTACTGCTAATCTTTATTTCTCCAGTAATTATTACTTGGTGTGGATGATATACCTATATATACATATACATATGTGTGTATTTTTTTTTTTTACTTGTTAATGTGTGTTGCTTCTTAAATCCTCCAAATTATTTCATGGTGGTATATGTCTTATATTTTTAACTAAAATGTAATTCTCTAGATGATAGGACATAATCTCTCTTTTTTTTTAGTTTATTTATTTGTCTTGAGAGAGAGAGTACAAGTGGAGGAGGGCCAGAGGGAGAGGGAGAGAGAGAGAATCCCAAGCAGGCTCTGCACTGACAACACGGAGCCCAATGCGCGGCTCGAACTCACGAACCGTGAGATCATGACCTGAGCCAAAACCAGGAGTCGGACGCTTCACCAGCTGAGCCACCCAGGCGCCCTGCATATTCTCCTCTTTTGATCTTAGCACCCGTCGCAGCTCTGTGGCCAAAACCCAGCCTAAACTTCAGTACATACTTAATAACAGATACATATACAGAGTACTAATGACATATGCTTCTCTTCTCCACTAGCATGAGAAACTTCAGCATGCTTTGAACACCTACAATGTGCCAGGCACTATGATGGGCATCTGTCCCTACTTCCTACCTGTACCACACACAAGGAAACCCTGTAATCCACTCTCAGTGAGTGTGATACTGTTTAGTCACCCAAACAAGAAACTCTGGAGTCGTCCCTGCCTGCTTTCATTCCCTGACCCCCCAAGCCATGGGCAGTTAGCCACCAACTTAGCCTGTCGTCCTCTGGAAAGCAGAGCCTGAGGCAAGGGTGAAGGGCTTGGGTGTGGGAATGTGGACAGCCATCCCAGGGAATAGGCGTGAGGTACTGGAGAGAGAAACGGGGAAGGAGGGAAGGCCAGTACAAGGGTATGTCCTCACAACGGTCACTCCCTTGGAAACCAAGACTCAAGCCTGCCAGGACTCTCGAGGACAGTGTAGAATTCACCCTAATTTTTTTTTTCTGCTTGGGGAAAAAACAAGGGGTGCATGGATCCTCCGGTTTCACCTTTGGTTGTCAAGTTTGCCCCTTAACTCCCTCACCTCTGGGCTCTGCACACATGAGTGCCAGGCGGGTTCCTGTGGGCGTAGCACTGAGAACAGAAAGCAAGGGATGTCTTAAGCCACCGAGGCAAGGGCGATCTCAGGTCACCTCTGCGTGAATCTGTGGCTGCTGCAATGGCTAGAGTAGAAAGTGGCCACGAGGGTGGGAGGTGGCACAGGAGTGACCAAGTCACCTGCCAAGCCTGTTGGTTCTTCCTCCTTGACTTCTTTCAGATCCGCCTCCATCAAGGTCATCAGTAAAAAGCCCTCATCATTTCTCACCTGGATATCTGCAAAAACCTCCTAGACTCAACCACCTGTCTCCAGTTCATCTCCCTCCAATCCATAGCCATAGTGTCCAGTTTGCGCATCTGACATTGTCATTCCCCTGCTTATGGCTCTTCGACGTCTTTCTGCTCCTTAGATGTAAGGGATTTTATATCTGTCAACAGTATTCTACTGTTGTTATTATTACTATTTAATCAACAAGCATCACACCCGCATGTGACTCTACAATTATGTCAATTAAAAGCTTCAATGAACAAGAGCATCACAAACCGACAGAGAAGGGAGAGGTTAATCAATACGTAGTATAGGAAAAAAGGAAATGAGAAAGAGTTCTGGGTAGAGAATGGGAGAAGCATGGTTTGATTAGCATTTATTTGGCAAAGCAGTTAAGTCAAGGCTGGATTGGTCCAGATTATTGAGAGTCTGCGAGAATCAGAGAAGGGACTTTAGAATTCATCACAGAAGGCAGGCGTCCCCAAGCTTCTTGAGCAAGAAAGTAAATATCACGGTGTGAGACGCTATTTCCGAGTTGTGTGCTACACTTACAAGGACCTTCTTCACTCTGAAGCTATTAAAAAAAAAAAAAACAATTCTCCATGGTGTCTCCCAGGGGGGTTGTTGTAGTTCATATTGTTTAAATTAAAATCTTTGCTTCATCTGAAATTTATCCTGCTGTCAGGTGTAACATATCAATCCAGTATCTTCCCCCCACCCAGATAGCTAACAAATTATCCTAATGACCTTAATACAATAATTCATCTTTTCCACACTAAAGTGTCACTTTTAGCACATAATATGGTTCTGGAGGGGCCTATTTTTTGATTTTCAATCTTGTTTCATGCATCTGTGTCTTTAGGTACAGTAACTCGCACACTCTTACATATCTAATCTCTTCTCATGAATCTTTTCCCCCAACTGTCCTACTCTTTATCTTTGTTAATTTTTCCATGGGAACTTTCAGATCCTCTTGTTCAGCTCCCCTCCTCTTCACATATATGCCCAGAAAACCCTGTCGTTACTTGCTGGGTTTACATTAAATTTTAGGTTAACATATAGAGAATTGGCATCTTTATGTAGAGTCTTATTATTTGAGCATGTATTTTGCTTTTCCATTTGTTCAAACTTCTGTCATAGCCCTTGAGAGTATTTTTAAAATGTTCTCATTTAGATCTTGCACAGTTTAAGTTTATTTCTAGGTTATTTTATCTTTGTTTTTGCTATTTTTGCATATTATTATTACTGTTATTAAATTCTGTATGTCATTTTTAACTCAGCCAACTCACTCAGTTCTCTTACTGTTTCTCAATAGATTTTCGGGGAGCTCTTTTCATTTACCAGATAAAATTTGTGTCCCCAGATAATAATGATAACTTTTCTCTTTTTTTCTAGTTTTTATAGATCTTGTCCAATTGTTTTTGTCATATCTCTAGAACAGTGCTAAATATAGTGGTGGTAAGAATTGATTTCTTCTAAAAACCAGATGATTGAAGTAAAAATCAAATCGCTACGGTCAATGTTTGATCATTTCCACTTTTTTTTTTCTACTAGAGTGTAAGTTTGAGATCTAGGCTGTTTGGAATTTCATTTCAGGAAGAATATAAGCAGCATAAATCTTTTTTTAAATTCATTTTAATGTTTATTTTTTGAGAGAGAGAGAGAGCACAAGTGGGATAGGAGCAGGGCCGGGGTTGGGGGGGCGGGGGGGACACAGAATCCAAAGCAGGCTCCAGGCTCTGAGCTGTCAGCACAGAGCTCGGCATGCGGCTCGAACTCATAAACTATGAGATCATGACCTGAACTTAACCAACTGAGCCACCCAGGTGCCCCTAAATCTTTTTTTAAGTTTAGTTACTTACTTTTGAAAGAAAGAGAGCACGTGAGTGAGCGTGGGAGGGGCAGGGAGAAAGAAAGGGAGGGAGGGAGGGAGAGAGAGAGAGAGAGACAGAGAGAGAGAGAGAGAAAGAGAGAATTCCAAGCAGCTCACAGTGGGAGACCGAAGAAAGGCTCGAACTCACAAACTGTGAGATCATGACCCGAGTGGAAATCAAGAATTGGTTGTTTAACCAGCTGAACCACGCTGGTGTCCCCAGCAGCATGAATCTTAATATCTAATGGCAGAAAAGCCTGAGGAAAAGGCAGTATTTTTCTAACCCTTCACCATTAGATGTCACTATTGGTAACCGCCCCCATTATCTAGTAACCAGAACAGCCGTGTTCTCAACAGCCAGTTTCTCTGGATCGGTGAGGGAAAGATAACACACTAGGGGGTAAATTCAATGTTGGAGTCCCTCTAGAAGTCTCTGGACTGAATGTGAGCTTGTTTCTGTTCCCAAGGGTATGATCTTTCTCCGGCAAGTCAGTTCCTCGGTGACCACATTTCATAACTTGTAATAAATGCAGAATACATTCATCGTTCACAATTTCGTAGTAGAAAGGAGACATGAAAAACAACTGGAGGCTGAGGGTAGAATCAGGCGCACATGTCACCTTGCCTTTCATTCTGAACAAACGTAAAAACAAAGTGCTGCCTGATCAAGATCATCTTTGACACTGAGACCACATGTCTCCCCAACTTTGTTGCACAGTCTTCTTTGACTTCCTGTGGGGCTGCTACGAAAGGACCAGAAAGTCCTTTGATATAAACCTGAGCACACCTGACTTTAGAAAGGCAAAGACTCTTTGATTAGGACCCAGTGCTCTGAGCAGCTGTCAATCCGTTCAAACACAACTATGGAAGCAAATAAGCCCAGAACCGTGAGAGGAACCTTGACTGGGGACCCTTGGGTGGATGATGTTTCTCATTGAAGTTTTGGACTTGAGAAGCTCTGTGGGACAGCTTCCAAGGGACCTGTACTTCCTAGCGTGCTCCCTCTCAGCCCTGTGTGGTGGGTGAGAGTGCCAGGAGCTGAGACTGCTATGTCTCCTTTTCTTCTGGAAACTAAGTTGACGTGAGAGAGTAAATCCCCTCACTTGAATTATTTTGACGGAATATGTTCCTGAGACTTTAACTTGGTCATTTCTGGCTGCTCCCATCAGTCAATGTAAAACGTTACTATAAATGAGTATAGGCCTTCCACCTTTCTGTGAGAATCCCAGTTGTGAAAGCCCGAGTGAATCTTTCTTTATTTTGAACCGTGAGTTCCATTTCCAGCCCTTCACAGATGGGCCCCTCCTGTCTCACGATGTTTCTTTCTTTCCGATGACACTTGGGCCCTGGGGTTTCCTCAGGCGTTCATTTTCAGCCTTCCTTGGGTAGCCCAGAAGAATTTGCTGCGGTCACTCTCCGACATCTTGCCTAGCTTATTTTTTTGCCGAATCTGATCACTTATGTATTTAAAACTTCTGAATAATATACATATATCACCAATCTACAATAATCCTGATTAAAAAAAAGCAGCTCTTCATTCATTCAGTCCAATCTGCACTGAAACCCTTTTTATTTTCCCTTTGGAATGCCTCTCAGGTGTCCTCAGCCCGTCTCCATAGCTCCTGCCAGCACCACGGTCTTTAATTTCTCCCACCTCTGCAATGGCTCCCTCGCAAACCTTCTCTGAGGCCACTTTCCCTCCCCTTGCACCTTGCTTGGTGCTGCTGGGCTAGTTGTCCAGAGCAGCCCTTCACGTCAGCATTTAATCCCATTCTCAAGAAGCTAAGTGACTCCCGTCTTCCGGAATGAATTCGAAAGTCCGTTCAAAGGTCTCACTCATCTGGACCTATGCCGCCAGCCTTGATTTCCCGCTTTCCCAAACAAACACTACTCGAGCCAGGGTGCTCCCAGCCTCTTCCCAGACAGGCTCGTGCCCGGTTCCACCCTTTCCCTTACGTTGCTCCCCTAAGCTGGAAAGCCTCCTTCTCTTTGCCCTCTTCATCCGCTTCCTAGCTATCCTCCGAAATTTCACCCCTACTCTCTCTTGATTCCGGCCTGGGGGTGCTGTCCCTTTTCTAGAATTCCAGTGACTCGTGTGTTCTTCTCTGTCACTTACTCCTGAGTTCACCTCCGTTCCAGGCACTGCTAAGCCCTTGAGCACTTAACTTGACCTTCACAACACAATCTTATGAGATTATTATTATATTATTATGCTCTCATCTTACAGATGAGAAGCCTGCTGTTCAGGGAGGGTAAGAATTAAGTTACACCCATTGAGTGATGAAGCTAGGATTCAAACTCAGGCAGGCTGGCTCCAGCAGACATGTTCCTAACCACGAGGCTGAACTGCCTCTTTCTGTTCTACGTGACTCTCTCGTTGTTACCTTTGTCCTTCCCCAGCCTAACTGCCAGGTCCTGAAGGGCAAGCACTTTCCTCTCTGCTCTGTGTACAATAGCCCGTTCACTGCTCCCCGGAGCCCACTGCGTAGGAAGCTCTTAAGCTCTGTGTACTTGCAGAGAACTTACCTGTCCTACCAGCGTTTCTTCACCTAAAAAATAAAAAAAAATAAAAAAAATTAAAAAAAAAAACATGGTCTAGCACATGGTAAGTGCTCAGAGAACATGTGTTGAATAAATAACTAAATGAATATTTGATGGATTCACGGTTCAGTAAATATATGATCAAATCAGCACGTTCTTCTGAAGCTTTTCCTTTCACAGAAATTTCTGGATCTGTATTTTACGGACAGATCTCTCAGTTGTTTCCAGGCTGCTACCGATGACTGAGCTGGACTACTTCCTAAATAAAATGGATGCTTCGAGATCCTCAACAAAGTTAGTCGTCGCCTCTATGGATCCAAAGTGTTTCAGCATTCATGTCTCCCTTAGAGCTGATGAAATTTAAGTTCTACCCATTTAATTAAACTAATATTTCAGTATCAAAGCCAAAAAGAGACACTGTTAGGTTTAGCCACCTCACAAACAGTACTTTTAAACTAGAGGTCTATAGCACTTACTTATTTATGAGTAAATCAAATGGTATCAGTTTGACAAATATTAACATTTCATTCTCAGAAATCTCCTTTAGGAGAAAGCTGCTCCAAACTGAAGGAAGCCACTATTTGTTTTATACCCTATGCCCGAACACTGCTTTGGTCTCCACTTTCCATCCAGTGTGGATTTTAATGTTTTTGATAAAAGGTACCTCATCTGATTCTCTCTAAATGCTGTGAGTGCGAGTCAGGCTTCTGCAGAGCACAATCTGGATTGACTTCACTTACAAAGCCACATTTAGCATTGCAGATTTTAAAATTCAGTCAAAATAAATGATTCTACATCAAGGGCTGAATGAAGACCGAGTTTTCAAAGGGCTTTTCTTTTGAAACATTCAAAGCACCTCATTAAGTCTACAATCTTCCAAAAATGTGTTCTCCAAGATAGCCTTATTAGTCCCATTTTGCAAATGACAAAGTTGCAACAAGACGCAATTAAATATCTTTACCAGGGTCTACCAGAAGGGAGTCACGCAGGGAAGGCCCTTCACTTATGATCAGGCCATCATTAGTTAATTAGATGAAGAGGCCCCCAAAAACAGGCAGGAAGCCAAATGTCAGAACAGGATTTGTCATCAGGTCTCTTTTAACGTGAGATCCCAAGGACTTGAGAAGAGAAAACAAAAAAACAAAAAAAACCCCAAAACCCGACCTCTTTTAGTCATAGCACTTAACTGTAGAAAAGATACAGAGAGGTTATCTCCTCTCCAATCACTGTTTGACTTGTGAGGATAAGCCGGAAGGTCAGAACCTTGGGTGGAGTTAGCTCTCACCGTGCTGCTGCTGACTGCCAAGGTGAAGGCCAGCTGGGTGTTTTGCAGAAAAAGTGAATTTATGAAATAGAATGTCAGAAGCAAGCTTATGAAGTGCAGGAGGGTCTAGAAGGGTGTACATTAAGCTCTGAAACAAAATTATAAAGCTCAGAAATGATGGCTATCCCCTAAACTTTTCCAATCTACTGTTCACCGATTCACTTAACTGCAATCCCATCCCTGTCCTGAAACGGAGAACAGGTCCTCTCAAGGTGATCACATCCTCACGGGTAGACCTCTGTGTCCCCCCACCTACATGGACACATGCTCATGAGCATACTCAAGGACTAAAAATAAAAGTGTTTTCTTTTTAAGTTCAGCTCTTCTTCCTGGGTTCTTTCCTCAAATTATAAATAAGCCTGGTAGGTCTGGCATTTTGTTACTAACATCTTTGAATGAACCTACCCATCTGGAACTGATTATGTACATCATGTGCGTAAAATGATCGGACTCTTTATATGCTAATGTGGCTAATTCATTCATTCTTTCTTTCAACAAATACTCAGCACCTACTCTGTAGCCAGTGCTTTGGCAGATACTGGGAATCCAATAATGAAAAACACAGATGTGGTTCCAGCCCTCAGAGAGTATATAATCTATCAGGGAAAACAGGCATTAAACGTCTAACAGAGAGGTGATCTGGCTGTGGGAATAGTATGTGCACAGGTCAAGAGTCTCAGGAAATAGGAGAATCTCATATGGATGGAGTTTAAAAAGCAGAGGACAGGAGGGTGATACGGAGGTGGAAAGGTGGGCAGGAGCTAGATCATAAAAGGCCTTCAAAAACAGCTTAAGTATGTGGGCCTTTATGCTGAAGACAATGAAAAGTCCTAGATTGAATTATGGCTGGGTGGGGAGGTTGAAGGGAGAGGACATGATAGGATTTGCATTGGAAATCTTGTGCCAGGGGAAGTTACCTGGAGCAAAACAAGATAAATTATTTTGGCATGGAACAGGATTGTCCTAGTAGAGGAACGGATAGATTAAGACACACCCATAAGGTAGAAGCAACATGCTTCATGAGTGACTGGATGTGAAGAAGAGGAAGAGCTAGGAAGATCCCAGGTCTCTGGTTGTAGCCAATCCATGGATGGTGTTGCCGAGGGTGGGGAAGGAAGGGACAGAGAGCCAGGAAACACAAGTTCTGCCTTAGGTATGCTGAATTTCAAATGCCTGACATATATGTGATAAGGACCTCCAGCAGGCAGAAGAGAGGGCTGGATATATGCAATTGGAAGTTATCAGTATCTGGAGAGAGGATAATTAATCTACTAATGTATATATCCCATAAGGGGTGAGATCATGTCTGGAACAATGCTGGTGCTCAGTAATTACTTGCTAAAAGTTGTTGAATCCGAGCCATGGGGTGAAATTAAGGCTGAGAATAAAAGAGCCTGTGGGTCACCCATTGTTTAGCACTCATTGAGGAATTGGAAGCAAAGGAACCTGAGCAAGAGTCCTAACAAGAGGACAACATAGAGATGTGGCATTACGGGATCAGAGGAAAATAGTTTTCACTGTTGGAAGGTTCTAGGAGGGCAAACAAAATGAAACTAGAAAAACACAGCCATCTTGAAATTAGCAACATAGCAAAAACAAGCCATCTGGGCCAGAATAGTTTCCATTTAGTGATAAGGGTATGGGCCAGATGAACTTGAGTGGTGGGCAGGAACAACATGGAGATGGTGATGGAAAGGGCTAATCTGCATTGTCCTGATGAGGTGTGCAGAGGCACGCCCAGGTTGGTAGCCATTGTCTTTCCTAAAGAGGATGTTCTCTTTCAGGATCACTTACCAGGGGAAGAGGTAGGTCCTCAAAAACTAAGGGGTAAGGGAATCCCACATCATTCCTTTTTAAAAAAATAATAAATACTTATCGAGCACTTACTACATACAAAGTCCAAAGCGATTAGCATGCTGAGGTCCTCCAAGATGAGATTGGACATTCGGAGATTTATTGGAAGAAATGCCTGTAGGGAGAAAAGGAGCCGGGAAGAGCCACAAAGAACAGAGAAGGAAGAATCGAGTAGGCAGAAGCTTGGACCACAGTGTGGTTCCAAGAAAGTTTTGGTCAGGCCAATGGGGAGTCCTCAAGCCCAAGGCACCCATCAGAGGAGTCCTACTTCCTGCAGGAATGGGCATCATAGTCTGTTTGCTACACTCAGTGTTTGGCTGAGAGCAGCCCATGGGAAGCATGGCCTTGGCACAAACGAGGTGATAGGTTCAGAGCAAAGCATCTGGGGCCATCAGTCACTTATGCTCCCTGTAGCAGGAAAGGTTCATAGCTGCCACGCATACGTTGCCTCACTTAATCCCTACAGCATCCCTCTAAGATGGGTGTCATCATGCCCATTTCACAGATGAGACACCAAGGATTACAGAAGTTATGCAACTTGCCTAAGTTCAAACGATTAGTAAGAGGCAGAGACTTGATTTCAACCACGGGGTGATGGAACTGGCTCAGACTGGCTCTGAGCAATTGTTAAATTTTTAGAAATCGTGCTATTCAGTTGATATCAAGATGATAGCTTGAATTGGGCCATGATGGGAGTTCTTACACCGTGGAAATCTGCAAATGCTAAAAATTCAGCCCCTGTTTGTATGTTTTTCTGGACAAGCGGTTGTTATACACTCATCAGCCCTCCACTGATTTGAACCCAGGTCACCTGACCAGAGCTGCCCCTCCTACCTCTGTGCTACATGCAATTGCCTTAATGATTTCTGATGCATTTCTGATACAAAAAATTCCTTAAGTCACCCTTCTTCCTCTGAATCCCTGCAGCAGGGGTTGTCATGCTCCTGTGTTTTGTACCTCCCTTCATCACCTTCGTCACCGTTGTGTGCCCCGGCTTCCTACCTTGATAGGAAATTTCTCTAGGACAGAGAGAGAAATTGTCTTATGCCTCCCGTGTTCCCAGCCGCTGTGCACCACTGCAGCATTCGATAAATATCTGCTGTCGAAGTTAGCGTTGATATACCTACACTCATCTATTGATAGCTAGGGAACAGTGACATCTCTAAAATGATATAAAAGTCTGTGCTCAGAACATTTGCATCTGTTACCACTCACAGATCCTGACTCTTACATTTATAAAGGCAGACGCTACTGGAAAGTGTGTTTCAACCTCAAGATGACCTTTTAAGAGAACTGTAACATCCATTATGGCCCAGGGATGTGGTTGGTATGCTTCCTGCCTACTCCCACCCACACACCGGCAGATATATTAATTACCTGCCTGCCTGGCCACTGGGCAGCTTGTTGTGAAATTGTTTATCTTCCCAGCTCTGCACTCTCCAGCCTGGGAAATAAAGTATGCATGCTGCTTGGAAGGAGGGGGTCCTGAGACTTCTCTCATTGTGTTGTGCCCTCCAGTGTCCGAGAGCCCAGATCTATAGAGTACCCCAGAAAGGATAGGATGAAAAGAATCTGCCCAGAGGACTCAGGCCACTGTAGAAAGTGATGGGCCCTAAGAGACATCGGAAGACTCGGATTTGGGGTCACTTCAACCGTATAATATGTGAGCTACTCAAAATATCTCTGGTGCACACGGACAAGCTGCGGAAGCAGCTCGTGCCAGGAAGTCTGCTTTTAGAGGAAAAAGCAAGGTCTCTCGTGAAAGCCACCCTTGCCCTCCAGCAAAGCTCTTTGAAATGTTCTGACATTGCAAAAGAATCTGTAAATCACCACTTCCTCTGCACCACTTGCAACAATGTCTCTTCCTTATTAACTTATTCTAAAAGTACGTTTTTGAGGGGCGCCTGGGTGGCTCAGTCGGTTGGGCGTCCGACTCTTGATTTCGACTCAGGTCATGATCCCAGGGTCGGGGGATCGAGCCCTGCATTGGGCTCCATGCTGAGTGTGGAACCTGCTGGGGATTCTTTCTCTCTCTCCTTCTGCCCCTCTCTTGTGCTCTTTCTCTCTCCTCCAATGAAAAAAAACAAAAAAACTGTGTTGAGGGTCTACTATATGTCAGGCCCTTTTCTCAGCACTTGAGAAACATGAGCAAATGGAACAAAATTGCTACTGCAGTGGGGCTGACCTCTGAGTTTCAACCCTAGTTTCAATCCTCTTGACCTTCACTGCATGGGCATGTGTTCATTTATCCAACATGTAGTCATGTGGCCAACAGGCCTTGGGCATCCGCTGTGTGTCTCCTCTGTGGTGCTGGGGGCTGGGGCTGCAGAAGAAGATAGACTCTGTTCATGGACCCCAGTTTAAGGGAGGAGGCAGACACGTAACCCCTGGGTTCTAGCACCTGGCCGGTATCCACGAGAATCAGCTTTGAGTGAGGAGGAGGTCGTGTCCGTGAGGTGTCACCTGAGTTGAGTCTCATGGGATGGTAGAAGGAACACAGACAGGACAGAGCTTGGAACAGCTTGGTGCACAGAGGAAACGAAAGGCAGCAAAGGTGGCTGGGGTAAAAAAATCTGGGGCAGGAAGTAGCAAGAACTGAAACCCAAGATGGACAGCTAGGCAAGGCCTGCATCTTGTGTCCATTCCCTAGTTTATTCCATTTATTATAAAAACAAAACAAAACAAAAATCCAGCCACCCCCACCCTACCCTGAAGTCTACCTTTCTGCTGGCTGTCTTCTCTGAAAGGTAGGAAGCCTGAGGGGACACCTCCCTGGTCTCTGTCCTGAAGATGTAGACGAACAGGGTGACCACACAGTCCCACACTCCCTGCCTCCTCCCAGCCACACCCCAGCCCATTCCACTTCTCCATTTTGTCTCAGCCTCCTGGCATTTCCAAAACCCACCCTTCAAGGGAGACTTCTGCCTGGCCCCGGGGATGCCCCTCCTCCTCACTGCCCTCTGGTTCCAGTAATTCACTGGTAACTCACTGGCCCTTGGGAGGCAGCTCAGAGCCTGGCTCTCTCCTCCTGCATCCTGACCCCAGTACCCATCACACTGAGCCAGCCAAGCAACGAGCTTTATAGCCACCTCTGCTCCTCCTGGAATGGCCCTTCCCGGAAATGTGGGAGCCTCATCAGTCCTCTGTCAGCCAATAAAAATAGGATGATAGATGTTCAAAGACTTTGAAAAGACAAGAAGTATAATTCATAGCGTTTTTCTTGTTGCCATTTGAGGCCCCTAGACCTCTGAAGAAGCCATTTCTGGCTTTGTGGGAAGTCCGCCAGGATGGAATTCATTGATTTCAGTAAGTGTCCCCAAAATAAAAACTTTGGTTAAAAAGTTTCAAAGGTTCAAAGGGAATTAGGACAAGTAAGGGAGGGAAGAACTGGGAAAGAAATGTTGAAGTCCGATAGCTCAGGGCCTTCCTCTTTGAAGGAGGTAGCTAAGTCACAAGAGAAATCCAAGTCGTGGGTCTCAATGACCTTTTACAGACTGCGTTAGCATTTTACCAACTCTTATAGACTGATTCGGCAGATGGCTGGAACATGAAAGAAAAAAGGTAGTCCATGGGACTGCTTGCTACCAAAATAAAAGGGAAAACAAAAGCAATTGGCCCTTGTCCCTATTTGGATAAACCGAAAACAGCTTGGATTGCGTTAACAGAAGCATGTGTTCTACCAACAGCCAAAGGAGATCACTTGTGTCCCCAGGTCTGTCCAGTGTGACATGATCATGTGTCACTCTTTCCATGTGAACACATCACTCTTTAAATTAAGGCAGCCGCATTCACTGTTCACAAAGGGGGCCCTAGAAACCTTGCCCATCCTTCTTTGAGAAGCTGAGGGCACGGTCTGATCTGCATGCCTCTTTCTCAAATATAAGAGCTAACAAAAAAGACGCTCATTCATATGGTAAATAACAAACTTTCCTGAGCTTTTTGGTAATCAAATCAATTTTACTTTATGAATTCCATTCCTCCCCGTTTGTAATTTAGATGGAAAGACATCTAAGTCAATGAAAATCCAACCGAAGAAACATTGGCCTCTGTGTGAAAAGAAATCTCACTTATAAATATTTTTTTAAAAGGGTACAATGTAAGAAAGTCCAAAGACTTTTGCTTCCTTTGTTCTTTTTAATATTTTATTTGGACTTTGGCGTTGCAGTCAGGACAATCCACACACAGCAAGACAAATAGGCTTTCATATAAAAAATACCAGAAGGGTGCCTGAGTGGCTCAGTCGTTTAAGTGTCTGACTTCGGCTCGGGTCATGATCTCGAGGTTCGTGAGTCCGAGCCCCGCGTCGGACTCTGTGCTAACAACTCAGAGCCTGGAGCCTGCTTCAGATTCTGTGTCTCCCTCTCTCTCTGCCCCTCCCTTGCTCACTCAAGCTCTGTCTTTCTCTGTCTCTCAGAAATAAACATTAAAAAAAAAATTTTGTTTTAAATACTGGAAAGGGCTCTGTCTTTTATTCTTTATTTTTATATGTTTTATATATTTTTCCTTCTATTTGTTATATTTTTAGAATCTTTACATCTTTTATTTCAAAATATTTATATCTGTGTGACAGATTTATGGTTGCTTTTTATTTTCCTCATTTTGCTTAACTATATATTGTATCACGAACATGGGTTGATTGTGTAGTAAATAAAAATATTTAAAGAGGAGGACTAAGGTTTGACGCAGATGAGATCTTTTCTTTCTTTTAAAATCAAATAGTTAAGGGGCGCCTGGGTGGTTCAGTCTCTTGAGTGTCCAACTTCGGCTCAGATCACGATCTAACAGTCTGTGAGTTCGAGCCCCGCATCAGGCTCTGTGCTGACAGCTCAGAGCCTGGAGTCTGCTTCGGATTCTGCGTCTCCCTCTCTCTCTGCCCCTTCCCCCCACTCATGCTCTGTCTCTCTCTCTCTGTCAAAAATAAATAAACATTAAAAAAAAAAGAAAGTGGTTCTTACTTAAAAAAAAAATAGTTAAGAAAATCAATGTATAAAAATCGAGAAGCCAAAGAAAACATTTCACTGATAAGTTCGCTGGATGGTAGGTTTCCATTTAGCTGTTTGACCTCTTTCACATGACACCAGGGTATTTTCATGGATAAAACTACAATCCCAGATATTCATCCTTTCAGATTCATACTTTCCATCTTAGCCCACAGAAGCTTTCTTTCAGGGATCTTGCAGAAATTTCTGGCTTGTTGTTTCAGTCATTGGCCTTTTCTCTGTGGAAGCCAGTAGAGAACAGACCATCCCCAGACCCTCAGAATGTTGCCAAGAGGCTCTTAATTGATGGAGACATTCTTTTAAAGTGACGGTTTCTTTCTAAAACAATTTTGATTGAATAATGAGACTAGCTGCGAACTATAATATTTGTAAGGCACAAGTACTGAAATCCTTAGTGATATTCCTTCAGGAGTCAGAACTAGAAGCGGAAAGAGGAAAGAGCTTGCTAAGTCGACTCAGTAGGACCTAGAAGCTGTCAGTACTTTCTCATTCACTCGAGAGACACTAACTGAGCATCTCCTCGGGGCTGGATACTCTTCTAAGCCCAGGGACAGCAGTGAACCACAAAAACCTGTCTCTCTTGGAGCTGATATCCTAGCGAGGTGAACAGATGGCAAACAACCAAATACACAAATAATACATATAATATTTCAGGTAGTGATAATGGTCCATGGATAAATTCTAAGAGAGTCTATGAACTCCAATAGAGGCAAAAGATACACCTTGATTTTCACCAGCTCAGCATTTCCTTCATTTAAAAAAAAATGTTTATTTATTTATTTTTACAGAGAGAGAGAGAGAGAGCACTCATGCGTGCACAAGAGCAGAGGAGGGGCAGCGGGAGGGGAAGAGAGAGAATCCCAAGCAGGCTCTGTGCTGGGCAGGGCTCGATCCCATGACCATGAGATCACAACCTGAGCTGAAATCAAGAGTTGAACACTGAACCAGCTGAGCCACCCAGATGCCCCTTCCTTCATTTTTGAATGTAGGCAACAAACTATAGCACTACTAACAATATCTATAATGTCATCAGTCTAGAAGTTAGATACTTACATCAATTGCTCTTACTGGGACTCTCTCAAAATAATCATTCATACTACCATAAGACTTGTGTCAATATTATGATAGATATTAGACCCCCTGAGAAATCTTGTTATTTAATACATTAAATAAGCATGTACATATATATGTATGTATATACATATACATATATATACACGTATATCTCACTTATTATTTATCAAAATAATTCAATGTTTTTAATTTATCAAAATAATTCAATATTAATAATCCTATATGTTTTATTTTATACGTTCAAGCACATTGATGTGTGAAGTGGGTCCTTAGACTACACCAAACTTCCTAGAGGTCATTAGCAGTGCTTAATGCTATATTCTATCTCTTCATAGAGTTTCAAGAGATATATACTCAAGGCTGAGATTTGGCACAATTTCTGATTTTTACTGCTCTGTCGAGGACATTCTTAAGTCAAAAAAAAAAAAATGTTTTTGTTGCGGTGGTAAAGAATACCATTACGCCTGGTACAGTAAGGTCCACTGTCTCGATTCACATTAATGAGCCAGCCATTTACAGCCACAGTTTTGTACCATTGGTGCGAATGTTGACGCCATTAAAAAGACAAATAATGCCTTAGCATTATTATGAAAATAGTTTTGATCTTGTGGACCCCTAAAAGGGTCTCAGAGTCCCACCGAGGATCTAAGGACCACACATTGAGAACCACTGTGCAAGATTAAGAAGCAAATAAAGAAATTCTTTGGGGCATTTGAACCACCCAGGGGACTCTACTTGCATAAAAATTTTGTTGCTGGTTATTGTAGTCTACTGTCCAACTCTTTGAAATGGAAGTTTTACCCGAGCTTTTAAGGGAGAATTTTTAAAACTCCCAGTTAAAAATAATCTGTTGACATTTTTTAATTGCCCAGTGCTGTAATACAAGCCTGGAACTACATCTTATAGCAGAGACACATGGTTCCCGGTAAAGAAAAAATATCCAGTACAGAGAGGTCTTCACCTGAGGGGGGTCCTCTGTACTCCAGGTTAATAACCACCTGCTTCCCCCAATCCTGCTGACAAGGAGAAACACCTAGGATCATATTTGTTTTTTAATGCATTTGCTTCCAGGTCAATTAGCATCTTAAACCCCCAAATTCTGATTTTGTCAATAAGATAGATTTAGACCTAACGAATCCAGGACAAGAATGTGGAGTGAGAACTGAGTTTCTCCACCTTCTACAAGACCGAGTGGACTGTGTCTCCTGCCAAATATAGATTCTTTCTAAAAGGAAATGGCCTTGGGCTGGAGGTAGGAAGATCTGGGCTCCCTAGGGTCTAGGACTATCAAGAATCCTTCACTGGGACTTTCTAAAATTTTGGTTACTGCTTTGGGGGGGGGGGGGGGAAACACTTGTTTTACACCAAGCATTTTCTTTTTCTCTGCTTCTTAAATCAAACCAGCATCCGTAGACTTACTGCCTTCGAAAAACTAATCTAGCCCTTAGTGCTGACAGTTAAGAAGCAGAGAATTTACAGTTACCCTTTAGGTAAAACCAGGAATAACCCCATAGTGAAAATGTCCACTCTCCTGGTGAAACATTTCTGATATACTGAAAAACCACCTATTTATCCACTTTCATAAAAGAAAATGTCGGTGCCGATCATTGAAAACACCCAATAATCCAAAAAATCATCTATATTTAGCCTTGGAATTAATAAGAGTATTCCTGCATTGTGATCTCCTCTGATGGTGTTTTTCTTGGGCTGGTATTAACATGAGTTCTTATTCTTTGACTTAAGGGTGGAGAGGTAAGTTGGTGGTTTGAAAATATCCCAAGAGCAGGAAGCCAACTCGTGATTTTAAATTTGCTACAAAGAACCCACCAGCTGGATATTCACCACTTAGTCAGTGAAGGGTTTCATTGTGGGCTTTATAGTTTTAGTACGTTTTTTTTTCAAGAAGGAAACCATGCTCTCTCTAAAGCACAGCTCTCCTTCCTGTCCCCACCCCAGGCTTTTTGTTTGTTTGTTTGTTTAGTTTTTGCCCTGCTCTTCTGGTACTTGTAAGTACATAGTTTTCTTTCCAGGGGTGAGTTGAACAATCAAGCCCTTGCCTTTCCATGACCATCCTATCCAGTGTTGCTGAATCCTTCATAGCCCGTAATCAGTGCCTTCCAAGAACAAACTGCCGATTCACGCCCAGAGTTCTGTCTGTAGTTTCTAAAGTGTTTTCCCATAAATTTCCTTCAGTCCCTGCAGCCATCCTGTGAAAGAGGTAGACGTACCCTTCTGTTGTAGGTGAGGAAACGGATGCTCTGAAAGGTGAAGAAACCCGTCCACTGGAATCCAGCCAGTTAATAAGGGGCCAGGACTCAAGCCCAAATCATCTAATGGCATATCCAGTGTTTTCTACCCCACCTTATAGCTAGTTCTTTCCTGGTCTAGACTCCTGACAAATCCTACTTGTCCTTGATTTACCAGTGCTATTCTTGTCAGAAACGTAGTACAGAAAATTATAAGATCTCGCATTTTTTAAGAGTATACCCAAGCGTGAAATAGCTATGGCTGAAGACAGTGGAACATACATTGGTTACCTGTGGATCATATTTGAGCTGCCGACATGTTTTATGTCAGTCACAGTTTTTATTTCCTTTGGGCACTGACATTTAAGGATTTCACACAAAAATCCAAACTTCCAGCTTCTCTTGAAAAATCACATCAGGCCATCGTGGCACAAATTCCATGTAGCAATCAATGATGGGCTTGAGCTGAGCAGCACCGGCCCCCTGATGACAGGGAACGTGTTTTCCCAGTTGGCTCCAGGCTTCTCCATTCAGGCAGTGGAAGCAGGCAGAGGGCCCCACTCATGCGTTCATGCTACCTGACAGGCACTTGTGGGCATGGGGATTTGCCAACTCTGCTCTAGACCGTGAATTCCTGGGGAGTGGGGAGGGGAATGGACTGTATATAGCCTAGTGCCAGCATATATTCGGAGCCTGGTAAAAGCAATGTTGAAATGCTGTTTTAATAGTGCTTCATTTCAAAAATGTCATTCTTATGTATATAGAAATTATTGTAGTAATTTGAATTTTTCTATTATTTATAGAGCGCTGGTCTGATCCATGGGCAGATAATAAATTTTAAAAGGGGAGAGAACATCAAACAGAGAAAGAAAAGGGCAATAAAAGAAAGCTATTGTAGCACAGACCTTAAAGGATACTAATCGGGGTTTACATCAGTTTGCTAAATGCCAGACCCTTAAACGTAGCTGCACATAATAAATACACGAGAGAACGTCTGGTAAAGGAGATGGAAGAGAAATCCCGATAACCAGCGTCATAAAAGGACTGTAGCTTTCTGTCTTGCATTCTGTGCTGTTGTATTTCATTCTAGAGCAGAAGGAATCCAGGAAGCAGAGCCAATGACAGGGTCAGAAGTGAGGTCTCTAGATAAACTTAAGATGGAAAATCACAAAGGGGAAAGTCTGAGGATTTGTAAAGACCAGTGGAAAACAGACAAGAAGCTTACAGTGGTGAGAAAAAGATCAAATATGAACGAGTTAAATAATGAATAAAGAACAAATGAACTATAACAAAGGAGGCCCAGGGTGCCTGGCTGGCTTAGTCTGTGGAACGTGCGACTCTTGATCTCGGGGCTGTGAGTTCAAGCCCCACGTTGGGTGTGGAGATTACTTAAGGGAAAAATCTTTTTTAAAAAAAGAGGCCCAGGAAAAAAAGAAGGCAGAAAAGACAATTGAGGTCGTGTGGCTGGAGACACATCTATACTCAGTGCATCTTGGTGGGAGTTTTTTTGTTTGCTTTTTACTGTACATTATGGAAATTTTCACATATTCCTAGAAGAGAAACTAGTCTGTGAATCTGTCACAGACAATTGTTGGCCACTCATGACAATAGAGTGTTAAGAAACTGAAATACCCAGTTAATCTAAAGTAATCATTCTATATAGTTTTAATCTCCTTTTATTATTTTTAAGTTTTTATTTAAATTCCGGTTAGTTAACATACAATGTAATATTAGCTTCAGGTATACAATAAACTGATTCAACACTTCCATATAATACCCATTGCTAATCACAACAAGTCCATTCCTTAATCCCCATCACCTATCTCACCCATCCCGCCACCCGCCTCCCCTCTGGTAACCATCAGTTTATTCTCTATAGTTCCACATCTGTTTCTTGGACTGCCTCTCTATCTTTTTTTCCCCTTTGCTCGTTTGTTTTGCTTCTTAAATTCCACACATGAGTGAAATCATGGTATTTGTCTTTCTCTGACTGACTTATTAACTCTACCCATGTCATTGCAAATGGCAAGATTTCATTCTTTTTTATGGGCTCAGTAACCATTGTATATATATACACCACATCCCTCCCTCTCTCTCTCTCCCCCTCCCACAATTGCATGTGCTCTCTCTCTCTCATGATAAATAAACATTAAAAAAACCTTTTTTTGATGTTTACTTATTTTTGAGAGAGAGCCTGCGAGAGAGAAGAGGAGGGGCGGGGGGGGGGGGGAGGGACGGTGGACAGAGGATCCAAAGCAGGCTCTGTGCTGACAGCAGAGAGCCCGATGCAGGGCTTGAACTCCTGAACTGTGAGGTCATGACCTGAGCTGAAGTCAGATGCTTAACAACTGAGCCACCCAGCTGCCCCTAAATAAACATTTTTTTAATTAAAAAAAAATAAGTTTTTGATAGAATTCACCTGTGAAACCATCTGGTCCTAGGCTTTTGTTTGTTGGGAGTTTTTTTGATTACTGATCCAATTTCTTTGCTGGTTATTAGTCTGTTCAAGTTTCTTATTTCTTCCTGTTTCAGTTTTGATAATTTGTATGTTTCTAGAAATTTATCCATTTCTTCTAGGTTGTCCAATTTGTTGGAATACAGTTTTTTATAATATTCTTTTTTTATTTTTTTAATTTTTAATTTTTTTAATTTTATTTATTTTTTAAAATTTACATCCAAATTAGTTAGCATATAGTGCAACAATGATTTCAGGAGTAGATTCCTTAGTGCCCCTTACCCATTTAGCCCATCCCCCCTCCCACAGCCCCTCCAGTAACCCTCAGTTTGTTCTCCATATTTATGAGTCTCTTCTGTTTTGCCCCCCTCCCTGTTTTTATATTATTTTTGTTTCCCTTCCCTTATGTTGTTCTGTTTTGTCTCTTAAAGTCCTCATGTGAGTGAAGTCATATGATTTTTGTCTTTCTCTGACTGACTAATTTCACTTAGCATAATACCCTCCAGTTCCATCCACATAGTTGCAAGTGGCAAGATTTCATTCTTTTTGATTGCCGAGTGGTACTCCATTGTGTGTGTGTGTGTGTGTGTGTGTGTGTGTGTGTGTACCACATCTTCTTTATGCATTCATCCATCGATGGACATTTGGGCTCTTTCCATACTTTGGCTATTGTTGATAGCGCTGCTATAAACATGGGGGTGCATGTGTCCCTTCGAAACAGCACACCTGTACCCCTTGGATAAATACCTAGTAGTGCAATTGCTGGGTCATAAGGAGTTCTATTTTTAGTTTTTTGAGGAACCTCCACACTGTTTTCCAGAGTGGCTGCACCAGCTTGCATTCCCACCAGCAGTGCAAAAGAGATCCTCTTTGTCTGCATCCTCGCCAACATCTGTTGTTGCCTGAGTTGTTAATGTTAGGCATTCTGACAGGTGTAAGGTGGTTTTGATTTGTATTTCCCTGATGATGAGTGATGTGGAGCATTTCTTCGTGTGTCGGTTGGCCATCTGGATGTCTTCTTTGGAGAAGTGTCTATTCATGTCATTTGCCCGTTTCTTCACTGGATTATTTTTTTGGGTGTTGAGTTTGATAAGTTCTTTATAGGTTTTCGATACTAACCCTTTATCTGATATGTCATTTGCAAACAATATTCTCTTAAAATTGTTTGGGTTTTTTGTGGTATTGGTTATTTATCCTTTCTCATCTGTGATTTAAATTATTTGGGTCCTTTCTCTTTTCTTTTTGATAAGTCTAGCTATAGATTTATAGATTTTATTAATTTTTTTCAAAGAACTAACTCCTGATTTTATTGATCTGTTCTATTGTTTATTTAGTTTCTGTATCACTTATTTCTGCTCTAATCTTTATTATCTCCTTTCTTCTGATGGCTTTAGGCTTTGTTTGTTGTTCTTTTTCTAGGTCCTTTAGGTATAAGGTAAGGTTGTTTACTTGAGATTTTTCGTGCTTCTTGATATAGGCATGTATTGCTATAAACTTTCCTCTTATAACCATTTTTGCTGCATCCCAAAGGTTTTGGACCATTGTGTTTTTTCATTTGTTTCCATCTATTTTTTTAAATTTCTTCTTTGATTTCTTGGTTTACCATTCATTATTTAGTAGCATGCTTAACCTCTATGTATTTGTCGTCTTTCCATATGTTTTCTTATGGTTGACTTCTAGTTTCATGGCGTTGTGGCCAGAAAAGGTGCTTGGCATGATTTAATACTTTTGTGTTTGTTGAGGCCTGTTTTGTAACCTAATATGTGATCGATTCTGGAGAATGTTACGTGTGCACTTGAAAAGAATGTGTATTCTGCTGTTTTAGGATAGAATTTTCTGAATACATCTGCTAAGTGCACTGGTCCCATGTGCCATTCAAAGCCATGTCTCCTTGTTTATTTTGTGTTTAGATGATCTGTCCATTGATGTAGGTGGGGTGTTAAAGTCCCCTACTGTTATTGTCTTATTATCTATTAGTTCCTCTATCTTTGTTATTAATTGTTTTATGTATTTGGGTGTTTCCATATTGGGTGCATAAATTAAATTTCTCCTTATTAAACCTATTATGGATCATGAGTTGGGACTAGGAGGCCACAGAAAGGAGAGAGAGTGGACCTAAAAAAATCCACAGACATGCAATTTATGCCCCAGGTAACCAGAAGTTGAAAGTGTGACTTTTGCAGTTTGTTTTGATGTCTTGGGCCAAAACGATTAGAGCCCTGGACGTGAAATAAAGGGAAAGGAATTCTGAAGCTCTTCAGCTGGGAAGGCAAAATCATCCAAATTCTGTGAAGACAGTTTCTATGCTTTTTAAAAACTTGTGTGGCCCAAATGGGTCATAAATAATTTTTATGGTATAAAATCCTTGAAGAACATGCTTGGTCTCTCAGGGATTCTTGCCATTCTTACACTCACAAAGTTTCGTGCTGGTTGAGAAGATCTGTGCATGCCTGAGCTTTCTGTTTGGTACGGCTTCTAGGAAATACTAAACCGTGTTGAGACCTAAGCCTACTCCTCGCGCTTCTTTTAACGGGTGAAATGAACAGATTTGACTCGAATGATGTGTTTCTCTTCACTTCATAATTCAACTTTTAAGTAAAATCTACAGTGGTTCGTCTGACTCTGGCATATTTTCCTTCTGGTGTTATAGAGAGAGCAGTCAAAAGTTAAAATGCATTTCCAGGGTTTTAAGATCTAGAATGGTAAAATTGTAGACCCAATAGGATCCACTGGCAATCCATTGAAATGATATCATGCTACCTACAGAAAGCCTCAAAACGATGAGGCTTTTTTTTTCTATGTGGCTAGGTAGGAAGGAGGGGTTGAGTCTCTCCATAAACTAGACCTTCTGCTTCTATTAGCACCTCAATATTAGTCATATTAGAAGGACACATAGTCCCATTGACTCTGAACTTGCGAATGTAATCAGTATAGTCTTCTTCTGGAAGGGCTTCTGCCACTCACCAGGCAGAAGAGCCCTGGGCTCGGGAGGCCAGTGTGTGCCTGGTTCACCTAGAGCTCACAGCAGAGCTGCTGGTGGCAAAGGCCCATCCACATGGCTCTTCCTGGGCCTTGGAAACTAGAACCACAAAATCTCAAAGTCATTATTCCTCTAAGTGGAGTCCACATCTGAAATGCACTTTTTCTAGGGGGAAAAGGGTTATAGGTCATTGAATAGCATTTCAGTCATACAGATGTCTACTCAAAAAAGCATCCATAATGATGTATCTTTATCTACAATATCATTTAAATGTATTAGTACTTGTATTCTGGATTTCACTCTAGTGGTGAACTTTTTATGATGTTGTTTATTAAAAACCAGTGCCATCCTCTGAAAGCTTTAATCAGCTTCCCATGGTGATTTGCTGGGCATAGCACAATTCAAATTAAAATTTCATTATCTTCAAAGGCACTTTTATAAGCTATAAGAAAGCACCTGCCTGGCCCTGGGTGGGTACCATAATGCAGAGAGAATACATGAAGCTTTTCTTCCAGAAGTTTAGAGACTCTATACTACTAATAAAAATATGTAGAGAACAAATATTATATATTTTTTGTATTCATGGCATACTTCAAATATGGGAACGTTTGCAACACACTTGAAGCAATTAAAAGATTAAAAGCAACAGTGTAATAATAAAGACCCTACTGCGATATATTAATACCTTACAAGGTCTGTAGGAAGAGTCCTTGGGAATCACACTGTTTGATGTCTGGCTGAAACTGTATATTGGCCTTATGTTCTCTCACATACTCATGAAGCAGAAATTACCACATGTCAATAAGCATGTGACCTTGCTTTGGCACAGATTTGACATGTCACCAAGCTTCTTTCCTCTGACTTAACAAGTTGCACTTCCCATACTTGAGATTGCCCACGCCTCTGTGTTCATTATTCTTTTCTGGCGATAGATAGAATAGTAAAATAAGGAAGTCCAGTGTATTTACCAAGTTAGAAAATAAGAGCTTACCCATGCCTGGAGCAATAGCAGAGTAGTAAGCAGTGGTGAAGCTACAGGCCATCTGGGCTCGATCCAGAATCAGGCAGTGACAGCCAGAAATTGGGCTCCTGAAAAGTAAAGGAGACCAAATGCACCCCTGTCAAGATGGGACCAGAACGAGGTCAGAGATTTGACCTGGGGCTTGAGATGGGGAACCACACTTCCCCTTCCCTCAAGCAAAGAAAGCTGAACAAAATGACTTGCTGACCTATTGCTGCAGCTATGGCCTTGTTAAGAGTTTATAGAAAGAGAGAGGTGGGAAAACAAAGCTATAACCTCACAAGTAGGAAGTGAACCAAATTCTTTCTGTTTGGTAACCAGATCTGTAGTATCCCCGTTGTTCCCATAAGATGAGAAGTACAAGTGTGATCTGTTTCTGGGTAAGTGCTCAGGAGTCCAGATGGTAGTAACTACAAAACCACTAGGGAATGACAGAAGTAGGGAGGGAGGAAAAAAGAGAAACAGGGAGAGGAGGAAGGGAGGGGAAAGAAAGAGAGAGCAAGAATGAGAGCAAACCTCCCATTCAAAATGAGCCTGCAGGAAAATAAAAAACATATATACATACGTACATAACCAACCAACCAACCAAGCAACCGACAAAAATGATCCTGCAGGCCAGACATCCTAAGGACATGAGAGAAAATCTAATACCAAAAGAGACAGGCAGCAAAATCTATTGAAACATGACTTCACTCCAGATGGCTTTCAGGAACAATCTGACAAAGACTTAGAAATAATTATGCCTGGTATGTTTGAAAAGATAAAAGAATGAATAACTTGCATTAAAAAATAGGAAATTATGCAACAAAAATATGAAACAAGAACATGAGTATATTAAAAAAGAGTTAATTATAAATCTTGAAAATATGGTCATTAAAAATAAAAATTTAAGAAATGAAATAAACTTTAAACTGTGTAGAGTTAAAGAGAAATTTTATGAATTAAAAAGTTGGCAAGAGGAACTGACCAAAATGCAATTCAGAGAGATAGAAGATAGATAGATGATAGATAGATACAAGGATACATAGATAGATACATAGACAGATAGATAAAGAACAGTTAAGAGATATGGGAAAGAGCTTGTCATATTCCAATAGTTATTCAATAGCTCCAGAAAAAGAGGATGGTAGACAAGAAATATTTGAAGCAATTGAAGGATAGGATATTCTAAAATTGGAGATGTGATTCTTCAGACTAAAAGTGCACCACAAATACTGACCAGCATAATCAAAGTTAAATTTACCCCCAAATACTTTAAAATGACAATAGAGGATGTTAAGGAAAAATCAGAAAAGCAGATGACCAATGAAGGAAACATAATTAAGCTAGTGACAGATTTCTCATCAGCAACAATAGCTGCCGAATAACAGTAGAGTATTATCTCCAAAGTGCTAAGGGAAAGTGTCAAAGTAGAATTTTATACCCAGTGAAACAATCAGTGTATAGACTTTTTTTGACATAGAAAGGTAGTTTACCACTTACGGACTTCACTGAAAGCTCTATTAAAAGATGGATTTCTCCATACTTTTCTCCATAGAGAAAAGTAGGGAAGGTGTAGCATTGATTAAAAGAGTGATAGCCATTGATTAAAAGCCATTGATTAAAAGATGAAAATAGCCATTGATTAAAAGATGTTGGCAAATGAGTTCAATACTAAGTGCTACAAGTTTTTGGGGTGTGTTAAAAAGTGTTGAATTAGATAGCATTGATAAGATGGGTGTATGGTGTTTCACGGATAGTTAAAAGTGCTAAGATCCTTCCAGATTTGGGAGGGCTATAAACAAATTAAATTACTTCAGATTTTGCGGGCATGGGAGGCAGTGGGACTGACATCGGTGCTGTCAGCCTGCCCAGTGACAGCACTGGCAGGGTGACTGGGTCCCCGAGCAGCATCTGCAGTCTCATGACTGGCTTGGGCCATGCTCAGTTGTGGCGGACAGGAGTTCTGCCCCCAAGGAATGTCATAAATTAAGCCATGGGGAAAAAAATTACCTCAGACCTTATTAGAAAACTTTTTTCTAGTTAAATTTGAATATTAAAAACTTTAGGTGACTGTTCATCTTTCTGGCCATCCATATGTATATATGAATGAATTTTTAAAATTCTGCACCCCTCCTCAAAGCCTCCCAAGTAACAAAAGTATTTTACGTTACGTTATTATTTGTAAAGCTGTCAGAACCGTATATTTGGAGAAAAGAATTCTCAGAATATTAAAAATGTAAAGGTAATCATGAAAATAATAAAAATGTAGCCTTTAATTCTAAAGCAGCAGAGGAAAGGCGAAGGGTATTATTAAGATCTTTATTAAACCAACAGAAGACATGAGAAGAGAAAAAGAATAGCGAACAGAAAACACGAAGGAATATGTAGAAGCAAATCTAAGTACATCAATAATCCTAGTAGAGACAAATGATTAAATTTGTTCACCTATTGAAAATAGAGAGGCTCAAAATAATGGGATGGAGAAGGTCACCATTTAAGTACTAAAGGAAAGTTTATCAGACAAATTTTAATATAAGGCAAAGGCATTAATGAAGAGGAACACCACATACAAATAAAGGAAATGAACTACTAAGAAGAAATTCTCTATAAATATTAGTAAGAGGACGTATTATAAGCTACAAATAAAGGAAGACAGACACAATTATTTGTCATCTACTTGGGGCCAGAGTACTTAATATGATACCTTAAAAATAGTAGATATTTAATTCATAATGTAATTAAAGAATCTTGGCATTGGTTTATGGAAGGTTTGGGTCTGAATTGTTTAAAGACAATAAACAACCAATTTTGAGCTACCCCAAATTAAAAATCCCTGAAATAAAATTGTATTAGACCATACTGTGGCATCAGAGATATAAACTATGTAAGAAAATTCTAATGGAAATTTTTAAATTAGAATTCCAGGAAAAATTTATCTTTGTTTCATTTCTAACCGTATAGCATTAAAAAAAATGATAACCCACCTCTACCTTTTCCCTCAGTATTCCTTCAACTAATCACTGGATTCAGTCCTCTTAATTTATGACCCCATAAAATTTATACCCCCAATTTTTTGTCAAGATGGGACTCTCAAGATGTCTCACTTGTATAAAATTTAGGATGTCCAGTGGTTTCTTAAGTAAATCCTACAGGGGCTAACCTCTGCTTAAAGACATTCTTTGTGCAAATATTCCAGACACTCTATGTACAGAGAAGGAAAATGATTGTTAGCCAAAAAAACTATAATTATGAGAACTGGTGCCTGATAATGTATTCCACTTTTAGTGCTGAAAATGTTTGTACAAAACTGGGTTGGGCCCAGTGTTTTTGCACTACAATCTGTAGACATTTATTCACCTAATAAAATAACCACACAATCTGGCAAAGTTCAGCTTAGTTGGCAGCGTTTCCTGCCCTGGAGCCTGAAACAGCATCGGACCAAGCAGGTGTGGCTTTCAGAAGGTTCAGAGAGTTGCATTCAGGAAGCCTGCCCGGCACCCCACCTGTGTGCCATGCGCCCTCCTGAAGGCGTGGTTGGTGTCCCAGCTTTTTATAGGCTCAAAGGGCCTCTATTCATTCACAACGGATAATGGAGACTAAAATGACCCAGAAATTGACGTGTTTTGCTGGAAATACTTGATATCGACACGATAGACCAAAATTACAACAAATTTTAAAATCTTTTTTAAAAAATTGCCGTGTGCTTTAAAAGATATTTTTGGTATTTGGAGTATAGATACTACATAGTATTTAACACTTGTACACAAGAAACCTATTCTTCCCCTTGTGAACATCGGTTGGGTAGTCCTCTCTCTTCCTCCTCCTCCTCCTCCTCCTCCTCCTCCTCCTCCTTTGCTCCCTCACCATTAGACCCTTAATTCTTTGGGAGACACCTGGGTGGCTTAGTTGGTTGAACATCTGACTTTGTCTCAGGTCATGATCTCAAAGTTCGTGAGTTCGAGCCCCACATCAGGCTCGCTGCTGTCAGCCCAGACCCTGCTTTGGATCCTCTGTCCCCCTCTCTCTGCCCCTGCCCTGCTCTCTTTCTCTCAAAAACAAATAAGCATTAGAACCTTAATTCTTTGGGCTAAATGATTGTCCCCCCCCCATTGAAATGCAAATATTTCTGGGAAGCACATTTATACCTCTGCAAATATTTCTGGGAAGCACTCATTTATACCTCTGTGTGCATTAATTTACGAGATTGTTTCTGCTAGACTCTGAGGTGTGAGCCATTTTGGATAGGTAGGAGTCGGGGAGGAAGCCAGAGAGAGCTTGAGAGTACCCAGTACCTCTAGGGAGGTGGAAGGCCCTCAAGGGGATGGGGGAACACAGCTATGATGTTTCCCACAAACGTGACCCCACCCAGTAAGGTGACATATTGGAAGAGGGAGGAAGGCAGACCTGAGGGTGGCTGTGATCCTTTGTGATATTGTGCCCGGCTGAGCTCCCTGTCTGAGCCCAATTATTTCCACAAACCTAAGAGGATGGCCTCAATTGGCCCCACCGTGGCCCATTTTGGGGACCAACTGAAAATAATTGGTCAGGGCCACTGCCTGCAATCTACTCACAGCAAGCCTTTCTGTCACTAATCCTATGCCATAAATATTTCTCTGATCCTCCATCCTGCAACTTCGCCACCTTCCATACCTGTAGAGTCAGCGTTGTCTCCGTGTGGACATGGCATGAGCATTCACTGTCTGCTACCATCTGTCTATAGTAGTCCCTTTGAATTTTTTTTTTAACGTTTATTTATTTTTGAGACAGCATGAATGGGGGAGGGTCAGAGAGAGAAGGAGACACAGAATCTGAAACAGGCTCCAGGCTCTGAGCTGTCAGCACAGAGCCTGACGTGGGGCTTGAACTCACGGACCGCGAGATCGTGACCTGAGCCGAAGTCAGACGCTCAACTGACTGAGCCACCCAGGCGGCCCCTATGGTAGTCCCTTTGATTATTATCCTATCGCCTTCTCTCAGCAATTGTCAGGAAGCTCAAGTCCCTGCAGAGAGAATGGACGGGTTGTTCCTCCTACCTGGAGTTTTATCACAAAGTGATGGTTGATTTCATGCGTTCGACTGGTGTTTTTGTAAACATTTTGGAAAGTGGTCAAGATGGCATTCCAGGCTTTGCATTTGAGACAGGAAGATTTTTCTTGGCTGTCGGAGAGAGACGCCAGTGTCCCCAATCCTAAAAAGCAGAGGAGCCTAAAAGGTCAGAAGCCAGGTGCTACCTCGCTGCTGCTTTCTTACATTGTTATTTGTAATTTCACTTAAGGTGCAGAGAGAGCCCAGAGCCATTTAGTGAGTCTGTGTCTTCTCATGTTGCCCTTACCGACAAACTTTTGTTTAAATTTGCATCTCGATTTCTTTATGAGATAACACAAACTGTCAGTGCAACAACATTGCTGCTGGTCAGGGTGCCTTGCTGTGCAGTTGATGAGTTTCCTTATTTAGCGAGAGGAGACTTTTCTGTCAGTTTGCCATAGGCTTGAGGACGAAAAGAGAAATCTCCCACAAAGGCAGAAATTTATGTCGCAAAACTAAAGCATATTTAATATTTATGGGCATCTTAACATGTAAAATGTTGCATTAATATTTGAATCAAAACATAGTATCTTATAGTAACAAGGACTTGAAATTGGTATTTGTAAAGTATTAGATATCTGAAGTTGAGTTTTCTTTGGCGTATATTTTATTTCAGTTTCTTCATCTATGCATTAGTAATGGAGCATGAGCCTGGGGCTGAGGAAACTAGCCCTTGCTTTTCAGTTCAAGAAGACAGTGGATCACACCATTTAATTCTCTCCCAAGACCTCATTCAGCTGATAGGTAATAAGAGAATTTTTAAAGGTCAGACACACAACAATGGGGAGAACAACAGGATGATATGCTTGAACAAATACATAGGAGAGGAAATAGAATATTGGTGAGTGATGAAGTGGTACCAAGGAGACCACAGCCAGGAGAGCATTCAGAGTAGGAAAGACAGCTGACTAAGAATCCAGTCTGCCTGAGCCCCGGGGCCTTGTGTGGAAGTGCCAGGCACAATTGAGGGTGACTGTAAGGCAAGAGGCTAACAACAGGGATTGACCGGAGATCTCCATGTGGAAGAGTAACCCTTTGCCCATTCCCATGTGGGAACATCCAGCAACTGTGTCCCAGGTGAAATGTGTCCCAAAGAATGTGAATGTCCCCAGGACAAAGACTCTCCCACTACCCATCTGGCAATTAAGTAACCCTCAGCAAAATGATGAAGCCCACCGATTGAGAAACCCTCCCAATGGCACACAATTCTCCATCAGTTTTTACTGACTCGTTGTTAAATATGCATGGACAAGCAAAGCTCCATAGATATTTTAGAAAAGGCTACGCCTTGTAAGAGAGGAGCTGAAATAATCAAGCAGAAAGTATAACCCTGAAGGAGGTGGAAATTTCAGGAAAAAGGTAGGCTTTCAAAGAGAACTCTTCTTAGTTTCCTCAGATTCGAGAAAATATTACATCAATAAAAAGCACAGGGCACCTGGGTGGCTCAGTCGGTTAAGCATCTGACTCCGGCTCAGGTTGTGATCTTGCAGTTCGTGAGATCAAGCCCCGCGTGGGGCTCTGTGCTGACGGCTCAGAGCGGGGAGCCTGCTTCGGATTCTGTGTCTCTCTCTCTGTCTACCCCTCCCCCCACTTGTGGTCTGCTTTTCTCTGTCTCTCAAAAATAAATAAACGTAAAAAAAAATTAAAAACAAATAAAAAGAGCAAATGACATAAAAAAAATCGGGGCGTATCAAGAAAGAATTCTTAGACATTAAAATATGACTTTTGCAATAAAAAAATTCAATAGAAGGATATGGAAGATAAAATAAAGGAAATTTCCTTGAAGAAAAGCAAAAAAACAAAGAATAAGAAAAAAAATGAAAGAATAAGTATCTCTTATTGGATCAGGCAAGGTCCACAATCCAACTACAAAAAATCTAAAATTAAAGAATAGAGAAAACCAAGGAGAGGATATTATTTAAACGTACACACACACGCGTGCACACACACACACAATCACCTACAAAGTATTGCGAATGTTACCAACAATAAATTCTTTACAGCAACACTGCAAGCTAGAAAACAGCAGAGCAAAAAGTTGCTTGAAGATGTGCTCCAGCAAAACAAGGGAGTAAACCAAGCTATAGTAAGACATAGGGTCTAGTTAAATGGTATTGTTAGCTCTGCCAAGTACGACTGAGAAGGAGAGAACAAGAGATACTTTTCATTTCAAACTTTTTATTAACGGGTTTTGGGGGTGCATGTATTACTTTAACAAAAACTGAAAACCTTTTGTCAAGTAGCAAATGTAAGGTGAATTAGATTTTAAGACTAGAAAAGAAAAAGAGAGGGGAAATACATGGCTCCCCCATCTCACACCCAACCTTTGTTGGTCCGCATCTTTCTAGTCTATTCTTAAAATGTGGGTCATTACGTTTCTCACATATACATTTTTCTTATTGTTACCTATGCTCTGTAAATATTTTAAATGACTGCAACTATTTTACAATTAGATATATTATAGCTTACCCAATTTCCATATTTGAAGAGTTTATAATTGTTTTTGATCTTATAAACAATACCATGATAAATATTTTGCTATAAAAATAGAAAGTCTTTGTCAGCTGGGCTCCATCTGAATATTGTCGTTTTTATTTGTATAAACGCCCCAAATTTTTCAGCTCTTTAGGAAATCATAGTGATTGTGGTCACCATATCTCTGATAAGCATCACAACTCCTTGATCTCAAAGACCACGGTTCCTTGTTTTAATAACACTGTGTGTAAACAGAAGAAGTGCAAAGACATTTCTGGAAAGCAGCACTTACTGCCTGTACAGGATCCTACACACAGTCATCACGAGCGCTCAGTAAATTTTGTTGCAGCTACCTGAAAAGGGTCTATTGAAATCGAGTGAAAACTGACTTGGATAACGGATGGGTCCTCATCTTAAAACAGTTCAGGATAAAACCGTGACTACTTTTTTTTCTTTAGTGCAGTAGAAACCTGAAATTCACGAGCTTGCAGTCCAAATGGAGGACTTCAAAAAATATTTTATCTCTCATGTCTGTAATTGTTTCAGTTTCAGGAGCTCCACTGGACTAGAGCCCCCAGTGAATATGGTTATTGGCTAAAATAAATGCAGACTTATACTCACCCACAATCCTTTGTCTGCCATCCTGAAACCAGGTACACAGCGACAGACTGAGAAGTGGGGTACAGGGCCACAAAGCCACCAAAACACCATGGGTGTTATCCATCCGACGTCACATGCTGTGCTGGTAACGGGGGGAGCAAAGTGCTACTCTGCTTGATCCTGGGAGGTGGACTCTGTTGAGAGGAATTCTGACGGTACTTCCCATCACTACTAGGAAGAGCGTGTCATCAGTAATTCACGCCTGGCATGAGCACAGATCGAGAGAACATTGGTGTCTGGCCATCTGCCACGTCCAACTCCATTAAGCCTCACTAAAAGGTCTTGCTTGACTCTTCTGGTTCTGGTTCAAATTTCTTGATAAGGCTTTAAAAGGCTTACAGGGAAGAATGTAGGGTACAATAAAAGTTAGCTTAGACCACATCCTTTCCATTTCTCTAAATTGACTAAACCATTAAGTGCGTGATCTGATTACCGCGGTCTGTCTACAGGTCAAGGATTCAGGGAGTGCTTCCACAGTGACTGACACTCAGTCATTTTTCTCTGTCCCACTTCCAACGTGGCCATGTTGGAAGCCACATCCAGCACAGGAAGGTGTCCTTTGTTGTGTCTTTTACTTCACCCTTCAACTTCTTCCTGATATCTGTGTGCTTAAAGTGTCAAGACTGGCTCCCAGTTTGGTTTTAATCCACACGGGTAAAGCTCTTTTCTTGGGCATGGTATTATTACATTGTTTCATGTACGGAGTAAGAGGAGATGCCATGAGAAGTAATTGCATAATACTGTTTTGTTTTTCCATCAAATTGTGTTGTTATTTTGGCTTGCCACAAATAGCACGTTTCATATTTCCTTGTTTCTTTTTCCCCTCTGTGTTTTCTCCGTGAGTTAGCTGATGTCTCTGTTTTTAAAACTATTGCAATCACCAGTCATGATGTGTTTAAATATAAGCTAAGGGAAAGAGGAATTGAGATGCTACCGATGTGATGAAGATGGGATAGTAGAAAAAGTTGGGTGGCAGGAAAAATAATTTGCGTACGTGATTTCTAATCTAAGGAAAGAATAATGCAGGTATTATCATCCCCATTTTACAGATGAGCACATTGAGCCTCTAAGTAGTAGACATTTGCTAGACTCCACAATTACTAATACGTACAGCCTAGATGTGAACTGAGGTGTCTTTGGTACCAGCCTTGGTCTTTTCCCCCCTCTGCCTTCCCTGAAGGTGAGACGTTTATATGGTAAATGCTGAGTGAAAGCCTTTTATAAATGCGTAAATTTTGGAATAAAAAAAGTTACCACTTTTTCTAGGTCTTCAGATTACAACACTAGTCTTAAAAGTTAGTTAATTTAAGGCACCAGGGCCATTAATATGGTTTCATGGACTGAGATTATATGGCTCAGCCCCAAGTTATGCACGTGGGGAAACTGAGGCTCAAGACAGCATGATCTATCTAAAGACACCAACTTACTAATTGCCAGGCTGAGGCTGAAACCCAAATTTCCTTTACCTCATTTGGGCAGCTTTGCCTGTGGCCTCTCAAGGTTTCCGCTGCTAAAAGCATCAGAAATTCTTTCTTCTAACCTCTGAGATCATACAGACAAAGCCAGTGTCATCGGCAAGGAACTATATAAGAACACCAAAAAGTCTTTTTTCAATTCAGTAGTTTTTAGACAAGGTGCTGCCTTATAAAAGAATAAATAAAAGATGAATTGTCTCTAAATTCACCCTTTGTGATAAGATTAACTCCACCTGGGATTTCAATCCTTCCACTCTTTCCAAAACTACAACCAGGAGAGGAAGCATTTAAGTCCTCTCTCTGCACAGAAATAAACAGGCAGCTTTCTGTCTCGGTTGGAAGCAGGCATGAGGCCTGCAGGAGCATGGCCGTTTGGGGCGAGGAGAAGGAAGCAGGGCAGGGGAGCGTGGGTGGGCATGCCCAAGTGTGGCCCAAGAGCAAGCCCAAGTACGGAGGGCACAAGTGGTAATACAGGCAAGAGCCCCTGCAAGGGGGAGGGGAGAACCTCCCTTTGGGACACCAAATGGCACTCCGTCCAGATGGGAATCCCTCTGTGGGCATTGTTACAGAGTCCTTCTACTTAGAGCGGATCTCTGGCCACCAGCAGGGCATGGTGGGAGCAGACCCGGCTGTGGGGACTTTTGGGGCTCTAGCCAACGGTGAGGAGGACGTGCTGTGCTGGACGGCCCCATAGGCCTGTCCCAGGGACCCCACCTACCCAATGTGGCTGGCAGTGAAGAGCCGGGATGGAAACGAGCCATGGTCAAGGCCACCTTCATTCCCTTGACCTGAGTGACAAGCCTAGGTGGACTCTAGTGTGCTAATACTCACCCTGCCAGCAACGGCTGCAAAACATGGGCCTGCTGTTGGGACCAGGGGACGAGGGAGAAAGAGATTCCAGGCAAAGGAAGATGGGTGAACGAAGGCGTGGAATTCGCTAATGGCATGGTGTTGGCGGCTCATGAAGAGTGACCTCTTCTCAAAATCATCAGAGGTTCTCTAAAGTACAGATTCCTAGCCCGATCCCAGACAAACCCATTGTGTCCAACATGCTGCTGGTAGGGCCAGGGAATTAGCATTTTTACCAGGTGCCCTAACTGCGTTGTCAATAGGAGCCATTGAAAGTTTTTGAACAGGGGAGTGGCATGGATCAATGCACTCGGTTGCTGGGACAGCCCTGCGGAGAATGCGTGTGGGGGGGAGGGCCGGGGAAGAAGAGATTCTAACTGGAGAGGCGCAGAACGGGGGCTGTAGGGTGTAATGGGTAGAAGAGTGCAGATTAGGAAACTGGTGCAGGGCTGGGCAATTGAGTGGATGCGGAGCCGGGTGTAGAGAGAGAGAGATCAGGAATAATTCTGGGGTCTGGATGTCGTGACTGGCCTTTCCTGTCAAAGGGGCCCTGTTGGCACTCAGAAGGTGAGTGTTGTTCATCACAATCCGTCCTGTGAAAGGTTACAGGAGGAAATCAATAAAAGATGGTTTCCCTGTAACACCACCCCCCCCCCCACACACACACACAAATCCCTAGATGGTATAAGCGTATGGTTTTTCAAATAGTACGGTTTAGAGTAAGTTTCACCAAAATTGGTCTAATTTTTTTTGGCAGTTTTGACTACAAAAAGGATTCTCGTAGTTATCTGGGATGTTCACTTATAATGTCTCATTTCCCTAATAATGTGAGAATATGAGCAGAGTAGGGACTTATGTTCAGACCCAATCTTAAAAGAGGGCAAGACGTGAGCAGAGGAGGGTGCTGTGGGAGCCCGTGGTATCTGCCAGCATCCAGGCACCGGATGAACAAATCAGGGCAAGTGCTGACCCGCTTAGCTAACGTCATCACCATGATGACCATCTTAGAGCAAAGCTGTCAAGCTTCAATACAGATGAAAGCTGTTTAAAGCAGCCTTATCCTGAAATAATTGTGTGTGTATACACATATATATGTATATATGTGCGTATATATACATATATATACATATGTGTATGTATACATATATACATATACGTATGTGTATATATACATATATGTACATATATGTATGTGTATATATACATACACACACACACACAACTCCTGTATTAAAGGGTGACCATAAAAAAGTAATAAAAATAAAAACAACTGTCAAATAACACAGGCTGGCAGAAGCCTGAACACCAACGATAACACCATTAACATGGGGAGAAACCCAATGGTCCTGGGGAATCAGTCACACCTGTCGCAGGAAATTGTATGAGCAGCTGTGTTGACACTTGTCCCCTTCAGTTTCCCTGGACACCAAAGGCCACTCACGGAGGGTCTCAGGTCCAGGAAGAGCGGACTGTGTGAGTGGCCAGGAGCAGTTTCCTGAGGCCCCCTCGTCCTTGAGCTGCGGTGAAGTGTCCCTCGTCACTGTGGCTAAGCCGCAGGCAGCTAAATGTGTGGGTCTTCACAGCTCATTTTCTGCTCTCTTTTGACCTTACACCTGAGTCATCTTTTATTTATGTCCTCCCATAGCATTTCCATAGGATGGTTGTGGTCAACACCATTCATCAACCTCTAATGGGCTCAAATGGAACTCTAAAATCCCCCGGGACCTGCCTTGATCTAAGAAAAGAAAAGTTGCTAACGGCACTTCTTAAACTCGCAATTTATGTCTTCCCATAAATTGACCTTGTAGGGTTATTTGTGGATTCCAATAGGGAAATGACCTTCACAGGCCCCTGCACCTCCTCAGCCCTCCCTGCTCCCGCCCCCACCAGCCGATGCTGACGTCTTCCGTCCGATCCCGTTAAGCTCCAGGCCAGGGTCACCGGGGACAGCATCACGGCTGGGTGTCGAGGCTTGTTCCTTCTGCCATTTGTTCATCTATTTGCTGAGTATTTATTGCACGCCTGCTTTTTCCAGGCAGGGTGCTAAGTGCTGGAGACACAGTGAGCAGACAGTGTGTGCTCTCATGGACTTCCCACCTAAACAAATAATGACACAGCTCTCATTCAAAGGAAACTGTAAAGTGAGCTCTGGAGAAGCATGGATGCTGTGGACTCTCTGGGCGGCTTTGGCAGGCTCTGTCGCCCGCCCCTCCTATTAAGACGGGTCTCTGGGTGGCGGGCGGTGACAGTATATGAGACACATCTCTCGACACCCCCTAAACCACCACCAACCTACTCAGCCCTTTGGTGTGAAGTCTCCACCTCTGATCATCCCTGGCCTGGCCGGGGATCTCCTGTGCTCTGCTCCGCACCCAGCTCCTGGCTCCCTCCTTCAGACAGCAGCCCAATTACTGGGTCCTTCTGACCTAAGGCTCAGGTCCCTGGGGGATGCCACCTGCCAGGGGTCCCCCGGACTGTAAGGGAGGAAGGGAGGTCAGAGCATCCTTAGGGCAAAGCCCACTCATCCTCCCACAAGCTTTGATTTGTTTTACAATGTGCAAATCTCCTTTTTCTGATGATAAAAGTAAAATACATATGTTACAATAGAAGTAGCATTTATGTAAAATAATGTTTTACTTAAGATACTTTATATACAACATTTATAGTGAAAATAACATTTCAGAAGAGGATAAAGTTCAAGTTCAACCAACGTATTCCCATCTTTTACATCTATTGCCAGAAAGAACCACTTTTAACAGTTTGGTACTTATTCTTCTAGATATGTTTGTGTTTATGTAAACATACGTGTTTATCTTCATATCGTCCTACATCTGCATATTGTCCTGTGATTGGCTTTTTTTCATGTGAAAATTCATCACAGACACTTTTCAGGACAGTACGTGTAGATTCCCCTTGTCCTTGCCAGGTGCCCCATATTTCACTGTAGGAATGCACCGTAACTTCTCAGGGAATCAATCCCCCATTAACGAACATTTAAATCCTGCCATATTTTGTTGTAATAATCTTGTAGCAATGACTATCCCTACATAGATGGTCCTCAACTTTAGATGGTTCAACTTACATTTTTTTCAACTTTAAGGATGGGGTAGAAGTGATCTGCATTCAATAAACGCTGTACTTGGAATTTTGAATCTGGACCTGTTTCCTGGACCAGGACCAGCCTCTCTCAGGAGGCTGGACAGGAGTGAACAGCCACCGCCACCACCCCCACCCCACCCCCCGCCCCCGGTCAGCCACACGATCAGGAGGGCCCACAGCCTGTGCACCTCCAACCATTCTGCACCCAACAGCCATTCGGTTTTTCACTTTCAGTACAGCAGTCAGTAAATTACATGAGATATTCAGCACTTTATTATAAAATAAGCTTTGTGTTAGATGACTTTGCCCAGGCTAAGGTCAGTGTTCTGAGCACGTTTAAGGTAGGCGAGGCTAGGCTAACCTGGGATGTTCGGTAGGTTAGATGTAGTCAATGCTTTTAAACTTATTTTCAACTTCCAAAGGGCTGTTAGGATGTAATTGCATCACAAGTTGAGGAAGATCTGTATACCCCTCTGTGTCCAATTCTTCTTAGAAAGGTATTTTGGGTCTAACATCATGCATTTTTACTGGATTTTCATACACAATAAAGTACTCTTCATCACCCTTCACTTAACACGTGGCTGGATGGACTGATGAACTCCATTTGCTTCTAGTTTATTCCTCTCTGAGAGTTGTATACCCCTGCTTCCCACAGTAGACTCCAGTCCTCAGCTAAAGTGTTTGTGGCTGAATCTGTTTATTCCAGTTGTTACTGTAAATGTGCAATTTATTTAATGGGTATATAAACCAAAGAGGTATGGGGGGAAAGAAAGTGTTGTTAAAAAAAGAGTTTGTGGTACATTTTTCTGATTCCCAACTTGAACTAAAAAAAAAAAAAAATTAATATCTAATCACCTACCCCAGTCATATCAGATACAGTGGCTTCAACTGACTCAAATTTCATTGACAGTGTGACCATGTTTCTGAGTTACATCCACTCTTGATCTACCTTGCCAGTATTCTCTGGAAAAACATCCCGTAGCTGTTTGGTTTAGTTGTAAATTGGATTATTGTTTCTCCTTAGAAATACTTAAGAACCAGGCATGTCTTTTCTAGGGCAGCCAATGAATCTACCTTATTAAAGTTGACTTTTAGCCTTTCTGTTTACCCACCGACAGAGACGTGATGTGCAACCTCACAGAAGAGAAATAGAAAATCTAGAAATCAGATGTTGCCTTCGAAAGTGAGAGACCGTATACAAACATCGTGTCACTCTCTAACCTAATATGACCTTAGAAATTATTTTCCAGCCTCTCCAAACTCTAAAAATCTTTTATGTGACTCCTGTGGGTACTCAGTCATTATTTGATGGATGTACAGATACCCGGGGAAATACATTTCTGTAGGGCTGGCTCTACGGGGATCTCCAATTAAGTCAGAATGAATTAAGAAGGAAGCCACACTGCATTCACTCAACAAATATTTATTAAGTGCCAACTGTATACCGGTTGACTGGTAACGTCTGGGTTACGGTAGGTAGTGGGTACCCTGGGTACCCACTCGTCATGTAGCTAAAGACTGCAGGCCACAGGGGAAATGCAGAAATGCAATTTAGTCAACAGAGCAAGCAATCTTGGAAATGCTCAGACCGCATGCGCACCTGGCCAGTGGAACAGGAGGCAAAATGACGACGAGAAAGATTTCTCATGAGATCTGTGAATTCTCTGTATCTCCCCACGGCTTGCCCGCGCGACCTGAAGTATCAACTTTACTCACCCTGTACGGCATTTGACAAAGCACTGCAGGGATTGCGAGACATCTCACTGCTGTGTTTTCTCTTCCAGGATATCAATGAGTGTATTCTTGAAAACTATCCTGAGTGTTCCAACCCCAGATTATTTTACATCATTCCATATTTTTGTGGACAGCATCCCAGATGCAGGTAAAGACTAAAAAGGACAATGGCAGGAAAGCCACCCGGGGGCACTGCGTGGGGAATCTCTTGTATGCCTACTCCCTCAGCCTTCTGGAATTCAGTTTATGTTTACATTAATCTCCAAAGATTGCTTTGGAGACTCTGAATGTCCTATGTAGGAAGAAATGAACGGATCAGGGTCTGACAGAGGCCTTGGGACCCGCCCGTAAAGATGTGTAACTGAAATGCCAACCAGACCCTTTTTTTATTCTTAACTCATAGCTGTCCCTGCTCAGCCCATGAGATAGTAAAGACCAGCAGACATCACCCCACTGCTCCCCCATAGCGCCTGTATTTCATCGGCACCCGTCCTTGCCTACGTGCCCTGTCTAATTGGGTGTGAAACACTGGGCGCTCACACCCCAAAATCTGACAGTGTCTCTCTCAGGAGACACATCTTGTAGAAAAAGAGGAATGGGCTTCCTAGTCCTCAGCCCCTCAGCCTTACTTGGATGCAAGACCTTCTTTAGAAAGTGACTCACTCAGATGGTAAGGCTCTCAGAGTGTGGTCTGCCCACCTCCTGCATCAGCGTCCCCAGGGCACTTGCTAGAAATCCCCACCTAATCACAGTGCCTGAGGTGGGGGCACAGATGATTCTCGTGAGCCTGGTCTCGCTGCAGTTTAAGTTCATTGTACTAGACAAACGTGTAGCCTGGAGAAAAAAAAATGATAGTAACAATGAATATGATCTTCACGTGATGGAAAATAAAGCCGAAGTGACATTTTCCTGCAAAGGGAACACTGACTAGAAGGTCAGTGTGTTCCTGAAAAGATCGAGAGAAGAAACTGTTTCTGAAGTACAACTCATCCGTTGTACTTCTGGCCTGCTCAGTGATTACTGCTTAATTATTATGTGTGTTGTTGCTGTTGCCGCTTTGCTGAGTTTCCTGTAACACGGGACTCTGTTTACGGTCTGAAATCTGGAACTAGAAGCATCAGCTTTCTGCTTTATCATAAACTTCCTGAGTTCAGGAGGCCTCCCCACTCCAATCCTCACCCCTGTATAAGTGCCTCCTGGTTCACGGTCAGTGCTTCAGACGCTGGGAAGATTTGGGGCCAGATGACTCACTTTCTGTCACAGTGAAGATATTTATTCCAAGAAACATGATCCTAACTCCCTCAAGTGTTTTTTTTTTTTTTTTAAATTATATATTTCCTAATCCTGGGGAGAGCGCTCATGATGCCTTATCCTGGTGCACAGACGATGATTTTCAAAACTCTTTCAAAACGTCCCCTTGTTCCCTCAATTATTTGAGCTGGGTTAGGTTTATTATTACAGTTTTTCAAAAGAGAATCCTGGCTTGCCCAAATTCCCTCGGATGGGAAATGCCAGCCATGCCTGGAGCCCAGCTCCCATGACTCCCATCCTTTCCCCCTCACAGAAATGCACTTGGCTCAGAGATCTGCCTTGCAGATGAGATGAGGCCATTTTCCTTCTGTAAAACAAAACAAAACAAAACAAAAAACATAAAAGCTTGTCTTTAAACTCTTTTAAAGAATAAGGTGATTAGCAGGGATGACCTAAAACTGATTTTGATTTCTATAGAACTACTGTATCAGTAAGTTTCAGATTTCATATCTTCTAGCTTTATTGGTTTGGTCCTTCTATTAAAAAGCCATTCTGATCAACCCTTTGATCAGTGTTTATAGGACCTAATTGCCTGTGTGTGTATTCTTCCCAAAAATATTTTGACCAGGGCCTCAGGGGGCGAGGCACCACACACAGGTAAACATGATAGCGGTAAGAGGTGGAAAAGCAAATGGCAGCTGGAAGGCTCCCAGCGGCAGCCATATTAGAGCTGATCCTTAAGGAGGTGGGATTGGGGCTCAAACGAATGGTGGGGGGCGGGTTGAAGAGATACATTCTCAGCATGTTGTTCCTGCATTTCGAAAATGAATCTTTGATTTGAAATCATTTTTGTATCCACGAAGGGAGCCTGGTGAGTGGGCCCTTGAAAGAGCAAAACTGAACGTGAATGAAAACTTCCTGCTTGTGGGGATTCTTGAAGAGTTGGAAGATGTGCTGCTTTTACTGGAAAGATTTTTACCTCATTACTTCAAGGGTGTGCTCAGTATCTACAAAGACCCAGGTAATTCCTTCTGTAGCAAGCTCTTTGGTGTTTTGGGGGGTTACTCACCTTGAACAGGACTCAGGCAATAAAAGGAGTAGAACCTTCTCTCCTGTTAATGAAGAGAAGTTGCCCTGACCTTCAAAGGAAGCTTAGAAACCTCCAGATATAGATGCCAAAACTGGGAGCTTCAGGTCCAGACCTAAACTTGCCATGTGTGAAAGGCCTGCTGGCTCCATTTCTCCCTTTGGAAAGTGAAGCTGGCAACATTGGCATTGACCTTGGTCCAGGGCTGTTGCCAGAGTCCACTGATGGAAGTGGGTGTGAAGGAACCATCAGGTGATCCTGTATCTGGGCCCTACTTCCATCTGACAAAGCACTCTGGCATATCCAATTCTGGCAATAGAATAGACACAGAAGCAAATTGAAAACGCAATTATGATTTTATTCTCACGAATGGCGTGGTTTCCAAATAGAAGCGAGAAATGGAATGCAGCAGAGAACAAGTGCAGAGGGTGCCTGTGGTATCACTGTAAAGATAATTACTTTCAGAAATCCATCATTTATTTTTCTCATTATTATCATATCCAGAGAGAATGGCAAACAACGTTGTTTCTCTCCCATTCTCCTTAATCTACTGCTGCCCTGCAAGCCTTGCATACTTATTCACTCCTCTGGTTGTTGTTTCATCATCCTGAAATGGGAGACAGCCTTCTGCTGTGTAGAAATGAGGTTCCCCAAACAGATGAAAGGTTCCCCAAACGCAGCCCTGGTGCCTCCCGTTCACCACCAGGCAGGTACCTCGCACCCCACCTGCACCAGGAGCAGGTGCCAATGCCCATGTGAACTGGTCTTTGCCCAGAGGGGCCCTGTTACATCAGGTGGCCCCTGCCACTGCCAGGGGTTTGCACAAGGAAGATAGCTGGCGGGTGGGTGCTGTCCTGGTCTCAGCTCTCTCCCTCCGAGGTAAATTCTGACGTGCACATGACCAGGAACCTTCACGCGAGCCCTGCAGGTCTATCTCCTCAACAGGAAATGCAGTTTGAATGGCTGGAAGCATCATCGACCCTAGTCACTTTTTGAAAGTAGGCCTTCCTCTGCCCTTTCAACAGTGGGCAATTTAAAGAATTTGAAGAGCCATGCTGTGACCAGTTTTTAGCTCTGTAAGATAACATAAACTCAGGTCTTTGTGCAAGGTGAGGTCTGACCCTAAGTTAGACTTTTTCGCAGAAAAAGTTTAGGTTATTCGTTACTTCCGCTCTTTGGCTTTATCTGTTTGTGTAGCATGCGTGTGTGCATGAGTGCGTGTGTGCACGAATGCGTGTGTGCGCTTGTGTGTGTGATACATAGTACAAGATAACAGGTGAACGAGACGTGCCTGGGTGGCTCAGTCGGTTGAACATCTGACTCTTGGTTTTGGTTCAGGTCATGATCCCAGGCTCAAGGGATCAAGTCCTGCCTTGGGCTCCACACTGCGCATAGACCCTGCTTAGATTCTCTCTCTGTCTCTCTCTCTCTCTCTCTCTCTCTCTCTGCCCCCTCCCTCACTCATGCTCTCTCTCTCTCAAAGATAAAAAATCATAAAAATATTTTTTAAAAAACATGAACGAAACCCTGGAGACACAGAGTTGTCAAAAAAATGAACACATTCTCGTCCCAGCCTTTGAGAAGAGTTTCGGTCAGTCTACATCACACACGCCATCCGTCCTTGGATCTGGAACTAGTATCGTGGGCCCAATAAGTGAGGCATTTTATCTTTGTTCTTCTTAAATACAAATAGACCACAAATAAAAACCCCAGCCCCAAGAGCCCACTTATGTGCTGCTGTCAGAAGATATCCTCTTGACTTCTCAACTATCATCTCCATTTAGATGCGTGACTTCTCAGAAACTGGGCCTTTGTCCCATGATCCAGAAGCACGTTTAGAACATATTTCTGAAAATTGAGTTACTATTAGCTCTTGTGGCTTTAGCCGCAGTCTTTCGACCTTATAAAGATTTTTATCCTTTTGAGTTAGGCCTAGGAGTATATTAAATAATCTGAGGCTTGCTGCCTTAGAGAGGGTAAGGGGGGTCCGATACTCCTGTGTGGTGGGATGAAAGGTTTCTCTAAGGCCGGGACCGACACATGGCCGGTTCACACAGTCCAGCGTATTAGTGGTTAAAATAGTGAAATATGCCTATACTGCCCTCAGTGCCCACACTTGGCTGCCCTGTCTGCCCTTGCCACGCCCCCTCATCCAACAGTGAGGTAACAAAAGAGGTAATTCACAGGCATAGAGCGAGTCTTCAGGACTCTGGCCCAGGGCTACACTCAGCAAGTGTTGTGAATTCAGGTCCTGAGTGGACCTGGTTGCCACATATTTTGAATACCACCCCAGTGTGACGCTCTCAGCTGCCACACGACATGCATATAACAAACTGAACCCTTGAGTGCTTGCTCAGAACTTTCCACCACGTTCTCTGGTCTCTCGGGCATCTTCTGGAGAGATTGTTGTGTGGTGACATTGGCAGCCAAGCAGCCCCACAACTGCTGTGTCTCAAGGAGTCCCACATCCCCTGGGGCAAGGGACAGGAGATGAACATCCACTCCTGGCCAGCTTCTCACTATATTTTAGCCTCTGCAAAGACTAAGCACCTGCACTGTTTTCTTGTGCTCAGCGCATTGGTGTCACCCAGGTTAAAGGAAAGAGTGACCTCAAGTCACTTTAGCGATCTCATACCAGAGCTGCCTCGTCAGCCCATTTTTAGTCTAAATTCTCGGATTATGGCACACCGAAATCATTGCTTTTGCCCTTTTTAAAGAATTTTATAACTGAGTAGCCTAGAGAACGGAAGGAAGAAACACTAAAATCGAAGACACTGCGGGATCTAGTGACCCTTGGATCATTGTAGATGAACTGACCATAGAGCCCGAGTGAGATGCAGACCCCCTACTGGCCATTTTTCTTTGACGCTTGTCTTGTGTGCTGATTTTTAGTAATCCCCCTACAGCAATCCGAAAAATATTTAGACCAGTCTCATTACTGAAGAAAAAGCACTTATAGCAATGACCGTCTGGGGAGCTCGTAAAAATAGTTAACGTCTGTTAGTCAAATGGGTTGTCACTTATTCAAGATAGGAATGATACCTCTTAATTCCTTGCAAATAGTACTGCTTGTTTGACTAGCCAACCATGTAGGGAAGTTCGTAACTTTTCTATGTAATAGCTCGACTGTTAGCCCCCACCTCGTGCATTTCTTGTAGGAGGGTATGCTGACAAGTGAATTTGTCTCCTCCCAAAAGTATTTGAGGAACCTAATTTTTAGAATTTTTTCTTAAAAAGTTATTTTTTTTATTAATGTCTGTGTTCCGCGGAGACCCCTTTAGCATATCTCAGAAGAAATGTATAATAATAAGTACTCAAGAGGAAAATAACAATGAGTTTTAGCACATGAATAACCAAGAGAATTTTCTTGAATTTTCTAGAATTTTTCTTCAGATATTTCTGAAATTTCTAGAATTTTCTAGAATTTTTCTTCAGATATTTCTTGCCAACCAGGGGTCACTTGCGGATGTCCAGGGAAGTACCCTGAAGTTTACCACTGAGTAAACTCCACTCAGCCTTGCTTTGAGTTAGAATTAGAGAGAACTGGGTCCCAAACAGATGTGTTGGGTAAGAACAGCCAAACTCACTTGTTCGACCTACACAGTCTGATTTCTTTTTTTATTGATTAATCTGGATTATATTTGCTCATTACTTAACCTTTTCAGAGTGAGAAACTGGAGCCAGTCTAGAGAAGTTGAGAAGTTGATCCATAGTCACCCACCAAAATGTGGAAGTGAAAGGCAGAACTCAATATGTTTCTGAGCCATGAGTATTAATGTGCTTATGGATACTTTTTCTCCTTAACTCTTAAAAACTGACATGCTGTGAGCCCCCAATATGTTTCTTAGTCATAATTTCTTTAGGAGCTCAAATCACAGTGGTGTTAGGAGCCAAAACAAATAAGCAAATTAATTAAAGGCAGAGAACATGTGAATATCTGTGATAGGAACAGTCCTTGAATGAATGTCCCTTGACTTGGCAAATGACCGAGCTGTTATGATTCAATAGCGCCACCTAGCATCCAGGCATTGGAACTTCATGACCTAACATTAATCCCCATTATCTTTCTTCCGCTTGGAGGCTCGAAAGCTCCTGTGTCCAATTCTTTTCGCTTGTATTTTAAATACTTTCCGTTACTAGCATTACATTTGTATTCATTTTCAACTTTTTCCCATTACAAATGTAAACATTGGCGCCACAGTAGGGAATTTACTACACTTCTGTGGGTTGCCTTGAGACTCTGGCCACCAACCATTACAAAGGAAAAGTGTGTAATTCCAAACAAATGACTTATGTACTAACTCTGCAGAGTTCATTCATAAACTGAGCGCTTTAAAAAAATACATATTTTTATGTAAGTATTTTTATAAGCGATGACAGAGTACAAATTTAAATATTTTTTTCAACTATGCATGAATGATAATCAGACCTCAGAAATTATAGTATAATCTACTATACTATTAGAAGTATAGTAATGTACTCTGAGTTCATTTGCATTGTTGTATTTAAAGCTGAGGACATTTGGGGCGCCTGGGTGGCGCAGTCGGTTAAGCGTCCGACTTCAGCCGGGTCACGATCTCGCGGTCCGTGAGTTCGAGCCCCGCGTCGGGCTCTGGGCTGATGGCTCAGAGCCTGGAGCCTGTTTCCGATTCTGTGTCTCCCTCTCTCTCTGCCCCTCCCCCGTTCATGCTCTGTCTCTCTCTGTCCCAAAAATAAATAAACGTTGAAAAAAAAAAAAAGCTGAGGACATCTACATAGAAAATAATAGCAAATATGTTGAAGAGAAAAGTTAATATGGTATGCTACAGGAAACATTCAAGTTTTCCTCCATCTATCAATAAAAATGCCAGACTGGGTTTAAACAAATGCTAAGTGATTAAAGCCTGGCCTATGTATCATAAAGAACAGCCATTCTTTAAAGAAAGAACACTGAGGTGGGAGTTACAGGAGACTCGAATCCTCTTCCTGCCGTGGTTCTACCCATATGACCCAGGGTAAGTGCAATTTTGGTGACTGATCTCTAAAGATTATTATTACGATACTAAAGCACAATGTTTTAGGTGACATGTTCCACCTTTTGTTGGTTAGCACAATTACAGGGTACTCCCCCCCCCCCCCAAAAAAAAAAAACAGCAGTCCTTGGACAGTCCCTATTGCATTATTTCCAAGTTTAGTTACGGCAGCTATCGCCACCTAGAGGACATATCAGAATCCTAAATGGAGAGTTCTGGGTTCAGAATCTGCTGTTCCCTGTGGTTGGCCATATGGAGATGACCAACTCAAACTCTCTGGTCACAATGTCCATCCCTTTCTTTCTGTACCTTATGCATTTCTGTTGAGAAGATAGGATATCATAATGATTAGAGCACAGAATCTGGAGTAGACAGCCTGGTGGTAAAGCTGCTACTTCTCTGCTGTCACCACAGGAAGGTATAATCCCTCTGAGGCTCAGTCTCCCCATCTGTATAAAATGAAATAAACAAGGGGTGTCTGGTTGGCCCAGTCAGTCAAGCCTCGGATTTTTGATTTCGGCTCAGATCATGATCTCACGATTCATGAGATGGAGTCCCGCGTCGGGCTCCATGCTGACAGCATGAAGCCTGCTCGGGATCTTCTCTCTCCCTCTGTCTTTCTCTCTCCCCGCTTCCCCCACTTGCCCTCTCTCTCTCTCAAAATAGACTTAAAAAAATAAGATGCATAAACAATACAATCCACTTCAGAGTGCACATAAAGCCCTTCGCCCAGAGCTTCACATATGATAAGAGTTCAATAATTAGCTAATATTAGTGTGCAAACCACATCACAGGAGAGAAACAGGGCCCATGTCTGTGAGAAACAGGACATCAGTCTGTCTTTGTAACTTCTACGTGGAAAAAGAGAGAGAGAATCTATGATGAGCCTTGACTTATTTTGACAGTTACAGCTGGCCTATAAAATTGTATGCCTTTAGGAAATAGTATTTTTGACTTAGGAGGAGTCAATTATATTCTGGCTAGTACTCTATTTCTGGAACAATTATAGGGAATAAGTTTATTGGAAGTATTCTTACAGTGACACCTTCAGAAGTTGAAAACACACATCATCCTAGTCATTGAGGGTATTTTTTTTAATCATTTGTTTTTACACCCAAACTCTTGCCAAAATTATCAGGGAGCTAAGATTTCCACTTTATTTTTATCTTAATTTATTTTTATTTTATCTTATTTTATTTTAGAGAGAGAGCATGTACCATTCAAGGGAGAGGTAGAGAGAGGGGGAAGAGAGAGAGAGAGAGAAAATCCTAAGGAGGCTCCATACTCAGCACGTAGCCCAATGCAGGGCTCAATCCCATGACCCCAGGATCATGACTGAGCCAAAATCAAAAGTCGGGCACCCAACCAACTGAGCTACCCAGGCACCCCTAAGATTTTAACTTCAAATGAAACCCACTATTGAGATATGATTGGGGCAATTAACCATTAACTTTTGCTGAATGTTGACTTTTTCAGACTGCTATATATCATGTTGTTTAGTAGATAGAGGATGAGTGTCCAGAGATTTGGTGGATTTTATTCCAAGTAAGACCCTAAGATTCAGTTCTTGAAAAACCTTGAGTTTGTTTCCCAAGTGCAAAATTAACTTCAAAACGCTAAATGAGTAAATCAAACCTTGTCCAGCAGGTGGCAGTGTCTGCACTTTCTCAAGGACGTGCCTGTGGTTTCCTAATAAGTTTGCATCTGCAGGCGGGAGTTTACATAATGCTTGAACACAGATGTATAATTATGTCCAATTTGAGGACTAAAAATGGGATCACAAATATCAAAAATATTCCAAGTACAATTGATTGTAGTAGTCCGAACTACATTATAGGAGAGCCAATGGTAGGCAGTAAAGGGAGTTTTATAATGAAATACGTTTATGTGGGTCAAAAAAATATATACACTATAAACTCTGGTTTTGCACAAATAATCCATCTCTCTACAATGTCTGTATTAAACAAATGCTGTCTTTCACCCCTCATTTCCACTGCTGTTTCCTACTTCCTATTGCTTTTTGCCACGACAAAACTGAAAAACATTCTGGGACCTCACAGAGACATAAGCTATGGCTGGGAGGAATTCAGACTATCCATTTACAGACACCAATGACATTGCTTAAAGAACTCAACTGTCATTTATAAAAATAGTACTCCTCTTGCTTTTGGTTCATCTGCCATCGGTGTTCTCCATGAAGATTTGGTTTTTTTCACTAGCCATGTCCTAGGTTCAGACACTAATCACATTGGTACTAGATGAGGTGTGTGAGTGTGTGTGCATTCATTTGTGTTCCCACAACTAAACTCCTCATTATAGCTCAGTCATCTCTGAATAGAGTTGGGTCAGAAAAGCAGTAACAGCCTCTAGATAATAATAATTTGCATAGCAATTTACAGTTTATAAAGCACTTTCACACAGAATATCTCCTTTGAGTCCTCTTGAATCCTCTGAATCCAGTTGAGAAGGACAAATAGTCTTTGTCTCATTGTAAAACGAGGAAGCTGAGATTCAAAGATGGTGAACAACCTGCCCACAGTTACCTAAGTGACCACAGACATTCAAGCTTCTGTCCCCAGAGCTGCCACTAACACCATACACCTGTGACCTTCTAAAGAATCTTTGTGTTTAATCACTAACTCAGAGGTTGGGGGTATTAAGCATTCGTGGTATATATTGCAGTTAAAGGTGAGACCTGAAAAATAAAATCCATAGATTCTATTTTTCCACCTATGGTCTGTTCACTAAGGAATTTGAGGTCATAAAACATCATAGATCACTAAGGTATCATATGCCGCTGTATGGTAATCCACATAGAAGAAGAAAACACCCGATACCTTTATGGTGGGGGGTGCGGGGTAGAAGGGAACAGTCGTGTTAGACCTTTAAAATAGTGTCTAAAAATTAAAAGTGAATACATACAACTGTTTCAATTGTAGCTTTTGAGTAAATAGTTTAAATTAACATAAATGTGAACATCCCTTTAAATTAACTTAGACATTTAGGGTTTTTTTTTTTTTTTTTTCCTGTTTATTTATTTTTGAGACAGAGAGAGACAGAGCATGAACAGAGGAGGGTCAGAGAGAGAGGGAGACACAGAATCTGAAACAGGCTCCGGGCTCCGAGCTGTCAGCACAGAGCCCGATGCGGGGCTCGAACCCACAGACCGCAAGATCATGACCTGGGCCGAAGTCAAACACTCAACCGACTGAGCCACCCAGGCCCCCTGACATTTAGGGGTTTTTAGTGAACACTTCTAGAAGGGAACTCTGTAACCACAGATCAATAGCTTGATTCACTTATAGGAACATCACTTTTTCACAGAGATTCAGCCTTTAGGGGTATTTAATTGATTTTATAAAAGCTTAATTTGCAGCATGTATGTATTGTGTATAGAAATAGATGTATATATTGTGTATTAGAAGTAACAATTACCATGAATTATATAGTTTTATTTTTTTTTAATTTTTTTTTCAACGTTTATTTATTTTTGGGACAGAGAGAGACAGAGCATGAACGGGGGAGGGGCAGAGAGAGAGGGAGACACAGAATCGGAAACAGGCTCCAGGCTCTGAGCCATCAGCCCAGAGCCTGACGCGGGGCTCGAACTCAGGGACCGCGAGATCGTGACCTGGCTGAAGTCGGACGCTTAACCGACTGCGCCACCCAGGCGCCCCACCATGAATTATATAGTTTTAAATGCATTTTTCACTTGCTTATTGATTTTCTCTTGCCTTGGTACCATCCCTCGTCCAATAGAAAGGATCTCCAATTTTATTATTTGAGAAGAGAAGGACAAGAGGACTTAATTTACATTGATTTTCCAGTAATAATTTTCCAAAACTATTTCCCTTCTGTGAAAACTAACATTTAAATAGCATAGATAAACTGAAAATTACAGAAAAATTCAACAAACACATTCAGCCACTGCTTAAATGTCTGCAAGATGCCAGTCCTGGGAAAGCATGCTATAAAGATCAAGAAAGCAGGGTCTAGCCTGAAAGCCATTGCACATAGGACCGGGAAGTACTTCCTGGTGAAGGTATTTGTGCCAGGCCTGGAAGGGGACATAGGTTTTCATCAGATGGACCCGGAAGGGGGCATTCTTGGCAGACAAATAACATGAATATAAGCAAGGAGGGGTGAAGATGCGGAAGTACCTGGAATGTGGGAGGCACGGGGTGGGGGTGCTCCGGCCCACGCTGGCCCTTCCTGCTGACTCTGCCTCTTGGAGCTGGGGGCCTCAATTCCTCATAACTCAGTCACCCTGCTGTTGCTAAGACAGCTCTGCCCAAGGCGGGAAAAGTATCAGCAGCTTCTGCTCTCTGTGTGGTACAACCTGGAGCTGAGTCACTCACACCAGTCTCAGAACCAGTGGCCAAGCCACAGTTGCCAGAGGGCCATGTGTCAACCCCAGACTCCCGCCCCCGCCCCCAGTTTCCCTGCCCTCCGCCAGTCCTGACCACCCCCCAAGAATCCCTCCCTTCCTAGCAGTGTGTCGGGATAGTGCCAGCTCCCCGAGTTCCTAGCACGAGGGTTCTTCTCCTTGCTCTGTTCCTGTCTCCCAACCTCAGATCCAGCCACTCAATAGGCTGGGGACACCCACTGGCTATATGCCTTGGGCTGTCGCGGGGGCCCCCACCACACGTCGGTCAACACCAGTTTCTGCCCTGCCTAATCTCCCAGATTCAGTCCTTTGCCCACCAGCATGGACTCCCTATCCTGGGTCCGACCCGGCTGTGCCCCCAACACTGCGTCTGGTCTTCCTGGTCTCCCAGGCTGGAAGCCCTTGAGATCATCCTTCCAGAACAGTCTCCCGCAGCCCCTGCCTCCCACACCACACATCCTGAGAAGTTGATGTCCTCTGAGTCCCAACCTCATCATCTGGAGAAGCCCGGCTGCCCCCCACAGTGTGGCCAGGCCTGGGGGTGTGTATTTTCTCCCCTATGATTCATTTCCCCCAACAAAGAGCTGGCTAACAATATCTGGGTGTGTTGAAGGTCCCAGCATTCTTCTGTGTTTAGAGGTGAATTTCTTCTACTTTAGAATTTAATAATCACTTCCGCTTTGAGCAGTTTTAAGTTGAGCTTGACACTAATATGCTTCGCACTGAGTAAGAATATTACTAAGGGGTGGAATTAGTCACCACAGATTTCAATTTTTGGACTTTCCTGATAACTCCACAAAGCTGAAATGCTTCTAAAGCCTGAGCAAAGAAGATGAAAGAGAGACCTGGCCCCCAGGGGTGATAGCCGATCTTCATAAAAGACCCTGCCATCTTAGTGCTCTCTTATGCCCACACTGCCAAGGTCCCCGCCCACACCACGGATTCGTGTGGTAACTTGCAAAGAGAGCCAGACAGAGAATCTCAGAACTGTCTTTGTACCCTTGGCTCGTGGCCTAGCTTCCCTGACATTCTTTGCTTATAAAATGTACCCCCAGCTGGGGTG